>NW_027331931.1:125351-725351 GCF_048418815.1 Hemitrygon akajei | reverse complement strand
GGCCACCGTGACTGGATTTCACAGGAATCGTCCTGAAGTCGGTGTTTAATATAACATCGGAGAGAATCGATCTTACCTGCGCCCGACATTTTCAAGGCCTGCAGGGTACTGCGCGCATGCGTGATACTCGGGGACGTCATCAGCCTGACGCCTGCGCATTTCCTCGGTGCTTTAGGGCACTTCAGGCGAAATTTTTAACGCACCGCATTATGGGTAATTAGGGTGCCATTAAACATTTCTGCAAGCACCGGTTCATTGTCCATACCTCATTCTTTTTCGTGTGTATAGAAAAATCAGCAGCTGTTTTAACGCAGAAAGTGGCTCCCATAAACAATATACTCAATACCAACGTGTATCTAATGCCAAAGTAAAATGCAGTTAAAAAACACAGGAGATTCTGCAGTTGTTGGAAATACAGAGACGCACACACACAAAATGCTGGAGGAACTCTGCAATTCAGAGAGCAACTAAGCAGCGGAGTACACAGGCTAGGCATGCTGAAGGGGCTCGGCCTAAACATTGTCTATTTATTCCTCTTCACATTTTCTGCCTCATCTGTTGATTTCCACTAGTATTTTGCAGAAATTAACCACCTTTTTTTCCAGTCAACCAGTTTCCAAATGTTTCTGATGTTTCTTTTGTAGTCATATCCTGCTGGTCTGATTCCTCCTCCTCCTCGTAAACTCTAGACCCCATCTCTCTCTGGAGCCCCAAAGCCTGACTCGGGCTGGCAACTCTTCGGTTTCTGACTCTGCACCATCGAAGATTCACTCGCTAGTCTGCTGTCAGACTTCAGAGGCGCATTGTGTTACGAGACCGCAGGTTCGTTTACTTTGAGTGTCGCTTTAAGTGCCTGAGTGAGGCGGGGCTGTGACGTCAGACACAAGCTGCGGCAGCCTGAGGGAGCGGGAGCGGGAGAGGGAGAGGGAGACAAGCTGTAGGAACTTCAGCGTGTGACTGCTCTAGGCTGCAACTCTTCCATGCCCGAAAGGTTGGGTTGATCTGATCATCGGCACGCAGTGCACAACGGATGTGTGACTGTCACTTCGTATCATCCATATGTGTGGATTTGCTGGAGTATCCTGTGGTATCACTTTTGTGGGCCCTTACCTGGAATCGAGGTGTTCTGTGGTAACCACTTGAAGACGATATTCCTGTGACTGTCACCTGGTGATATTTCTAAGAGGATTTCGGAACTAATCGACGGATAAGATCTTCAGCGACTGTTGTTTCGTTTACCCAGCGTGGAATGTGTGTGGAATTCTTCGTAATTGCCTTCTCTCTAGACGTTCGTGTGGATTTACAAATCTCTCCTATCACTCACTTTTTCCGTGGATTACTGAACTTTTCTATTTTACCATCTTAAGACTTTAAGCATTGTTTCCCAAGCTTGATAGTTTGGGAGCTATATATACGCATTACACTGTTAACTTCTGTTTATTTCATTTAATCTTTTATATTTGGAGCAGATACTAATGAAGATAGTGGTTTTAACATCGAAACCAGACTCCGTTAGTGATCTGTTGCTGCTGCTACGTAACAAATCCAACAACCCAGCTGTCTGAGGCACAGTCCTTTAAAATTGGTGAAAATGACCCAAAACGTTGAAAAGAGCAGGGAAGAAGGAGTTTAACCAACTTCGTCCAGAGTCCTGAAGAACGTCAAAACCACAGTGAGCTCATCGTCTTATTCAGCCCGGGGAAAATCATGCAGGGAATTCATGCAGGTGTATAAGATGATGAGAGGCATTGGTCGTGTGGATAGACAGAGGCTTTTTCCCAGGGCGGAAACGGCTAACACGAGGGGGAATAGGTTTAAGCTGCTTGGAAGTAGGTACAGAGGAGATATCAGAGCTAAGATTTTTAAAGCAAAGAGTGGTGTTTGTGTGGAATGCACTGCCAGCGATGGTGGTAGAGGCGGATACAATAGGGTCTTTTAAGAGACTCTTAGATAGGTACACGGAGCTTAGGAAAATAGGTGGCTATGCAGTAGGCATTTTCTAAGCATTTTCTAGAGTAAGTTACATGGTGGGCAACCTGTCATCTCAGGGAGAGTGAGAGGGGAACGGCAAGGGTAGATTTTCATATACTGATATGGAACAGAAATATGGGCAGGGACCAGATGGGCCGAGTGGCCTCCCTAGTTTGCTTCGTGAGTGTGGTAGAGACAGTAAGTACCTGAGACACGGGACTTGATACAGAACTGATTTATCTTTCATAGATCCACAATATTAAACACCAGTCTAGTTTAAGGCTAACATCAGCAGAACAGACTCCTCCAATGCTCAGTGACCAGGTTTCAGTCCTGGGTGCGATAAACAGCCGCAAGAACTGCAGAATCTGTCAGTAACAGTCCCTCATGAACCTGCAGCTGCCTTCAGTCACCGTGATGGTTAAACATTTAACACAGGACTCCGCCTCTCGCTCATGGACATGTAAGACACAGTCGATTTCTGTCCGCCGTTAATCTCTCCCTTTTCCGACTTAAACTTTGAAATTTCAACTTTATTCAGTGGGATCTATAGAGCAACGGTTGTAATTATGGCCCCCAGAAAAACAGAGGATTCAGGTGCTGCGTTATTTCCATTGGTGCGAAGCGATGTCAATTACTCATTACACCCAATAGTACAGGCGAAACAGCCGAGAGATCGTCTCCCCCGCTTCCTCGGCGGGATAAACCTCAAAGTAAATGTCCCGCTTTTTGATTTCTTTCCATTTCTTCCCGCTTCTGAAGCGTCCCCTGCGGCCGGAGTCTGATGTATCGCTGAGAGGTAGGAGGAGAACACTGGCCGAATCCCCGGGGACGGAGGGAATGAACCCAGCAGGGAAAGGAAGGGGGGGGGGGTTGCATTTTATTGGAAAGATGGAGTGGTGGCGAGCAGAGGGATTCACCACATTGGGGGTCAAACCGGCAGTCTATTGACCTACAAGTGGGGCCAATGGTCCGAGCAAAGTGGGGGGCGAATGGACCCGTCCAAGGACTTATTGAATGACAGGACGGTTTGGAGGGGCCGAGTGGTCTTCGTCTGTTCTGGTAGTCGGTCTGTTTAAAGACCCTTCCTGGGCCTGTAAGATGTCCCAGTGGGTGTTGTAGGGACCAATACTTGGAACCCAGTTGTTCCCAAACTGTGTCCACTATTTGGCTAAGAGACCAAATCCAACATTTCCAAATCAGTTATTGACACAAAATGCATCTTCATAGAAACCGTACAGCACAATTCAGGCACTTCAGCCCACTATTCTGTGCCGAACATGTCCTTAACTTAGAAATTACCTAGTGTTACCCATAGCCCTCTAGTTTTCTAAGGTCCATCTACCTGTCCAGGAGTCTCTTAAAACACCCTATCGGTTCAGCCTCCAACACCGTCCCCGGCAGCCTATTCCACACACTCACCACTCTCTGTGTAATAAACACTTTCCCTCTGATGTTAGTCATTTCAGCCCTGGGAAAAGCCTCTGACTATCCACACGATCAATTCCTCTCATCACCTTATACACCTCTATCTGGTCACCTCTCGTCCTCCATCGCTCCAAAGAGAAAAGGCCGAATTCACTCAACCTATTCTCATAACGCACACTCCCCAATCCAGGCAACATTCTTGTAAATCTCCTCTGCACCCTTTCAATGGTTTCCACATCTTTCCTGTATTGAGGCGACCAGAAATGAGCACAGTACTCCAAGTGGACTCTGACCATGGTCCTATATAGCTGCAACATTACCTCTTGGCTCTTAAACTCAATCGCACGGTTGATGAAAGCCAATGCACCTTATGCCTTTTTAACTACACAGTCAACCTGCGTAACAGCTTTGAGAGTCCTACGGACTCGGACCCCAAGATCCCGCGGATCCTCTACACTGCCAAGAGTTTTACCATTAATACTATATTCTGCCATCGTATTTGACCTAACAAAATGAATGACCTCACACTTATCAGTGTTGAACTCCATTTGTCACTTCTCAGTCCAGTTTTGCAACTTATCAATGTCCTGCTGTAACCCCTGACAGCCCTCCAGACTATCAACAACATCCCCCCAAACTTTGTGTCATCAGCAAACTTACTATCCCATCCCTCCACTTCCTTATCCAGGTCATTTATAAAAATCACGAGGAGTAGAGGTCCCAGAACAGTTCCCTGAGGCACACCAGACATACAGACAGATATCCTTTATTGATCCCGAGGGAAATTGGGTTTTGTTACAGTCACACCAACCAATAATAGTGTAGAAATATAGCAATATAAAACCATAATTAAATAATAATAAATAAATTATTCCAAGTGGAATAACACTCCGAGGGAGGAGTTGTAAAGTTCGATGGCCACAGGCAGGAATGACTTCCTTTGACGCTCAGTGTTGCATCTCGGTGGAATGAGTCTCTGGCTGAATGCACTTCTGTGCCTAACCAGTACTTTATGGAGTGGATGGGAGTCATCCACTAGTCCACTAGTAATAGACCACTAGTCACTGACCTCCATGCAGAATATGACCCGACTACAACTATTCTTTGTCCTCTGTGGCAAGCCAGTTCTGGACCCACAAAGCAATGTCCTCTTGGATCCCATGCCTCCTTACTTTCTCAATCGGCCTTGCATGGGGGTACCTTGTTAAAGCTCATCTGAAAATCCAAGCAAACAACATCCACTGCCTCTGCTTTATCTATCTTGCCTGTTATTTCCTCAAAATATTGCAAGTGATTTGTCACACATGATTCCCTGCAAAGGAATTCTGCTGACTTTGTCCTACTTCATCATGCCTCCCCAATTACAGTACCCAAAAAACTCACCCTTAATACACCCGAACATATTCCTGACCACTGAGATCAGACTAACTGTCCTATAATTTCACTGGACAACAATTTTGTTTTTTCAAAAGTGTTGCTTCCTCAGAATTTTTTTGTTTATGATAAACAGCTTGAAGATTAACACGAATATAATTTAAGACTACTTGTATCACGCAGGAATTTGGAAAAACGACAAATTAACTGTTATTGAACATATTGTCTTTAATTGCATAATGGTGCCGCTGCTTTGCAATAGTGCAACCAAGTAAAAAAATATTTTGTTAATGATTTTCATTCGTACTCAGTGTCTGAGGCTTCTCGCTTAAGTGCCCAACACTAATTTGCAGCACACGAGGAGGAAGATGGGGAATCTGTCTGCAGTGAGGGGTTGGAGGGAGACTCTTTTGATAGCGAAACAGTGGACATCCTCACCCCTCCTGAGAAATCCTCAATTATACCTGTGAAGGAGATCAGAGAGTTCATTCTCACCTCTGAGGGTGCAAAGCATCGGCCTAAACTAACCTCGCTTCGCTGGTTTAGCATGCCGCGGCTGGTGAAGTCCCTGCGAGTCATCCTCAGACGGAAGGGGAAGGGGAAGAGGAATGCTGTGTCGGGGAATGACAGGCGGCAGCTGAAATCCTTTCCGGATGACCTGGTGAGGGACATCAGAGAGGGAAGCAGCCTCGTTCCTTCGGGAGACGGTGGGTCACAGGGTGGCGTTGGCACCACTCGGGCCCGGAAAGCAAAGAGCATTTTTGCTTTCTTTCTGGATAGTGCGACTGAGGGCGCCTCCGCTCTCACTGGGAAGGGTACTGGTGCTGAGGCCCAGTCTGTTCCCAACATGAAGCTCACTGTAGCTGGTCTAAATTTGAATGGTAGCTGGGGTTCTCTCTGAAGATAAAACACTCTCGCAGTCTTCAGTGATGGGAGGTATACGGTGAGTTTCCTGTAGGGAACCCATACCATCCCGGGGGACGAGTCCGCTTGGCCCCTGGAGTGGCAGGGAGGGGTATACATGAGCCACCTCAGCTCCAGCTCTAGCGGGGTGGCGATCCTGTTGGCCTCGACCTTCCAGCCGGAAATGGTAAAAGCTCAGGATGTCGAGCCCGGCCGCCTGCTCCATCTGGCTGTGCGCCTGGATGGTGAACCTCTGCATTTCATCAACGTGTATGACCTGAGGGGCGGGGTGATGCGGATGCGCCTATTCCTTATTCCGTCAGCTGTCCACTCTACTGAGCTCCATGGATCCTGGGGGTGGGGACATCAAATGTACCTTCGAGGTGGGGAACCTCTGCAGTCTCCAGCGCAACACAGCATCGGCAAAGAAGCTGAAGGAGTTAGTCGGCCTCATTGACTTGGTGGACGCCTGGCGGGATCTACATCCGGACTCTGGAGCCTGCTCGAGAAGGTCTAGAGGGTGGAGATTCCCGAATAGACCGCCTCTGTGTCTCTCAAGCGTACAGCACCCACGCGACGGCAACCTGCATGCGGCAAATGTCGTCCTGGAACCATCACCTTGTGTGGATGGAATTTCCCCTCTGCACTCTGAGGTGGGGCCGGCTGGTGGAGTCGTGGCATCAGCGCCAGACTCCGGAGCGAGAGGTCCCGATTTCGAATCCAGCCAGATCCCTTGCACGCTTAACTCGACCTCGTAAAAATAAAACTGGAGAATACTAAACTCGACCTCGTAAAAATAAAACTGGAGAATGCTATAGAAACGAAAAGATCGGCGCATAATGCTTGTCATGACGGCGCCCGATGCATTCTTCTTCTCCGGATCCGGCACGGGCGCTGGAAGAACCAGCTGCTGAAGGACAGCCGGCTCCGCGTCTCGTTCCGAGCGTTCTAGGTCGCCTGGAGGGAAAGACGGGTAACTGTTTTTATGTCGGGAGTACACTAGTAGGTCGACAAAGAGGCGGGGCTCTGAGACTGAGCGGTTTTGAGAGAGCGTTGCTGGACCTAGTGTATTGAAGGGGTCGTGACTGTCACGTGACAGCACTGCCCACTACCTGGTCGGAAGGCACGTCACCTGCCAATCAAGGTTTGACCCCTCCTCGCCCATCAATACACTGTTACGGACCCGCAAGTTTCGTTCACTGTGGACTGTCACTTTAACAGAGCGCTTCAGTGAGGCAGGACTATGATGTTGTTCACTGACCGACTCGCAGCTTGTTTACCTTTAAAACAAGGACACAGACAGTCACCGTCAGGAGTGGGGGGGGGGGGAGAGAGAGAGAGAGAGAGAGAGAGAGAGAGAGAGAGAGAGAGAGAGAGAGAGAGAGAGAGAGAGAGAGGGGGGGGAGAGGGACAGGGGGGAGGGGGAGAGAGAGAGAGAGAGAGAGAGAGAGAGAGAGAGAGAGAGAGAGGGAGGGAGAGAGAGAGAGAGAGAGAGAGAGAGAGAGATGAGAGGGAGAGAGAGAGAGAGAGAGAGAGAGAGAGAGAGAGAGAGGAAGGAACCTGGAGAAGGCAGCAGTTCCAGCTTGTCGAAGCTGGGGATTTGGAACTCTGCTACACCCACAAGGGTGGGGTGATCATCGATCCGGTGCACATCCGATGTGTGGCTGTCACTCCGTATAATCCAAAGGAGTGGATTTTGGAATGTCCTGTGGGGCGACTCGAAGTTAACCCTTGCCTGGGTGTGTGATGTGGTAACCCCTTGAAGACGGCATCCCTGTGACAGATCACTCTGGTGGTAATTCGTGTGTGGATTTGGAACGGTTTGACGGAGGATCTTCCAGCACTGATGTTTATTAATTACCACCGTGGAACCCGTGGAATTCGGCGTAATTGCCTTCTCTCTACGTTTTACCCTGGGTTACAAATATCTCTCTCCCATCATTTACTCCGTGGATGAACTGAACTTCCATGCTTTCCCATCTATAGACTCGAAGCCTTGTTCCGCCGAGCTCAATAGTTTGGGAGTTATATTTACACACACCTACACATAACACTGTTAACTTCTGTTTATCTTGGTTAAGTTGCTATATTATCAGTAGACACTAATAAAGATAGTGGTTTTAACATCCGGGCACTCCAGTGACCACTGCCGGTGGTGCCGCTAAGCTGGGGGCTCCCTGGACTTTGAACGGGACCCGCTGGGTTTGCGGCCACCGCGCCTACCCGTGGCTTCTCGCGAGCTGGTCCGGCTGTTGCTTTATGTGCCATATGTGCTGCCCTTTATCCACCCCCTGAACGATCTGGGGGAGCACCCGACACACAGCGGCCAGCGGGACAAGAGGGCCATCACGGAGGCGGAGAGGTTCTGGACGATAGCCTGTCCCAGATACGGCACGGCCCGATTGTCCCATGAGGTGATCCAGATTACCAGTGTGTTCGGGACGCCGGCCAACGAGATGGCCTCACCCGAAAGGCGACAGAGCTGGCGGCCGCCAGGATGGTCACCCTGCAGAATCTATAGGCCCCGGATTACCTATTGGCGGCTGATGGTGGTACCTGTGCAGTGATTGGTAAGGAGTGCTGCACGTTTACCCCTGACGTGTGGAGCAACATCACCCACTGGGCTGCTCACATTCGGGACTCGGTGGCTAAAATTCAAACATTGAGGGACCAGCTCCTCCGGCACGACACCTCATGAGGAAACTGGTGGCCGTTTGGGTCCCTGGGCAACTGTCACCCACTGGTCGATTGCATTCATTCTCGTTATCATCGCTGTGTGTATATTATGCTGTGCTTGCCAAACTATTCAGAGCACGTCTGCCTTTTTTCAGGCCTGTACAGTCACATACAGCGTTAACCTTAGAAATAGTTGAGTGTAAGACTTCCATTAAGATATATCACTTTCCTTCTCACTGTGTTACATGTAATGCTTGGCGAGTGGCGTGGATCCGAGTTATGGATTTTATTGGACGGGGTCGTGACAGTCACGTGACACCACAGCTCACTACCTGGTCGGAAGGCACGCCACCTGCCAATCAAGGTTTGACCCCTCCTCCCCATCAATGCACACCCCAACACTGGCCCCTTTAATTAGCTTTGTACTTGGCCTCGAGCAATTGGCCTTTGTAATCATCGTAACTCTGCTGGTACAGAGCCATTGGCCCCCCTGTGAATTACCAGGGCGGGACCCTCCAGCCTTGCTGCACTATAAAGGGTGCCACGTGTGCTGGACCCTTTCCCTTTGCCATCTCCGAGGGACCACCCTACTTCACCCCAGGCTGAGAACCGTGGAACGGAGCTGGAGGAATTGTTGGTGAGCTGTGTATTGAATACTGTTGGGAGCGTTGATTACTGTCCCTAATAACATAGAGCCGAGCCTGCACAGAGACAAGGGGTGGAGAGTATCGTATTGACTTTTCCCTTGGTTGTGTGTGCGCGTGTACTTTGTCCCCAGGCGATCTTCCCACATTCATTAGTAATTGACCGTGTGTGTTTTATTGCCGATCCGACTTTCCCCACGACTGCTGTAAATTGTGTGCATGTTGCTTCAGTTGCCATTTTCCCACGCTTGCCTTCTGTAAATAAAATACTTTACTGCCAAGACTGTGTGTCCGAACTCCTTGCCTTTGAGACCTACCGAATATGTTTCCCCACTTACCACAATTGCTCACCCAATTTACATTTTCTACGTTCATGCGATATGGGTGTTGTTTAATCAGTTTGGCTTGACCAATATCTGTGTCATGTACTGAGACCGTGGTTTCCTTGGGAACATCAGGAAATAAATATTTAAACTTCAGAATTAATTCCTTCAGCTGTTGTTGTTGTTTTGGCTGCAGATGAGCCAACCTGTTATCAATGTTTCCTGAACAACGGAGTTCATTAGCCTAACTGGGACCATGTTTGGCTTGTGAAAAGTCTCAGACGAGTCAATTGTTTCATTCTCAGGGTTGCCAGATTCATATGTTTTGACAACAACACTCACAGACGGTGCCTGCCTGTCAAAAAAAAAAGGCTTTATCATATTTATGTGTAACACTTGTGTTAGTTTACGTCGGTCGGGTGTTTTAATAACATAATTCACATCATTAATTTGAGAGACTATTTCATACAGTCTGTTGAATTTCGCCTGAGGTGGATTCGTCAACATTGGAAATAGGCAAGCACCTTATTCCCCACCTGGTATTTTCTTTCGCAAGCCCACTTATCAAACCAACACTTAATTTTGTTTTGAGAAATCTTTAAGTTTTGTCTTGCTAGAGTACAGGCCTGGTGTAGTTTATTTTTGAACTTCAAAACATAGTCTAACAAGTTAACATGTACATCCCCATCAATCCACTGTCCCTTTAACAAGGTCAAAGGTCACCTCACTCTGTGACCAAAATACAAGTTCAAGCGGACTAAAGCCCAGTGATTCCTATACCAACTCTCTTACTGTGAACAAAAGCAAATATATTCCTTCATCCCAGTCTTTTCCATTTTCAACACTGTCTTTTATTGGCGTGTGCGTGCGTGCGTCCGATGATGTCTTTTTCAAGCCTTTACAATGCAGAGAGAGAGAGAAACTGTGTGGAACACATTATGTCTTAGTCATTGTTTTGAGGGTAGAATGAAATCTTTCTAGAACCCATGATGGAATGCGGATTATGTAATTTGTTTAGCTCCCAGTTCATAAACTACCTGCTGGAATAATCCAGATGTAAAATTACTTCCTTGATCAGATTGGATTTCTTTAGGCAAACCAAATCAAGTAAAAAAAGTTGGTAACAGCCTTCGCCAGAGTTTTAACTTTAATATTTCTGAGAGGTATTGCCTCTGGGAATCTGGATGCAGTACACATAATAGTTAGCAAATACTGATGGCCAGCTTTAGCCTTTGGCAATGGGCAAGCTCAATCCACGATAACTTTAGAAAAGTGTTCACTGAATGCAGGTATAGACCACGGTGGGCCCTCCTATCAAACTGACACTGACTTGACAAGTGTGACAGGTTCTGCAAAAGGTCACAACATATTTCCCCAAATTAGGCATGTAGAAGTATTTCATAATCCTGTTTACAGTTTTATTCACTCCAAAATGTTGACCTAAGGGCATACTGTGGGCCAAAGTTTAAATTTCAGCCCTATAAACTTTAGGAACTACAACTTGGTGAACAATTGCCCATTCCTCACTCACTGGTATAGACAGGTGGCCTCCGCTTCCTCATTAACACTCCATCCTTGAGATAATACCCTACTGGCAATTTCTTAATCTCATCATCTGAGAGAGCTGTTTCTTTCAAAGCTTCACTCTCAGGGTCTCGGTTCTGTTCTGCTATAAACTCCTTCCTAAACAGGGATAAATCTTTCTCATCAGACTTACTACCTGAATCCTGTTGAAACAATGAAGGCAGAGAAGTCCCTGACAAGTCATCATAACCTGAATCCTGATTTTGGCCATCATGGGTTTCAGAATCATGCTGCACAGAACCGTCTGCGTCGGCAGACTTTTTAGCCATACTTCGAGTTACTGCACAGGAAGGATAAATGTTAAAATCCATCTGTGGGTCGTCAGTGGTTGGTTTATTTGTCAACTACACTGCAGGAACAACTTTACCATCTGCCAGGTCATTCCCTAACAGCCAAGTAACATCTTCCACTGGTAAACTGGAGCATAATCCGATCTTAACAGGTCCCGAAACAAACCCTGACTGTGAAGTTACCTTGTGCAAAGGCACAGAAATGATACCGACCCCAATGCTTTTAATAAGATTTACCTCTCCAGTGTTAGTCTCATCACCAAACTTTAGAACACTGTCTAATATAAGTGACTGAGAAGCCCCAGTATCTCGAAGAATTTTCACTGGTACTGGGGTTGACCGTTCCTTTACTAATACAAACCCATCTGACATAAAATGATTGAATCCCTTCTTAACTCAGTCAGACCTCTCAGTCCTTATTTGAGCCTCAACAGAATGTTCAGAACTTTATGGGTTTATAGGTGCTTCAACATACTGAACACAGGCATTTGGGACTGCCTCCTTTTCCTTTTTCTTCTTCAGGACAGAACAATTAGCCATCATATGACCAGCTTTCTTACAATAGTAACAAGTGAGACCAGAATATTTCTCCTTCAACTGCTTCCCTTCATCCTTACTCTTGTCACTGGTCCCAGCTTCAATTTCTGGTTTACCCCTGCTACTCTTTTGGAAGCTCCTATTCTGGGTAAACTTAACCTTATGAGTTAAAACAAACTCATCTGCTAATCTAGCAGACTACTGCAAAGTGACAGCATCCTTTTCATCTAAATATGTCTTTAGGTCATCAGACACTCAGCTTTTGAATTCTTCAATTAAAACCAACTCTTTCAAGCTGTTAAAATCATCATTCACATTTTTACATGTGCACCAGCGGTCAAAACACACAAACTTCTCATAAGCAAATTCCATATAAGTCTGGTTCACAGATTTCCTCAGATTTCTAAACATTTGCTGTATGATTCTGGGACCAACTCGTAAGCTTTGAGCACAACCTGTTTCACTATGTGATAAGGTTCCACACGGTAAGCTTATTCAGAAAGTCAGAAGGGATATTTGGCCAGGTGGATTCAGAATTGGCTTGCCTACAGAAAGCAGGCAGTCGTGGTGGAGTTAGTACATTTTGGATTTGAGGGTTGTAACTAGTGGTGTCCCACATGCATTGGTACTGGGACCCTTACTTTTCGTGATTTTTATTAACAACCTGGATATGGGGGTAGAAGGGAGGGTTGACAAGTTTGCAGATGACACAAAGGTTGGTGGTGTTGTGGATAGTGTAGAGGATTGACAAAGATTGCAGACAGACATTGATAGGATCCAGGAATGGGCTGAAAAGTGGCAGATGGAGTACAACCCGGAGAAGTGTGAGGTGGTGCAATTTGGAAGGTGGAACTCCAAGACAGAGTACAAAGTAAATGGCAGGACACTTGGTAGTGTGGAGGAGCAGAGGGATCTGGGGGTGTATGTCCACAGATCCCTGAAAGTTGCCTCACATGTAGGTAGGGTAGTTAAGAAAGCTTATGGAGTGTTAGCTTTCATAAGTCGAGGGATAGAGTTTAAGAGTTGCAAGGTAATGGTGCAGCTCAATAAAACTCTGGTTAGGCCACACTTGGAGTACTGTATGCAATTCTGGTCACCTCACTATAGGAAAGATATGGAAGCATTGGAAAGGGTACAGAGGAGATATACCAGGATAATGTCTGGTTTAGACTGCATGCATTATGATCAGAGATTAAGGGAGCTAGGGCTTTACTCTTTAGAGAGAAGGAGGATCACAGGAGACATGATAGAGGTATACAAGATATTAAGGGGCATAGATAGTGGGCAGCCAGCGCCTCTTCCCCAGCGTACCACTGCTCAATACAAGAGGACATGGCTTTAAGGTAAGGGGTGCGAAGTTCAAGGGGGATATTAGAGGAAGGTTTTTTTTAACTCAGAGAGTGGTTGGTGTGTGGAATGCACTACCTGAGTCTATGGTGGAGGCAGATACACTAGTGAAATTTAAGAGACTACTAGACAGGTATATGGAGGAATTTAAGGTGGGTGGGGGATATATGGGAGGCAGGGATTAAAGGTCGGCACGACATTGTGGGCTGAAGGGCCTGTACTGTGCTGTGCTGTTCTATGTTCTATAATCAGCTGCTTCATCAATTGTCAAAGCAGAATAGGCTTGCTGAGCCTTCCCCTTAATTACACTATGTAAGAGAATAGGCCAACCCTCTTTTGGCCACTTTAAACTCTGAGCAACCTTCTCAAAATACTGGAAGTGTTTATCAACCTTTGCTTTGTCAAATGGAGGTAGCAATTTAACTTCCCAACTGTCCTCAAACTTATCAGCAGAGTGTAACACTAGACCCCTTTGCTGTAATCTCTCTATCTTTTCCAGCTCGAACAGCCTCTGTCTTTCTGCTTCCTCCCACTGTTTTACTGCCTCTTCTCTCCGTTTTTCTGCCTCTCTAGCTTTAAACGGCCTCTGCCTTTCCGCAGCCTCCATCTTTAATTTTTGTCATTTGTATGGGAGCTCAAGATCACTAGGTTTACTTTCAGGAAACACCTCCAACACCTCCACTTTAAACACACCGTCAGATACATAATGTTCAGCAATTATCCTCTGCATCAGTGCCCTCCTGATTATAAATTTCACCTCAGCAAGTTTTAACCTTTTTAGCAATACTCAACAACCCAATCCTTCTGGCGTCCTCTAATGCCTCAGAGGTTGGCACTTCCAGATATCTATCAACATCCATTGCTGCTGATTTTCCACCCACAAATAAATCAAAATGGATTTCCCCAATGAAATCGATAATTAATCAATACGCCCCCAAATCTGTTCATATCCTCGACACAGGCCCCAATTTTGTTATGAATCGTACCACTTTAGAAAAGAACCAGCAGCAATAGACTACACCTGAGTCTGTTTTTGATGTTAAAACTATCCTTATTAGAATCTCATTGTAATTTAGTAACTTAAGCAAGATGAACAGAAGTTAACAGTGTTATGTGTATATATGTGTGTAAATATAACTCCCAAACTATTGAGCTCGGGGGAAACAAGACTTGGAGTCTTGAGATACTAAAGTATGAAAGTTCAGTTCAACCACAGAATAGGTGATGAGAGAGAGATATTTGTAATCCAGGGTAAATGTCGAGAGAAGGAAATTTTGTCGAATTCCACAGGTTCCATGGAGGTAAAATGGGAGAACAGTCACTGTAGATTTTATCTGTCATCGTTCCAAATCCATATATGAATTATCATCGAAAGTGACTTGTCACAAGGGGTATCCTCTTCAAGTGAATTACCACACCACGCCCAGGCAAGGGTTAACACATTCAGTGGTCTTCACAGGATACCCCAAATCCGATCCACTCCTATGGATCAAACGAGATGACAGAATTGATAATTAACCCACACTTGTGGGCATAGGAAAGATCCAAACAGTGACTCTTGGCCACTAGTTCCCTGGTTTCAATACTTCCATTTTTCGTCCTCCGTCTCTGTCTGACTCTGAGTGTCTCTGTCCTCGGTTAAAACTAAACAAGTTGCGAGCGATGTAAAGAAGCTGCAAGTCAGACTGATTCACCTTCTTAATCTCTCTCTCTCTTAAAATGACAGTCCACAGCAAATGAAACATAGGGATTCAGAACAACGGCCTCTCCCCAGTGTGAACTCGCTGATGACTCTGTAGGGTGGATGACCGAGTGAATCTCTTCCCACAGACTGAGCAGGTGAACGGCTTCTCCCCAGTGTGAACTCGCTGATGTTTCTGTAAGGTGGATGAATCAGTGAATCTCTTCCCACATTCTGAGCAGGTGAATGGCTTCTCCCCCGGTGTGAACTCGCTGATGTTTCTGTAGGTTGGATGAATCAGTGAATCCTTTCCCACATTCCGAGCAGGTGAATGGCTTCTCCCCAGTGTGAATTCGCTGATGACTCTGTAGGGTGGATAAACGAGTGAATCTCTTCCCACAGACTGAGCAAGTGAACGGCTTCTCCCCAGTGTGAACTCGCTGGTGTCTCTGTAGGATGGATGAATCAGTGAATCTCTTCCCACATTCTGAGCAGGTGAATGGCTTCTCCCCAGTGTGAACTCGCTGGTGTCTCTGTAGATGGTGTAACTGAGTGAATCCCTTCCCACATTCTGAACAGGTGAAACGCCTCTCTCCAGCATGAACTCGCTGATGTACTTTCAGTTTAGATGATTTAGTGCATCCCTTCCCACAGTCTGAGCAGGTGAACGGCCTCTCCTCAGTGTGAACTGACTGGTGTCTCTGTAGGGTGGATGACTCAGTGAATCCTTTCCCACATTCTGAGCAGGTGAGCGGCTTCTCCCCAGTGTGAACTCGCTGGTGTGCCAGTAGTTGGGATGACCGAATGAATCCCTTCCCACACTCTGAGCAGGTGAACGGCCTCTCTCCAGTGTGAACTCGCTGGTGTGCCAGTAGTTGGGATGACCGAATGAATCCCTTCCCACACTCTGAGCAGGTGAACGGCCTCTCCCCAGTGTGAACTTGCTGATGACTCTGTAGTGTGGATGACTGAGTGAATCTCTTCCCACAGTCTGAGCATGTAAATGGCTTCTCCCCAGTGTGAACACGCTGATGTACCAGTAGGCCAGATGACTCGGTGAATCTCTTCCCACAATCTGAGCAGATGAACGGCTTCTCCCCGGTATGAACTCGCTGATGTACCAGTAGGGCAGATGACTCAGAGAATCTCTTCCCACAGACTGAGCAGATGAACGGCTTCTCCCCAGTGTGAACTCGCTGGTGTCTCCGTAGTGTGGAAGAGTGAGTGAATCGCTTTTCACAGACTGAGCAGGTGAATGGCTTCTCCCCAGTGTGAACTCGATGATGAACTTTCAGTTTATATGAGCAAGTGAATCCCTTCCCACAGTCCAAACAGGTGAATGGCCGCTCCCCGGTGTGAACTCGCTGGTGAGCCATTAGGTCAGATGACCGAGTGAATCGATTCCCATAAATTCAGCAGATGACCAGCCTCTGCCTATTGTGAACTGACTGGTGTGTCCACAGGTGGGATGACTGATTGAATCCTTTCTCACACACAGAACAGGTAAATGGCCTTGCCCAGTATGAAATTGCTGATGTACCTTCAATTGTGATAACCGAGTGAATCCATTCCCACTGTCTGAGCAGGTGAACGGCCTTTCTCCTGTGTAAAATGACGGGCGTGCCAGTTGGTCAAATGACCAAGTGAATTCCTCCCCACAGTCTGAGCAGGAAGGATGGTCGATTGAATCCCCTGCTCCACTTCTAAAATATCTGGAAAGAGTCAACAAAACTGGCATGCCATGTTTGAGATTCCTGGAGACAAATTCCTTCTCGTTTTTAACCTGTAAAAAGATTTACAAAATCCGTCAATGGGTGTAGGACAACATCTCAGATGAGATTACTTGAGTTGCCAAGGTTTGATCTGGTATCACCCTGTTACAGTGAGGTTCAACCCAAGCTGGAGAGAGAAATCATCTCCTGACTGGGCAGAGTGCTGGTATCTGGAATGACCATCAATTCTCTGATAATCTTCCTGTCTCTATAAGAATGGGGCCTTTCTGCCATCTCCAATTTGTACCTTGGCTGAGTTGAACTCTCTTCACTGGTATTATTCCCTGCTCCTGCTGAGCTTCATGGGTTCCTGACCCCACAGTAACTGAAACAGTCTCACGCAAACAGTCTTTCTAGATGTGCAGCTGGGATTTTCTTTTACGTATGATTAACTTAAACTGCCACAGCTTTAACGCCATGTAGAAAATTCCTGCTGAGATGAATGGTTGGTCCACAGCTGTTGAAAGGACTTAGAGTAATTTTTTGTATTATTGTAACAGTCATAGAAAATTACAACACAGAAACAGGCCCTTTGGGCCATCTAGTTTGTGCTGAACTATTTAAACTGTCCACTCCCACTACCCCTACCATCCATGTACCTACACGAACAACTTAAATGTTGAAATCGAGCTCGCATGCACCACTTGTGCTGGCTGCTCATTCCACACCCGGATGACTGTCTGTGTGAAGAAGCTTCCCCTCATGTTCCCCTTAACATTTCACCTTAAAACCCTTAGCCCATGGACTCTGGTTGTGGTCCCACCCCACCTCAGTGGTAAAAGCCAGCTTGCATTTACACTATCTATGCCCCTCTATCACAATCAAATATCCCCTCAATCTTCTACATTCCAAGGTATAAAGTCCTGACCTGTTAATATTTCCTTCTAACCCATGTCCTCCAGACTCGGCAACATCCTTGTGAATTTTTTTCTGAACCTCTTGTACATTTTTCCTGTAGGTAGGTGACCAAAACTGCACACAATACTCCAAATTAGGCCTCACCAATGTCTTCTACAAGTCAACATAATATCCATTTATTGTTGTGAGTACTTTGCTTCATGAAGGGCAATGGGCTAAGATCTTTCCTTCCATCTCTATCTAACTGTGATACCACTTTCAGTGAATTAAGGACTTGTATACCCAGGTCCTTTTCTTCTACAACACTCCTCCGTGCCTGACCAGTCACTGAAAGACCTCCCTTGGTAGATCATACCAAAGTGCAACAACTCACACTTATCTGCATTAAATTCCATTTTCCATTTCTCAAACCATTTTCCCAGCTAGTCCAGATTGCACAGCAAGATTAAATTTTTTTTGGCATTGACTAGATGGGCCAAAGAGCCTGTTTCTGTACTCAACTTCTCCATGTTTCTATGACAGAGAAGTTGTACAAGCTTGTTTGGAAGGGAAAAGGTAGAAAAATTCAGCATCAGAAGTTTGCAAAGGAACATGTAAACAAGCGAAACGACGAAGGGTGTCGGCCTGAAACGTCGACAGTGCTTCTCCCTATAGATGCTGCCTGGCCTGCTGTGTTCCACCAGCATTTTGTGTGTGTGTTATCTAAACAAGCCTTATGCATTTTGGAAACAAGTCCTGTGGACTGATGAAGTTAAAAAAAGAACTTTTTGGCCACAATGAGCAAAGGTATGTTTGGAGACAAAAAAGGTGCAGAATATCATGAAAAGGACACCTCTCCAACTGTTAACCATGGGGATGGATCGACCATGCTTTGGGCTTGTGTTGCAGCCAGTGGCACAGGGAACATTTCACTGGTAGAGGGAAAAATTAATTCAATCCAATACCAGCAAGTTCTTGAAGCAAACATCACACCGTCTGTATAAAAGCTGAAGATGAAAAGAGGATGGCTTCTACAACAAGATAATGATCGTAAACAGACCTCAAAATCCACAACCGACTCCCTCAGGAAGCGGAAGCTGAAGGTCTTGCCATGGCCATCACAGTCTCCCGACCTAAACATCAACGAAAATCTCTGGATAGACCTCAAAAGAGCAGTGCATGCAAGACGGCCCAAGAATCTCACAGAACTAGAAGCCTTTTGCAAGGAAGAATGGGCAAAAATCCCCAAACAAGAATTGAAAGACTCTTAGCTGGCTACAGAAAGCATTTACAAGCTGTGATACTTGCCAAAGGGGTTGTTACTAAGTACTGACCATGCAGGGTGCCCAAACTTTTGCTTCGGGCCCTTTAAATTTTTTGTTATTTTGAAACTGTAAAAGAGGGAAATAAAAGAGTAATCTTGCTTAAAATATTAAAGAATGCATCATCTTTAACTTTTGCCTTTTGGAAATCAGGTCATCGTTTTACTCGCTTAGCTATTCACAGGAACGGAAATTTTGATTGGGGTGCCCAAACTTTTACATATCACTGTATGCAATTTTCTTGCTAAATGGTGTTTCAAAAAGTTGGACTTCCAAATATCACTCCTCTTCTTCCCACTTGCAAATTATCCAGCAACTTTTGCATCACAACAATACACACAGGTAACACTAGTTTCTGTATTCTACATAAATATTTCCCCTGAACCCTCCCCCAATGACTGACGGTGATGAACTCAGTGATGGCAATCCCAATGAATATGAAGGGAAGGGCAGTACTCTGTCTCATTGGAGTCTGGCACATTTGTGATGTGAAAGCTACTTGTTGCCCAGTGTTTGATATCATTATGTGCCCAGAGAGAATTGGACAGAACATGTTCTCACCGGTAGAAAAGTCCGGAGCAAGCAACACACACAAAATGCCGGAGGAACTCAGCAGGCCGGACAGCATCTATAGGAAAGAGTACTAATGCTGAGTTCCTCCGGCATTTTGTGTGTGTTGCTTGCATTTCCAGCAGCTGCAGGTTTTCTCTTGCTGCGGTTGGAGATAGAGCAAAGGTGATTTTCTCAACAGCTTATAGAAAGATTTTGTTCTCTTTTTTCCGAGTTCCTAATCCTTGCATTCAGATAGCTGGAGCTCAGCTCTGTCTGTGAGATCTATCTGCTCCCATTCCCTGATTAGCCGGAAGCTCCCCGGGGCCCGTATACGGATCGTGGGGCTGAGAAAGAGGAAAAAGACCTGCCTGTGCCGAGTTTGCGGGCCACAGTCTCCGGTTCTCACAGCAATTGTCACTCAATTAGAGTCGAAAAAGCCCTTACCTTTCCGCTCCTCCCGACATTTTGTATACTGCACGCATGCGTAGTTATCGGAGACGGCTGCAACCTGCGCCTGCGCATTTGATCGGCGCTTCAAACGAGAGCGAAATTTTAAATCGCGCGGCTTTATGGGTAATCATGGTGCCATTAAAAATGTCTGCACGCACCTGTTCCATGCCCATATCTCAGTTTTTTTGTGTGTGTGTAGAAAACTCAGCAGCTTTCTTAACGCAGAAAGCGGATCCCATAAACAAAACACTAAATATCAACAGGCATTTTGTGTATCTCATGCCAAAATACAATCCTCTTACAAATGCAGATGTGAAACAAAAGAGATTCTGCAGTTGCTGGAAATACAAAGACGCACACACACACAATACTGAAGGAGCTCTGCAGTTCAGGCAGCAACTAAGCAGAGGAGTACACAGTCTAGACATGCTGAAGGGTCTCGCATGAAATGCTGCCCATTTATTCCTCTCCACATTTGCTGCCTGATCTGCTGATTACCTGCAATGTTTTGTAGAAAATTAACCATTTTGTTTTTCAATTAACCAGTTTCCAAATGTTTCTCATCTTTCATTTATAGCCACATCCTGCTGGTCTGGTTCCTCTTCCTCCTCCTGCTCGTAACTCGAAAGAGACTGCACAGATTGATCGGGTAGTTAAGAAGGCAAATGGCATGGTTGTCTTTATTAGTTGAAGCATTGAGTTCAAAAGTCGGAAAGTTGTGTTGCGGCTGTTCCGAGCCTGCGGTCGTACTGCGACTGTTTCTTTAAGAGCGCCGGCGTGAGGAGGCGGGACTATGACGTCAGTCACAAGCTGACAGCGCTGACTGTGGACTGAACCATAAGAGAGAGAGAGAGCGATCTGCAGACAGGCAGTCGGGGGAGGGAGGGAGAGAGGAGAGAGAGAGAGAGAGAGAGAGAGAGAGAGAGAGAGAGAGAGAGAGAGAGAGAGAGAGAGGAGCGAGAAGAGAGAATGAGAGAGACAGAAAGAGAGAGAGAGAGAGAGAGAGAGAGAGCGAGAAGAGAGAATGAGAGAGAGAGAGAGAGGAGAGAGAGAGAGAGAGAGAGAGAGAGAGGAGAGAGAGAGAGAGAGAGAGAGAGAGACTAGAAAAGCTGATAGCTTTAGTTAGTCGCAGCTGAGGCTTCGAAATCTCCTATGCCCACAAGAGTGGGCTGATCATCGGTACACGGAACCACAACGAATGTGTGTGGCTGTCACTTCGTATAATCCATAGGAGTGGATTTTGGAATATTTTGTGTTAACCCTTGCCTGGGTATGTCTGTGTGATAACCCCCTGGAAGACGGTATTCCATGACAGGTCACTTTCGCTGATAACTCGTATGTGGACGGATTCAACGGAGAAGAACTTGGTCGACGGTTATTTTGAAGTAACGGCCTTTTCTCTACGTTTCACCCTGGATTACAAATATCTCTCTCCCATCATTTATTCCCTGGATTACTGAACTTTCCTACTTTGCCATCTCAAGACTCTAAGCTTTGTTCCCTCAGTCTGGATAGTCTGGGAATCATATTTACACATATATACACTTAACACTGTTAACTTTCCTTTATTTCGTTAAGTTACTATATTATTAGTAGATACTAATAAAGAGAGTGGTTTTAACATCAAAACCAGACTCCAGTGTGAACTCTATTGCTGCTGGTTCGTTTCTAAAAAGTTTAAGTTCGAAACACAGTTTTATAAAACTAGTTAGACCACATCTGGAGTGTTTCATACAGTTCTGGTCGCCCCCATTCTCGGAGGGATTGTCGAGGCTTTGGACAGGGCGCAGAAGAAGTTTACCAGGATACTGCCTGGATTAGAGGGCATGAGCTATAACGAGAGGCTGGACAAACTTGTGTTGTTTTCTCCAGAGCGGCGCCGGCTGGGGTGAGACTAGATGGACGTTTATAACATTACGAGAGGAATAGATAGAGTGGACAGACGATATATTTTTCATGGGGGGTTGAAATGTCTAATACATTTAAGGTGAGAGGAGATGGTGAGCGGGAATTTTGCTTCTTTCCACGGAGTAGTAGGTAACTGGACATCTGTCTGGGGGTGGGAGAAGAAAGCGGCCACGTGATCCCGTTTCCTGTACACGTTTTCTGCAGATCTGCAGCATCTGCGGGTCACTGCTCTACGTGTACGTGTAGCTTCATCTTTCCCCGTTCAGACAAGGCAGTGAGATCCGGATCTGTCACGTCCTCTCGTTGTAGTGGACAAAATGTTTTTTTTCTGCAATATTTTCAGCATGTTCCATTCACTGTTTTTATCTGCTGAAGTGCTGCCAATGTTTCTAGGTGTCTGACCCATTTATGTGAGAAGTTAGCCTTTTCTATTTCTCTGAGCTTCTCATAAATGTGTACAGTTTAGTTAAGCTTCACTCCACTACTTCCAAAGCAACAACCCAGTCAGTCAAATAGTTCCACACAATTAAAATAGATTATTACATCGTTTTTTAAATTTTGTACTATTTATATAATTTAACTATGTAATATTTATATTCTTATATTAAAACATAATTGTTAAAATCTATGGTTACTCAATTAGGTTCTACTGCTGCCGCAGAGACAACGAATTTCATGACATATGCCGGTGCTATTAAACCTGATTCTGATATTGATATGGGAGACACACTACCGGTCACCTGATCCCTGTTACCGCAGATCATAATGAGAGATTGAAGCCTTTTCTATTTACCTTGCATTCCTCAGAAATGACAACAGTTCAGTTTTCTTCTGTGGTTCCAGAGCAGAAGCTCAGTCTGTCTAATATTTCCACACAATTAAAATAGGGAATTTGTTTATTATCATCACGTACTGAGCTACAGTGAAAATCTTCCCTGACGTACCATCCACACAAATCGATACATTGCAACAGTACATTGAGCTGAAATACGACAAAACAATAACTGTAACAAAGCATTATGGCTGCAGAGAAAGTGCAGTGCAGATAGACATATGGTGCAGGGTCACGTCGAGTTACATTGTGAGGCCGAGTCCGTTTTATCATTCATTTGGCTTATAAACACAGACAGAAAGCCGCCTTTGAGCTTGTCATTAATAATAACTGCAGCTCTTCTTTTTTCTCACTTTCTCGTGGCACTAGACAGGGATGTCCATTAACCCCTTTATTATTTAATCTTGTATTGGAGCCTTTAGCTATAACACTACGTGAAGCTAAAAATATTCTCGGTATCTCTATGAATGGAACCATAAACCATAAAGATTTCTCTTTATGCAGATGATCTTTTGGTTTTTATTTCAAATCTTGAGGAATCAATTCCTAATCTTTTGGAAGCACTTAAAGATTTTAGTAAACTTTCAGGATATAAACTTAACTTGAATAAAAGTGAATTGTTTCCATTAAATATCACTGTTAGTATATATAATGATATTCCTTTTAGAATTGTTAATACCTTTAGATATTTAGGTATTATAATTACTAAAAAACATAAAGATCTCTATGAAGCGAATGTAGTTCCTTTAATGGACTCCATGAAACAACTATTTTCTAGATGGAATCCACGTATTTTTTCTTTAATAGGTCGTATTCACGCTGTGAAAATGATGATTTTACCTAGATTTTTATATATTTTCCAAAATATACCTATCTTTTTTAACTAAATTTTTTTTCGATCAAATTGACTCTCTTATTTCTTCCTTTATTTGGAACAATAAAAGTCCAAGAATTAATAAGTATCATTTACAAAAATCTAAAAAAATGGTTGACTTGAACTTCCTAATTTAAGACGGTATTTAGTGAGCTGTGAATATTAGACAATTATGTTTTTGGTTATATTGGGTTGATAATACCCAAAAATCATTATGGGTTGATTTGGAATTAAAAGTTCTGAAACAATTTTATTTAACTTAAATTTTAGGAGCTCCATTACCTTTACAGCTCTCTAAAATTCCAAATTTAAATCTTTACCCGGTTATTAAACAACCCCTACGGATTTGGGTTCAGTTTCGTTTTTTAAAAAAATTTAAACAATTTAAGTTGTCTAGTTTTTATATCGAAACTTTTCATTTAAACCTTCAACAACTGACCCCATTTTTTCTCCTATGGAAAAATAAAAGGATCCTTTGAAGAGTTAACTAATAAATTTTATCTCGCTCATACACATTTTTTGCAATACGTTCAGGTGAAACATTTTTTACAACAATGTTTACCTAAGTTTCCATATTTACAAGAATCTGATTTGTTCGATATCATTTTGAAATTGAATCCCTTAGTGAAAAATTCCATTAGCAGAATTTATAATTTATTTTTATTACAAAAAGAGAACGTATCACTAAATATTAAACAATATTGTGAGAGAGAACTTAACCTTTGTTAATGAAGATTGGCTTCGAGTTTTGAAAAACGTAAATTCTTCTTCTGTATGTGCCAACCATTGTTTCATTCAATTTAAAATTGTTCACGATTATTATTTAACAAAGGAGAGACTATCTGAAATATTTCCTACTATAGACCAATGCTGTGATAGATGTGAAACTAAAGTAGCTACTTTGTCACATATGTTCAGGTCATATTCTTCATTAAAATCGTTTTGAAAATCTTTATTTTGTACAATTTATAAAGCTCTGAAAATTAATTTACAACCTAATAGATTGACTGTTCTATTTGGAATAGTTCCACATCATATTCAGGGTATTTCATCTTCAGATCGACCTGTAATTTCATTTGTTACACTACTGACAAGAAGGGCTATTTCATTAAAATGGAAAGATATTTCTTCCCCTACATTAATTGAATGGTTTTCGCAAGGAATGTTATGTCTTAGTTTGGAAAAAATTAGAAGTAGAACTTTTGATCCTCTATTCGATTTTGAGGGAAGTTGGGGTTCTTTTGCCAAATATTATCATTTAATTTGAATTACGCTATATGGTTTCCTTCCAATTTTATTTTTTTATAAATTGAAATGGCGGTTGATGTTTCTTATTTTCATATTTTAGATGATGGTCAAATGTGTGTTACTTATGTAGTTAGTGTTTTTTTTTTCCTAGTTAGATGGGGTTCTTTTTTTCCCTTTTATATATATATTTCCAATATTATATTTTACAATCAGTTCTTTCAGCTTTATTAATTGTATACATATTAATCTATTGAAGTTTTGTATCATTTTATAGCTGTAGAAGATTATGTACCTATAAAAAATTTATAAAAATGAAAAAAAATGAAAACGACAAAACAATAACTGTAACAAAGCATTATGGCTGCAGAGAATGTGCAGTGAAGATAGACATATGGTGCAGGGTCACGTCGAGTTACATTGTGTGGCCGAGTCCATTTTATCATTCATTTGGCTTCTAACCACAGACAGGAAGCCGCCCTTGAGCCGGGTGGTTCGCGCTTTAAGGCTTTTGTATCTCTTCCCCGATGGGGGAGCGGGTTTGCAGCAAGAATGTCCAGGTTGTGAGGATCTTTGAGTACATGGCCTGCTTTTCCGAGGCAGGGGAAGTGTAGGAAGAGTCCATGGAGTGGAGGCTTGTTTCTCTGATGTTCTCTGTTCTCCAAAGTTCTCTGCAGTTCCTTGCAGTCATGGGCAGAGCAGCAGCCGTACGAAGGCATGAAGTATCGACAAGAAGCTCAGAGACCTCGGCCTTCACCCTGCCTTGTGTAGCTGGATCCTGGACTTCCTGACAGATCGCCGGCAGGTGGTAAGAGTGGGCTCCCTCACCTCTGTCTCTCTGACCCTCAGCACACATACCCCACAGGGTTGTCTCCTTGCCCCCTCCTTTACTCTCTGTGCACCCATGACTTCCGTTGCCACCCACAACTCCAATCTGCTAATTAAATTTGCTGACGACACTACACTGACTGGCCTAATCTCAAATAATAACGAGGCAGCCTGCAGAGAAGAAGTCATCACAGTGGTGTCAAGAAAACAACCTCTCCCTCATTGTGACAAAAACACAGGAGCTGGTTGTGGATTTCAGGAGGAATGGAGACAGGGAGCATATTCAACATTTCCAAGTCTGTTATTGACACAAAATGCACATTTTAATATTGATCATGACACAATGTATTTTATATATCGTTATTAACATAAACATATTTATAGATTGTTACTGACAGAGAATCGTATAATTTGTGTTCCGTGTGTTATCTGAATGTACTTGCCTGTGATGCTGTCACAAGTCAGTGTTTCTCTGTACCTGTACCTTCCCGTACTTGTGCACTTGGCAATAAATTCAACAGGACCTGAGAAAACTCATTGAGATTTGATTAGTGATGATCATCTTGGCAGCTCGGTAGGTCGAATGTATGAGACAGTATACTGTTAAATGCAAAACCTGAACAGTGTTGATGATCAGAGGGATGTTAGACTCCAAGTTCATCGCTCCCTGAAAGAGACTGCACAGATTGACCGGGAGGTTAAGAGGGCAAAGGGCATGGTTGTCTTTATTAGTTGAAGCATTGAGTTCAAAAGTCGGGAAGTTGTGCTGCGGCTGTGACGAGCCTGTGGTCGTACTGTGACTGTTTGTTTAAGAGCGGCCGGCGTGAGGAGGCGGGACTATGACGTCAGTCACAGGCTGACAGCGCTGACTGTGGACTGAACCATAAGAGAGAGAGAGCGATCTGCAGACCAGGCAGTCGGGAGAGGGGAGAGGGAGAGGGAGAGGGGGAGAGAGAGAGAGAGGGGGAGAGGGAGAGAGAGAGAGAGAGAGAGAGGAGAGAGAGAGAGAGAGAGAGGAGAGAGAGAGAGAGAGAGAGAGAGAGAGAGAGAGGAGAGAGAGAGAGAGAGAGGGGGGGGGGAGATGAGAGAGAGAGAGAGAGAGAGAGAGAGAGAGGGAGAGAGAGAGAGAGAGAGAGAGAGAGAGAGAGAGAGAGAGAGAGAGAGAGAGAGAGAGAGAGAGAGAGAGAGAGAGAGAGAGACTGGAAAAGCTGATCGCTTCAGTTAGTCGCAACTGAGGCTTGGAACTCTCCTATGTCCACAAGAGTGGGTTGATAATCGGCACACAGAACCACAACGAATTGTGTGTGGCTGTCACTTCGTATAATCCAT
Organism: Hemitrygon akajei; assembly: GCF_048418815.1. NCBI lineage: Eukaryota > Metazoa > Chordata > Chondrichthyes > Myliobatiformes > Dasyatidae > Hemitrygon > Hemitrygon akajei. The sequence goes on along the minus strand of NW_027331931.1, from coordinate 698,644 downwards.
AGGAGTGGGTTTCGGAATATCTTGTATTAAACCCTTGCCTGGGAAGGTTGTGTGGTAACCGCTGGAAGACGGTATTTCCTGTGACAGGTCACTTTCGCTGAAACTCGTATGTGGACGATTCAACGGATAAGAACTTCGTCGACGGTTATTTTGAAGTAACGGCCTTTTCTCTACGTTCCACCCTGGATCACAAATATCTCCCGACGATCATTTATTCCGTGGATTACTGAACTTTCCTACTTTACCATCTCAAGACTCTAAGCTTTGTTCCCTCAGGTTCGATAGTCTGGGAGTTATATTTACACATATATACACTTAACACTGTTAACTTTATTTCGTTTAAGTTTCTATATTATAAGTAGATACTATAAAGAGAGTGGTTTTAACATCAAAACCAGACTCCAGTGTGAACTCTATTGCTGCTGGTTCGTTTCTAAAACGTTATCGTTCGTAACACAGTTTTATAAAACTAGTTAGACCACATCTGGAGTGTTTCATACAGTTCTGGTCGCCCCCCATTCTCGGAGGGATGGCGGGGCTTTGGAGAGGGCGCAGAAGAGGTTTACCCAGATACCTGCCTGTATTAGAGGCATGAGCTATAACGAGAGGCTGGACAATCTTGTGTTGTTTTCTCCAGAGCGGCGCAGGCTGGGGTGAGACTGGATGGACGTTTATAACATTACGAAAGGAATAGATACAGTGGACGGACGATATATTTGTCCTGGGGGTTGAAATGTCTGATGCATTTAAGGTGAGAGGAGATCTGAGAGCCAAGTTTGCTTCTTTCCACAGAGTAGTGGGTAGCTGGAGTCATTGCCTGGGGTGGGGTAACAATCCTGTCACGTGATCCCGTTTCCTGTTCACGTTTTCCGCAGATTTGCAGCATCTGCGGGTCACTGCTCTACGTGTACGTGTAGCTTCATCTTTCGCCCGTTCAGACAAGGCAGTGAGATCCGGATCGGTCACGTCCTCTCGTTGTGGGTGGACAGTATGTTTTTTTTCTGCAATATTTTCAGCATGTTTCATTTCACTGTTTTTATCTGCTGAAGTGCTGCCAATGTTTCTGGGTGTCTGACCCATTTATGTGAGAATTTAGCCTCTTCTATTTCTCTGCGCTTCTCATAAATATGTACAGTTTAGTTAAGCTTCACCTCCAGAATTTCCAAAGCAATAACCCAGTCAGTCAAATAGTTCCACACAATTAAAATAGTTTATTACATCGTTTTTTTTTCATTTCGTACTATTTATATAATTTAACTATGTAATATTTATATTATTATATTAAATCACAATTGTTAAAATCTATGGTTATGAATTAGGTTCTACTGCTGCCGCAGAGACAACGAATTTCATGACATATGCCGGTGCTATTAAACCTGATTCTGATATTGATATGGGAGACCCACCACCGGTCACCTGATCCCAGTTACTGCAGATCGTATGAGAGATTGAAGCCTTTTCTATTTTTTTGCATTCTTCAGAAATGACAACAGTTCAGTTTCCTTCTGTGGTTCCAGAGCAGAAGCTCAGTGTGTCTAACATTTCCACACAATTAAAACGGGGTATTTGTTTATTCTTATTACGTACTGAGATACAGTGAAAATCTTGTCTGACGTACCATCCACACAGATCGATACATTGCAGCAGTACATTGAGCTGATATACGACAGAACAATAACTGTAACAAAGCATTATGGCTGCAGAGAAAGTGCAGTGCAGATAGACATATAGTGCAGGGTCACGTCGAGTTACATTGTGAGGTCGAGTCCATTTTATCATTCATTTGGCTTATAACCTGCAGACAGGAAGCCGTCCTTCAGCCTGGTGTTACGCACTTTAAGGCTTTTGCATCTCTCCGTCAATGTGGGAGCGGGTTTGCTGCAAAAATGTCCAGGTTGTGAGGATCTTTGAGTACATGGCCTGCTTTTCCGAGGGAGGGGAAGTGTAGGAAGAGTCTATGGAGTGGAGGCTTGTTTCTCTGATGTTCTCTGTTCTCCAAAGTTCTCTGCAGTTCCTTGCAGTCATGGGCAGAGCAGTAGCCATACGAAGGCGTGAAGTATCGACAAGAAGCTCAGAGTCCTCGGCCTTCACCCTGCCTTGTGTAGCTGGATCCTGGACTTGCTGTCAGATAGCCGGCAGGTAGTAAGAGTGGGCTCCATCTCCTCTGTCTCTCTGACCCTCAGCACACATAACCCGCAGGGTTGTCTCTTTTGCCCCCTCCTTTACTCTCTGTGCACACATGACTTGTGTTGCCACCCACAGCTCCAATCTGCTAATTAAATTTGCTGACAGCACTACATTGATTGGCCTAATCTGAAATACTGATAACAATCGATCAAATGCCTCCTGACAAGGCTCGGTCCAAACAAACTTTTCACCCTTCTTCAGGAGATTGGTCAGAGGCAGAGCGATAGCAGCAAAGTTCTTACAGAACTTACGATAATATCCATCCATTCCCAGATACCTTCTAAGAGCCTTCTCAGCAGTCAGAATAGGAACTTGAGAAATTGCCTGGACTTTTGCCCGAGCAGGAGCCAAATTGCTTTGCCCAACAACACAGCCAAGACAGGTCACAGTGTCATGGCCAAATTCACTCTCAGCCAAGTTAACTGTAAGGCTGGCCTGGGAAAACCTGTCAAACAGCTTTTCTACTTCAGAGATATGCTCTTCTCAAGTGTCACTCCCTGTGACTAAGTCATCAATATAAGCATCTGTGTGTTCTAACCCTCGAATTACAAAATCAATCATTCTCTGGAATGTTCCTGGAGCATTTTTGTATTAAGATATTGTATTCACACAAACCAGATGGTGTCACAAATGCAGAAATTTCTCTAACTCTGTCCGTCAATGGAACACACCAATACCCTTTCAACAGATCTATCTTTGTAAGAAATTAGCTATTCCAACCTTATCGTTGTTTTTGTTACTGCATTTTCCTTCCTATAATCAGTGCAAAATCTAACACTACCATTAGGTCTGGGCACAATAACGCATGGTGACACCAATCTGATGCTGAAGGACTAATAATACCATTTGCCAGCATATTTTCAATTTCTTGCTCAGCCAATTTACACTTTTCTACGTTCATGCGATATAGGTTTTGTTTAATAGGTTTCGCTTGACCAATATCTACATCATGTACTGCGACCGTGGTTTGCTTGGGAATATCCGGAAATAAATCTTTAAACTTCAGAATTAATTCCTTCAGCTGTTGTTGTTGCTTTGGCTGCAGATGAGCAAACTTGTTATCAATGTTTTCTAGAACAACCGAGTTCATTAGCCTAACTGGGACCACGTTTGGCTTGTGAAAATTCTCAGACGAGTCAAATGCTTCATTCTCAGGGTTGCCAGTTGTTTTAACAACAACACTCACAGATGGTGCCTGCTTGTCAAATTAAGGCTTTATTATATTTATGTGTACAACCTGTGTTAGTTTACGTTGGTCGGGTGTTTTAATAACATAATTCAGATTATTAATTTGAGAGATTATTTCATGCGGTCTATTGAATTTCACCTGAAGTGGATTTGTCAACATTGGAGATAAGGCTAGCACCTTATCTCCCACCTGGTATTTTCTTTCGCGAGCCTGCTTATCAAACCAACACTTCATTTTGTCTTGAGAAATCATTAAGTTTTCTCTACAGGATTGGTGTAATATATTTTTGAAATTCAAAACATAGCCTAACAAGTTAATATGTACATCTCCATCAATCCACTGTTCCATTAACAAGGTCAAAGGTCCTCTCACTCTATGACCAAATACCAGTTCAAATGGACTAAAGTCCAGTGATTCCTAGACCAACTCTCTGACTGCGAACAAAAACAAATGTATTCCTTCATTCTAGTCTTTTCCATTTTCAACACAGTATGTCCTAATCATTGTTTTGTGGGTAGAATGAAAATTTTCTACAGCACCCGACAATATAACTTGTTTAGCTCCCAGTTCATAAACTGCCTCCTGGAATAATCCAGATGTAAAGTTACTTCCTTGTTCAGACTGGATTTCTTTAGGCAAACCAAATAAAGTATAAAGCTTGGTAAGAGCCTTCGCCACAGTTTTAGCTTTAATATTTCTGAGAGGTATTGCCTCTGGGAATCTGGATGCAGTACACATAATAGTTAGCAAATACTGATGGCCAGCTTTAGTCTTTGGCAATGGGCCAGCACAATCCACTATAAATTTTGAAAAGGGTTCACCGAATGCAGGTATAGGCCAGAGTGGGGCCACTGGGGTGACCTGATTAGGTTTACCCACAACTTGATAAATGTGACAGGTTCTGCAGAGGGTCACAACATCTTTCCTCAAATTCGGCCAGTAAAATTATTTCATAATCCTGTTTACAGTTTTATTCACTCCAACATGTCGACCTAAACCCATACTGTAGGCCATGGTTAAAATTTCAGTCCTATAAACTGTAGGAACTACAACTTGGTGAACAATTGCCCATGCCTCACTCACTTCTATAGCAGGTGGCTTCCACTTCCTCATTAACACTCCATCCTTGAGGTAATACCCAACTGGCATTTTCTTGATCTCATCATCTGAGAGAGCTGATTTTTAAAACTTCAATCTCAGGGTCTGGGTTCTGTTCTGCTATAAACTCCTTCCTTGACAGGGATAAATCTTTCTCATCAGACTCACTACCGGAATCCTGTTGAAACAATGAAGGCAGTAAAGTCCCTGACAAGTCATCATAACCTGAATCCCGATTTTGGCTATAACATATAACAATCATATAATCCTTACATATCATATAAACCATATAACCATATAACAATTACAGCACGGAAACAGGCCATTCCGGCCCTCCTAGTCCGTGCCGAACTCTTAATCTCACCTAGTCCCACCTACCCGTACTCAGCCCATAACCCTCCACTCCTTTCCTGTCCATATACCTATCCAATTTTACCTTAAATGACACAACTGAACTGGCCTCTACTACTTCTACAGGAAGCTCATTCCACACAGCTATCACTCTCTGAGTAAAGAAATACCCCCTCGTGTTTCCCTTAAACTTTTGCCCCCTAACTCTCAATGGCTATCATGGGTATCAGAATCAAGCTGCACAGACCATCTGCGTCGGCAGACTTTTTAGCCATACTTCGAGTTACTGCGCAGGAAGGATAAATGTTAAAATCCATCTGTGGGTCGTCAGTGGTTGGCTTAGTTGTCAACAGCACTGCAGGAACAACTTTACCATCTGCCAGGTCATTCCCTAACAGCAAAGTAACATCTTCCACCGGTAAACTGGAGCATAATCCGATTTTAACAGGTCCCGAAACCAACCCTGACTGTTAAGTTACCTTGTACAACGGCACAGAAACCATGCTGCCCCCAATGCATCACCAAACTTTAGAACACTGTCTAATATAAGTGACTGAGAAGCCCCAGTAACTCGAAGAATTTTCACTGGTACCGGGGTTGACCCCTCCTTTACTAATACAAATCCATCTGACATAAAATGATCGAATCGCTTCTTAACTCGGTCAGACCTCTCAGTCCTTATCTGAGCCTTAACAGAATGTTCAAAACACTATGGGTTTATAGGTGCTTCAACATACTGAACACTGGCATTTGGGACTGCCTTCTTTTCGTTTTTCCTCTTCAGGATGGAACAAATAGCTATCTTATGACCAGCTTTCTGGCAATAGTAACAAGTAAGATTAGAATATTTCTCCTTTAACTGTTTCCCTTCATCCTTACTCTTGCACTAGTCCCAGCTTTAATTTCTGGTTTACCCTGGTGATCCCTGCTACTCTTTTCGAAGCTCTTATTCGGGGTGTTAGGGGTAACCCTACTTAGTAACGGGGTCCAAAATAGACCCCATGAACTCTGCTGCTATTATGAGAGAGAGGGGGAGGCGTCCAGAGCGATGAGAGAGAGAGAGAGAGGGACAGAAACTTCTCGAAAGATGATGCTGGAAGTATTTATCAACCTCTGCCTCGTCAAATGGAGGTACCAATTTAACTTCCCGGCTGGCCTCAAACTTATCACCAGAGTCTAACACTCGACCCCTTTGCTGCAATCTCTCTATCTTTTCCTGCTCGAACAGCCTCTGTCTTTCTGCTTCCTCCCTCTGTTTTTTTTGCCTCTTCTCTCTGCTTTTGTGCCTCCCTAGCCCCAAACTGCCTCTGCCTTTCCGCAGCCTCCATCTTCAATTTTTCTCACTTGTACTGGAGCTCAAGCTCACTAGGTTTACTTTCAGAAAACACCTCCAACTCCTCCACATTAAACACATCTGTGCCCTCCTGATTGTCAATTTCACCTTATCAAGTTTTAACCTTTTGGCAATACTCAACAACTCAAAAGTTCTGGCGTCCTCTAATGCCTCAGAGGTTGGTGCTTCCAGACATTTATCAGCATCCATTGCTGCTGATTTTCCACACACAAATCAATCAAAAGGGATTTCCCCAATGAAATCAATAATAAATCAATACGTCCCCAAATTTGTTCATATCCCGGACGCAGGCCGCAGTTTTGTTATGAATCGCAACACTTTAGACACGAACCAGCAGCAATAAACTACACTTGGAGTCTGTTTTTGATGTTAAAACTACCTTTATTAGGATCTACTTATAATATAGTGTTACGTACCCCGTAACTGGGTGTCTTACCAGCAAAGATAGAAGTATCCGTTGGAGTCTGGTACTATTATCAAAACAGTGTTTATTAGTAAAATATACAAATCAATATCAACAATGCAAATATACAGATAATACACGTTAGCAATACTAAACCTAAAAGTGTGGGTATAATAATAATCAATAATAAACAAGCTCTATCGATGTCTAGGGGATAATGAATTGTCATATGTGAATATAAAGTTCAGTTCAGTTCATACAGGCTGAGGTAGTTGTTGGTCGATGTGTTGTAATGGTTGGAGAGAGAGAGAAAGAGAGAGAGCGAGCAAACAGTGACAGCCAGTCAAACCTTCCTTTACGTTCTTGATCCGTCGATGTGTTGTTCTGGCCATTCAGGTATGACCCCTCTGTCCTTTAGCTAGACCGTTCTTCTATGGTGGACTCGTCACCCAGGCAAGTGTGGACACACACACAAGCCCCCACCGGCCTCGCTATAAACACTATGAGTTAAAATTGACCGATCCTTCGTTCGGTCTCCGATGCCCCACACTTTCTCGTGGGTTCCAACACTTAAACAGTGCTCACTAGTGTGTCTCTTGGTGCGTCTGAGGGGTGTCTCCCCAGATCTCACTTTTATCCCTACTCACTGGGTCTCAGGTGTCAAGCAGTTTTGAATGGCTTAGCCCATCAAACCAGCCCACTCCGGCTGTCCACTGAGGAATTTTAATGAACAGAATGGTACCAAGTAAACAACTCTTTCCGGAACCATAAGTCTTACAGGAGTCATAATATGGTGGAACAACAAGTCTCTCTCTCTCCCGGTGTTATCTCTCCCTTATTTGAAGCAAATGTTCCAGTCCAAGTATGTTTTTGTTCCAGCTCTTTCTCTCTCATTAGCAGCCTGGCAAGAGTAACGGTTTGTAATTCTTACAGGGGAGGGGAAAATGGGCAACCCTGCACCCTTCTGCCCATCAAAGCTGTTCATCCTTCGTAACACCCCCATCCTTCTAGGAATTTTCACCAAAGGGGAACATTAACCAGTACAGCGTTTTACAGGATTACAGGGTTTAGCAAAAAAAAACACAGAAGTGTTCTTAACTATAAAGCAATACAGATATACCTTCACTTAGCATCTAGATAAACAGTCAGCGATTACATTGTCACTTCCTTTAATATGTTGCATCTGAATATCAAACTCTTATAGCATCAGACTCCAATTTAATAATCTCCTGTTTTTATTGTTCATGTTAGCCAGGAATACCAAAGCGTTGTGATCTGAATAAACAATTAAAGGTCTTTGTGCTGAACAAATGTACACTTCAAAATGTTGTATTGCCAAAACAAGTGCCAACAATTCTTTTTCTACGGTAGAGTAATTCCTCTGGTGCACATTGAACTTCCGAGAGAAATATACTACCGGGTGTTCCACCCCATCCCCTGCTTTCTGCAATAGGACTGCCCCCACAGCCTCATCACTTGCATCAGTCGCCAGGGAGAAAGGTTCTAACAAGTCAGGTGCCTTTAACACAGGGTGATGGCACAGTATGGTTCTTAACTTGTCAAAAGCATCCTGACAAGAATTGTTCCACTCAAATTTTTCTTCCTTCTGTAGGAGTTTTGTAAGCGGGAGGGCGATATCAGCAAAGTTCTTACAAAATTTTCGACAGTACCCCACCATGCCCAAAAATCTTCTCAAGGCTCTCTTATTTGTTGGTAGAGGAACCTCAGAAATAGCCTGTACTTTTGTCTGCACAGGAGCCAACTGCCTCTGCCCTACCACATACCCCAAGTAGGTGATTGTGGCATGACCAAATTCACTCTTTGCAAGGTTCACTGTAAGTTGGGCTGCAGACATTCTTTTGAACAGGTTTTCTACAGCCTCAATGTGCTCATCCCAGGTGTCATTCCAAACTACCAATTCGTCAATATAAGCCTTGATATTTGTTAACCCTTTTATCACCATGTCAATCATCCTCTGGAATGTCCCTGGTGCATTTTTCATTCCGAACGGCAAGACGTTGTACTCGTAAAACTCGGATGGGGTGACAAAGTCTGGAATTTCTCGAGCCCTGTCCGTTAAAGGAACGCACCAGTATCCCTTTAACAAGTCAATCTTAGTGATGTACCTCGCTTTCCTCATTTTATCAATGCAATCGTCCACCCTAGCGATAGGGTAAGCATCTGTCTGCGTGACAACATTCACCTTTCTGTAATCGGTACAGAATCTTATGGTACCGTCCGGTTTCGGTACTACCACGCAGGGAGAGGCCCACGCAGAAAAGGATTCACGAATTATACCAGCAGCTAGCATATGCTCAATTTCTTTTTCTACTGGCTTGCTCTTTTCCAAATTCATCCGGGAAGGGGATTGTTTAATAGGCTGGTTCGAGGTAACGATGACATCATGCTCTGTTCCTTTACACCTCCTTGGAACATCTGGACATAAATCTGTATGCTGTTTAATGAGCTGTGTTAACTGCTCTCTTTGTTCAGGCTCTAAGTGATTGACTTTATCAGCAAGGTTGGCTATAATAACAGTTCTCTAGTCTGGTGGGTATTATACTTACCTTTTCAAAACGCTCTGGGTCCTACTCAACACTCTTCTCTTCCTCATCAGTTTTCGTGACTGCACCGACCTCCGCGGGGGTCGTTTCAGGATAACCTTTCAGCATGTTTACATGAACCAACTGGTTCGGCTTGCATCTATCAGGGGTTTCAATCACATAGTTCAGCGAGTCTATTTTCTTAACTACTTTGTATGGTCCTTGAAACCTCGCCTGTAGGGGGTTGGTAACTACAGGGATTAGGACCAAGACCTTATCGCCCACGTGAAATTCTTGCTCTCGGGTACATTTGTCATACCATTGTTTCATTCTCGTCTGGGAGTCTTTTAAATTTTCCTTTGCCAAGGCGCATACTTTATGGAGTCTTTCCCGGAATTTTAAAACATAGTCAATCACACTGACTTGAACGTTCGGGCTAAACCACTTCTCTTTAAGTAGGGTTAAAGGTGCTCTGCGCCTGTGACCAAAAACGAGCTCAAACGGACTGAACCCCAGAGATTCCTGAACCGTGTCCCTCACTGCAAATAACAGAAGTGGTAATGCATCATCCCAGTCTCGAACGTCTTCCTGACAGTAAGTTTTAATCATAGTCTTTAGTGTAGCGTGGAATCTTTCCAACGCTCCTTGAGATTCCGGATGGTATGCAGAAGCTAAAATTTGTTTAACTCCCATCTGTGTCATCATTTGCTGAAATGCTCTGGATGTAAATGTACTCCCCTGATCCGATTGTATTTCCTTAGGTAGCCCCACTGTGGTAAAGAATTTAATGAGGGCCTTCACCACCGCAGGGGTCCTAACATTCCCCGGAGGCACAGCCTCTGGAAATCGTGTAGTGGCACACATCATGGTCATGACGTACTGCCGCCCACTCGCTGTTCTAGGCAAAGGTCCCACAAAATCCACAACGATTCGGGAGAAAGGCTCCTCAAAAGCGGGTATCGGTCTGAGAGGTGCCTTGGGGATAACCTGGTTCGGCTTTCCTACCACCTGACACGCATGGCACCTTTTACAATAGTCAGCAATATCCTTCCTCATTTTTGGCCAATAGAAATCTTTCATAACCCTATCCACTGTCTTCCTTACTCCCAAATGTCCACCTAGAGGTCCCTTGCGAGCTAAGTTCAAAATTACATCCCGATACACCTTCGGTACTACCACCTGATGTACCACCGCCCAGTCATCATCGACTGGCACCGTGGTCGGCCTCCACTTCCTCATCAACACTCCCTCCTTCAGGTAGTAACCCTCTGGTTCTTTATCCAGTTCTGTCTCAGAAAGAACGGACTCTCTCAATGCCACAAGCTCCTCGTCACGTCCTTGCTCCTTTATAAATTATTTTCTTGCTAAGGGTAGGTCCACCTCCTCTCCTTTATTATCCTTCCGCTCCCTATTCTCCGCTTTACCATCCCCTAACCCCTCTTGGTACAGTGTCGGTAAAAACGTCTCAGCCAAATCAACACAGGACTCATTTAAACTGTCCTCATTCTCAGCCGCCTTTCTCGACATGCTGCGAGTGATTGCGCATGCGGGATAGATCTTAGAATCCAGGGGCGTGTCCTCAGCCCTCACAGGCTTGCTCGTTAATTTCACTGCTGAACACACGTCACCACCTGCTAAATCATTACCAAGAAGGACGTCCACGCCGTCTCCCGGTAATTCTGACCGCACCCCTACTTCGACTGTCCAGATACCAGGTCACATTTTAAAATGATCCCATGCAAAGGCACAGCTTCTGTCCCTTTCCCTATACCTCTTAAAACCACCTCTCCAGTCTCAGGACCAAAATCTAGCACCTTACTTAGGATCTATGACTGATCAGCCCCAGTATCTCTCCAGATTCTCACTGCAACTGGGGTCTCTCCTTCTTTCACAGACACCGTCCCTTCTGAAATAAATTTCTCACGCCGCTCTCGTACTCTATCTACCTTTGCCTTCCTCGTCGATTTGCTGATCGACTCAATACACCCTGTAGGGACTGCCGTTTTCCCTTATCCTGTCTCCTTATTCGGAGCAAAGCACTTAGATGCAATATGACCAACCTTTCCACAATTATATCAGGTCAAGCCAGAAACCTTCCTGCCAGCTTGCTTGTCCTCCTCCTTACCTTTACCACTAGCTCCCGGCTTATTCTCGACCTTAGCCGGTGGACTTTCTTTACCGTCCCTACTGCCTTTCTGTTAACTCTTATTTGAGGAAAACTTTGTCTTGTGGGTTAGGGCATATTCATCTGCGAACCTGGCAAATTCCGATATAGACTTATTCGTCTTCTCGTTCAGATACATCCTGATATTATCCAAAACACAACCTTTAAATTCCTCAATCAGAATTAACTCTCTGAAACGAGGGAAGTCCTCCTCCACCTTTTCTGCAGCACACCAGCGATCCAAGAGCACAGCCTTCTCATAGGCAAACTCTGCATACGTCTGATTCCACAGTTTCTTTAAATCTCTGAACTTTTGTCTATAGGCCCGAAGGATAGCCTCCTTTACTTGCTCATAATCCTCAGACTCGTCCATGGACAATGCTGCATATACCCGTTGAACCTTACTTTTTAATGCACTTTGTAACAACGCCACCCACTGATCTCTGGGCCACTTCTGAGTCACTGCCACCGTTTCAAAATGCAAGACGTAACTATCAACATCCGTCTCCTCGAACGGAGGTACTAACCTAAACTCCCTACTAACATTAATCTCCTCTCTTGAGCCTTCCCCTCGGTCTTTTTCCTGTTGCTTTAACCTCTCCATGTCCAGCGCATGCTGCCTATCTCTCTCCTTTTCCCTTTCCTCCATCTCCCTTTCGGCCTTTTCCTTCTCCCTTTGTGCCTCCCAGGCAGCTCTTTCCCGCTCCCTTTGCGCCTCTAACTCCTTTAGCAGGATCTCATTCTCCCTTTTCTTCTGTTCTGCATCCAACCTTAATTTTTCAAACTCTAACTGAACCACCCCAACAACTGGTTTCTTTTCAGGGATAAGTTCCAATACCCCCGGCGTGAACACACCCTCGGATATGTAATACTGGGCTATGGCCCTCTGTATCTCCCACTTTTTCATTGACGACTTCACCTCTGGGAGATTTAAACCTTTCGCAATATTCACCAAGGCCGTCTTTTTGGCACTCTCCAGCACCTTCAAAGTCGAGTTTTCTATAAATTCATCTATATCCATCTTTGCTCGTTTCCCGTCTGGTTACCCACGCAACCAGAACAAATAATGGACTTATAGCTCAGTTCACTGGCCCCCCAATTTGGTATCAAATCTCGAGACGAGGCCCCAATTTGTTACGTACCCGTAACTAGATGTCTTATCAGTAAAGATAGAAGTATCCATAGGAGTCTGGTACTATTATCAAAACAGTGTTTATTAGTAAAATATACAAATCAATATCAACAATGCAAATATACAGATAATACACGTTAGCAATACTAAACCTAAAAGTGTGGGTATAATAATAATCAATAATAAACAAGCTCTATCGATGTCCAGGGGATAATGAATTGTCATATGTGAATATAAAGTTCAGTTCAGTTCATACAGGCTGAGGTAGTTGTTGGTCGATGTGTTGTAATTGTTGGAGAGAGAGGGAGAGCGAGCAGTGACAGCCAGTCAAACCTTCCTTTACAATCTTGATCCGTTGATGTGTTGTTGTGGCCATTCGGGTATGACCCCTCTGTCCTTTAGCTAGACCGTTCTTCTATGGTGGACTCGTCACCCAAGCAAGGGTGGACACACGTACAAGCCCCCACCGGCCTCGCTATAAACAGTGAGTTAAAATTGACCGATCCTTCATTCGGTCTCTGATGCCCCACACTTTCTTGTGGGTTCCAACACTTAAGCAGTGCTCACTAGTGTGTCTCTTGGTGCGTCTGAGGGGTGTCTCCCCAGACCTCTCTTTTATCCCTACTCACGGTGTCTCAGGTGTCAATCAGTTTTGAATGGCTTAGCCCATCAAACCAGCCCACTCCAGCTGTCCACTGAGGAATTTTAATGAACAGAATGGTACCAAGTAAACAGCCCTCTCCGGAGCCATAAGTCTTACAGGAGTCATAATATGGTGGAACAACAAGTCTCTTCCTCCCTGTGTTATCTCCCCCTTATCTGAAGCAAATGTTCCAGTCCAAGTATGATTTTGTTCCATCTCTTTCTCTCTCATTAGCAGCCTGGCAACAGTAACCGTTTGTAATTCTCCCAAGGGAGGGAGAGATGGGCAACCCTGCACCCTTCTGCCCATCAGAGCTGTTCATCCTTCGTAACAATAGTAACTTAAACAAGATAAACAGATGTTAACAGTGTTGTGTTTATAGATGTGTGTAAATGTAACTCCCAAACTATTGAGCTCAGGGGTAACAAGGCTTGGAGTCTTGAGATGGTAAAGTATGAAAGTTCAGTTCATCCACAGAATAGGTGATGAGAGAGATATTTGTAATCCAGGGTAAATGTCAAGGGAAGGCAATTATTTCGAATTCCACAGGTTCCATGGTGGTAAAACAAGAGAACAGTCACTGTAGATTTTATCTGTCATCCTTTCAAATCCACATACTAATTATCACCCAAAGTGACTTGTCACAAGGGGTATCGTCTTCAAATGAATTACCACACCACACCCATGCAAGGGTGAACACATTAGTGGTCTTCACAGGATACCTCAAATCATATCCACTCCTATAGTTCAAACAAGGTAACAACCACACATTTGGTGTACGCTGAATCGATAATTAACCCACCCTTGTGGGCATAGGAAAGTTGCAATCAGTGACCCTTGGCCACTTGTTCCCTGGTTTCGATCCTTCCATTTTTCCTCTTTCGTCTACGTCTGACTCTGAGTGTCTGTCCTCAGTTAAAACTAAACAAAGCTGCGAGCGATGTAAACAAGCTGCAAGTCAGACTGATTCACATTCTTAATCTCACTCTCTCTCTCAAAATAACAGTCCACAGCAAACAAAACCTAGGGATTCATAACAATGGCCACTCCCCATTGTGAACTGAATGATCTGCCAGTAGTTGGGATGACTGAGTGAATTCTTTCCCACATTTTCAGCAGGTGAATAGCTTCTCCCCAGTGTGAACTCGCTGATGACTCTGTAGGTTGGATGGATCAGTGAATCCCTTCCCACATTCTGAGCAGATGAACGGCTTCACCCCAGTGTGAATTCGCTCATGCCTCTGTAGGCTGGATGACTGAGTGAACCTCTTCCCACAGACTGAGCAGGTGAACGGCCTCTCCCCAGTGTGAACTCGCTGATGACTCTGTAGTTGGGATGACTGAGTAAATCCCTTCCCACATTCTGAACAGATGAACGGCTTCTCCCCAGTGTGAACTCGCTGATGACTCTGTAGGTTGGATGGATCAGAGAATCCCTTCCCACATTCTGAGCAGATGAGCGGCTTCTCCCCAGTGTGAATTCGCTCATGCCTCCGTAGGCTGGATAACTGAGTGAATCTCTTCCCACAGACTGAGCAGGTGAACGGCCTCTCCCCAGTGTGAACATGCTGATGACTCTGTAGTTGGGATGACTGTGTAAATCCCTTCCCACAGACTGAGCAGGTGAATGGCTTCTCCCCAGTGTGAACTCGCTGATGACTCTGTAGGTAGGATGGATCAGTGAATCTCTTCCCACAGACTGAGCAGATGAACGGCTTCTCCCCAGTGTGAACATGCTGATGACTCTGTAGTTGGGATGACTGTGTAAATCCCTTCCCACAGACTGAGCAGGTGAATGGCTTCTCCCCAGTGTGAACTCGCTGATGACTCTGTAGGTAGGATGGATCAGTGAATCTCTTCCCACAGACTGAGCAGGTGAATGGCTTCTCCCCAGTGTGAACTCGCTGATGACTCTGTAGGTTGGATGGATCAGTGAATCTCTTCCCACAGACTGAGCAGGTGAATGGCCTCTCCCCACTGTGAACTTGCTGGTGTCTCTGTAGTTGGGATGACTGAGTGAATCTCTTCCCACAGTCTGAGCAGGTGAACGGCTTCTCCCCAGTGTGAACTCGCTGATGACTCTGTAGGTTGGATGGATCAGTGAATCTCTTCCCACAGATTGAGCAGGTGAATGGCCTCTCCCCACTGTGAACTTGCTGGTGTCTCTGTAGTTGGGATGACTGAGTGAATCTCTTCCCACAGTCTGAGCAGGTGAACGGCTGCTCTCCAGTGTGAACTCGCTGATGTCTCTGTAGGTTGGATGAGTGAGTGAATCCCTTCCCACATTCTGAGCAGATGAACGGCTTCTCCCCAGTGTGAATTCGCTGATGTCTCTGTAGGCTGGATAACTGAGTGAATCTGCTCCCACAGTCTGAGCAGGTGAAGGGCCTCTCCCCAGTGTGAACTCGCTGATGACTCTGCAGGGTGGATGACTGAGTGAATCCCTTCCCACAGACTGAGCACGTGAATGGCTTCTCCCCTGTGTGAACTCGCTGGTGTTTCCATAGGGTGGAAGAGTGAGTGAATCTCTTCTCACAGACTGAGCAGGTGAACGGCCGTTCCCTGGTGTGAACTCGCTGGTGTGCCATTAGGTCAGATGACTGAGTGAATCCTTTCCCAGAAATTCAGCAGATGACCAGCCTCTGAGCAGTGTGGTGTGAACTGACTGGTGTGTCCACAGGTGGGAAGACTGACTGAACCCCTTCTCACACACAGAACAGGTGAATGGCCTTGCCCAGTGTGAACTTGTTGCTGTATCTTCAATTGTGATAAACGAGTGAATCCATTCCCACTGTCTGAGCAGGTGAAAGGCCTTTCTCCTGTGTAAATTACAGGCGTGCCAGTTGGTCAAATGACCAAGTGAATCCCTCCCCACAGTCTGAGCAGGAAGGATGGTCAATTGGTTTCCTTGCTCTACTTCTTAAATATCTAGACAGAGACAACAAAACTGCTGTGCCATGTTTGAGCTTCTTGGAGACGAATTCCTTCTCATTTTTAACCTGTAAAAAGATTTACAAAATCCATCAATGGGTGTAGGACAACATTTCAGATGAGATTACTTGAGTTGCCAAGGTTTGATCTGGTATCACACTGTTATAGTGAGGTTCAACGAAAGTTGGACAGAGAAATCATCTTCTAACTAGGCACAGTGCTGTTATCTGGAATGACCATTAAACTCTCTGATGTTCTTCCTGTCTCTATAAGAATGGGGCATTTCTGCCATCTCCAATCTGTGACCTGGCTCAGTTTGACTCTCTCCATTAGTATTAATCCCTGTTCCCACTCAGCTGAATGGGTTCCTGGCCCCACGGTAACTGAAACACTCTCACACAAATAGATTTTCTTGACGTGCAGCTGGGATCTTCTTTTATGTATTATTAACTTAAAGTGCCACAGTTTTAACACCATATAAAACATTCCTGCTGAAATGACTGGTTGGTTCGCACAGCTGTCAAAAGGGGTTAGAGTGAATTTTTGTATTATTTCAGTTTGTTGTCACAATCATAGAAAATTTCAACACAGAAAAAGGCCCTTTGGGCCATCTAGGTTCTGCTGAACTATTTGAACTGCCCACTCCCACACCTCTACCATCCAGGTACCAACACAAACCTCTTAAATGTTGAAATCGAGCTCACATGCACCACTCGTGCTGGCTGCTCATTCCACAGCTGGATAACCGTCTGTGTGAAGAAGTTTCCCCTCATGTTCCCCTTAACATTTCACCTTTCACCCTTAACCCATGGCCTCTGGTTGTCATCCCACCCAATCTTCGTGGAAAAAGGCAGCTTGCATTAACACTATCTGTGCCTCTCTATCACAATCAAATCTCCCCTCAATCTTCTGCAATCCAAGGAATAAAGTCCTGATTTGTTCAATCTTTCCTTATAACCCAGGTCCTCCAGACATGGCAACATCCTTGTGAATTTTCTTTGAAATCTCTGAACTTCTTTCCTGTAGGTAGGTGACCAAAACTGCACATAATACTTCAAATTAGGCCTCACCAATGTCTTCTAGAAGTCAACATAACATCCATCTATTGTTATCAGTACTTTGGTTCATGAAGGGCAATGGGCTGAAATCATTCTTTCCATCCCTATCTACCTGTGATACCTCTTTCAGTGAATTAAGGACTTGTATTCCCAGGTCCCTTTCTTCTACAACACTCCTCCGTGCCCGACCAGTCACTGTGAAAGACCTCCCTTGGTAGCTCATACCAAAGTGCAACACCTCACACTTGTCTGCATTAAATTCCATTTTCCATTTCTCAAACCATTTTCCCACCTGGTCCAGATCACACTGCAAGCCATGATAGTCTTCTCGCAGTCCACTAAACCCCCAGTCTTGGTGTCATCCACAAATTTGCTGATCCAGTTAACCACACTATCATCCAGATTACTGATATAGATGACAAACAACAACAGATTCAGCACTGATCCCTGTGGCAACCACTAGTCACAGGCTTCCAGTCAGAGAGGCAACCATCTGCTACCACACTCTGGCTTTTCCCAAAGGCAGTGTCTCATCCAATTTACTGTCTCATCTTGAATGCTGAGTGACTGAACCTTCTTGACCAACCTCCCATATGAGACTTTGTCAAGTGCCTTGCTAAAGTCCATGTAGACAACATCCACTGCCTTGCCTTCATCCACTTTCCTGATAACTTCCTTGAGAGACTCTATAAGATTGGCTAGAGCCATGCTGTCTATCCTTTATCAGTCCACACCTATCCAAATACTTACAGTATATACTTGGTTCCTACACACACTCTCCAATAACTTTCCCAGTTCTGATGTCAAGCTCACCAACGTATAATTTCCTAGTTTATTTTTACAGCCTTTTTTGAACAGCAGAACAACATTGTCTGTCCTCCAATCCTCCAGTACCTCACCTGTCACTAAGGATGATTTAAATATCTGTGCTTAGGCCCCAATAATTTCTGCACTTGTCTTCCGCAGGGTCCTAGTGAACAACTTGTCAGGCCCTGGGGATTGATCCACACTAATTTGCCTCAAGACAGCAAACCCCTCCACCTCTGTAATCTGTACAGGGTCCATGAAGTTGATGCGGCTTTGCCTCACTTCTATAGACTCTGTGTTCATCTCTTGAGTAAATACGGATGCAAAAAAAATCTCCCCAAGTCTATGTTATCCCTTCATATGGATTACCATTCCGATCTTCCAGAGAATTAATTTTTCCCTTGCAATCTTTTTGCTCTTAACATATCTGCAGAATCCCAGATGATTCTCCTTCAACTTGTCTGCTGGTGCAACTTCATGCCTTTATTTCTTTCATAAGTGTTCACTTGAATTTCCTGTATTTCATAAGTACCCCATTTGTTCCTATCTGCCTGTACCTGGTATGCACCTCCTTTTTATTGATCTGGGAGAGGAAAGCCAAAGGGGTGATAGATCTACATGGTGGGAGGTGGGGGTAAGGAGGGTTAAACTAAAGTTGCAGGCGGAATGGGAGCCTGAATAACAGAACAGATAGTGGAGAGGTTGTGGAGACAGATGTTGTTCAGGCCTCAGACAAAGTCAGGAATGAAAAAGTTGAGCATGGTGCAGTGAATATGCTGAGCCCTGTATATGTCAATACAAGGAGCAGCATAGGAAAGGCGGATGTGTTCAGGGTATGGATCAACACCTGGAATTATGACACTAGGATCTGGCAACTTTATGGCAAAGGTGTGCTTGGTAAATGGGAGGTCTTCAAAGCAAAATTTTGAAAGTAGTAAGCGGGTATATCAGAATAAAAGGTAAAGATAGAAACTGTAGGGAAACTTGGATTGCAAGTGATATTGAGACCCTGGTAAAGCACAAAATGGAATTGCACAACAGGGATAGGCAGTCAGTTTCTTATGGAGTATAAGAAATGCAAGAGAACACATAAGAAATAAATCAGGATGGCTAAAAGATGGCATGAGGTTGCTGTCACAGAAAAGGTGAAGGATAATCCTCAGGGATTCTAGTGACAGATTAAGAGCAAAAGGATTGCAAGGCAGTAAGTTGGTCCTCTGGAAGACCGGAATGGCAATCCACGTGTGGAACCAAAGCAGATGGGGAGATCTTAAATATTTTTCCACTCTCTATTTACTCAGGAGATGGACAAAGGGTCTATGGGAGTGTGGAAAAGCGGCATTAACTATTTCAACCCTGGGGAAAAAAAACACTCCTCTGGCCACTCACACGCTCAATACCCCTCATCATTTTATACACCAAAAAATGTCTCTAAATATAAACAAGGAAATTATACATTGCACAATCTACTTTCCACGATTCAGTACATTTACACGGACAGGTGTGTAAAAAGGGCCCAAAGAATATCAGGGACAAACAGGCCCAATTCATCACAACCACAAACTGTTCCTGCTGCTACCATCCAGGAAACGGTATCACAGCAAATGGACCAACAAGCTCCGGGACATCATCTTCTACCAGGCCATCAGACTGATTAATTCAGGTTGATACAATTGTATTTCAATGTAAGATTGACTGTCCTATGTACAAACTATCTATTATAAAATACTATAAATTACACATTGCACATTTAGATGATGTAAGGAAAATATTTCTACTCCTCATGTTTATGAAGTATGTATCTAATAAAGTCAATTCAATTCACCTTCTCCACTATCTGTTCTGTCATTCTGGCTCCCATTCCCCCTACAACTTATTTTAACCACATCACCCCCTCCCCTGCTCACTACCACTAGCAAGCCTCACCACGAGGATATTCATCCCCTCTTGTTCTGTTCCTCTAACTAACGAATCCCCTATCAGCCTTTCGACTTTCCTCTGCCAGGTAATTCCCCCCAACAGTTTCTAAAGTGGTCCACCTGTTGTTGTGTGGGATGGCCACTAGAGTACTCTGTGATGCCTACATAACCTCATTCCCCTTCTTGATTCTCACCCAGTTTCCTGTGTCCGGCACCTCGGGTGTAACTCCCCTCTCTTCATGTCATATCTATCACCCCCTCCAACTGCTGGATGATCTGGAATTCACCCATTTCAAATTGCAGCTCATTGAAGTGCAGGGTTACAAGCTGCAGCTGGATGCACATCTTGTAGATGAGGGCATCAGGGACACTGGAGGTCTCCACTCCTTCCCTCCAATACCCCCTATAATTTGCAATAATCTCCCCTAAAATTTATAATAACCAGTGTGAAGATAAATCTTGTACTGTGTATTTTTTACCCAGTGACAAGATGTGCACAGTGAATTTTATATAGAGAGGTATTCATTTTCACAGCTAGCAAATCACTGTCAATAGGAACTTTGATCTCCTCTGGGTTTGATCGAGTTCATCTGCACTCTCACACAACCTATGTAGCAGGCTTGTAACAGGAAATGGAGGATTTTCTCACCAAAGCTTTTTCACATTGTCCATATGTGGTTTGCTTGCTAAATTATGCTTTAAAAAGTCAGATTTCCAAATATCACTCCACTTCTTCCCACTTGCAAATTCTCCAGCAACTTTTGCATCACCAAAATGCAAACAGGCATCACTAGTTTCTGTACTCTACATAAATATTCCCCCTGAACCCTCCCCCAATGACTGACGGTGGTGAAC
Source organism: Hemitrygon akajei (assembly GCF_048418815.1). Taxonomy (NCBI): domain Eukaryota; kingdom Metazoa; phylum Chordata; class Chondrichthyes; order Myliobatiformes; family Dasyatidae; genus Hemitrygon; species Hemitrygon akajei. The sequence continues at coordinate 678,010 of NW_027331931.1, read as the reverse complement.
TCAGTGAATGAAATCCCAATGAATATGAAGGGAAGGGCAGTTCTCTGTCTCACTGGAGTCTGGCACATTTGTGATGTGAAAGCTACTTGTTGCCCAGGGCAAAAGTGTTTGATATCATTATGTACCCAGAGAGAATGGGACAAAACATGTCCTCACCGGTAGAAAAGTCCAGAGCAAGAGGAGGTAGAGCAAGCAATACACAATCTATGGAAAAGAGTACTAATACTGATTTTCTCAAATGGTGATGTAAAAGATTTTGTTCCCTTTCTCCGAGTTCCTAATCCTTGCATTTAGATAGCTGGAGCTCAGCTCTGTCTGAGAGATCGATCGGCTCCCATTCCCTCCGCGGCCGGTAGCTCCCCGGGGCCAGTGTACGGATCGTGGGGCTGAGAGAGAGGGTAGAGAGCAGGACTGTCCCGGGATTGCTGGCCACGGTATCTGAAATTCAGAGGAATTATGCCGAAGTCATAATTCCGGCGCCGACCTGAGCGGCAGCCTTTTCCAGCTGCTCCCGAGATTCGATAAATTGATCATTCTTTTTTTAGCTTGTTTTCTTTTTTAGTCATAGTGTTATGTTTAGTATTTATTTAATATTGAGATGGAGAGAAAGGTGTATTCGAGAGACCAGCTACTTGCGCTGAGAAATGCGCAAGTCAGTGTTGCGCAACAGATCCAGATCCCAAACGAAATTAAACGGAGGTTCCGTGGCTCCAGGGCTGGAAAACTGCGCAGGGATAAGTGGACGGAGATGAAGAAGCGTTATAAACCCGCTGTTCCTTCGGTCATTATGGGGAACGTGAACTCGCTGCCAAATAAAGTGGATGAGCTAGCCTCACTAGTAAGGAATGTTAAAGCATACAAGGAATGCAGTTTAATGTGCTTTTCCGAAACATGGCTGACGGCTAACATCCCGGATGTAAATGTAGAATTACCTGGTTTTACTACAGTAAGATTTGACAGAGATGCCAAAAAGTGTGGGAAGAAGAAAGGAGGGGGACCGCTCTCTACATTAACGCAAGATGGTGTAACCCCGGGCATGTGAGTACAAAGATCTCCGTTTGTGAAAGGGATATTGAGATGATCGCCGTGAGTATGAGGCCATATTACCTGCCTCGAGAATTCGCAAGCGTCATTGCGGTGAATGTGTATGTCCCGCCGCGTGCCGACGCAACGGTAGCGTGTGACGTCATCAGCTCCGCGGTTGCTAAGCTACAGACACAACACCCTGAGGCACTGGTGTTAATTACAGGAGACTTCAACCATGTGACTTTGGACAAGACACTTCCTGCTTTCTCCCAGTATGTGGACTGTTACACCAGGGGTAATAGGACTATTGACCTGCTGTATGCAAACGTTCAGGATGCATATAGTGCATCCCCGCTGCCTGCACTGGGGAAAGCTGATCACAACCTGGTTTTGTTACAGCCCAGATATAAATCAATTGTGATGAGGCATCCCACTACCACACGCTCTTTTAGAAAGTGGACTCCTGAAGCTGAACAGGCCCTGAGAGACTGCTTCGGTACTACTAACTGGGATGTACTGCAAGGGGGGCTCTGTGGGGGCGTTGAGGAGGTCACTGATTGCACAACGGACTATATTAATTTTTGTGTGGATGCCGTTGTTCCTGTTAGAACTGTTCGCTGCTATCCCAATAATAAGCCCTGGATCACTAGTCACATCAAAGGCCTCCTAAACCAGAAGAAGAGGGCCTTTAAAGATGGTGATCGGTTGGAGCTTAAAAGAGGTCAGAAGCAACTCAGAGTACAGATAAGGGGGGCAAAGGAGCAGTATAGGAGGAAGCTAGAACAAAAGCTGCAGAAAAAAAGCATGAAGGAGGTGTGGGATGGGATGAAGATCATCACCGGATGTGGTGCAAAGCGGGGGGCAAACATAAGTGGAGATGTGGAGAAAGCGAACCAGCTGAACAACTTCTTCAAGAGGTTCGACAGCACAATCTCATCCTCACCTCAGAACTCCACACCAGGCTTGTCTTTCTACTCGTCCTCCCTCTTACTTCCCTCATAGGAAAATAGCCACTCACAGGAGACCTTGCCCACGCCCGGGATTACGGCTGCACAGGTGAAAGGTCAACTGAGGAAGATCTGTACCAGCAAGGCGGCTGGACCGGATGGAGTATCCCCACGATTACTGAGGGCCTGTGCGACTGAGCTGGGAGAACCCCTACAGCGCATCTTCAACATGAGCCTGGAGCAGAGAAGAGTACCCAGACAGTGGAAAACATCTTGTATTGTCCCGGTACCGAAGAAATCACAACCAAAGGAGTTGAATGACTTCAGACCTGTTGCCTTGACGTCGCACGTGATGAAGACCATGGAGCGGCTGATAATACAGAATCTAAGGCTACAAACCAGCTCTTCAGTTTGCATATCGGGAGAAGGTGGGAGTGGAGGATGCTATCACGTATTTGCTGCACAAATCCCTCTCTCACCTGGATGGGGTCAGTGGTGCTGTGAGGATTACATTCCTGGACTTCTCTAGTGCCTTTAACACCATCCAGCCCAGGATCTTAAGGCACAAACTAACGGAGATGGGAGTAGACGCTTACATGGTGAATTGGATAGTGGACTACTTGACAGATAGACCTCAGTATGTGCGGTTGGGAGACTGTAGGTCTGACACGGTGGTCAGCAGCACAGGGGCGCCGCAGGGAACCGTACTCTCTCCGGTCCTGTTCACCCTGTACACATCAGACTTCCAATATAACTCGGAGTTCTGCCATGTGCAGAAGTTCGCTGATGACACGGCCATAGTGGGGTGTGTCAGGAATGGACAGGAGGAGGAGTATAGGAAACTGATACAGGACTTTGTGATATGGTGCAACTCAAACTACCTGCGTCTCAATATCACCAAGACCAAGGAGATGGTGGTGGACTTTAGGAGATCTAGGCCTCATATGGAGCCAGTGATCATTAATGGAGAATGTGTGGAGCAGGATAAGACCTACAAGTATCTGGGAGTGCAGTTAGACGAGAAGCTAGACTGGACTGCCAACACAGATGCCTTGTGCAGGAAAGCACAGAGTCGACTGTACTTCCTTAGAAGGTTGGCGTCATTCAATGTTTGTAGTGAGATGCTGAAGATGTTCTATAGGTCAGTTGTGGAGAGCGCCCTCTTCTTCGTGGTGGCGTGTTGGGGAGGCAGCATTAAGAAGAGGGACGCCTCACGTCTTAATAAGCTGGTAAGGAAGGTGGGCTCTGTCGTGGGCACAGAACTGGAGAGTATAACATCGGTAGCAGAGCGAAGGGCGCTGAGTAGGCTACGGTCAATCATGGAAAACCCTGAACATTCTCTGCAGAGCACCATCCAGAGACAGAGAAGCAGTTTCAGCGACAGGTTGCTATCGATGCAATGCTCCTCAGACAGGATGAAGAGATCACTACTCCCCAATGCCATTCGGCTTTACAATTCAACCGCCAGGGGTAAGATATGTTAAAGTGCCGGGGTTAGAACTGAGCTTAAGTTACCATTCAATGTATTTTAGTAAACTATTTAAGAACTTTTTAAAAGCTATTTATTAATGCTTTTTGAGAGGGTGATTTTAGATGCATATCATATTTATATTGGATTAAGGATTGTATGTAATTAGTTTTGCTACAATAAGTGTATGGGACATTGGAAAAAATGTTGAATTTCCCCATGGGGATGAATAAAGTATCTATCTATCTATCTATCTATCTATCTATCTATCTATTCACCCAGGATTACAGATATCTCTCTCCCATCATTTATTCCGAGGATTACTTAACTTTCCTACTTTACCATCTCAAGACTCTGAGCTTTGTTCCCTCAGGCTCGATAGTCTGGGAGTTATATTTACACATATATACACATAACACTGTTAACTTTCCCTTATTTCGTTAAGTTACTATATTATAAGTAGATGCTAATAAAGGCAGTGGTTTTAACATCAAAACCAGACTCCAGTGTGAACTCTATTGCTGCTGGTTCGTTTCTAAAACGCTACAGTTCGTAACACAGTTTTATAAAACTAGTTAGACCACATCTGGAGTGTTTCATACAGTTCTGGTCGCCCCCATTCTCGGAAGGATGTCGGGGCTTTGCAGAGGGCGCAGAAGAGGTTTACCGGGACACTGCCTGGATTAGAGGGCATGAGCTATAACGAGAGGCTGGACAAACTTGTGTTGTTTTCTCCAGAGCGGCGCAGGCTGGGGTGAGACTGGATGGACGTTTATAAGATTACGAGAGGAATAGATAGAGTGGACAGGCGATATATTTTTCCTGGGGTTTGAAATGTCTAATACATTTAAGGTGAGAGGAGATCTGAGCGGCGTTTGCTTCTTTCCACAGAGTAGTGGGTAAATGGACATCTGTCTGGGGGCGGGAGACCAAAGCGGCCACGTGATCCCGTTTCCTGTTCACGTTTTCCGCAGATCTGCAGCATCTGCGGGTCACTGCTCTACGTGTACGTGTAGCTTCATCTTTCCCCGTTCAGACAAGTCAGTGAGATCCGGATCGGTCACGTCCTCTCGTTGTCGGTGGACAAAATGTTTTTTTTCGGCAATATTTTCAGCATGTTTCATTCCACTGTTTTCACCTGCTGAAGTGCTGCCGATGTTTCTGGGTGTCTGACCCACTTATGTGAGAATTTAGCTTTTTATAATTATCTGAGCTTCTCATAAATGTGTACGCTTCACTCCACTACTTCCAAAGCAACAACCCAGTCAGTCAAACAGTCGGCACAATTAAAATAGTTTATTACATCTTTTTTTTTCATTTTGTACTATTTATATGATTTAACAATGTGATATTTATATTCTTATATTAAATCACAATCGTTAAAATCTATGGTTAAAAATTAGGCTCTACTGCTGAACGAATTTCATGACATATGCCTGTGCTATTAAACTTGATTCTGGTATTGATATGGGAGACCCACCACCGGTCACCTGATCCCAGTTACCGCAGATCGTAATGAGAGATTGAAGCATTTTCTATTTATTTGCGTTCCTCAGAAATGACAACAGTTCAGTTTCCTTCTTTGGTTCCAGAGCAGAAGCTCAGTCTGTCTTAATATTTCCACACAATTAAAATGGGGAATTTGTTTACTATCATCACGTACTGAGCTACAGTGATAACTTTGCCTGACGTACCATCCACACAGATCGATACATTGCAGCAGTACATTGAGCTGATATACGACAGAACAATCACTGTAACAAAGCATTATGGCTGCAGAGAAAGTGCAGTACAGATAGACATATGGTGCAGGGTCACGTCGAGTTACATTGTGAGGTCGAGTCCATTTTATCTTTCATTTGGCTTATAACTGCAGACAGGAAGCCGTCCTTCAGCCTGGTGTTACGCACTTTATGGCTTTTGTATCTCTCCGCCAATGTGGGAGCGGGTTTGCAGCAAGAACGTCCAGGTTGTGAGGATCTTTATGTACATGCCCTGCTTTTCCGAGGGAGGGGAAGTGTAGGAAGAGTCCATGGAGGGGAGGCTTGTTTCCCTGATGTTCTCTGCAGTTCCTTGCAGTCATGGGCAGAGCAGTAGCCATACAAAGGCATGAAGTATCGACAAGGAGCTCAGAGACCTCGGCCTTCACCCTGCCTTGTGTAGCTGGATCCTGGACTTCCTGTCAGATCGCCGGCAGGTGGTAAGAGTGGGATACATCTCCTCTGTCTCTCTGACCCTCAGGACACATAACCCACAGGGTTGTCTCTTTGGCCCCCTCCTTTACTCTCTGTGCACCCATGACACTGTATTGCCACCCACAGCTCCAATCTGCTAATGAAATTTGCTGACAACACTACATTGATTGGCCTAATCTCAAATAATAAATTTCAATCGATCAAATGCATCCTGACAAGGCTCGGCCCAGACAAACTTTTCACCCTTCTTCAGGAGATTGGTCAGAGGAAGAGCGATAGCAGCAAAGTTCTTACAGAACTTACGGTAATATCCATCCATTCCCAGAAACCTTCCAGCAGCCTTCTCAGCAGTCAGAATAGGAACTTGAGAAATTGCCTGGACTTTTGCCCGAACAGGAGCCAACTTGCTTTGACCTACAACATAGCCAAGACAGGTCACAGTGGCATGGCCAAATTCACTCTTAGCTAACTGTAAGGTTGTCCTGAGAAAGCCTGTCAAACGGCTTCTCTACTGCAGAGATATGCTTTTCCCCAGTGTCACTCCCTGTGACTAAGTCATCAATACAGGTATCTGTGTGTTCTAACCCTCGAATTACAGAATCAATCATTCTCTGGACTGATCCTGGACCATTTGTTTTTCATTCCAAACGGCAAAAGATTGTATTCATACAACTCAGAAGGTGTCATAATCAGTGCAAAACCTAACACTACCATCAGGTTTGCGCACAATAACGGGGGGTGAGCTCCAATCTGATGCTGAAGGACTAATAATACCATTTGCCAGCATATATTCAATTCCTTGCTCAGCCAATTTACACTTTTCGACATTCATGCAATATGGGTGTTGTTTAATTGGTTTGGCTTGACCAATATCTACATCATGTTCTGCGACCGTGGTTTGCCTGGGAACATCGGGAAATAAATCTTTAAACTTCAGAATTAATTCCTTCAGCTGTTGTTGTTGCTTTGGCTGCAGATGAGCCAACTTGTTAACAATGTTTTCTGGAACAACCGAGTTCATTAGTCTAACTGGGACCAGCTCTGGTTTGTGAAAATTCTCAGACGAGTCAATTGTTTCATTCTCAGGGTTGCCAGATTCATATGTTTTGACAATAACACTCACAGATGGTGCCTGCTTGTCAAAATAAGGCTTTATTATATTTATGTGTACCACCTGTGTTAGTTTACGTTGGTCGGGTGTTTTAATAACATTATTCAGATCATTAATTTGAGAGACTATTTCATGCGGTCTATTGAACTTCGCCTGAAGTGGATTCATCAATATTGGAGATAAGGCAAGCACCTTATCTCCCACCTGGTGTTTTCTTTCTCAAGCCCACTTATCAAACCAACACTTCATTTTGTTTTGAGAAATCTTTAAGTTTTGTCTCACTGGACTACAAACTTGGTGTAGTTTATTCTTGAACTTCTAAACAAAGTCTAACAAGTTAACAAGTACATCCCCATCAATCCACTGATCCTTTAACAAGGTCAAAGGTCCCCTCACTCTATGATCAAATACAAGTTTAAATTGACTAAAGACCAGTGATTCCTGTACCGACTCTCTTACTCCAAACAAAAGCAAATTTATTCCTTCATCCCAGTCTTTTCCATTTTCAACACAGTATGTCTGAGTCATTGTTTTGAGAGCAGAATGATATCTTCCTAAAGCCCCTTGTGATTCCGGATGGTACACAGCCGATGTAATTTGTTTCGCTCCCAGTTCATAAACTACCTGCTGGAATAATCCAGATGTAAAATTACTTCCTTAATCAGACTGGATTTCTTTAGGAAAACCAGATAAAGTAAAGAACTTGGAAAAAGCCTTCGCCACAGTTTTAGCTTTAACATTTCTGAGAGGTATTGCCTCTAGGAATCTGGATGCAGTACTCATAATAGTTAGCAGATACTGATGGCCAGCTTTAGTCTTTGGCAATGGGCCAGCACAATCCACTATAAATGTTAAAAAGGGTTCACCGAATGCAGGTACAGGCCTGAGTGGGGCTACTGGCGTGACCTGATTCGGTTTACCCACAACTTGACAAGTGTGACAGGTTCCGCAAAAGGTCACAACATCTTTCCTCAAATTAGGCCAGTAGAATTATTTCATAATCCTGTTTACAGTTTTATTCACTCCAAAATGTCGACCTAATGGCATACTGCGGGCCAAAGTTAAAATTTCAGCCCTATAACTTTAGGAACTGCAACTTGGTGAACAATTTCCCATTCCTCACTCACTGGTATAGCAGGTGGCCTCCACTTTCTCATTATCACTCCATCCTTGAGATAATACCCTACTGGCACTTTCTTATTCTCATCATTTCAGAGAGTTGTTTCCTTTAAAGCTTCAATCTCAGCGTCTTGGTTCTGTTCTGCTATAAACTTCTTCCTACACAGGGATAAATCTTTCTCATCAGACTTACGACCTGAATCCTGTTGAAACAATGAAGGCAGAAAAGTCCCTGACAAGTCATCATAACCTGAATCCCAATTTTGGCTATCAGGGGTATCAGAATCATGCTGCACAGAACTGTCTGCGTCGGCAGACTTTTTAGCCATATTTCGAGTTACTGGGCAGGAAGGATAAATGTTAAAATCCATCTGTGGGTCGTCCGTGGTTGGCTTAGTTGTCAACAGCACTGCAGGAACAACTTTAGGTCATTCCCTAACAGCAAACTAACATCTTCCAATGATAAACTGGAGTATAATCCGATTTTAACAGGTCCCAAAACCAACCCTGACAGTAAAGTTAACTTGTACAACGGCACAGAAACCATGCCACCCCCAATGCCTTTAATAAGATTTACCTCACCAGTGTTAGTCTCATCACCAAACTTTAGAACGCTGTCTGATATAAGTGACTGAGAATCCCCAGTAACTCGAAGAATTTTCATTGGTACCGGGGTTGACCCTTCCTTTACTAATACAAACCCATCTGACATAAAATGATCGAATCCCTTCTTAACTCGGTCAGACCTCTCAGACCTTAACTGAGACTCAACAGAATGTTCAGAACCCTGTGGGTTTATAGGTGTTTCAACAGACTGATCACAGGCATTTGGGACTGCCTCCTTTTCCTTCTTCAGGACAGAACAATTAGCCATCATATGACCAGCTTTCTTACGATAGTAACAAGTATGACCAGAAAATTTCTCCTTCAACTGCTTCCCTTCATCCTTACTCTTGTCACTAGTCCCAGCTGTAATTTCTGGTTTACCCTGGTGATCCCTGCTACTCTTTTGGAAGCTCTTTTTCTGGGTAAACTTAACCTTGTGAGTTAAAGCAAACTCATCTGCTAATCTAGCAGACTCCTGCAAAGTGGCAGCATCCTTTTCATCTAAATACGTCTTTATGTCATCAGGAGCACACCTTTTGAATTCTTCAATTAAAACTAACTCTTTCAAGCTATTAAACTCATCATATATTTATCATCACCATATATATCATCATATATGTGCACCAGCGATCAAAACACACAGACTTCTCATAAGCAAATTACATATGTCCGGTTCACAGATTTCCTCAAATTTCTGAACTTTTGCCTGTATGATTCTGGGACCAACTCATAAGCTTTGAGCACAGCCTGTTTCACTATGTCATAATCAGCTGCTTCATCAACTGTCAAAGCAGAATAGGCTTGCTGAGCCTTCCCCTTAATTACACTTTGTAAGAGAATAGGCCAACCCTCTTTTGGCCACTTTAAATTCTAAGCAACCTTCTCAAAATGCTGGAAGTATTTATCAACCTCTGTCTCATCAAATGGAGGTACCAATTTAATTTCCTGACTGGCCTCAAACTTATCACCAGAGTCTAACGCTAGACCCCTTTGCTGCAACCACTCTATCTTTTCCAGCTCAAATAGCCTCTGTCTTTCTGCTTCCTCCCTCTGCTTTTCTGCCTCCTCTCTGATTTTCTGCCTCTATAGCCTCAAACTGCCTCTGCCTTTCCGCAGCCTCCATCTTTAATTTTTCTCACTCGTACTGGAGCTCAAGCTCACGAGGTTTACTTTCAGGAAACACCTCCAACTCCTCCACTTTAAACACACCCTCAGGTATATAATGTTCAGCTGTTATCCTCTGCAACTCTGCCCTCCTCATTGTCAATTTCAACATAGCAAGTTTTAACGTTTTAGCAAGACTCAACAACTCAATCCGTCTGGCATCCTCTAATGCCTCAGAAGTTGCCGCTTCCAAACAATAATCAGCATCCGCTGCTGATTTTCCACACACAAATCAATCAAAAGGGACTTCCCCAATGAAATCGATAATTAATGACTACGCCCCCATAGCTGTTCATATCCCGGATGCAGGCCCCAATTTTGTTATGAATCGTAAAGCTTTAGAAACGAATCAGCACCAATAGACTACACCTGGCACAACACACACAAAATGCTGGTGGAACACAGCAAGCCAGGCGGCATCTATAAGGAGAAGCACTGTTGAAGTTTCAAGCAGAGACCCTTCGTCAGGACTGCCTGAAACGTCGACAGTGCTTCTCCTTCTAGATGCTGCCTGGCCTGCTGTGTTCCACCAGCATTTTGTGTGTGTTTGAATTTCCAGCATCTGCACATTTCCTCGTGGAGTCTACACCTGGAGTCTGCTATTGATGTTAAAACTATCTTTATTAGAATCTACTTAAAATATAGTAACTTAAGCAAGATAAACAAAAGTTAACAGTGTTATGTGTATATATGTGTGTAAATATAAATCCAAAACTATTGAGCTCGGGGGAAACAAGGTCTGGAGTCTTGAGATGGTAAATTATGAAAGTTCAGTTCAACCACAGAATAGGTGATTAGAGAGATATTTGTAATCCAGGGTAAATGTCAAGGGAAGGCAAATATGTCGAATTCCACAGGTTCCATGGTGGTAAAACAAGAGAACAGTCACTGTAGATTTTATCTGTCATCCTTCCAAATCCACATACTAATTACCACCCAAAGTGACTTGTCACAAGGCGTATCGTCTTCAAATGAATTACCACACCACACCCAGGCAAGGGTTAACACATAGTGGTCTTCATAGGATACCCCAAATCAGATCCACTCCTATCGATTAAACGAGGTGACAACCACACATTCGATGTACGCTGAATCGATAATTAACCCACACTTGTGGGCATAGGAAAATTCCAAACAGTGACCCTTGGCACCTATTTCCCTTGTTTTGATCCTTCCATTTTTCCTCATTCATCTCCGTCTGACTCTGAGTGTCTGTGTCCTCAGTCAAAACTAAACAAGCTGGGAGTGATGTAAACAAGCTGCGAGTCAAACTGATTCACCTTCTTAATCTCTCTCTCTCTCTTAAAATGACAGTGCACAGCAAACAAAACCTAGGAATTCATAACAACTGACTGGTGTGCCAGTAGTCAGGATGACTGAGTGAATCCTTTCCCACATTCTCAGCAGGTAAATGGTTTCTCTCCAGTGTGAACTTGCTGATGTCTCTGTACGCTGGAAGACCGAGTGAATCTCTTCCCACATTCTGAGCAGGGAAACAGCCTCTCCCCAGTGTGAACTCGCTGGTGTTCCAGAAGGTGGGATGACAGAGTGAACCGTTTCCCACATTCTGTGCAATTGAATGGCTTCTCACCGGTGTGAACATGCTCATGTCTCAGTAGGGTGGAAGATTGAGTGAATCTCTTCCCACATTCTGAGCAGGTGAATAGCTTCTCCCCAGTGCGAACTCGCTGATGTCTCTGTAGGTCAAATGACTGAGTAAATCCCTTCCCACATTCTGAGCAGGTGAACGGCTTCTCCCCATTGTGAACTCGCTGATGTCTCTGTAGGTTGGATGGATCAGTGAATCTCTTCCCACAGACTGAGCAGGTGAATGGCTTCTCCCCAGTGTGAACTCGCTGTTGACTCTGTAGGTTGGATGGATCAGTGAATCTCTTCCCACAGACTGAGCAGGTGAATGGCTTCTCCCCAGTGTGAACTCGCTGATGACTCAGTAGTTGGGATGACTCAGTGAATCTCTTCCCACATTCTGAACAGGTGAATCGCTTCTCCCCAGTGTGAGCTCGCTGGTGTCTCTGTAGGGTGGATGAATGAGTGAATCTCTTCCCACAGACTGAGCAGTTGAATGGCCTCTCTCCAGTGTGAACTCGCTGATGACTCTGTAGTTGGGATGACTGAGTAAATCTCTTCCCACATTCTGAACAGGTGAACGGCTTCTCCCCAGTGTGAAATCGCTGATGACTCTGTAGGGTGGATGAATCAGTAAATCCTTTCCCACATTCTGAGCAGGTGAACGGCTTCTCCCCAGTGTGAACTCGATGATGACTCTGTAGTCTGGATGACTGAGTGAATCCTTTCCCACATTCTGAGCAGGTGAACGGCTTCTCTCCAGTGTGAACTCGCTGATGTCTCAGCAGGCTGGATAACTCACTGAATCCTTTCCCACATTCTGAGCAGGTGAATGGCTTCTCCCCAGTGTGAACTCGCTGATGTACCTGTAGGTTGGATGACTGAGTGAATCCCTTCCCACAGACTGAGCAGGTGAACGGCCTCTCCCCAGTGTGAACTCGCTGATGTCTCTGTAGGGTAGATGACAGATTGAATCCCTTCCCACAGACTAAACAGGTGAATGGCTTCTCCCCAGTGTGAACTCGCTGATGTCTCCGTAGGTTGGATGGATCAGTGAATCCCTTCCCACAGACTGAACAGGTGTATGGCTTCTCCCCAGTGTGAACTCGCTGGTGAGCCATTAGGTCAAATGACTGAGTGAATCCTTTCTCAGAAATTCAACAGATCACCAGCCTCTGCCCGGTGTGAACTGACTGGTGTGTCCGCAGGTGGGAAGACCAAATTAATCCTTTCTCACACACAGAACAGATGAATGGCCTTGCTCAGGGTGAACTTGCTGATGTACCTTCAATTGTGATAACCGAGTGAATCCATTCCCGCTGTCTGAGCAGGTGAACAGCCTTTCTCCTTTGTAAAATGACAGGCTTGCTATTTGGTCAAATGACCGAGTGAATCCCTCCCCACAGTCTGAGCAGGAAGGGTGGTCGATTGAATCCCTTGCTCCACTTCTTAAATATCTAGACAGAGACAACAAAACTGTTGTGCCGTGTTTGAGATTCCTGGAGACAAATTCCTTCTCGTTTTTAACCTGTGAAAAGATTTACAAAATCCATCAATGGGTGTAGGACAACATTTCAGATGAGATCACTTGAGTTGCCAAGGTTTGATCTGGTATCGCACTGTTACAGTGAGGTTCAACCCAAATTGGACAGAGAAATCATCTTCTGACTGGGCAGAGTGCGGGTATCTGGAATGACCATTAATTCCCTGATGCTCTTCCTGTCTCTATAAGAATGGGGCATTTCTACCGTCTCCAATCTGTGACCTGGCTCAGTTTGACTCTCTCCATTGGTATTATTCCCTGTTCCTGCTAAGCAGTATGGGTGCCTGGCCCCACAGTAACTGAAACAGTCTCACGCAAATTGTCTTTGTGGATGTGCATCTGGGATTTTCTTTTATGTATTATTAACCGAAAGTGCTACAGTTTTAACACCATATAAAAAAATTCCTGCTGAGATGAATGGTTGGTCCGCACAGCTGTTAAAAGGGGTTAGAGTGAATTTTTGTAATATTTCAGGTTCTTGTAGAAAAGTACAACACAGAAACAGGCCCTTTGGGCCATCTAGTTTGTGCTGAACTATTTAAACTGCCACCCCTACCATCCAGGTACCAACACAAACCTCTTAAATGTTGAAAACATGCTCGTATGCACCACTTGTGCTGGCTGCTCATTCCACAGCCGGATGACAGTCTGTGTGAAGAAGTTTCCCCTCATGTTCCCCTTAACATTTCACCTTTCACCCTTAACCCATGGCCTCTGGTTGTAGTTCCACCCCCATCTCAGTGGAGAAAGCCAGCTTGCATTTACACTATCTATGCTGCTCTATCACAATCAAATCTCCCCTCAATCTGCTACATTCCAAGGAATAAAGTCCTGACCTGTTCAATCTTTCCTTATAACCCAAGTCCTCCAAATTTGGCAACATCCTTGTGAATTTTCTCTGAAATCTCTGAATCTCTTTTAAATCTTTCCTGTAGGTAGGTGACCAAAACATCACACAATACTCCAAATTAGGCCTCTTTTACAAGTCAACATAATATCCATCTATTGTCAGTATTTGGTTCATGAAAGCCAAAGGGCTAAAATCTTTTTTTTCCGTCACTATCTAACTGTGATACCACTTTCAGTGAATTAAGGACTTGTATTCCCAGGTCCCTTTCTTCTAAAACACTCCTCCGTGCCCGACCAGTCACTGTGAAAGACTTCCCTTGGTAGGTCATACCAAAGTGTAACAACTCACACTTGTCTGCATTAAATTCCATTTTCCATTTCTCAAACCATTTTTCCCAGGGGGTCCAGATTGCACTGCAAGCCATGATAGTCTTCCTCACTGTCCACTACCCCCAGTCTTGGTGGTCATAAATCTGCTAATTCAGTTAACCACACTATCATCCAGATTACTGATATAGATGACAAACCACAACAGATCCAGCACTGATCCCTGTGGCACACCACTAGTCACAGGCCTCCAGTCAGAGAGGCAACCATCTGCTACCACACTCTGGCTTCTCCCAAAGACAGTGTCTCATCCAATTTACTATCTCATCTTGAATGCTGAGTGACTGAACCTTCTTGACCAACTTCCCATATGAGACTTTGTCAAGTGCCTTTGTAAAGTCCATGTAGACAACATCCACTGCCTTGCCTTCATCCACTTTCCTGATAACTTCCTCGAGAGACTCTCTAAGACTGGTTAGACATGACCTACCATGCACAAAGCCATGCTGTCTATACTTAATCAGTCCACATCTATCCAAATACTTATATTTCCGATTCCTGCACATACGTTCCAGTAACTTTCCCACTATTCACCACTCCGTGGGTTTGGAGATTTCCCTTGAATTTCATAGAATCATAGAAATCTATAGCACATTACAGACCCTTTGGCCCACAGTGCTGTGCCGACTATGTAACTGACTCTAGAAACTGCCTGGAGTTTCCCTAGCGCATAGCCCTCTATTTTTCTGAGTTCCGTGTAACTATCTAAGAGAGTGTTAAAAGTCCCTGTTGTATCCGCCTCGACAACCACTGCTGGCTGTGCATTCGACACATCCAACACTCTCTGTGTAAAAAACCTACCCCTGACATCCCCTCGGCATATATTTCCAAGCACCTTAAAACTATGCCCCCTCCTGTTAGCCATTTAACGCTGGGAAAAAATCCTCTGGCTATCCACACACTCAATGCCCCTCATCATCTTATACACCTAAAAAAGGCTCTAAACATAAACAAGGAAATTATACATTCCTTTGAGGATTTGTTGGAAGTAAACAAAATTATGAGGGTATAGATAGGGTAAATGCAAGCAGCTTTTTCCACTGAGGTTGGGTGGGATGACAACCAGAGGTCATGGGTAAGTGGGGAAGGTGAAAATTTAATGGGAACATTTGGAAAAGTTCTTTGCTGAAATGGTCGTGAGAGTGTGGAATGAGATGTCAGCACTAGTGGTGAATATGAGCTCGACTTCACCATTAAGAGAAGTTTGATTGGTACCTGGATGGTAGGGGTATGGAGGGTGATGATCCCAGTGCAGGTGGTTGCATTAGAGAGCTTAAATGTTTTTGGCATTGACTAAATGGGCCAAATAGCCTGTTTCTCCACTGAACTTCTCCATGTTTCTGTGACAGAGAAGCTGGCCAAACTTGTTTGGAAGGGAAAAGGTAGGAGTGACAATGGAGCAGCAATGGCTGGAGTTTCTGGGAGCAATTCGAGAGCTGAGTGATCGATACATCCCAATGACATTGCAGCATTGGAAAGGCAGCAGGGCACAACCGTGGGTTAAATGAGAATCCAAAACCAACATAAAATCAGAGGAGAGGGCAAACAAAAGAGCAAAAGACCATTCGGAAGCTTTTAGAATCCAACAGAAGACAACTAAAGGAAAGTCAGATGAGTTCGGGAGTGGAATTATGAAATGGTTGTCATTAATGAGTTTTGGTTGCACCCAACAGTCCGCGGCATTTAGAGGAACGAGATATCCAGGGCCTCAATATCTCTTGAAAACCAAGATTCCCTGCACTAGTTACCATTCAACTTTTATTTTGTCAGGCACGTACAAACTCTACACCCTTAAAATTTCACTTCTGAAGAACTCCCACTTACCAAGTATTCCTTTGCTAAAAAACATCCTGTCCCAATTAACGCTTGTCAAATCCTTGCAAATATCATAAAAATTGGCCTTTCTCCAATTTAGAATCTCAAGAGAGGCCCAGGCCTCTGTTTTTCTGTATTTACTTGGAATCTTATGATCAGTAGATTCCAAGTGTTCCCATACACTAATTTCTGTCACTAGCCCTAGATCACTTCCCAATAGCTTATTGCACACTTCTACATCGGGAATTTTACGTACTGATTAAGGTAGATTTGATAAGCTCTACCCCATCTAGTCCTTTTACAGCCTAGGAGTCCAGTCAATAAATGGAAAGTTAAAATCACTCACTTTATCAACCTTTGTTTCTTGGCATAGTCCATAATCTCTCTACAGATTTGTTCCTTGAAATCCCTCAGACTGTTGGGCGCAAGCAAGTCCAAGTAATGGCTACAATATCATAATTTCATGCCCTGAGGTCTGAACGACATCTGTTTGGTGTCAAAAAAACAACCTTGCCCTCAATGTCACTGAAACAAAGGAGCTGGCTGTAGACTACAGGAGTAATGGGGACAGGCTGACCCAGGATCTGGGGTTGAGAGGGTGAACAGCTTTAAGTTCCCTGGCATACACAACACCGAGGATCTCACCTGGTCTGTACATACTGGCTGTGTGGTGAAAAAGGCACAACAGCACCACTTTCACCGCAGGCGGTTCAGGAAGTTTGGGATGGGGCCCCAAATACTAACAACTTTCTACAGGGGCACAATTGAGAGCATCCTGACTGGCTGCATCGCTGTCTGGTATGGGTGCTGTACTTCACTCAGTTGCAGGACTCTGCAGAGAGTGGTGCGGACAGCCCAGCGCATATGTAGATGTGAACTTCTCACTATTCAGGACATTGACAAAAACAGGTGTGTAAAAAGGATCATTGGGGACCAGAGTCACCCCAACCACAAACTGTTCCAGCTGCTACCATCTGGGAAACGGTACCAGAGCCTGAAAGCCCGGATGAACAGGCCCAGGGACAGCTTCTTCCACCAGGCCCTCTGATAGACTAATTCATGCTGATACAATTGTACTTTTATTTATCCTGACTGTCCTGTTGTACATAGTATTTATTATAAACTATTATAAATTTCACATTGCACATTTAGACAGAGACGTAACATATAGATTTCTACAACTCATGTATATGAAGGATGTATGTAATAAAGTCAATTCGATTCAATTCACCCTCTCCACTATCTGTTCTGTCACTCTGGCTCCAATCCTCCCTGCAACTTTAGTTTAACCACCCACCCCACAGGGGAGCACTAGCAAGCCTTGCAACTAGGATATCAGTCCCTTTCTAGTTCTGTTCCCCTAACTAACGAATCCCCTATCACCCCCTTTGACTTTCCTCTGCCAGGTAATCCCCCCCATCAGTTTGTAAAGTGTCCACCTGTTGTTGTATGAGATGGCAACAAGAGTACTCTGTGATGGCTATTTAACCTCATTCTCCTTCCTGACTCTCACCCAGTTTCCTGTGTCCTGCACCTAGGGTGTAACTCAACTCTCTGCACGTCATACCTATCACACCCTCCGACGCTTGGATGATGCGTAATTCATCCATTTCCAACTCCAACTCCTTAAAGTGCAGCTGGATATATACCTTCTATGTGAGGGCATCAGGGACACTGGAGGTCTCCCTGCCTTCCCACCAATGTCCCCTCTAATTTGTAATGACCAGTGTGTGCAAAAATCTTGTGCTGTACAATTTTTACCCAGTGACAACAACATGCGCAAACTGAATTTTATATAGAGAAGTATTCATTTCAACAGTGAGCAAATCACTGTCAGTAAGAACTTTGATCTCCTCTGGGCTTGATTGAGTTCATCTGCACTCTCATACAACCTATGTAACAGGTTAACACCTATTTGTGATTTTCTTGCTAAATGATGCTTTAAATTTCAGATTTCCAAATATCACTCCACTTCTTCTCCAGCAACTCTTACATCACCACAAGACACACAGTATTGTACATAAATAGTTCCCCTGAAGTCTCACCCAGGTGACTGACGGTGGTGAACTCAGTGATGGTAATGCCAATGAATATGAAGGGAAGGGCGGTACTCTGTCTCACTGAGTCTGGCACATTTGTGATGTGAAAGCTACTTGTTGGCCAGGGCAAAGGTGTTTGATATCATTATGTAGCCAGACAGAATTGGTGGAAGCATGTTCTCACTGGTAGAAAAGTGCAGACCGAGAGGAGGTAGAACAAGCAATGCAAACAAAATGCTGGAGGAAATCAGCAGGCCAGGCAGCATCTATGGAAAAGAGTACTAATGCTGAATTCCTCCAGCATTTTGTGTGTGTAGCTTGGATTTCCAGCATCTGCAGATTTCCGCTTTGTGATTGGAGGTAGAACAAAGATGATTTTCTCAACTGGTGATGTAAAAGATTTTAGAGCCATAGAATAGAACACTACAGCACAGTACAGACCCTTCAGCCCTCTATGTTGTGCCGACCCATATAAACTTTAAAAAAACGAACTAAACCCACACTACCCCGTAACCCTCCATTTTTCTTTCATCCATGTGCCTGTCCAAGAGGCTCTTAAATACCCCTAATGTTTTAGCCTCCACCACCACCCCTGGCAAGTCATTCCAGGCACTCACAACCCTCTGTGTAAAAAAAAACCTTACCCCTGTTGTCTCCCCTAAACTTCCCTCCCTTAATTTCGTACATATACCCTCTGGTGTTTGCTATTGGTGCCCTGGGAAACAGGTACTGACTATCCACCCCGTCTATGCCTCTCATAATCTTTTAGCCCTCTATCAAGTTCTAGACCTTTCAGATTATTTCACGTTTCATAAAGATTGAAACAGAATAGGCAGAAGCACACCGTTCAAAAGTGCTGGCTTTCAATCCACGGTGCATTGACTCATAACATTTTTTGGGTGTATGTTTGTCAGAAACACATGCCACAGATTTCCCATCAGAAGTGCAGGTAAATTCTGGACCTGATTTCAAATGAACCACTGAGCACTCTAAAAAAAAGGTGCTGCAGAGGCCGATTTCTCCCTTGTGCTTTTATTTTTAGTGTGAACTATGTAACATTGATGGTGATTAATGATCATTACTTTCAGGTGACAGCCCTCCAAACCTGTGACTAACCACAGTAAAATTTAGTGAACCTGCCATGATTGGGTCTTGGGTGTCGGACTAGCAGATTTTCTGTATTATTAGATGTTCTCATATTAATACATCATACCTCACTTCCAAATAACTGTTTTTAGACATCACATTATAGAATGATGTGTTCCACATAACCTGCAAGTTTAAAAGAAGCTCAGAAAATAAGGTCAAAGTAAGTTTCAAAAGCATCTGGGAAACAGAAACGTGCAAGTTTAAAGGGAGCAGAGATACCTGACTGACCTGCATGAGGTGTTGAGCTACCTAAAATGCATTCTTGAATGTATAATGTAGATTTAAAGCAATAATTTGATTTAAATTATTTTATTAAATACACATTATCTTCGATCTCTTAATCACTATTCACATTTAATGTAGGATTAACCTTTCTACATTTGGATAACTACAATTTTTGTTCTTTTCTTTCGAAAAATGCAGTCACATCATAACACTATTCAAACTTCGGACCCAAAGTCTTTTTCCCAGGAAAAAAAATACTATAAACTTTTTGCTATTTAAAATTGGTAACATTTATTAATTCATGCTATGGTTTAAAATTAAATTGCTTAACTCCCTGAAGCAAACTTGTAAGTTCACTAGCTAATAAAGATTTGAACAAAGAGGATTGTATATTTTACATACAAAGCAGCATAATATCAATGCTCCTACATCATAAATTGGGAGATGAATATACACATCCCAAACTTATTAGGTATTTGGACTCAATTTTTCCCACAGATGGTGAACTGCTAATCTTGGCTGGTTCATCAGGCACAGCCCGGAGTAGATCTGAAGGGAGGTGGGGTGGTTTGTGTATTTGCGGCAGTGCTGGGAGGAAAAATCAGCATGAATGATGAATGTCTTTAATGTCCCTTCCTATAAAATGCTCTACAAATGTCTCACACTTATTTGACCTTGAGCTTTTCTTAAAACCATATTACACTTTAGTCAGGATTACTTAGAATTTCAACATCTCTTTTCCAGCGAAAATAATAAGTGGGAAGGGGTATAATTTAAAGATCCTATATATTCAGTTTAATCCACCCCATTCTAATGAAATGTTTATTCAGTTATTCATGCTATTGACAAGGCTCTGAATAAAGCAAATGAGGACCAATAGGTGTGGTCCATTCTTACAACCAGTTCAATGGCATAATTTTAATCTCACTTCTCCATGTCTTCACATTTAGGAGCAGAATCACAAGAAGAGGTGGCAAATGACCAGGTGGTAAAAGCTCTCATTTCCTTTCCAATTCTATTTGAAAGTACTGTCTTAGTCTTCAACAATACTGTCCTGTGGATATCCAGTAAGTGTGCTCTGGAAGTCCAACCCAAAGTAGAATCCTTGCTAATCTACAACGCTAGCACTGTACCTCACCATACTTTATGTCTGGTAATTTAGCCAAGATTCCTATTTTCTAATCACAGGAAAGACTAAGTGTTAATTTAAAACAAAGGCTAAGATTTAAACTTTCATCTTATGGTGATGATCATCTAATGTTATACTGCTTTTCCCTATATAAAAGGGGTGATAGTTAAGTTTGTGGCCTAAGGTTGAAGGAGTCAATTTTAGAAAATCTAGCACATCTATTTTTCAACATAGTCCCCTCCTACATTTACACACTTAGTCCAGTGGTCGTGGAACATACGTATCTGGGACCTCCAGAAAGTGTCCACAGATGGGTTTTGTTCCCTTTCTCCGAGTTCCTAATCCTTGCATTTAGATAGCTGGAGTTCAGCTCTGTCTGAGAGATCCATCGGTTCCCGTTCCCTCATCAGCCGGAAGCTCCCCGGGGTCCGTGTACGGATCGTGGGGCTGAGAGAGAGGGAAGAGAGCAGGACTGTCCCGGGATTACTGGCCACGGTGTCAGAAATTCAGAGGAATTCTCCCGAAGTCGGAGTTTAAGATAAAAACACAGAGAATCGCTCTTACCTGCAACCGACATTTTCAAAGCCTTCTGTGTTCTGCACGCATGCGTGATACTCGGGGACGTCATCAGCCTGACGCCTGCGCAGTTCATCAGTGCTTCAGTGCCTGACAAAAATTATTACCGCAGCGCCTTGTGGGTAATAATGGTGCCATTAAACATTTCTTGAAGCACCGGTTCAATGTCCATATCTCATTTTTTTTCGGGTGTATCGAAAAAATCTGCAGCTCTTTTAACGCAGAAAGCGGCTCACGTAAACAATGTACTCAATATCAACGTGTATCTAATGCCAAAGTAAAATGCAGATATAAAACAGGAGATTCTGCAGTTGCTGGACATACAGAGACGCTCACACACAAAATGCTGGAGGAACTCTGCAGTTCAGGCAGCAACTAAGCAGCGGAGTACACAGTCTAGGTATGCTGAAGAGGCTCGGTCTAAAAGTTGTTTATTTATTCCTCTCCACAATTGTTGCCTGATCTTTTGATTACCACCAGTATTTTCCAGAAACTAACCATCTTTTTTTTGGGTCAACCAGTTTCCAAATTCTTCTGATCTTCCTTTTGTAGCCATATCCTTCTGGTCTGTTTCCTCTTCCTCTTCCTCCTCGTAAACTCTAGACCATTCTCTCTCTGGAGCCCCAAAGCCCTGACTCAGGCTGGCAACACTTTGGTTTCTGATTCTGCAACACCGAAGTTTCACTCGC
The DNA here is from genome assembly GCF_048418815.1 of Hemitrygon akajei. Classification (NCBI taxonomy): domain Eukaryota; kingdom Metazoa; phylum Chordata; class Chondrichthyes; order Myliobatiformes; family Dasyatidae; genus Hemitrygon; species Hemitrygon akajei. The sequence goes on along the minus strand of NW_027331931.1, from coordinate 656,386 downwards.
TAGTCTGCTGTCAGAATTTAGAGGTGCATTGTGTTGCGAGATCGCAGATTCGTTTACTGTGAGTGACGCTTTAAGTGCCTGAGTGAGGCGGGGTTGTGACGTCACACACGCGCTGCAGCAGAGACAGAGGGGGGGGAGAGAGGGAGGGGAGGGAGAGGGAGAGGGAGAGGAGAGAGAGAGAGAGAGAGAGAGAGAGAGAGAGAGAGACAGAGAGAGAGAGAGAGAGAGAGAGAGAGAGAGAGAGAGAGAGAGAGAGAGAGAGAGAGAGAGAGAGAGAGAGAGACTTCAGCTTGTCACTGCTATGCCCAAAAGATTGGGTTGATCATCGGCACGCAGTGCACAACAGTTGTGTGACTGTCACTTCGTATAATCCATATGTGTGGATTTGTTGCAGTATCCTGTGGTATCACTTTTGTTAGCCCTTACGTGGAATCGGGGTGTTCTGTGGTAACCACTTGAAGACGATATTCCTGCCACTGTCACCTGGTGATATTTCTAAGTGGATTTCGGAACGAATCGACGGATAAGATCTTCGGCGACTGTTATTTCGTTTACCCAGCGTGGAATGTGTGTGGAATTCTTCGTAATTGCCTTCTCTCTAGACGTTCGTGTGGATTTACAAATCTCTCCTCTCACTGACTTATTCCGTGGATTACTGAACTTTTCCACTTTATCATCTTAAGACTTTAAGCATTGTTTCTCAAGCTTGAGAGTTCGGGAGCTGTATATACGCAAATAAACTTCTGTTTATTTCATTTAATCTTTTATATTTGTAGCAGATACTAATGAGAGTGGTTTTAACATCGAAACCAGACTCCATTAGTGATCTGTTGCTGCTGGTCCGTAACAATTGCAACAACCCAGCTGTCTGAGGCACAGTCCTTTAAAATTGGTGAAAATGACCCAAAACTTTGAAAAGAGCGGGGAAGAAGGAGTTTAACCAACTTCGTCCAGAGCCCTGAAGAACGTCACAACCACAGTGAGCTCGTCGTCTTATTCAGCCTGGAGAAAATCATGCAGGAAATTCATGCAGGTGTATAAGATGATGAGAGGCATTGGTCGTGTGGGTAGCCAAAGGCTTTTCCCCAGGGCTGAAACGGCTAAAACGAGGGGGAATAGGTTTAAGCTGCTTGGAAGTAGGTACAGAGGAGATGTCAGAGCCAAGTTTTTTAAACCAAGAGTGGTGTGTGTGTGGAATGTACTGCCAGTGACGGTGGTAGAGGCGGATACAATAGAGTCTTTTAAGAGACTCTTAGATAGGTACACGGAGCTTAGGAAAATAGAGGGCTATGCGGTAGGGTAATTCTAAGCAGTTTCTAGAGTAAGTTACATGGTCGGCACAACATTGTGGGCCAAAGGGTCTGTAATGTGTTGTAGATTTCTATAGTTCTATGAAATTCGAGAGAAATCTCCTATCCCACGGAGTGGTGACTAGTTGCAACCTGTCATCTCAGGGAGAGTGAGAGGGGAACGGCAAGGGTAGATTTTGATAAACTGATATGGAACAGAAATATGGGCAGGGACCAGATGGGCCGAGTGGCCTCTCTAGTTTGCATCGTGAGTGTGGTAGAGACAGTAAGTATCTGAGACACGGGATTTGATACAGAAGTGATTTATCTTTCACAGATACACAATATTAAACACCAGTCCAGTTTAAGGCTAACATCAGCAGAACAGACTCCTCCAATGCTCAGTGACCAGGGTTCAGTCCTGGGTGCGATGAGCAGCCGCAAGAACTGCAGAATCTGACAGTAACAGTCCCTCATGAACCTGCAGCTGCCTTCAGTCACCGTGATGGTTAAACGTTTAACACGGAGCTGATTTGAACTTCCTCCCTGATGTGAAGTTGCTGGTGTTGCAGCAGCTGGGATGATTGAGTAAAACTCTTTGCTCACTCCGGACAGAAATGTGGCCTCTATTTATTGTGAATTCACCGGAGCATCACAAGGTGGGTTAACTGAATGAGTCTCTTCGCACACACGGAGCAGGTGAACGGCCGCATCCCAGTGCGAAGCTGTTGGTGTATCTGCGATGGCCGGATGAACCCCTTCCGAAATGAGTCAGTGAATGACGTCACGGTGCTATAACGTCATGGCAATGTATCCAATCAGATCACGGACATGGACACGTGTTCGAGCTCTCCTTGCAGCGAGTGAGGCGCTGTCTTCTCCAGCATCTCCGCCTCCACATTAAAGGATCGGCGGCATTCAAGCGCTGGTGAACTGACAGATACAGCGGAGCTAATGAGCTGTTGTGGTTGAGATTCCTATACACAGATCCTTTGACTTTTCTACACTGTTATAAGTTTACAAAGCATGTAAGTGGATGAAGGACAACATTTCCTGAGGCGAGCGGGGTAATTTAGTGAAGGTTTATAACCTTTGTTATATAACTCAGCCATGACTTTTTTTTTTATACTTAAAACGCTCATTTAATACCCCGGGCAAATAATCAACGACCAGCCTTATCTTATCATCTTCAAAGTTAATCATACCTAACGGACAAGATGGCGAATTATAGTAACTTTTCTTTTCAAGAAACGCAATGATCACAGGTGGAGGTTTCTGCTGAGAAGAGGATTTAAACACTGGGGCTCGGTGTGCCCGGGCTATTCTAGGCGGAGTCTCCAAAACATCAGAAAACATACGAGCCAAGAGCTTTGCAAAAAATTCTGAAGGTCGATTGCCTTCGACCAACTCAGGAAGACCCAAAATACGTATATTGTTCCTTCTTGATCTATTCTCAAGGCAACAATCTTTCGTCTTAGAGATTCAACGATTTTCGATTGTTTATCTCCGAACTTCCCCAGCTCATCCGACTTAGTATCGAGTCTCGTTAAAGCATCTTCATGTTCCTGAATCTGAGTAGTCTGTTCCTGCAAAGTGTTTTGAATAGTCTGCAGCAGAATCTCAATTCGTTTAAGCTCTGTGGTAACCTTTAAACACACATCCGAATGTGGTTCAGACGTTTCGCTCTGAGCTTCCGAATTAGCTCCGCAATAGCTTCCACAGTCACAGAAGGATCCTCTTCTTTTTTCCAGAAGTTTTAGCACGAGACATCAACGCAGATTGGATTCAGTAACTTAAAAAGAACGAAGCTGTTCGAGAAACACGTCTACTCCATGCAATGCCATGAGGGGAAGGACAACATTTCAACTCAGGTAATTTTAGTCCCCATAGTGCCTTCTGATAAAAACACTGTCACAGCTCCAAACAATTTGGAGAAATAATACTTCATCTTCAAACTGACCGCAGTTCCGGCATCAGGCACAATATCAAACTCTCTGCTTCCCTCTCTGTATCAAAATGGATCATTCCTCCCCTTCATCAGTCTGTGACTTGGCTCAGTTTGTCTGTCTCCTTCGCATTCTGAGCATGCGCCACACACCTACTGAGATCACATTTTATTTACACGGCTGTGACTAGAGACTTTCTGATTATTATGTCCCTCCTGGCATTTGACGGTGGTAAACTCAGAGTCAGCAATGGTATTGAACATCGGGAGTAGGTGATTAGGGTTTTTCGTTGGAGATCGATAAACTGCCGGTAGTGTGTGGCTGGATGAGTGGGTCGTTTTCAGACTGGAAGGAGGTAGCGTTTGGAGTACCCCAGAGATCAGTCCCTGACCACAGTTGTTCACAGTTTAATGTCCTGGCGGAGGCAGCGAGATGTGAGATGTCCCAGTCAGCTGCTGACGCAGAAAGAGTGGAGTTGGGGGACGGGAGGCTATTCACATGCAATTTCGTAGCTTTGCAATCAGTACATAGTGCACTGTGGGGGCTGCAGTGGCGGGTCCCAATCTGCTAATTAGATTTGCTGAACAGTGTCGATGATCAGAGGGATCGCAGACTCCAAGGAGGCGGGGCATTGACGTCAGTCACAGGCTGACAGCGCTGACTGTGGACTGAACCATAAGAGAGAGAGCGATCTGCAGACAGGCAGTCGGCCAGTCTAAAGAGAGAGAGAGAGAGAGACTGGAAAAGCTGATCGCTTCAGTTAGTCGCAGCTGAGGCTTGAAACTCTCCTATGCCCACAAGAGTGGGTTGATCATCGGTACACGGAACCACAACGAATGTGTGTGGCTGTCACTTAGTATAATCCATAGGAGTGGATTTTGGAATATCTTGTGTTAACCCTTGCCTGGGTATGTTGTGTGGTAACCCCTGGAAGACGGTATTCCTGTGACAGGTCATTTTCGCTGATAACTCGTATGTGGACGGATTCAACGGATAAGAACTTCGACGACGGTATTTTGAAGTAACGGCCGTTTCTCTACGTTTCACCCTGGATTACAAATATCTCTTTCCCGTCATTTATTCCGTGGATTACTGAACTGTCCTACTTTACCACCTCAAGACTCTGAGATTTATTCCCTCAGGGTGGATAGTCTGGGAGTTATATTTACACATATAGGCACTTAGATAGATAGATAGATAGATAGATAGATAGATAGATAGATAGATAGATAGATAGATAGATAGATAGATAGATACTTTATTCATCCCCATGGGGAAATTCAACATTTTTTTTCCAATGTCCCATAGCTAACTCGTCTAACAGTGTAAACTTTCCTTTACTTCGTTAAGTTACTATATGACAAGTAGATACTCATAAAGAAAGTGGTTTTAACATCAAAACCAGACTCCAGTGTGAATTGTTGTTGGTTCGTTTCTAAAACGTCACAGTTCGTAACAACAGTTTTATAAAACTAGTTAGACCACATCTGGAGTGTTTCATGCAGTTCTGGTCGCCCCCATTCTCGGAAGGATGTCGGGGCTTTGGACAGGGCGCAGAAGAGGTTTCCCAGGATACTGCCTGGATTAGAGGGCATGAGCTATAACGAAAGGCTGGACAACAGTTCAGTTCAGAAATGACAACAGTTCAGTTTCCTTCTGTGGTTCCAGAGCAGAAGCTCAGTCTGTCTAACATTTCCACACAATTAAAATGGGGAATTTGTTTATTATCATCACGTACCGAGATACAGTGAAAATCTTGCCTGACGTACCATCCACACAGATTGATACATTACAACAGTACATTGAGCTGATATACGACAGAACAATAACTGTAACAAAGCATTATGGCTGCAGAGAAAGTGCAGTGCAGATAGACATATGGTGCAGGGTCACGTCGAGTTACATTGTGAGGCCAAGACCATTTTATCATTCATTTGGCTTGTAACTGTAGACAGGAAGCCGCCCTTGAGCTTGTCATTACTAATAACTGCAGGTCTTCTTTTTTTCTCACTTCCTCGTGGCACTAGACGGGAATGTCCATTAAGCCCTTTAATTTTTGAAACTTGTATTGGAGCCTTTATCTATAACACTACGTGAAGCTGAAAATATTTTCGGTATCTCTATGAATGGAACCATACATAAGATTTCTCTTTATGGAGATGATCTTTTGGTTTTTATTTCAAAACTTGAGGAATCAATTCCTAATCTTTTGGAAACACTTAAAGATTTTGGTACATTTTCAGGATATAAACTTAACTTGAATAAAAGCGAATTGTTTCCATTAAATGCCCATGTTAATATATATGATGATATTCTTTTTAGAATTGTTAATACATTTAGATATTTAGGTATTATAATTACTAAAAAACATAAAGATCTCTATAAAGCGAATATAGTTCCTTTAATGGACTCCATGAGACAACTATTTTCTAGATGGAATCCACTTACTTTTTCTTTAATAGGTCGTATTCATGCTGTAAAAATGATGATTTTACCTAGATTTTTATATATTTTCGAAAATATACCTATCTTTTTAACTAAAAAAATTCGATCAAATTGACTCTCTTATTTCTTCCTTTATTTGGACCAATAAGAGACCAAGAATTAATAAGTATCAATAACACAAATCTAAAAAAGATGCTGGACTTGCACTTCCTAATTTAAGACTGTATTATTGGGCTGTGAAAATTAGACAATTATGTTTTTGGTTATATTGGCTTGATAGGAACCAAAAATCATTATGAGTTGATTTGGAATTAAAAGCTGTTAAACAATTTTATTTAACTTCAATTTTAGGAGCTCCATTACCTTTCCAGCTCTCTAAAATTCCAAATTTAAATCTTTACCCGGTTATTAAACAATCCCTACGGATTTGTGTTCAGTTTCGTTTTTTAAAAAAATTTAAACAATTTAAGTTGTCCAGTTTTTTATATCGAAACTTTTCATTTAAACCTTCAACATCTGACCCAATTTTTCTCCTATGGAAAAATAACGGGATCCATTCTTTTACAGATTTATTTTGTGATTGTCGATTGATGACCTTTGAAGAGTTATTTAACAAATTTTCTCTCGCTCATACACATTTTCAGCAATATGTTCAGATTGGACATTTTTAACAGCAATATTTACCTAAGTTTCCATATTTACAAGAATCTGATTTGTTGGATAACATTTTGAAATCGAATCCCTTAGTGAAAGGTTCCATTAGCAGAATTTATAATTTATTTTTGTTACAAAAAGAGAACCTATCACTAAAGACTAAATAAGATTGGGAGAGAGAACTTCATATGGCCTTTGTTAATGAAGATTGGCTTCGAGTTTTGAAAAACGTAAATTCTTCTTCTGTATGTGCCCACCATCGTTTAATTCAATTTAAAATTGTTCACCGTTATTATTTAACAAAGGAGAGACTATCTAAAATATTTCCTAGTATAGAAAAATGCTGTGATAGATGTAAAACTCAATTAGCTCTTTGTCACATATGTTCTTGTCATGTTCTTCATTAAAATCGTTTTGGAAATCTTTATTTTCGACAATTTCTAAAGCTCTGATAATTAATTTACAACCTAATAGATTGACTGTTCTATTTGGAATAGTTCCATATCATATTCAGGATATTTCATCTTCAGATCAACATGTAATTGCATTTGTTACACTACTGACAAGAAGGGCTATTTTATTAAAATACAAAGATATTTCTTCCCCTACATTAATTGAATGGTTTTCTCAGGGAATGTTATGTCTTAGTTTGGAAAAACATAGAAGTAGAACTTTTGATCCTCGATTCGAATTTGAAAGAAGATGGGGTTCATTTGCCAAATATTATCATTTAATTTGAATTACTCTGTATGGTTTCCTTCCAAATTTATTTTTTTTATAAATACGAAATGGCGGTTGATGTTTCTTATTTTCATATTTAGATGATGGTCAAATGTGTGTAGTTATTGGTTTTTTCCCCCTAGTTAGATGGGGTTCCTTTTTTTCCAAATACTTTTATATATATGTAAATAATTTCCAATTTTATATTTTACGATCAGTTTTTATCAGCTTTATTAATTGCATACATATTAATCTATTGAAGTTTTGTATCATTTTATAGCTGTACAAGATTCTGTACCAATAAAAAAGATTCTAAAAATTTAAAAAAATGAAAACGACAAAACAGTAACTGTAACAAAGCATTATGGCTGCAGAGAAAGTGCATTGCAGATAGACATATGGTGCAGGGTCACGTCGAGTTACATTGTGAGGCCGAGTCCATTTTATCATTCATTTGGTTTATAAACACAGACAGGAAGCCGTCCTTGAGCCGGGTGGTTCGCGCTTTAAGGCTTTTGTATCTCTTCCCCGATGGGGGAGCGGGTTTGCAGCAAGAATGTCCATGCTGTGAGGATCTTTGAGTACATAGCCTGCTTTTCCGAGGGAGGGGAAGTGTAGGGAGAGTCCATGGAGTGGAGGCTTGTTTCTCTGATGTTCTCTGCTCTCCAAAGTTCTCTGCAGTTCCTTGCAGTCATGGGCAGAGCAGTAGCCATACAAAGGCGTGAAGTATCGACAAGGAGCTCAGAGACCTCGGCCTTCACCCTGCCTTGTGTAGCTGGATCCTGGACTTCTTGTCAGATCGCCGGCAGTTCGTAAGAGTGGGCTCCCTCACCTCTGTCTCTTTGACCCTCAGCACATATACCCCACAGGAGTGACATCTTGCCCTCTCCTTTACTCTCTGTGCACCCATGACTTCCGTAGCCACCCACAGCTCCAATCTGCTAATTAAATTTGCTGTCTATACTACACTGACTGGCCTAATCTCAAATAATAACGAGGCAGCCGACAGAGAAGAAGTCATCACCCCGACAAGAAAACAACATCTCCCTCATTGTGACAAAAAGACAGGAGCTGGTTGTGGATTACAGGAGGAATGGAGACAGGGACCAAATACAACATTTCCAAGTCTGTTGTTGACACAAAATGCACATTTTAATATTGATCATGAGACAATGTATTTTATATATTGTTAATGACTGAAAACATATTTACAGATTGTTACTGACAGAGAATCGTATAATTTGTGTTCCGTGTGTTATCTGAATGTACTTGCCTGTGATGCTGCCACAAGTCAGTGTTTCTCTGTACCTGTACCTTCCCGTACTTGTGCACTTGGCAATAAATTCAACAGGACCTGAGAAATCTCAGTGAGATTTGATTAGTGATGATCATCTTGGCAGCTCGGTAGGTGGAATGTATGAGACAGTACACTGTTAAATGCAAAACCCTGAATAGTGTCGATGATCAGAGGGATCTCAGATTCCAAGGAGGCGGGGCAATGGCGTCAGTCACAGGCTGACAGCGCTGACTGTGGACTGAACCATAATTGAGAGAGAGCGATCTGCAGACAGGCAGTCAGGGGAGGGAGGGAGGGAGGGAGAGAGAGAGAGAGAGAGAGAGAGAGAGAGAGAGAGAGAGAGAGACTGGAAAAGCTGATCGCTTCAGTTAGTCACAGCTGAGGCTTGGAACTCTCCTATGCCCACAAGAGTGGGTTGATCATCGGTACACGGATCCACAACGAATGTGTGTGGCTGTCACATCGTATAATCCGTAAGAGTGGGTTTTGGAATATCTTGTGTTAACCCTTGCCTGGGTATGTTGTGTGGTAACCCCTGGAAGACGGTACTCCTGTGACAGGTCACTTTGAGCTATAACGAGAGGCTGGACAAACTTTGTTGTTTTCTCCAGAGCGGCGCAGGCTGGGGTGAGACTGGATGGATGTTTATAAGATTACAAGCGGAATAGATAGAGTGGACAGACGATATATTTTTCCCGGGGGTTGAAATTTCTAATACATTTAAGGTGAGAGGAGATGTGAGCGGCAAGTTTGCTTCTTTCCACAGACTAATGTGAAGATCACATTCCTTGACTTCTCTAGTGCCTTTAACACCATCCAGCCCAAGATCTTAAGGTACAAACTAACGGAGATGGGAGTAGACTCTCACATGGTGGATTGGATAGTGGACTACTTGACAGATAGACCTCAGTATGTGCGGTTGGAAGACTGTAGGTCTGACACGGTGGTCAGCAGCACAGGAGCGCCGCAGGGAACCGTACTCTCTCCGGTCCTGTTCACCCTGTACACATCAGACTTCCAATATAATTCGGAGTCCTGCCATGTGCAGAAGTTCGCTGATGACACGGCCATAGTGGGGTGTGTAAGGAATGGACAGGAGGAGGAGTATAGGAAACTGATACAGGACTTTGTGATATGGTGCAACTCAAACTACCTGCGTCTCAATATCACCAAGACCAAGGAGATGGTGGTGGACTTTAGGAGATCTAGGCCTCATATGGAGCCAGTGATTATTAATGGAGAATGTGTGGAGCAGGTTAAGACCTACAAGTATCTGGGAGTACAGTTAGACGAGAAGCTAGACTGGACTGCCAACACAGATGCCTTGTGCAGGAAGGCACAGAGTCGACTGTACTTCCTTAGAAGGTTGGCGTCATTCAATGTCTGCAGTGAGATGCTGAAGATGTTCTATAGGTCAGTTGTGGAGAGCGCCCTCTTCTTTGTGGTGGCGTGTTGGGGAGGAAGCATTAAGAAGAGGGACGCCTCACGTCTTAATAAGCTGGTAAGGAAGGCGGGCTCTGTCGTGGGCAAAGTACTGGAGAGTTTAACATCGGTGGCTGAGCGAAGGGTGCTGAGTAGGCTACGGTCAATTATGGAAAACCCTGAACATCCTCTACATAGCACCATCCAGAGACAGAGAAGCAGTTTCAGCGACAGGTTACTATCGATGCAATGCTCCTCAGACAGGATGAAGAGGTCAATACTCCCCAATGCCATTAGGCTTTACAATTCAACTGCCAGGACTTAAGAACTTTTTAAAGCTATTATTAATGCTTTTTGAGTTAGTTCTTACTGAGTTAAGTATTGTATGTAATTAGTTTTTGCTACAACAAGTGTATGGGACATTGGAAAAAAGGTTGAATTTCCCCATGGGGATGAATAAAGTATCTATCTATCTATCTATCTAATGAGCAGCTGGAGTCTCGGCCTGGGGGGGGGGGGGGGGGGGTCGCCAATCCTGACACGTGATCCCGTTTGCCCCTCCCATTTAACCGCAGATGGGCAGCATCTGGCGTCTGTTTCCGAGGCCCCGCCTCCCGATGATGTAACAATCTCTTCGCGTATGTTCACAGTCTCCGGGTGGACGGTGTTTTCCTCTCCGCTCAGAGCTGAAGTGGGTCGGCTGTGTGTTTCGGGAAAGACTTTCGTCTCTTCCGTCGGGATCTCTGTCTGCGGGCCGAAGATATCACTTTCCCATCGGTGTGTATTGAGACCGATCCCGAGCGGGGAGATCCGATGTTGGCCGTGAGCCCTGAACTGAGGGCCAGGAATTCATTTGTTTCCCAACTATCTGGGCTCGTCAGAAATGTGTCGACTTCACTTAATCTGCATTGAACGATCCAAACCAGGAGCCCAGGCTGTCTGTTTCCGCAGAGTTGAAATGGAAGTCCCGCCGACAGGTCACGTGAGGCTGTATGCCGCAGATTTGCCCCGCCCTCCGCTTTGTGACGCAAGATCACGTGGTGTGATTTTGGCCGCTGAGTCTCATTAACTTCCCCTAACTCGCTTCGTTTACTGAGGCTTCTCGCATTTGGCCTGGAGCTTTATGGCTGTTGTGTCTTCTCCCGGACTGGGGTGGGTGAGAAAGGAGAAAGTCCCAGGTTGTAAGGATCTTTGATTTCACTGCCTGCTTTACCGAGGGACTGGGAAGTCTAGGGGGAGAATGGTTCGAGTCTCCGCTCCCCGCAGTAGAGCTGAGCCATACATTACTCCTGCACGTTTATAGTCCAGCGACGGCGGTCGGTCCAGTATAGACAAGACAAGATCTGTATCCTAGGATCAGTAATACAAATTTCCTGAAATGGTCCTGTTTTAACCTGGAAATGGAGTGATAGTATAACAGTAAAGGAAGCACAACTTTTCCCTGTAAATTATCCTGGAACTCATTTGTCTGTTATTCCTGGAAATGTGTCCGGTGCAGTTGTTGCTAATGAGGTTCACATGAATAATCTCAGGAATGATGGTATTTATATATGAGGAGCATTTGATGGTTCTGGACCTGTGCTCAATGGAGTTCAGAGGGACGGTGGGGGTGGTGGGGGGATGTATGGTTAAGTAAACTTACCGAATGCTGAAAAGCCTGGATACAGTGGACATGGAGAGGATGTTTCCATTAGACAGAGAGTCTGTGATCGGACAGCACTGTCTCAGAATAAACTTGCTTCCCTTTAAAACTGAGATGAGAAAAAAGTTTTGGCCAAAAGATGTCTGATATGTGGAATTTGTTGCTGCAGAATTTGTTTGAGGCTGCCATTTGGGTCTATTTGTGAAGATTAATATACTGATGATTGCTGAGTAGCTTCAGGGTTACAGGAGGAAGGCAGGAATATGGTGTTGGATTAAAAATCAGCTATGATTGAATGGTTGAGTGGTGGAGCAGACCAGATGGATTGAATCACCTAATTCTGTTCCTGTGTCTTGTGTCTTACCATGACTGAATGATGGCTCCTTCTTATCCCGTATTGTTTTGTGATGTGTGAGGGACAATTAAAGATTGTTCACTGAGATCATTATATTTGCCAACGTTTAAATTTCAGTGAGTTTTGTTCCTAGTAACATTATGCAGAAATGTTTGGTCCTCCTTTTCATTGTTAACGTGCTTCATTATCTTTCATGTTAAAGTTAGACCTGCAGTGAGAGATTTATTGGAAGAAAAACCACGACTGAAGACGAGGGAACAGCAACAAGTGAACCAGCCCGAGGATTGAGAGCATCAACTGGAGAGAACCCATCTGACTCGGAGATTCCAGTGATTCAGTCGGGAGAAAGTTTGGTGAGTCTCATTTACTCATACACTGGTCCTTTAGACATTACATACCTGTACAAAGGAAGGTAGGAAATAGTTGGGAGTGAGACAGAATGTGCCCAGAAGAACCAGTTATGCCAGTACCAGTCAGACACAGTTGTGAAGAAGCTCCCCCCCCCCCAATATTCCCTTTAAACTTTTCACCCTTCACCCTTAACCCATGTCCTCTGGTTTTTTTTTCTCCCCTAGCCTCAGTGGAAAAAGCCTGCTTGCATTCACTCTATCTATACCCATCATAATTTTATACATCTCTATCAAATCACCCCTCATTCTCCTATGCTCCAGGGAATAAAGTCCTAACCTATTCAACCTTTCTCTGTAACTCAGTTTCTCAAGTCCCGGCAACATCCTTGTAAACCTTCTCTGCACTCTTTCGACCTTATTAATATTCTTCCTGTAATTCGGTAACCAAAACTGCACACAGTACTCCAAATTCCCCCTCACTAATGCAATATACAACCTCACCATTAAATTCCAACTCTTATACTCAGTACTTTGATTTATAAAGGCCAATGTAGCAAAAGCTCTCTTTACTACCCTATATACATGTGATGCCACTTTTAGGGAATTTTCTATCAGTATTCCCAGATCCCTCTGTTCTAGTGCCCTCCTCAGTACCCTACCATTTACCTTGTACGTTCTACCTTGGTTTGACTTTCCAAAGTGCAATACCTCACACTTGTCTGTATTAAACTCCATCTGCCATTTTTCCAGCTGGTTCAGATCCCTCTGCAAGCTTTGAAAACCTTCTTCACTGTGCACTACACCTCCAATCTTTGTATCATCAACAAATTTGCTGATCCAATTTACCAAATTATTATCCAGATCATTGATATAGATGACAAATAACAATGGACCCAGCATTGATCCCTGTGGTACACCACTAGTCACAGGCCTCCACTCAGAGTAGCAATCCTCCACTACCACTCTCTGACTTCTCCCATTCTCAATTCCCAATCAAATTTACTACCTCACCATGTATACCTAGTGACTGAATCTTCCTAACTAACCTCCGATGCGGGACCTTGTCAAAGGCCTTACTGAAGTCCATGTAGACAACATCCACTGCCTTGCCTTCATCCACTTTCCTTGTAACCACCTCGAAAATCTCTAATATATTTGTTAAACATGGCACAAAGCCATGTTAACTCTCCCTAATAAGTCCCTGTCTATCTAAATAATTGTCGATCCTATCTCTTAGTACTCCTTCCAATAATTTACCCATGACCGACATCAAACTTGCCAGCCTATAATTTCCCGGATTACTTTTAGAGCCTGCTTTAAACAACAGAACAACATGAGCTATCCTCCAAATCTCTGGCACCACACCCGTAGATAATGACTTTTAAATATATCTGCCAGGGCACCTGCAATTTCAACACAAGTCTCCTTCAAGGTCCGAGGGAATATCCTGTCAGGTCCTGGAGATTTATCTACTCACCTCAAGATAGCAAGCACCTCCTCCTCTTCTATCTGTATAGGTTCCATGACCTCAATACTTGTTTGCCTTATTTCCTTTGATTCCATGCCAGTTTCCTTAGTAAATTCAGACACAAAAAACCAGTTAACATCTCCCCAATTTCTTTTGGTTCCATACATAGCCAACCGCTCTGATCTTCAAGAGGACCAATTTTATCCCATAACTATCCTTTTGCTATTAATATAGCTGTGGAAGCTCTTACTATCCTTCACCTTGACTGCCAACGCTACCTCATGTCTTCTTTCAGCCCTCCTGATTTCTTCCTTAAGTATTTGTTTGCACTTTTTATACTACTCAAGTACCTTCTTTGCTCCCTGTTTCTTATACATGTCATACATCTCTGTCTTCTTTATCAGAGTTCCAATATCCATCGAGAACCAAGGTTCCTTATTCTTATTCACTTTGCCTTTAATCCTGAGACTTTGTTCCCAGGGTGTCCTCATGGGCCGTCCAGAAATGATTTCAGCTGGTGACAACCCTGTTTTCCCCTGTGGGGTAACCCTCATGTGGAATCGGGCTAATGGTCAGACCTTCAACCAAGTGAGTCCAGTCTCCACTGTTAGTCTGGCCAGTTTACTCTTCAGAGTGCCATTGGCTCTTTCCACTCTGCCAGCGGCCCGTGGGTGGTGTACACAGTGGAATTGTTGCTTGATAGCTAGTTTGTTACATACTCCTTCATTTACTTCCACCATAAAGTGTGAGCCATTGTTGAACTCAGCATCTCTGGCTTGTACCTAAGAACTATTTCCCTTAATAATACCTTCACAACAGTCACAGCAGTATTAATGGTAGTTGGAATAACTTCAATCCATCTACTAAACACATCTATAATAACTAAGCAGTATCTATAGCAATGTACTCTAGGCAATTCAATAAAATCAACTTGTAGACACAAAAAAGATCCACCTGTCAAGGGAGTCATACCCGGTGTGCAGGGTACAGGTTACCAACCATTCCCTCCTTTCCCAGGTGTGTACAATTATGTATATAATCGGCCAATATTGGTAAAAACTGTGTAGGAACACAAACCTGTCCCACTGGTGTGATCCAAAAACCTAGGTTGGGGTCTTTCTAGCACCCCATCTGGGACCACAGTTTTCACTCCTCCTCAGAGGCGTCCCCCTGAGAAGAACAAAACTCGAGGTAGCTGTAGAGCGGTGAGTAAGTTGTTTACAAAGGTGACATTACTAATGGGGTGGCCAGAGGAAGTCAGGAATCCCCACATTCCCAGAGAGCCGCGTAGTCATGTACAATTCCAAATGCATAACAGGAGTCTGTGTAAACGTTCCCACTTTAGTCTGTTGCTGGGATACAGGCACGAGTCAGAGCAAACAGCTCAGCCTTCTGGGTGGAGACAGCTGCTTCAAAAGAGGCCTGTTCATTTACTTCACTGTCCATCACTATCGCATAGTCAGAATATCGTTTTCCTGCTCGATCCACAAAAGAGCTTCCATCCTCATAAAACGTTGCCTCAGGCTAGAGGGGGTATTGCAGAATGGATGGGAGAGTCTGTCCTTCTTTCACAGTGATCTGGACGGGCTAGAGGGGGTATTGCAGAATGGATGGGAGAGTCTGTCCTTCTTTCACAGTGATCTGGACGGGCTAGAGGGGGTATTGCAGAATGGATGGGAGAGTCTGTCCTTCTTTCACAGTGATCCGGACGGGCTAGAGGGGGTATTGCAGAATGGATGGGAGAGTCTGTCCTTCTTTCACAGTGATCCGGACGGGCTAGAGGGGGTATTGCAGAATGGATGGGAGAGTCTGTCCTTCTTTCACAGTGATCCGGACGGGCTAGAGGGGTTATTGCAGAATGGATGGGAGAGTCTGTCCTTCTTTCACAGTGATCCGGACGGGCTAGAGGGGGTATTGCAGAATGGATGGGAGAGTCTGTCCTTCTTTCACAGTGATCCGGATGGGCTGGATGGGGTATTGCAGAATGGATGGGAGAGTCTGTCCTTCTTTCACAGTGATCCAGACGGGCTAGAGGGGGTATTGCAGAATGGATGGGAGAGTCTGTCCTTCTTTCACAGTGATCCGGACAGGCTAGAGGGTGTATTGCAGAATGGATGGGAGAGTCTGTCCTTCTTTCACAGTGATCAGGACGGTCTAGAGGGGGTATTACAGAATGGATGGGAGAGTCTGTCCTTCTTTCACAGTGATCCGGATGGGCTAGAGGGGGTATTGCAGAATGGATGTGAGAGTCTGTCCTTCTTTCACAGTGATCCGGACGGGCTAGAGGGGGTATTACAGAATGGATGGGAGAGTCTGTCCTTCTTTCACAGTGATCCGGATGGGCTGGATGGGGTATTGCAGAATGGATGGGAGAGTCTGTCCTTCTTTCACTGTGATCCGGACAGGAGGGCTGACTTCATGGACTGAAATTGCCCAGAGATGGGGTATAACGTCTTGGGTTCGGTCACTATTAAAAGAATGTCTTACCAGATGTCCCGTCTTCACCTGAGACTCCTTCCAGTATCGGAGTTGGCCCACGGCAAAGTCTTGCCAGTCTCCCTCGGTGCTGGAGGCCTGTTTCGTCAGGGTGTAGGCAAGGAGCCCTGGACTCTTTGGCTTGAACCCAGGGCAAACCCTGAAGGTGGTATGAGGAACCACCAATCCTGTCTGTCACCAAAAGAAATCTGGAACTTCAGTAAGAAATGCAATGCCGTCTCTTACTTTAGCCTCTCCAATCACCATGACTGGGAATTTCTGTCCCTTGAGGGGTGCATAATATTAGCTTTCCTCAGTTGAGCACCACGTAGGGTCATAGCAGAGAGTCACATGAGAGCTGGCCGCTGGCAGAAGGGGTTCAAATGTACTGGAGTCCAGATAAAGTGCCCACACCTGGGTGGTCAGAAACTGAGGAAGCTATCAGTTGTTCGCAGTTCCAGCATGATATCCTTGTCCGTGCATAGAATCTCGACTTCCAACGGACAGAGCAAGTCTCTCCCTATGAGATTACACCCCCGTCTGGTGGTGACAGTAAATGAAACCTCACACTGCTTCCCCTGGAATTCCACCTGCAGTGGCTGGGTATGTGAATACGTATGTTCCGTGCCTCTGAACCCTGACAGAGTGATTGTAGCGTCTGATAGCTGGAATTCCTTTTCCGATACTATTTCCTGATCGAGAGTGGTTGTGGTTACCCTCATATCAATCATAAACCGAACTGGAATTCCAGCAACTTGCAATATTACATTAGGCTCTTCCTGAGGGTTGGCACTCATGGTTGGAAGCATCTTCTTATCAGTTTCTGAACAGGTTGTTGTCCCCACTTGTCCCTTGGTAAGTTTTTGTTCCCATTTCTGTTCCTCAGATATAGCCCGCTCGCGTCCTTCTTCCCGCTGAGCATATTCACCTTTAATATTAGTTCCCTTCGGGGTTGATCGGGATTCAAAAGCCGGGTCCCAGTAATATGTCAAAGCTCGTCGCATTCGATTTCGGTCATTGTCAGGCCAATCCATATTATTTGTTTTAATCATGTTGGCTAACTTAGTTTGTGAGCATTGGAGCAGTAGGGCATTGAACTGGGGGGGACAGATTCGCTTGGTCTCCTGCGAAGGTGCCGTAGCAGGCCACAAATCACAATCAGTAGTCCGGTCCCCATTCCCCAGGCTTAGGTTTGCATTAGGTACTTTAGTGATGTTTACAGTTTGCTGGAGAGCCCTTTCCAAGGCTTGAATAATCTGGTCTGTCTGTTCTTTGTCATTATGTTTTCCCGCTTGTAACTCCTGATAGGTTTGGTATCTCAATTCTGTCTTCCATTTCTGCCCTTCATCAGCTGAGAGAATCATGCAGCAGAAACTGAATAAATCTTGCAGAGTCGCATTAAACATTTGTGTAGTACTGTGGACACACTGAGCAAACTGTGCTGGTTTTTCTTTTCTATCTGGGGCCTGATTCATGATCATTATCATTTCTTGAGTCTTCCAGGGTGCATACACAGGAATCACTGAGGGCTGGCCCTCCTCCTAGTCCTAGGGGGAGTGTTTGCTACTGCTGTTCAGGAGGATTTAAACTAATGTGGCAGGGGGATAGGAACAAGTGCAGAGAGACAGAGGGGTGCAAAATGAGAGTAGAAGCAAAAAGTAGTAAGTTGAAAAGTAAAAGTGGCAGGCAGTCAAATCCAGGCAAAAATCAAAAAGGGCCACTTTTCAACATAATTGTATAAGGGCTAAGAGTGTTGTAAAAACAAGCCTGAAGGCTTTCTGTGTCAATGCAAGGAGCATTCGTAATAAGGTGGATGAATTGAATGTGCAGATAGTTATTAATGAATATGATATAGTTGGAATCACAGAGACATGGCTCCAGGGTGACCAAGGATAGGAGCTCAATATCCAGCGATGTTCAATATTCAGGAGGGATAGCCAGGAAAGAAAAGGAGGTGGGATGGCGTTGCTGGTTAGAGAAGAGATTAACGCAATAGAAAGGAAGGACATCAGCCTGGAGGATGTGGAATCAATATGAGTAGAGCTGCGTAACACTAAGGGGCATAAAACGCTGGTGGGATTTGTGTACAGGCCACCTAACAGTAGTAGTGAAGTTGGGGATGGCATTAAACAGGAAATTAGAAATGCGTGCGAAAAAGGAACAGCAGTTATAATGGGTGACTTCAATCTACATATAGATTGAGTGAACCAAATTGGTAAGGGTGCTGAGGAAGAGGATTTCTGAGAATGTGTGCGGGATGGTTTTCTGAACCAACATGTCGAGGAACCAACTAGAGAGCAGGCCATTCTAGACTGGGTATTGAGCAATGAGGAAGGGTTAATTAGCAATCTTGTCATGTGAGGTCCCTTGTGTAAGAGTGACCATAATATGTTGGAATTCTTCATTAAGATGGAGAGTGACATAGTTAATTCAGAACCAAATGTTCTGAACTTAAAGAAGGGCAACTTTGAAGATATGAGATGTGAATTAGCTAAGATTGATATCTAATGATATTTAAAGGGTTGACAGTGGATAGAAACATAGAAAATAAGTGCAGGAGTAGGCCATTCGGACCTTCGAGCCTGCACCACCATTCAGTATGATCATAGCTGATCATCCAACTCAGAACCCTGTACCTGCTTTCTCTCCATACCCCCGATCACTTTAGCCACATCTAACTCCCTCTTAAATATAGCCAATGAACTGGCCGCAACTGTTTCCTGTGGCAGAGAATTCCACAGATTCACCACTCTCTGTGTGAAGAAGTTTCTCCTCATCTCGGTCCTAAAAGTCTTCCCCTTTATCCTTAAACTGTGACCCCTCGTTCTGGACTTCTACAACATCAGAAACAATCTTCCTGCATCTATCCTGTCCAATCCCTTTAGAATTTTATACGTTTCAATAAGATCCTCCATCAATCTTCTAAATTCCAGTGAGTATAAGCCTCGTCGATCCAGTCTTTCTTCATATGAAAGTCCTGCCATCCCAGGAATCAATCTGGTGATCCTTCTTTGTACTCCCTCTGTGGCAAGAATGCCTTTCCTCAGATTAGGGGACCAAAACTGCACATAATACTCTAGGTGCGGTCTCACCAAGGCCTTGTACAATTGCAGTAGAACCTCCCTGCTCCTGTACTCAAATCCTTTTGCTTTGAATGCCAGCATACCTTTCACCTTTTTCACCGCCTGCTGTACCTGCATGCCTCCCTTCAATGACTGGTGTACAATGACACCCAGGTCTCGTTGCACCTCCCCTTTTCCTAATTGGCCACCATTCAGATAATAATCTGTTTTCCTGTTCTTGCAACCAAAATGGATAACCTTATATTTATCCACATTAAATTGCATCTGCCATGAATTTGCCCTCTCACCTAACCTATCCAAGTCACCCTGCATCCTCTTAGCATCTTCACAGCTAACACCACCACCCAGCTTCGTGTCATCCACAAACTTGGAGATGATGCATTTAATTGCCTCATCTAAATCATTAATATATATTGTAAAGAACTGGGGTCCCAGCACTGAGCCTTGCAGTACCCCACTAGTCACTGCCTGCCATTCTGAAAAGGTCCTGGTTATTCCCACTCTTTGCTTCCTGTCTGCCAACCAATTCTCTATCCACATCAATACCATACCCCCAATACTGTGTGCTTTAAGTTTACACACTAATCTGTGTGCGACCTTGTGTCTCTCTCTCTCTCTCTCTCTCTCTCTCTCTCGTCTTCGATGGTGCACAGTCAGAAACCAAAGTGTTGCCAGCCTGAGTCAGCGCTTTGGGGCTCCAGAGAGAGATGGGGTCTGTAGTTTACGAGGAGGAGGAAGAATCAGACCAGCAGGATGTGGCTACAAAAGAAAGATCAGAAATATTTGGAAACTGGTTGGCTGAAAAAAAAGGTGGTTAATTTCAGGCAGCAAATGTGGAGAGGAATAAAAAGACAACGTTTAGGCCGAGCCCCTTCAGCATGCTTAGCCTGTGTACTCCGCTGCTTAGTTGCTCTCTGAATTGCAGAGTTCCTCCAGCATTTTGTGTGTGTGCGTCTCTGTATTTCCAGCAACTGCAGAATCTCCTGTGTTTTATAACTGCATTTTACTTTGGCGTTAGATACACGTTGATATTGAGTATATTGTTTATGTGAGCTACTTTCTGCGTTAAAACAGCTGCAGATTTTTTCCATACACACTATAAAAAAAATGAGATATGGACATTGAACCGCTGCTTGCAGAAATGGTTAATGGCACCATGATTACCCAAAGGGCCATGCGTTAAGAATTTCGCTGGGGCTGAAGCGCCAATGAAATGCACACGCGTCAGGCTGAGGACGTCCCCGAGTATCACGCATGCGCGCAGTACACAGAAGGCCTTGAAAATCTCGGGTGCAGGTAAGAGCGATTCTCCGTGTTTTTATATTAAACACTGACTTCGCGACAATTCCTGTGAAATCCGGTCACTGTGACCCACAATCCCGGGACAGTCCTGCCCTCTTCCCCCTCTCTCTCAGCCCCACGATCCGTACACGGGCCCCGGGGAGCTTCCGGCTGCTGAGGGAATGGGAACCGATGGATCTCTCAGACAGAGCTGAGCTCCAGCTATCTAAATGCAAGGATTAGGAACTCAGAGAAAGGGAACAAAATCTTTTACATCACCAGTTGAGAAAATCACCTTTGTTCTACCTCCAATCACTAACAAGAAAATCTGCAGATGCTGGAAATCCAATCTACACTCACAAAATGCTGGAGGAATTCAGCATTAGTACTCTTTTCCATATATGCTGCCTGGCCTGCTGAGTTCCTCCAGCATTTTGTGTCTGTTGCCTGTTCTACCTCTTTTTCTGGACTTTTCTACTGGTGATAATGTGTTTTGTCCCATTCTCTCTGGGTACTTAATGATATCAAGCACCTTTGCCCTGGGCAGCAAGTAGCTTTCACATCACAAATGTGCCAGACTCCAATGAGACAGACTACTGCCCTTCCCTTCATATTCATTGGCATTGCATTCACTGAGTTCACCACTGTCAGTCTTTGTCTGATGTGTGTATTGTGGCGATGTAAACGTTGCTGGAGAATTAGGGGATGCTTCAGGGGAATATAGAAACTGAGTTCACCACTCTCAGTCATTGGGGGGGTGGGGGAGGGCTTGGGGAAATATTTATGTAGAATATAGAAACTGGTGATACTTGTATGTATTCTGGTGTTGCAAAAGTTGCTGGAGAATTTGCAAGTGGGAAGAAGTGGAGTGATATTTGGAAATCTGACTTTTTAAAGCATAAATTTGCAAGCAAACCACATATGGACAATATGCCAAAACTTTAGTCAGAAAATTCTTCATTACCCATTACAGGCCTGCTACATAGGTTGTGTGAGAGTGCAGATGAACTGGATCGAACCCAGAGGAGAACAAAGTTCCTATTGACCGTGATTTGCTAGCTGTGAAAATGAATACCTCTCTATAAAAAATTCACTGTGCACATCTTGTCACTGGATTAAAAAAAATGCACAGTGCAAGATTTATGTACACACTGGTTATTACAAGATAGAGGGGGTATTGGAGGGAAGATGGGGAGACCTGTAATGTCCCTGATGCCCTCACTTACAAGAAGTGCATCCAGCTGCAGCTTGTAACCCTGCACTTTAAGGAGTTGGAACTTGAAACGCATATGGGAATTGATGGTCATTCCAGATACCAGCACTCCGCCCAGTCAGGAGATGATTTATCTTCCAAATTGGGTTTAACCTCACTGTAACAGTGTGATACTAGATCAAACCTTGGCAACTCAAGTAATCTCATCTGAAATGTTGTCCTACACCCATTGATGGATTTGTAAATCTTTTACAGGTTAAAAGCGGGAAGGAATTTGTCTCCAGGAATCTCAAACACGGCACAACAGTTTTGTTGTCTCTGTCTAGATATTTAAGAAGTGGAGCAATGGATTCAATCTACCATCCTTCCTGCTCAGACTGTGGGGAGGGATTCACTCGGTCATCTGACCAACTAGCAAGCCCGTCATTTTACACAGGAGAAAGGCCTTTCACCTGCTCAGGAATGGATTCACTCGGTCATTTCAACTGAAGGTACATCAGCAAGTTCACACTGGGCAAGGCCATTCATCTGTTCTGTGTGTGAGAAGGGGTTCAGTCGGGCATCCCACCTGTGGACACACCAGTCAGTTCACACTGGGCAGAGGCTGGTCATCTGCTGAATTTCGGGGAAGCGATTCTCTCGGTCATCTGACCTAATGGCACACCGGCGTGTTCACACCAGGGGGCAGCCATTCACCTGCACAGTCTGCAGGAAGGGAATCACTGCGTCATCCAACCTACAGAGACATCAGCGAGTTCACACTGGGGAGAAGCCGTTCACCTGCTCAGTCTGTGGGAAGGGATTCACTCGGTCATCCAACCTACGGAGTCATCAGCGAGTTCACACTGGGGAGAAGCCTTTCACCTGCTCTGACTGTGGGAAGAGTTTCACTCGGTCATCCCAACTACTGGTACACCAGTCAGTTCACACTGGGGAGAAGTCGTTCACCTGCTTAGACTGTGGGAAGGGATTCAGTCAGTCATCCAACCTACTGGTACATCAGCGAGTTCACACTGGGGAGAAGCCATACTCCTGCTCAGAATGTGGGAAGGGATTCACTCAGTCATCCAACCTACAGAGTCATCAGAGAGTTCACACTGGGGAAAAACCATTCACCTGCTCAGTCTGTGGGAAGGGAATCACTCTGTCATCCAACCTACGGAGTCATCAGAGAGTTCATACTGGGGAGAAGCCATTCACCTGCTCAGTCTGTGGGAAGGGATTCTCTCTGTCATCCAACCTACGGAGTCATCAGAGAGTTCACACTGGGGAGAAGCCGTTCACCTGCTCAGACTGTGGGAAGGGATTCACTCGGTCATCCCAACTACTGGTACACCAGTCAGTTCACACTGGTGAGAAGCCGTTCACCTGCTCAGACTGTGGGAAGGGATTCTCTCAGTCATCCAACTTACAGAGTCATCAGAGAGTTCACACTGGGGAAAAGCCATTCACCTGCTCAGTCTGTGGGAAGGGATTCACTCAGTCATCCAACCTACAGAGTCATCAGAGAGTTCACACTGGGGAAAAGCCATTCACCTGCTCAGTCTGTGGGAAGGGATTCACTCAGTCATCCAACCTACAGAGTCATCAGAGAGTTCACACTGGGGAGAAGCCGTTCAGCTGCTCAGTCTGTGGGAAGAGGTTCACTCTGTCATCCAACCTACAGAGTCATCAGCGAGTTCACAGTGGGGAGAAGCCGTTCACCTGCTCAGAATGTGGGAAGGGATTCACTCAGTCATCCAAACTACAGAGTCATCAGAGAGTTCACACTGGGGAGAGGCCGTTCACCTGCTCAGTCTGTGGGAAGGGATTCACTGATCCATCCAACCTACAGAGTCATCAGAGAGTTCACTCTGGGGAGAGGCCATTCACCTGCTCAGTCTGTGGGAAGGGATTCACTCAGTCATCCCACCTACAGAATCATCAGCGAGTTCACACTGGGGAGAAGCCGTTCACCTGCTCAGACTGTGGGAAGAGTTTCACTCGGTCATCCCAACTACTGGCACACCAGCAATTTCACACTGGTGAGAAGCCATACACCTGCTCAGTCTGTGGGAAGGGATTCACTCAGTCATCCAACCTACTGGTCCACCAGCGAGTTCACACTGGGGAGAGGCCATTCACCTGCTCAGTCTGTGGGAAGGGATTCACTCAGTCGTCCAACCTACTGGTCCACCAGCGAATTCACACTGGGGAGAGGCCAGTCACCTGCTCATAGTGCGGGAAGGGATTCACTAGCTCATCTGTACTGAAGGTACATCAGAGAGTTCACACTGGGGTGAAGCCATTCACCTGCTTAGACTGTGGGAAGAGTTTCACTCAGTCATCAAACCTCCTGGCACACCAGTCAGTTCAAAGTGGGGACTGGCTGTTGTTATGAATCTCTAGGTTTTGTTTGCCGTGGACTGTCATTTTAAGAGAGAGAGAGATTAGGAAGTCAAATCAGTCTGACTTGCAGCTTGTTTAGTTTTAACCAAGGACAAAGACACTCAGAGTCAGACAGAAACAAAGGAGGGAAAATGGAAGAATCGAAACCGGGGAACTAGTGGCCAAGGGTCACTGTTTAGAAGTTTCCTATGCCCACAAGGGTGGGTTAATAATCGATCCATGTACATCGAATGCGTGGTTGTCACCTTGTTTGATCCATAGGAGTGGATCTGATTCGGGGTATCCTGTGGAGACCACTTATATGTTAACCCTTGCCTGGCTGGGTGTGGTAGTTCACTTGAAGATGATACACCTTGTGACAAGTCACTTTCGGTGATAATTTGTATGTGGATTTGGAATGATGACAGATAAAATCTACAGCGACTGTTCTCTCGTTTTACCATCGTGGAACCTGAGGAATTCTACATATTTGCCTTCTCTCGCCATTTACCCTGGATGACAAATCTCTCTCTCTCATCGCCTATTCTGTAGTTGAACTGAACTTTCATACTTTACCATCTCAAGACCGCAAGCCTTGTTTCCCCCGAGCTCAATAGTTTGGGAGTTACATTTACACACATTTATAAACTTAACACTGTTAACTTCTGTTTATCTTGTTTAAGTTGCAATATTACAAGTAGATTCTAATAAAGACAGATTTAACGTCAAAACCAGACTCCAGGTGTAGTCTATTGTTGCTGGCTTGTTTCTAAAGCACTATGGTTCGTAACAAATTTGGGGCCTGCGTCTGGGATATGAACAAATTTGGGGGCTATTGATCGAAGAATGATCGATTTGATTGGGGAAATCCCTTTTGATTTATTTCTGTGTGGAAATCAGCAGCAATGGACATTTATAAATTTCTGGAAGCGCCAACCCCTAAGGCATTAGGAAAAGCCAAAAAGAATGAATTGCTGACTGTTTCTAATGGGCTGAATCTTAAGCAGGTAAGGGGGTGTGAAGGACCAGGGCAAGCATAAAACTGGGAGAGGAGGTAAAGGTAAAACAATAGGGGTTTTATTATAAAATATAGGCATCCACCCCCTTTTTCAGAGACTGGGATCCCTGGTTCAACCGGTAATGATGTGCATTTCAATGTGTCCACCTCTCAGTCCTCGATTCTCCAAATGAAAGGGTTATCACATTTGATCTTTCTTCATATGATGACCCAACCATTTCAGGGAACAGTCTGTTGAAACTTCATTGCACTCTCTATAACAAATACTCTCTAACCACTTTGTTAATCCTCTGTGCAAAAAATGTCCATCTTCCGCAGCCCCGTGTTGCCCCAACCACTCACCTCCCACCCTTGTCACTGGCCCCACTTGCAGGTCAACCGTCTGCCGGTTTTCCCCCCCCAAATGTGAATCCCTCTACTCACCACCACCGTGGGCTCAGACATTTCCACAGATTTCCACCGGGACAAAAATCCTGTCCGCCCCCTCTCACACCATTGTTTTCCTTTCAATAAAATCCCTCCTCTCCCTCCCCAGGGAACTGGCATCAAACTGACGGGCCGAGCGGTCTCCTCCTACCTCTCGGCGACACATCAGACTCCGGCCACAGAAGACGCTTCACAAACGCCCCAACTTTCCTTGGAGGAAAATGGAAATAAATCAAAAAACGGACATTTACTCCAATGTGATGTGGGGTTTGAGGCTGGAGCGGGAGGCGAAATCAGCGGGGGTAACGCCCTCTGGACTTGTCCACCTCTGCAACTAGTGGTAACAAGTGATTGACATCGCTTTGCACCAATGGGAATAGCGCAGCCCCTGAATCCTCTGTTGACAGCGGTGGGGGAGGGCTGGTCACGTGATTATTAGCCCAGCTATTAAACTGATAAAGCCCGAGCTCAGCAGCGCATGGATGACGTAAGACGCTGTGCACGTAAGGGCAGATCCCGGTGTGGGAAGCCCATGCGTGACGTCAGGCACGAGGGGGTTCTGTGTGACGTCACCTGTGGGATGCGCTAGCATTTGAATGCACCTTAATGTGCGTTTCTTATGATTTCAGAGGGACAACAACATTAATCTCGGGTTTCATTACTGAATCCAGTGTTGTGAGATGTAAAGTCCCCTGTTATGTGTCCGGCTGTGCCGTGTTGTTTGGGGGCTATTGATCGATTAATTTTCGATTTGATTGGGCATATACCTTTTGATTTATTTGTGTGTGGAAATCAGCAGCAGTGGATATTGATAAATTTCTGTAGGTTGGATGACTGAGTGAATCCCTTCCCACGTACTTCCTCATCCAGGTCATCCACTCCTGGTCTTCCTGGAATCATTCTTTGAAACTTCTCCGGACCCACTCCAATACGAACACATCTTTTGCTCAGATAATAAGTCGTAAGTACAGGTCGGAATCTGCTCACAATACACCAACAGTGATCTGCCCAATGCGTTATAAAGCTATAGTATCGCATCCTTGCTCTTATATTGCTAACATTGCAGTTGTCATCCTTAATCAACTCAATCTGCAAGCAAACCTTTAGGGCCTCTTCCTCAAGGACTCACAAGCACTTATGCACCTCTAATTTTTTCAAATTTCTCCCATTTATTTTTTTTCTACGCCCAGTTACTTCCACCAAATGTACATGACTTGCATACACTGTATTTCAACTTCTACTTTGCTGACATTCTCCAGACCTATCGAAGTCCTTCTGCAGACTCCCGCTTTGCTCTAAACTACCTGTCCCGTACCTATCTTTGTATCAACTGCAATGTTCGTCACCAAGGTATCAATTCCATCATCCATATCATTCAGATTTAACATGAAACGATGCGGTCTCAATACTGACCCCTGCAGAACAGCATTAGTTACCGACAGCAAAACAGAATTGCCCACATTATTCTGACTCTTTCTCCCTTGTCAGTACAAGTTTCTTTCCTGTAATTCCATGAGCTGTGATCCTGTTCACCAGCCTCACGTGCAGCACCTTAGAAACATAGAAAACCTGCAGCATGTTACAGGCCCTTTGGCTCACAAAGCGATGCCGAACATGTCCTTGCTCTAGAAATGCCAAGGGTTACCTACAGTTCTCTATTTTTCTCAGCTCCGTGTACCTATCCAGGAGTCTCTTAAAAGACCCTGTCGTATCCGCCTCCACCACCATTGCCGGCAGCCCATTCCAAGCACTCACCACTCTCTGTGTAAAAAACTTACCCCTGACATCTCCTCTGTACCTACTTCCAAGCATCTTCAAACTATGTCCTTTCGTGCTAGCAATTTCAGCCCTGGGAAAAAGCCTCGAACTATCCACACGATCAATGTCTCTCATGTTCTTGAACACCTCTATCAGGTCACCTCTCATCCTCCATCACTCCAAGGAGAAAAGACTGAGTTCACTCAAACTATTCTCAAAAGGCATGCTCCCCAATCCAAACAACATCCTCGTAAATCTCCTCAGCACCCTTTCTATGGCTTCCACATCCTTCCTGTAGTTTGGCGACCAGAACTGAGCACAGTACTCCAAGTGGGGTCTGACCAAAGTCCTATATAGCTGCAACATTACATCTCGGCTTTTAAACTCAAGCCTGGGATTGATTAAGGCCAATGCACAGTATGGCTTCTTAACCACAGAGTCAACCTACATAGCAGCTTTGAGTGTCCTATGGACTCCGTCCCCAAGATCCCTCTGTTCCTCCACACTGCCAAGAGGCTTACCATTAATACTATATTCTATCATATTTGACCGAAGCAAATGAACCACATCACACTTCTTTGGGTTGAACTCCATTTGCCACTTCTCAGCCCAGGTTTGCAGACTATCAATATCCCCCTGCAACCTAACCCAACCTTTGTGTCATCAGCAAATTTACTAACCCGTACCTCCACTTCCTCATCCAGGTCATTTATAAAAGTCACTAAGGGTAGGGGTCCCAGAACAGATCCCTGAGGCAGACCACTGGTCACCGACCTCCATGCAGAATATGACCAGTCTACAACCACTCTTTGTCTTCTGTGAGCAAGCCAGTTCTGGATGCACAAACCAATGTGCACTTGGATCCCATGCCTCCTTACTTTCTCAATAAGCCTTGCATGGGGTACCTTGTTGAAGATGATCTGAAAATCCGAGCAAACAACATACACTGCCTCTGCTTTATCTATCTTGCCTGTTATTTCCGCAAAGTATTCCAAGAGATTTGTCAGTCAAGATTTCCTCGAAAGAATCCGGCTGACTTTGGCCTACTTCATCATGGTTCCCCAATTACAGCACCCAAAAAACACACTCTTAGTACACTCTACCATCTTCCTGACCACTACGGTCAGACTAACTGTCCAATAATTTTCTTTCTTCTGCCCTCTCTCTTCTTAAAGAGTGGAGTGACATTTGCAAATTTCTGGTCCACCAGAACCGTTCCAAAATCTAGTGATTTCTGATAGATCATTACTCATCACTTGAAGAGAAAACTAAGGGGGAACTTCTTCATTCAGAGGCGGGGAGAGTGTGCACCGAGCTGCCAGAGCAAGTGGCAGGGACGATTGTAATCTTTAAGAGAAGTTTGTTTAGGTCACTGGATGAGAAGCATATGGAGGGCTATGGTCCAGGTGGAAGTTGTTGGAACTCGGAAGATGAATGCTTTAGCATGGACTAGACTGGCCGAATGGCATTTTCCCGTGTTGTAGTGTTTTATGACTCTAATGCCTTCACAATCTCTTCAGCTACCTCTTTCTGAACTCTGCGGTGTCTTATCTACCTTCAGGCCTTTCAGCTTCAAAAACACCTTCTCTCCTTGGTAAAGGCAGTACTTCTGCCCCAGGTACTGCTGAATGTTTGGCATTTATGTAATAAATTTAATGACACAACTGTAGTGGGTGACTTCAATCTGCAGGAGGATTGGGAAAGTCAGATAGGTGTGAGATCGCAAAAGAGGGGATGTATTGAATGCAAACAAAATGGCTTTTTAGAGCAGCTGATGGTTGAGCCTACTCGGGGAACTGCTATCTTAGATTGGGTGTTGTGTAATAACCCAGATCTTATTAGGGAGGTTAATGTAAAGGAGCCATTAGAAAGCAGTGATCATAATATGATTGAATTCCTACTGCAATTTGTGAGGGAGAAGCACAGGTCACATGCATAGTATCGCAATGGAATGGAAGGGAATTACAGAGGCGTGAGAGAGGTGATTCCCCGGGTGGATTGGAGGATGCTGGTGGAGATGACGCCAGAGCAGAAATGGCTGACGTTTCTGGGAATAGTTCATAATGTGCAGGATAGATATGTCCCACAGACGTAGTTCTCAAACAGCGGGGCTAGGCTGTCGTGGCTGACAAAGGAAGTTAAGGACTGTATAAAAGCATATAAGGTAGCAAAAGTGAGTAGTAGGTTGGATAATTGGGTAGCTTTTAACATCCAACAACAGGCAATTTTAAAATAAAAGCTATAAGGGGAAAGGTGAAATAAGACAGCAAACTATACAATAATATAAACCAGTTATAAAATATACGAAAGGGAGGCGAGAGTTGATATTGGACCACTGGAAAATGATACTCATGGGGTACAAATGGGGAAGAGAAGGTAGATGAACTTGATAGGTACTTTGCATCCGTCTTGTCTGTGGAAGACACCACCAGTGTGCCAGAGATCCGTGAGTGTCAGGGAGCAGGAGTGAGTGCCATTGCTATTACAAAGGAAAACGTTCTAGGCCAATTCAGGTTCTTAAAGTGGATAAGTCACCTGGACCAGATGGACTACATCCCAGAGTCCTGAGAGAGGTTGCTGGAGAGATAACAGATGCATTGGTCATGACACGTTAAGAATCACTTGATAGCAGATGAGGTTTTGTGGTACTAGGAGACTAATGATATAATAAGTCAAAGCCAGCATAGGTTCTGTACAGGGAAATCTTGCCTGACAAGTCTGTTACAGATCTTCGAGGAAGTCATAAGCAGGATGGACAAATGAGAGGCGGTGGATATCATTTACTTGGATTTTCAGAAGGCATCTGATAAGGTGTCACACATGAAACTGCTTAACAGGACAAAATCAGAAGTAATACTGGCATGGATAGAGGAAGGCTGGCAGCCAAGAGGCAGCAAGTGGGAATAAAGGGGGCCTTTTCTGGTTGGCCAGCAGTGACTTGTGGTCTTCAGGGGTCAGTATACGGTCTGCTACTTCTCACATGATTTGTCAGTGATCTGGATAATGGAACTGATGGGGTTGTGTGGCTCAGACTGTGGGAAGAGATTCACCATATCATCTCACCTACTGACTCACCAGTCAGTTCACACTGCAGTGAGGGACTTCACCTGTTCAGTCTGTGGGAAGAGATTCACTCAGTCATCTAACCTACAGAGACACCAGCAAGTTCACACTGGGGAGAAGCTGTTCACCTGCTCAGACTGTGGGAATGGATTCACTCAATCATTCAACCTACAGAGTCACCAGCGAGTTCACACTGGGGAGAGGCTGTTCACCTACTCAGACTGTGGAAAGGGATTCACCAAATCATCTCACCTAGTGACTCACCAGTCAGTTCACACAGCAGAGAGGGATTTCACCCGCTCAGATTGTGAGAAGTGATTCACTCAGTCATCTGATCTGCTGGCACACCAGTGAGTTCCACTGGGGAGAAGCCATAGACCTGTGAATGTGGGAAGGCATTCACCCGATCATCTCATCTATTAAAACACCAGGGAATTCACACCACTTAGAGGCCGATCGTCCGCTCAGACTTTGGGAAGAGATTCTCTCAACCGTCTCCACCAAGGCTGCATCATTGTGTTCCACTGGGGAGAGGCCATTCACCTGCTGTGAATATGGGAAGGGATTCACTCAGTAATCTAACCTTGTAACACACGACCGGGTTCACATTGGGGAGAAAGTTTCAATAAGCTGTAGGCTGGATATTTGTCCATCCCCGTTGCTGAATGCAATTTCAAGAGTGACTGGGGGAGTCTAGTACAAGAGGGCATGACGTAAGGTTTGCAGGGCGCCCATTCAGAACAGAGATGCGAAGAATTTTTTTGAGTCAGAGGGTGGTGAATCTGAAAAATTTGTTGCCATGGGTAACAGTGGAGGCCAAGTCATTGGGTGTGTTTAAGGCAGAGATTGATAGGTATCTGAGTAGTCAGGACATCAAAGGTTATGGTGAGAAGGCGGGGGAATGGGACTAAAGGGCAGATTGGATCGGCTCATGATGAAATGGTGGGGCAGACTCGATGGGCCAAATGGCCGATTCTGCTCCTTTGTGTTATGGTCTTATGTGATTCATTTTCTCATGTCTGTTATTCCTCTTCCTCCTTCTGTCCAAGGTAGTGTTAATCTCAGTGGGTTTGAGTGTAAATAGTCTTTTCTAAACTTGTCATTTCAGTTCTTACTTATCTTTGTAAATTTTACTGATCGAAATGGGACTAAGATATTTTCATTAAAAAAAGTCAATGTCGGTATTGATGGAAGTGTTTATTGCCTTTGTTGTAATTGTTAACTATTGAGCTCTGTTCGGCAGTTTTTTAAAGCCTTGAAATAAATTTTGTCAAAGGTTTTCCCAATATTGCACTACTTTCTGTTGTTTTTGCTTGTTGATTTTCCAGATACGTGGTTATCACAAGTCCCGGTGAAGGGTCATGGCCGGAAATGTTGTTTCCCATCCATAGATGCTGCCTGACCTGCTGAGCTTCTCCAGCACTTCGTGTGAATTTCTCTCGATTTCTTGCATCTGCAGGTCCTCCTGTTACAAGCCGGTCGTGGGGTTGTGTGGCTCTGTTGGTGAAATATTAAATAAAATCATTAAATAAGAGGTGGCATAGGGTTGGGCGGTGTAGAATCTGTGGGTAGTATTAAGGAATAGCAAATGTACAAATAGACCCTGATGGGAATTGTATAGTGACCCCAAAACAGTAGTAAGTATGTGGTCCACAAATTTCAATGAGAGATAGAAAATGTGTGCCAAAAGGGCAATGTTACAGTAGTCATGGGGGATTGTCATGCAGGTGATTAGGAAAATCAGGACGGTGTTGGTCTCAAGAGGAGGAATTCCTAGAATGCCTACAAGATGCATTTTTAGAGCAGCTCGTGGTTGAGCCCACTTGGGGATCAGCTATTCTGGATTGGGTGCTGTAATGAACCGGAATTAATTAGGTCACTTGAGTTCAAGGAAACCTTCGGGACAAGTGATCTTAATATGATCAAATTCACCCCGACATTAGAGAAGGAGAAACTAAAGTCAGATATG
The DNA here is from genome assembly GCF_048418815.1 of Hemitrygon akajei. Lineage (NCBI taxonomy): Eukaryota > Metazoa > Chordata > Chondrichthyes > Myliobatiformes > Dasyatidae > Hemitrygon > Hemitrygon akajei. Next base: position 624,145 of record NW_027331931.1, on the reverse strand, counting down.
AATAAAAAGAGAATTATAGAGGCCTGAGAGAAAAATTGGTCAAAATTGATTTGGAAAGAACACGGGCAGGGATGAAAACAGAGCAGCAATGGCTGGAATTTCTGGAAGCAATCTGGAAGTGACGGGATATACACATCACAAAGAGGAAGTAGTATTCTAAAGGTAAGGTGACAAAACCGTAGCTGCTAAGAGAAACCAAAGACAACATAAAGACCAAAGGGGGCACAGAACAAAAATTACTAGGCAGTTAGAGAATTGGGAAGTTTTAAAAATGAACAGAATGCAACCAAAACCATTAAGAAGGAAAAGATGGAATACATAGATGAGCTAGCCAGTAATATTAAAGAGGATACCATTTTTAATTTCAGGTACATATTGTGTAAAAGAGAGACAGAAATGGATACCAAACCACTGGAGAATGATGCTGGAGAGGGAATAATGGGGTGAGGGTGAAAGGTGATGGCTGATGAACTGAATAAGTATTGTACTCACTCTTATCTGTGGAAGGCACTGGCAGGAATATGGAAGTCCCAAATGTCAGTGGTCAGAATGTGTAAAGTTACATTACTCGGGAGTAAGTAGAAGGAAAGGCAATGGGCTGTGATTTTTTTTACTGGAAGGAGAAATTGATATTCATGCCTTCAGGTTGGAGCTGTGCAGGTGGAATATGATGTGTTTCTCTTCAACCCTGAGGCTGTCAAGTGGAGTAACTCCAGCCAATGCAATTCTGCCATCATCCCTGCCAGTGTCCCCTTCCAATCAACTTTGGTAAGCTCTTCTCCAGTGCCTCCATAGTTCCCCTCACTCCACTAATAATGATGCATCTTGTTTTACCTTTCCCCTCTCAAAGTGAAGGGTGAATTCAGTCATGTTATTATCAATGTATCCACATGCTCCCTTTACCAAAAGCTCCCCAATCAAATCTGGTTCATTCCCGAATTAACTTTTCTCTAGTGGGCACAATTGCAAAGGGAAGGTAGGTCACATCCGGAACATTCAATTTAGCGGGCGATTTCCTCTGACGTATTGGGAAATCGTGTGTGAGGTTAGTTACAGCAATGGCTTGCCATTGTTGTATTTGCCTTCTGCCGGGTGAGATTTTTTTATTAAGAGATCACCAGCTCTTAACCCAGCACAGATGGAGAGCATGCAAGGGTGCCGGCTGGATTCAAACTCAGGACCTCCCGCCACTGATGCCACTACGCCACCAGCCGGCTGCACAATTCCAAGCTGTTCTAAAAGGCATCTCATTGGTATTTTCCAAATTCCCTCTCCTGAGATCAAGCACCAACCTAATTTTCACAATCTACCTTCACCCATCACACTCATGGACTATTTGTCTCACTCCCATCGGGGGTAGATACACAGCGTCCTCACCAGGACTACCAGCCTCTGGGACAGCTACTTTTCCCAAGCAGTAAAGCTGATAAATATCTCTACCCACTAACCCACCCTTCCACAACACCAAACACCTCTATCATTTCCTGTCTGTCATCTTATATGCAGGCATCCTATGCCGAGCGTCACTTTATGAACATACAATCAATCCGTGCATAGTATATAAGCCGTGGATATATGTTGTTACTGTTGTGTTTCTGTGTTGCATTGGAGCCGGAGTAATAATTATTTCGACCTCATTTACACGTGTCTGCTGGAAATGGAATTAAACAACCCTGAATCTTGAAGAAACATTTCAGCAGGCTCAGCGTCACATTTCTGTCTCTCAGCGTTATTACGGCAGAGCGCCACCTGGTGACAATGGAGTCCACAAATCAGGGGGTCCTGTTATTGTGGTAAATCACCACGATAAGAATGGGTGTAGGGGCTGGACGCCAACTGCACGTGGATGAAGTGCCAGAGATGCCCCTAACCTCTCTCCTCACCACTAGTGAGGGTCCCAAACTGTCCTTCTATTATGAGGCAACTTTTCAACATCGTGCTTGTTGGGGTCAACCATCGTTTCCAGTTTTGCAGGTGTGGCCTCCTCGACATTAGTGAGACCCGATGTAGTCTCTGCATTCTGCTCTCTGTCCCGGTGCGATTCTGCAGATGTTGGAGATGCAGAGTAACATACACAAAATGTTGGAGGAAGTCAGGAGGTCTGGTAGCTTCTGTAGAGGGGATAAAGCCAAACAGAGATTTCCTGCCGAGACCCTTCATCAGGACTGGAAGTGGGGAGGAGCCGGAATAAGATGGTGTGGGGTGTGGAAAGAGTCCAAGCTGGTAGCTGATAGGTGAAGCCAGATAAGAGTGAAGGTGAGTGGGTGGGCGAGGTGGGAGATGAAGTGAGACGCTGTGAGGTGGTAGGTGGAAAATGCAAAGGACTGAAAAGAAGGAATCTGATACGATAAGAGAGCGGACCATGGGACAAAAGGAAATAAAAGAGGAACCAGAGGGAGAAGATCCGCAATGGAGAAGAGAGAAGTGGGGAGACAGAATGGAGGAGACGGGCGTGTGGGTTGATGAAAAGAAAAGGTGGAGGTAGTTGTTAAAGATATCGATGTTCATGCCATCAGGTTGTAAACTACCCGGATGTAATATGAGTTGTTGCTCCTCCAACCTGACAGTGCACGCATCGTATTAGTTAAACAATGAACCCGAAGGGAGAGTGGATTAATAATTGTCCCCCGGGATCTCTATTAAATCAATCCTCTCTCACCTTAAACCGGTGCCCTCTGGTTGTTGATTCCACAAAAATGGTGTAAAAGAAAAGTAAACATATAAAACGTACAGCACAATACAGGTCCTTCAGCCCACAAAGTTGTGAGGAACATGTCCCGACCTTAGAAATTACTGGGCTTACCCATAGCCCTCTATTTATCTAAGCTCCATGTACCTATCCAGTAGTTTCTTAAAAGACCCTATTGTAGCCGCCTCCAACATCGTTGCCGGCAGCCCATTGCACGCACTCACCACTCTCTGTGTAATAAACTGTGTACGCCGTAATCCACCACGGCTGGATTCAAACTCAGGACCTCCCGCCACTGATGCCCCTACGCAACCAGCCGGCTGCACAATTCCAAGCTGTTCTAAAAGGCATTGGTATTTTCCAAATTCCCTCTCCTGAGATCAAGCACCGATCTAATTTTCACAATCTACCTTCACCCATCCCACTAATGGACTATTTGTCTCACTCCCATCGGGGGTAGATACGCAGCGTCCTCACCAGGACTACCAGCCTCTGGGACAGCTCCTTTTCCCAAGCAGTAAAGCTGATAAATATCTCTACCCTCTAACCCACCCTTCCACAACACCAAACACCTCTATCATTTCCTGTCTGTCATCTTATATGCAGGCATCCTATGCCGAGCGTCACTTTATGAACATACAATCAATCCGTGCATAGTATATAAGCCGTGGATATATGTTGTTACCGTTGTGTTTCTGTGTTGCATTGGAACCGGAGTAATAATTATTTCGACATCATTTACACGTGTCTGCTGGAAATGGAATTAAACAACCCTGAATCTTGAAGAAACATTTCAGCAGGCTCAGCGTCACATTTCTGTCTCTCAGCGTTATTGCGCCAGAGCGCCACCTGGTGACAATGGAGTCCACAAATCAGGGGGTCCTGTTATTGTGGTAAATCACCACGATAAGAATGGGTGTAGGGGCTGGACGCCAACTGCAAGTGGATGAAGTGCCAGAGATGCCCCTAACCTCTCTCCTCACCACTAGTCAGGGTCCTAAACAGTCCTTCCATATGAGGCAACTTTTCAACATCGTGCTTGTTGGGGTCAACCATCGTTTCCAGTTTTGCAGGTGTGGCCTCCTCGACATTAGTGAGACCCGATGTAGTCTCTGCATTCTGCACTCTGTCCCGATGAGATTCTGCAGATGTTGGAGATGCAGAGTAACATACACAAAATGTTGGAGGAAGTCAGGAGGTCAGGTAGCTTCTATAGAGGGGGATAAAGCAAAACAGAGATTTCCTGCCGAGACCCTTCATCAGGACTGGAAGTGGGGAGAAGCCGGAATAAGATGGTGTGGGGAGTGGAAAGAGTCCAAGCTGGTAGATGATAGGTGAAGCCAGATAAAAGTGAAGGTGAGTGGGTGGGGGAGGTGGGAGATGAAGTGAGACGCTGTGAGGTGGTAGGTGGAAAATGCAAAGGACTGAAAAGAAGGAATCTGATACGATAAGAGAGCGGACCATGGGACAAAAGGAAATAAAAGAGGAACCAAAGGGAGAAGATCCGCAGTGGAGAAGAGAGAAGTGGGGAGACAGAATGGAGGAGACGGGCGTGTGGGTTGATGAAAAGAAAAGGTGGAGGTAGTTGTTAAAGATATCGATGTTCATGCCATCAGGTTGTAAATTACCCGGATGTAAAATGATTTGTTGCTCCTCCAACCTGACAGTGCACTCATCGTATTAGTTAATCAATGAACCGGAAAGGAGAGTGGATTAATAATTGTCCCCCGGGATCACTATTAAATCAATCCTCTCTCACCTTAAACCGGTGCCCTCTGGTTGTTGAATCCACAAAAATGGGGTAAAAGAAAAGTAAACATATAAAACGTACAGCACAATACAGGTCCTTCAGCCCACAAAGTTGTGAGGAACATGTCCCGACCTTAGAAATTACTGGGCTTACCCATAGCCCTCTATTTTTCTAAGCTCCATGTACCTATCCAGTAGTTTCTTAAAAGACCCTATTGTAGCCGCCTCCACCATCGTTGCCGGCAGCCCATTCCACGCACTCACCACTCTCTGTGTAAAAAAACTTACCCTTGACATCTCCTTTATACCTACACCCCAGCAACTTAAACCTGTGTCCTCTTGTGGCAACAATTTCAGCCCTGGGAAAAAGCCTCTGACTATCCACACGATCAATGTCTCTCATCATCTTATACACGTCTATCAGGTCACATTTCATCCTCAGTCGCTCCAAGGAGAAAAGGCCGAGTTCACTCAACTGCGCACATTCCCCATTTCTGTACACTCATAGTTTGGAACACCTGCATAAGGTCACCTCAATCTCCTGCACTTCAAGGTGTGAAGTCCCAACCTGCCCGATCTCTCTCCAGAACTCAGTGCCTCGAGTATCGGCAGCATTCTCGTAAATCTTTTCTGCACTTATTCCAGCTTAGCGTCCTCTTTCCTATAACTGAATACAATAATCCAGACGTGGATACCCTAACAAAATCCTAACCCTAATGCAACCTCACCGGCCTCTTCTTCAGACCATGAGCCATGAGATATCAGACAGGGGCTGGTCAGTCAATCGAGTCTCCTCCGCCATTCCTTCCTGTCCAATTGATTATCTCTCAACCCCATTCTCCTGCCTTCTCCCCATAATCTTTCAACATCCACTTAAAATACACTCAATGACTTGGCCTCTACTCCGTCCGTGGCAATAAATTCTAAAGATTTACCACTCCCTGATTAAAGAAAATCCTCCTCATCTCTACTCTCAGTGGATTTCCGATACATTGAGGTTGTGACCTGTGGTCCCAGACTCACACAGTATAGTGTGCATCTTCTTCAGAGCCACGCTGTCGAGGCCTTTCAATATTTAATAGGTTTCAATGAGATCCCCTCTCTTTCTTCTATACCAGCGAGTACAGGGTCAAAGCCGTCTAACGCTGCTCATACGTTAGCCCTTTCGTTGCTCATGAACCTGCTCCGGACCCGCTCCAATACGAGCACATCTGTTTTCGCAGGTTGTAAACTGTTCACAATACACCAAGAGCAATCTGACCAATGCGTTTTAAAGATACAGAGTCACATCCTTGTTCTTATATGCTAACATTACAGTTGTCATCCTTCATCAACACAATCTGCAAGCAAACCTTTAGGGACTCCTGCTCAAGGATTCCCAAGTACTTATGCACCTCTGATTTTTGAATTTTCTCCCATTTATTTATTTTTTCTCTACGCCCTTATTCCTTCCACAATTGTACATGACCGTACATTTGCATACACTGTACATTTCCGTACATTTCATCCACGACTTCGTTGCCCGTTCTCCAAACCTGTCGAAGTCATTTTGCTGACTGCAGCTTTGCTCTAAACTATCTGTCTCTTATCTGTATCAACTGCAACGTTCTGTGGATGCTGGGAATCCAAGCAACACAAACACAAAATGCTGGAGGAACCTAGGAGGCCAGGCAGCATATATGGGAAATAGTAAACAGTCGACGTTTCGGGCCGAGCCCCTTCGTCAGGACTGGGGAGAAAAAAGATGAGACGTCAGAGGAAGAAGTGTGGGGGTGAAAAGGGTAGAAGAAGTGGTTGGTGATGGGTGAAACTGCGAGAGGGGAAGTAGTGAAGGAGAAAAAAACTTAGGATTTTATTTCCTTAACGATTCTCGAAAAATCATTGCTAATGCCTCCACATCTCTTCAGCCACCTCTTTCAGATCTCTGGGGTGTATACCATCTGGTACAGGGAACCTATTTACCTTCAGACCATCTCTGTTTCCCAAGAACCTTCTCCCGAGTAACGTAACTTCACACATTCAGTCCACTGACATCTGGTACTTCCGTATTCCTGCCGGGGTCTTCGAGAGATAAGAGTGATGTACAATACTTATTCAGTTCATCTGCCATCACCTTACACCCCGAGCCCATTACTACCTCTCCAGCATCATTTTTCCGTGGTCCGATATCCATTTCCGCCTTTCTTTTACACTATAATTACCTGAAGAAACATTTGGTATCCTCTTTAATATTACCGGCTAGCTCACTTAAGTGTTCCATCTTTTCCTTCTTAATTATTTTAGTTGCATTCTGTTGGTTTTTAAAAGCTTCCCAATCCTCCAACATACTAGTGATTTTTGCTCTTTGCCCTCTCTTTGGTTTTTATGTTTTCTTTGGTTTCTCTTATCAGCCACGGTTTTGTCACCTGAGCTTTAGAATCCTACTTCCTCTTTGTGATGCATAGAGATTTGAGGGGCGAAGAACATCTCAGACAGAACTGCATTCAGCTCGACTTCTTCGGTCTGCAGAGAATTCAAGGGAAACCTCTTCACCCACAGAGTGGTGACTATTTGGAACTCATTCACAGGGACAGTGAGAGGTGAACAACAGGGGAGGATTTGAAAGATCTGCTGTGGAACAGAATCACTGGCAGGGTCCAGCCGGCCTGAGTTGACTCTCTGCTGTACACTAGGTGTGTTATAAATTCACTAAGTACCGGAGACAGCGTTTAATATAGAACTGATTTATTTGTCACAGATCTAGGCCCATTAAAGGTGAATATGCTGCAGAAGATACTCCTCCCATGCCGAGTGACCAGGGTGCAGAACTGGGTGTGGTGAGCAGCAGCAATAATTGCAGTTCAGCACCGACAGGCACTCTCGAAATTGCATTTAGCAACACTGATGGATAAATATTCAGCATGCAGCTTATTGAAACTTTCTCCCAGTGTGAACCGGCAGTGTGTGGTAAGTGTAACACGCTGTAAGGTTTCACTGCTGAAGTAACGGCCCCTCTGTAATGTTTCGCTGCTGAGGTAATGGTTTCTCTGTCGCAGCAATGTTTAGGTTACGACTAGAGGAAATAGGGCTTTCGAGTGTGGGGCTGTGCAATGACAGAAATATTCTTTCTTGTGAGTCTGGAAGAGAGATTTTCACGGTTTTTTGCTGGCGAGAGATGAGAAGACGTGAATGAAGAGAGCGGGCCCTTTTTCTTTTTTTTCAGTTTCTTTACTAACCCTATAGGCAAAGTAAGAATTATAGATCTCAATCGTTTAATTGCATATTGTGTATCGTTTGTAATATACTGATCTGTAACATGGGACACATCACACAGCATTCACCCAAGTGAGATTTCTTAAGTTTGGTCGGGCTGGAGGTGTGGGGTGGGGGGGGGGGTGGCTATCACCCCGTATATTAAACTGCTCTACCTAGTGTGAAGTCGCTGGTGTCTCTGTAGTTGAGATGACCAAGTGAATCCCTTCCCACACATTGAAGCCTGAGTTATTCTTCTCCGTCGAGGCTACGCCGTAGGCTCTACGTAGCCGCGTACCCGACGCTGCACCCTGGGCTGTACAGTATGCCGTAGCCTAACGCGCACATTCCTAAAAATGCAACTACGCATCGCAGCGACGCAGACTGCAAGAACTGTGATTGGTCCACTTGGTAGCAGCCAGTTTCCTTTTCTTTTTCAATCTTTTTATTAAGTTTCAAATTTAATAGGCATAGCAATAATATAATGATACAAAGAGATCGGGATTACATTAATGTCGGTTAACATGTAAAAGCACAGATTCCAAATGACAAATATAGTTTAACCTCCCAATCTCATAGCAACTAACCATGAAAGAGATATCATATAAGGAGAAAAAAACCGTACACTAGAAAAAAACACTAAACTAAAAAAAAACAGACAAAATTGGGCTGTCATATTACAACGGCTGAAATTATTTGGAGTTAACTCTGCTCCTCTGAACATGAACAAAAACTTATTACACAAGATTCGGAAAGGGTCAACTTACATCATATGAAAAATTGAATAAATGGCCTCAAAGTCTCTTCAGATTCAACCGAAGGAACCACAGTACCACTCCTAATTTTTTCCAAGTTTAGACATGCTATGGTTTGGGAAAACCATTCAAATGTAGTAGGGAGATTGGAATCTTTCCATTTAAGTAAAGTAGATCTGATGGTTATTAATGTAACAAATGCAATTAGACGACAAGCTGACGAGGATAAATGACTATAGTCTATCACCGGTCCTCCAAAATTTGCGGTAATAGGATGTGGTTGTAAATCAATACACAGAACTACTGAGATAATATCTCAAAATACCCTTCCAATATTTTTTTTGAGAAGAGGACAAGACCAGAACATATGTGTGAAGGAAGCTACCTCGGAATTACATCTATCACAGACAGGATTTATATGGCAGTAAAAATGTGCTAACTTATCCTTGTACATATGAGCCCGATGAACCACCTTAAATTGCATGAAGGCATGTCTGACACACACTGAAGAGGTATTTTCTAGTTCAAGAATTTTCTCCCATTTCTGTATAGGTAAAGGTATCCCAAGTTCTCTTTCCCACTTATTCTTAATTTTATCAGAAGTATATAAGCGTATTTTCACAATTAAATCATAAATAAATGATATTAAACTCTTCTGATATGGATTTAAACTTATTTTTTTCCGTAACTTCAATTTGATGTGATATCGGAACTGAAGGTAAAATAACATTCAAAGGTTTCTAATCTGTAAATATCTGAAAAAGTGTGATCCAGGCAAATTATTTTTATTAGAAAACTGTTCAAAAGCCATAAAAGATCATCCATAAATAAATCACGAAAACATGATATTCCCTTTGTTTTCCATGAAAGAAAAGCTTGATCAATTCAAAATGGTTGAAAGAAAAAAATAGATGTCATAGAACTTGACAGTAGATATTTATTTGGTCCAAAAAATTGCCAACATTGAAACCATATTTCTATTGTATGCTTAATTATTGGAATTACCATTTGCTTATTAAATTTAGTAAGTGCAAAGGGAAGCAGAACCCGTAAAATAGAAGCCAATGAAAACTTTGGTCGAGACTCCCGTTCAAGGTTCATCCAACTCTTGTGTGCAAAACGTTAAATATCGAATATTAATTCCCAATAATAAAATCTAGGATCCGGCAAAACCAAGCCGCCTTCCTTTTTTTGATTTCTGTAAATATTTCTAATATAACCTGGGACTTCTATTCTGCCATATATATGCAGAAATTTTAGAATCAATAATATATAAAAAAGTTAGAGATAAAAATTGATACCGCCTGAAATAGGTACTGATATTTAGGTAAAATAATCCTCTTAATACCATTAATGGAACCAATCAAGGATAAGGATAATGGGGACCATTTAGTAAACAATTCTTTAGCATGATCAATTAAGGTTAAACATTAACTTTAAATAAATCGTTGTGCTTCTTAGTAATTTTAACACCCAAATAAATAAAATAATCAGCAGCAATCTAAATGGTGACTGTCTATAAATTGAGACTTGCATATTTAATGGAGAGAGCACACTTTTATTAAGATTTAGTTTATAAGCAGAAAAACTACTAAACTGAGCAAGTTGTGTTATTACTGCAGGAATGGATTTCTCTGGATTAGAAATATATAGCGAAAGGTCATCTGCATATAGTGATACTTTACGCGTCCCATTCCCATGAGTAACACCAAATATACTGGGTGAATCACGAATAGCAATTGCCAAGGTCTCCAGGCTAATATCTGATAGTAAGGGTTTCAAAGGACAGCCTTGACTAGTACCTTGGAAAAGCCTAAAGAAAGGGGATCTCTGATCATTAGTGAAACAGAAGCCAAAGGTATATGTTATATCAATTGGATCCAAGATATAAATTTTGGACTAAAATTAAATTTCTCAAGAATTTTAAACAAATATTCCCATTCAAATGTATCAAACGCCTTCTCGGCATCGAGCGAGAAAACACGTTCTGGAGTCTTAGATAAAGTAGTGTATACAATGTTCATTAACCTCCAAACATTACAATGTGTATAATAATTTTTAATAAATCCTGTCTGATGCTCGGAGACAATTTGTGGCAATATCTTCACCCATCTAATTGCTAATATTTGAGAAAGGATTTTAGATTCAACATTCACAAAGATATCACAAACCTCATGCACATTCAGTGAGATTTTTATCATTTTTAGGAATTAAATAAATAGATGCTTCATAAAATGTTTGTGGTAACTTACATACAAATAAAGCATCTTTAAAAATGTTTACTTAACCAGGGAGAAAGTAAATCGGAAAAAGATTTTTAAAATTCAGCTGTATACTCATCCCGACCACGTGCTTTACCAGAATTCAATGAATAAATTGCATTCTTTATTTCCTCTTCAGTAATGGGTGTGTCTAATACTAAACGTTCATCAACTGATAATCTCAGAATATTTAATTTCCTTAAAAATTCATGCATTATGGTAGAATCATCAGGAAATTCTGATTGGTATAAATTGGTATAAAATTCTTGAAAAAAATTGTTAATTTCATCATGGTCAACCGTCAAAGTACCATCCGTTTAAGAACCCTATTAATCTGAAGTTTCGCCAAAGCAGCTTTTAGTTGGGTAGCCAATAATTTACCCAATTTATCACCAAATATATAAAATGACCCTTAGTTTTAAGTAACTGATTTTCAATCGGGGATGTTAATAACAAATGATGTTGCATCTGAAGTTCAACTCTCTCTTTATAAAGCTTCAAATTGGGAGCAATAGAATATTTTCTATCAATTTCTTTAATCTTATCAACCAATGTACGTATTTCATTATTAATTTGATTCTTCAATCCAGCAGAGTGTGAAATAATTTACCCTCGGATATATGTTTTAAAGGCATCACGTGATATCCTACTGAAAATTTCTTCCGTTGAGTTAGTTGAAAAGAAAAAGGCAATCTGTCCTTTAATGAAATTAATAAAATTTAAGCCCTGAAGTAAAATAGAGTTGAACCGCCATTGGTTAGTACCAAAGGTTACATCAGTTAACTTAACTGATAATTTCAAAGGTGCATGATCGGAAATGGCAATTGTATCATATTCACAGGCAGTGACAAATGAAACTAATCGAGAATCAATAAAGATGTAAAGGAATCTAGAGTAATTATGATATACATGAGAAAAAAGAGAACTCTTTTTCATTAGGATGTAAAAACCTCCTAATTTCTAAAATTCCAGAGTCAACTAAGAAGGAATTAATAAAAATAGCAGATTTGTTTGTAAGTACCTGATTAGGCAGACTTATCCATCATACGTTTCAGACAACAATTAAAATCTCCACCCATTATTACCATATATTCATTTAAATTGGGAAGAAATGCAAAAAAGTGCTTAAGGAATTCAGGATAGTCAGTATTTAGTGCATAAATATTAACCAAAACTATTTTATTGTTATAAAGTTAACCGGTGTTTAATAGAAGTCTATCATATTGGTCTGAAATTGTATCATAGTGAACAAATGAAATCTAGGAGTCTATATAAAAAAAAGAAACACCTTTCACCTTAGTCGATGAGTTAGAGTGAAACTGTTGGCATTTCCAAAACCTAAAGAAGTGCTGATTATCCTCCTTACTCACATGTCTTCTGCGCAAAAATAATCTGAGCATTCAGTCTATGAAAAACTCTAAAAATCTTCTTCCATTTAATTGGATGATTCAAACCGTTCGTATTCCATGAAACAAAATTAATTAATAATATCCATTTTCCTTAAATAAACAATGTAGTATGTAAAGGGTTAACCATATTGCATAGGAAACTCATGAATCAGGAAGAGGGAAAATAGTTTAAAGAGGAAATGGAAGTTATGACAATACAGACATTTTTGTAGTTTCAATTCAGCCCAAAAGAAAAATACTAGACTAAAAATAGCCCTACCACCCCACCCACAAAGACCGAACACCTGGCCAATAGACAGCCAGACAACTATCTAAGAACCTCCCTACCCCCATCTCCCTTGAGGCAAATCTCCAAATTTAAAAAAATAAAAAACAAACCACCCATAGTCAAAACATTACGAGAGGAATGTCAAGCAGATGTTAGAGAAAAACAGCCAATTGCAGACCATTTTAAAAGAAAAGGTCTTAAAAAATGACACAAAATACAATCTTAATAATATTTCAAGAAAAAGGAAATAATCAGCATATCAAAGTCTTAATCATTTTCAAAAGCAAACAATTAAAAATAAAAAAAGTAAAACAATGAAGAAAAAAAAAGAAACTTTAACATGGAAACATAATAAACATCCGAATGTCAAAACACAGTATGACTGTAATCAACCCAAGGGCAAAGTTCTAAAGTGTCCAAATCTATAAGCTGGCTGTTAACTAATAAACCAGATACACACAGACATAAAGGAATGGTAAATTTCAGAGACATCCAAGCTCAAATGTTGATCTTCAAAACATTAGACATCTGCGTTCAAGCTTACCTCTTTGAGAAATTGTTTTGCTTCATTCACGGATTTAAAGCATTTGAATGATTTATTGGGCAGAGCAACCCTTAGGTGAAAGGGATATAACAATGCTGGACAAAGATTCCTCTGATATAATTCTGACATCACCATTTTAAAATGCAATCTTTCTTGCATCACCTCAGGACAAAAATCTTCAACAAAATGAAACTTAAGATTCTCATGCTCAGTAACTCCTTTCTGATGAGCAATCCGAATGAAGTGCTCCTTAGTATTCACATTGTGACATCGAAGAATTACATGACGTGGTTTTGGTTTCAGCGCCCGATGTGTGCGGTTGAGTGCAGGAAGGGAAGAAAATACCTCCGAGCCAAAGACCTCCATTAAGAATTTTTAAGATAGTACACAGGGCCCATATGTCCAAAGATAAATTGGCACATATTTTTTCCTAATATAAGCCCTATTTGTGACAGATGTAACGCAGAAGTGGCTACTCTAACTCATATGTTTTGTTCATGTGTTAAGTTTAAATAATATTTGGTGGGATGTGTTTGGAATATTATCTAAAGTTATAGATGCGGATGTTCAACGTAATCCACTTACAGCAATTTTTGGGATTATTCCAGAGGAAGCATTTTATCTATTTGATATTGACATTATATGCTGTTTATATGTTTTTTTTTAATATTATCTACTTGTTAAACTCCTCTTCCGATTTGTATATTCTTTATTTGGAAACCAATAAAAAAGATTGAAAAATGAGATGAAGAATTGAGAAAAAAACTGAGTAAGATCCCGGCTCTCAACGTCCTCACTGAGTCTATTATTCACAAATTCAGTCTGTGGCTTCAACTCTCCAAATCAGTCATCTTGATTTTGTTCTGCTCCAGGGTTTGAGTGGTTGAACTTCATTTCATTTCCAAAGAATTCAATTTGCGATCTCTCTGTTTCCCAGCTTTAATAAGCTCTGAAATTTGCCGCTGCTGTTTTTCGTTCTTCTTTTCAAGTGTTGCCAATGTACCTTCACTCTCCTTTAACCATAATTCCAAGGTAATAAATCTTTTATCAAGTTCTTCATCCAAAAGATTCTAGATAGCCAGTAAAGTAAGTTGAAACTTTTTAGGCTGTTCAAAGACATCTTCTTTCTTTCCATTTTCACTGCCGGTTCCCTTGCCTTCGGCTAATGACTTTCTTCCTCTGTAAGCCATTTCAGTCGATTAAAATTCAAATTCAAACATATAAAAGTGTTATAAACACTTTGATAAAGATATTAAAGGGGTGGTAAGTAAATTTAAAATGAACGGAGCAAAGCCGGAATGCAACCTACTCCATGTAGCGCCTCCATGAGAGTCCTTCGCCTAATGTAGCCTAACGCGCACATTCCCACAAATGTAGCTACACGTCGTGGCAACACAGACTGCAAGAACTGTGATTGGTCCACTTGGCAGCAGCCAGTTTCCTCCTATGCATTTCCTGTCGCTTCGAAGTTGGAAGGTGGACCACATCAAGGAGAGGTTAGGTGAGGTAGTCAGAAAATATGTACATGTGCACGACTCTTCATTGGCAGACAATAAAAACTTGAAAATGGCATCAAAATCGTGCAAACAAATTTCCACCAACATTGCTTTGGACATCGCGGACTGCACAAAGTAATGGGAAAACTTGTCATTTTTCTGCGTTGCAGTAATTTCAATAGAAGTAACGCTTCTGCAACATTGATTAGCTCCAACTCCAACAAGACGTAGTCAGCAGTCGCCATTGTTCCCAACTCAACACGAGTCAATTCAACACAGTAGCACAGAACCCAACACCAACTAGCGTTTTGGCAGAGTGACACAGACACACGAACTCACAAGTAGAAATGCTCACAACGGCATAGCGTCTATGCAGAGGTATAATTCAGGCTTCAGCAGGTGAATGGCTTCTCCCCAGTATGAACTGACCGGTGTGCTAGTAGGTTGGAGGACTGAGTGAATCCCTTCCCACAGTCTGAGCAGGTGAACGGCCGCTCCCCAGTGTGAACTCGCTGGTGAGCCATTAGGGTGGATGACAGAGTGAATCCCTTCCCACAGTCTGAGCAGGTGAACGGCCGCTCCCCAGTGTGAACTCGCTGGTGAGCCATTAGGGCGGATGACCGAGTGAATCCCTTCCCACATTCTGAGCAAGTGAATGGCCTCTCTCTGGTGTGAACTCGCTGATGTACCTTCAGATCGCTAGATTGAATGAATCCCTTCCCACATTCTGAGCAGATGAACGGCCTCTCCCCAGTCTGAACTCTCCAATGTACCTTCAGGTCAGATGACCGAGTGAATCCCTTCCCACAGTCTGAGCAGGTGAACGGCCGTTCCCCAGTGTGAACTCGTTGGTGAGCCATTAGGGTGGATGACTGAGTGAATCCCTTCCCACAGTCTGTGCAGGTGAACGGCCTCTCTCCAGTGTGAACTCTCTGATGTACCATCAGTTTAGATGACAGAGTGAATCCCTTCCCACAGTCTGAGCAGGTGAACGGCCACTCCCCGGTGTGAACTCTCTGATGTACCTTCAGTTTAGATGAGCAAGTGAATCCCTTCCCACAGTCCGAACAGGTGAACGGCCGCTCCCCGGTGTGAAGCCGCTGGTGAACCAGTAGGGTGTATGACTGAGTGAATCCCTTACCACATTCTGAGCAGGTGAACGGCCTCTCCGCAGTGTGAACTGACTGGTGAGCCATTAGGGTGGATGACTGAGTGAATCCCTTACCACATTCTGAGCAGGTGAACGGCCTCTCCCCAGTGTGAACTGACCTGTGTGCTCGTAGGTGGGCTGACAGTGTGAATCTCTTCCCACAATCTGAGCAGGTGAATGGCCGCTCTCCAGTGTGAACTCGCTGATGTATTTTCAGTTTAAATGACTGAGTGAATCCTTTCCCACAGTCTGAGCAGGTGAACGGCCTCTCCCCAGTGTGAACTCGCTGATGTACCTTCAGTTCAGATGACTGAATGAATCCCTTCCCACAGTCTGAGCAGGTGAACGGTCGTTCCCCAGTGTGAACTCTCTGATGTACCTTCAGTTTAGATGACGAAGTGAATCCCTTCCCACAGTCTGAGCAGGTAAATGGCCTCTCCCCAGTATGAACTCTCTGATGTGCCTTCAGGACAGATGACTGTGTGAATCCCTTCCCACAGTCTGAGCAGGTGAACGGCCTCTCCCCAGTGTGAACTCGCTGATGTAACTTCAGTTTATCTGAGCAAGTAAATCCTTTCCCACAGTCTGAGCAGGTGAACGGCCTCTCTCCAGTGTGAACTCGCTGGTGAGCCATTAGGCTGGATGACTGAGTGAATCCCTTCCCACAGTCTGAGCAGGTGAACGGCCTCTCTCCAGTGTGAACTCTCTGATGTACCATCAGTTTAGATGACAGAGTGAATCCCTTCCCACAGTCTGAGCAGGTGAACGGCCACTCCCCGGTGTGAACTCTCTGATGTACCTTCAGTTTAGATGAGCAAGTGAATCCCTTCCCACAGTCCGAACAGGTGAACGGCCGCTCCCCGGTGTGAACTCTCTGATGTACCTTCAGATTAGATGACAGAGTGAACCCCTTCCCACAGTCTGAGCAGGTGAACGGCCACTCTGCAGTGTGAACTCGCTGGTGAGCCATTAGGTGAGATGACCGAGTGAATCCCTTCCCACAGTCTGAGCAGGTGAACGGCCGCTCCCCGGTGTGAACTCGCTGGTGTGCCAATAGGATGGATGACTGAGTGAATCCCTTCCCACAGTCTGAGCAGGTGAACGGCCTCTCCCTGGTGTGAACTCGCTGGTGAGCCATTAGGTCAGATGACCGAGTGAATCCCTTCCCACAGTCTGAGCAGGTGAACGGCCGCTCCCCGGTGTGAACTCGCTGGTGTGCCAATAGGATGGATGACTGAGTGAATCCCTTCCCACAGTCTGAGCAGGTGAACGGCCGCTCCCCAGTGTGAACTCGCTGGTGAGCCATTAGGGTGGATGACCGAGTGAATCCCTTCCCACAGTCTGAGCAGGTGAACGGCCTCTCTCCAGTGTGAACTCGCTGATGTACCTTCAGTTCAGATGACAGAATGAATCCCTTCCCACAGTCTGAGCAGGTGTATGGCCTCTCTCCAGTGTGAACTCTCTGATGTACCTTCAGATTAAATGACTGAGTGAACCCCTTCCCACACTCTGAGCAGGTGAACGGCCGCTCCCCGGTGTGAACTCGCTGATGTACCTTCAGATGAGATGACCGAGTGAATCCCTTCCCACAGTCTGAGCAGGTGAACGGCCGCTCCCCGGTGTGAACTCACTGATGAGCCATTAGGTCATATGACCGAGTGAATCCTTCCCCACAAATTCAGCAGATGACCAGCCTCTGCCCAGTGTGGTGTGAACTGACTGGTGTGTCCACAGGTGGAAAGACCGACTGAATCCCTTCCCACACACAGGATAGGTGAATGGCCTTGCCCCAGTGTCAACTTGGTGATGTCCCTTCAGATGAAATGTCCAACTGTATCTATTCCCACTGTCTGAGCAGATGAATGGGTTCCACACCTGTTTGAAATGACGGGCGTGCCAGTCGGTCAGATGATCGAGTAAATCCCTCCCCACAGTCTGAGCAGGAAGGATGATTGTGTGAATCTCTTGCTCCTCTTCTTAAGTATCTGGACAGAGACAGCAAAACTGGTGTGTTGTGTTCGGGATTCCCGTAGACAAATTCCTTGTCATTTTTAACCTGTAAAAAGATTTACAAAATCCATCAATGGGTGTAGGACAACATTTCAGATGAGATCACTTGAGTTGTCAAGGTGTGATCTGACATCACACTGTTACAGTGAGGTTGAACGCAAGTTGGTGAGAGAAATCATCTCCTGACTGGGCACAGTGCTGGTATCTGGAATGATCATCAAACTGTCTGATGTTCTTCCTGTCTCTCTAAGAATGGGGCATTTCTGCCATCGCCAATCTGTGACTTGGCTCAGTTTGACTCTCTCCATTGGTATTATTCCCTGTTCCCACTGAGCTGCCTGGCCCCACAGTAACTGAAACACGCTCACCGAAAAACACCTCGTGTTAGACATTTCAGCCCTGGGAAAAATCCTCTGGCTATCCACACGATCAATACCCCTCATCATCTTATACACCTAAAAAAGTTCTAAACATAAACACGGAAATTATACATTGCTTTGAGGATTTGTTGGACGTATACAAAATGATGAGGGAGAAGATTGGGTAAATAAATGCAAGCAGCTTTTTCCACTGAGGTTGGGTGGGATGACAACCAGAGGTCAGGGGTAAGTGGGGAAGGTGAAAATTTAATGGGAACATGTGGAAAAGCTCTTTACTGAAATGGTTGTGAGAGTGTGGAATGAGATGCCAGCACAAGTGGTGAATATGAGCTCGGTTTCACCGTTTAAAAGAAGTTTGGATGGGAGCCTGGATGGTAGGGGTATGGATTTTTTATAAAAAGGGCCCAAAGGATATCGGGAAACAAATTCACCACAACCACAAACTGTTCCTGCCGCTACAATCCAGGAACCGGTACCACAGCAAAAGGACCAACAGGTTCCGGGACATCACCTTCCACCAGGCCATCAGACTGATTAATTGATCTCTATGCTTTCTTGACTGTCCTATATACAAACTAATTATTATAAATCAATTTCAATTACACATTGCACATTTAGACAGTAATGTAACGTAAATATTTCTACTCCTCATCCATATGAAGGGTGTGCATAATAAAGTCAATTCAATTCACCATCTCCACTATCTGTTCTGTCTTTCTGGCTCCCATTCCCCCTACAACTTACTTAAACCATATCAGCCCCAACCCCCACTACCTCTAGTAAGCCTTACCACTAAGATATTAGTTGCCTCTTGTTCTGTTCCCCTAACTAACAAATCCACTTATCAGCCCTTTGACTTTCCTCCCCCCAACAGTTTCCAAAGTGTTCCACTTGTTGTTGTCCGGGCATGGCCATTGGAGTACTCTGCGATGTCTATTTAACCTCATTCTCCTTCCTGACTCTCACCCAGTTTCCGGTGTCCTGCACCTTGGGTGTAACTCACCTCTCTTCATGTCATATCTTTCACCCCCTCCTACTGCTGGATGATCTGGAATTCACCCATTTCAAGATCCAACACCTTAAAGTGCAGGGTTACAAGCTGAAGCTGGATGCACATCTTGTAGGTGAGGGCATCAGGGACACTGGATGTCTCCCCTCCTTCCCTCCAATATTCCCTCTAATTTGTAATAACCAGTGTGCACATGAATCTTGTACTGTGCATTTTTACCCAGTGACAACATGTGCACAGTGAATTATATATAGAGATATATTCATTTTCACAGCTGGCAAATCGTGGTCGATAGGAACTTTGATCTCCTCTGGGTTTGATCGAGTTCATCTGCACTCTCACACAACCTATGTAGCAGGCCTGTAACGGGTAATGAAGGATTTTCTCACCAAAGCTTTTGCATATTGTCCATATGTGGTTTGCTTGCTAAATTACACTTTAAAAAGTCAGATTTCCAAATATCACTCCACTTCTTCCCACTTGCAAATTCTCCAGCAACTTTAGCACCAGCACATGCACACAGGCATCGCCAGTTTCTGGACTCTACATAAACATTTCCCCTGAACCCTCCCCCAGATGACTGACGGTGGTGAACTCAGTGATGGTAATGCCAATGAATATGAAGGGAAGGGCAGTAGTCTGTCTCACTGGAGTCAGGCACATTTGTGCTGTGAAAGCTACTTGTTGCCCAAGGCAAAGGTGCTTTATATCATTACGTACCCAGAGAGGATGGGACAAAACATGTTCTCACCAGTAGAAAAGTCCAGAGCAAGAGGAGGTAGAACAAGCAACACACACAAAATGCTGGAGGAACTCAGCAGGTCGGGCAGCATCTATGGAAAAGAGTACTAATGCTGAATTCCTCCAGCATTTTGTGTGTGTTGCTTAGATTTCCAGCATCTGCAGATTTTCTCTTGTTTGTTATTGGAAGTAAAACAAAGGCGATTTTCTCAACTGGTGATGTAAGATTTTGTTCCCTTTCTCCGAGTTCCTAATCCTTGCATTTAGATAGCTGGAGCTCAGCTCTGTCTGAGAGATCCATCGGTTCCCATTCCCTCTTCAGCTGCAGCACCCCGGGGCCCGTGTACAGATCATGGGGTTGAGAGAGAGGGGAGAGAACAGGACTGTCCGGGATTGCGGGTCACGGTGTCCGAAATTCACAGGATTATTCCAAAGTTGATGTTTAAGATAAAAACACGGAGAATCGCTCTTACCTGCAGCCGACATTTTCAAGTCCTTCTGTGTACTGCGTGCATGCGTGAAACTCAGGGACGTTCTCAGCCTGATGCCTGCGCATTTCATCGGCACTTCAGCGCCGGCGAAATTCTTAACGCATGGTCCTATGGGTAATCACAGTGCCATTAAACATTTCTGCAAGCACCGGTTCAATGTCCATACCTCATTTTTTTTCGTGTGTATAGAAAAATCTGCAGCTGTTTTAACGCAGAAAGCGGCTCCCATAAACAATATACTCAATATCAACGTGTATCTAATGCCAAAGTAAAATGCAGTTATAAAACACAGAAGATTCTGCAGTTGCTGGAAATACAGAGACGCACACACACAAAACGCTGGAGGAACTCTGCAGTTCTGGCATCAACTAAGCGGTGGAGTACACAGTCTAGGCATGCTGAAGGGGCTCGGTCCAAACGTTGTCTATTTATTCCTCTCCACAATTGTTGCCTGACTGTTGATTTCCATCAGTATTTTGCAGAAATTAACCACCTTTTTTTTTGATCAACCAGTTTCCAAATGCTTCTAATCTTTCTTTTGTAGCCACATCCTGCTGGTCTGATTCATCTTCCTCCTCGTAAACTCTAGACCCCATCTCTCTCTGGAACCCCAAAGCCCTGACTCAGGCTGGCAACACTTTGGTTTCTGACTCTGCAGCATCGAAGATTCACTCACTAGTCTGCTGTCAGACTTCAGAGGTGCATTATGTAACAAAACTGCAGGTTATTTTACTGAGAGAGATCGAGAGAGAGAGAACGTCAAAATCACAGTGAGCTCATCGTCTTATTCAGCCTGGAGAAAATCATACAGGTGTATAAGATGATGAGAGGCATTGGTCGTGTGGATAGCCAGAGGCTTTTTCCCAGGGCTGAAACTGCTGACACGAGGGGGAATAGGTTTAAGCTGCTTGGAAGTAGGTACAGAGGAGATGTCAGAGCTAAGATTTTTAAGCAAAGAGTGGTGTGTGTGTGGAATGCACTGCCGGCGACGGTGGTGGAGGCGGATACAATAGGGTCTTTTAACAGACTCTTAGATAGGTACATGGAGCTTAGGGAAATGGGTGGCTATGTGGTAGAGTAATTCTAAGCAGTTTCTAGAGTAAGTTACATGGTCGGCACAGCAATGTCGGCCAAAGTATCTGTAATGTGTTGTAGATTTCTATGTTTCTATGAAATTTATGGGAAATCTCTTATCCCACGGAGTGGTGACTAGTTGCAACCTGTCATCTCAGGGAGAGTGAGAGGGGAACGGCAGGGGTAGATTTTCATATACTGATATGGAACAGAAACATGGGCAGGGACCAGATGGACCGAGTGGCGTTTCTTGAGTCCATTGTGAGTGTGGTAGAGACAGTAAGTACCTGAGACATGGGATTTGACACAGAACTGATTTATCTTTCACAGATACACAATATTAAACTGCAGTCTAGTTTAAGGCTAACATCAGTAGAACAGACTCCTCCAATGCTCAGTGACCAGGGTTCAGTCCTGGGTGCGATGAGCAGCCGCAAGAACTGCAGAATCTGACAGTAACAGTCCCTCATGAACCTGCAGCTGCCTTCAGTCACCGTGATGGTTAAACATTTAACACGGTGCTGATTTGAACTTCCTCCCTGATGTTGGAGCGCTCAGACCGAAGATGTAGGGGAGAAGGAAAAAAAAAGATAATAAAGTTGTTTGCACAGTTAGGGATAAACAGAGAGGAAGAGGTGGAGGGTTTCTTAAATGCATTCTTAATGCATTCTTAATGCTAGGAGCATTGTAAGAAAGGTAGATGAGCTTAGAGCATGGATTGATAACTGGAAATATGATGTTGTATTTATTAGAGAAACATGGTTGCAGGAGGGGTGTGATTGGCAACTAAATATTCCTGGATTTCGTTGCTTCAGGAGTGATAGAATTGGAGGGGCAGGAGGGGGAGGTGTTGCATTGCTTGTCTGAGAAAATATTACAGCATAGACAGTGACAGGATAGATTACAGGGCTCATCTAGGGAGCCTTTTTTGGTGGAATTGAGGAATGGGAAAGGTGGAGTGACACTTATAGGGTGGTATCATAGTCCACCTAATCGGGAGCGAGAATTGGAGGAGCAAATTTGTAAGGAGATAGCAGATACTTGTAGTAAGCACAAGTTTGTGATTGTGGGAGATTTTAATATTCCACACATAGAAACATAAAAAATAGATGCAGGAGTAGGCCAAAGTGAATAATGTCACATTTAACCACATTAAATTGCATCTGCCTTGAATTTGCCCACTCACCTAACCTAGCCAGGTCACCCTGCATCCTCTTAGCATCCTCCTCACAGCTAACACTGCTGCCCAGCTTCGTGTCATCCGCAATCTTGGAGATCCTGCATTTAATTGCCTCGTCTAAATCATTAATATATATTGTAAACAACTGATAGATAGATAGATAGATAGATAGATAGATAGATAGATAGATAGATACTTTATTCATCCCCATGGGGAAATTCAACATTTTTTCCAATGTCACATACACTTGTTGTAGCAGAAACTCATTACATATAATCCTTAACTCAGTAATAATATGATATGCATCTAAATCACTAGCTCAAAAAAAGCATTAATAATAGCTTTAAAAAAAGTTCTTAAGTCCTGGCAGTTGAATTGTAAAGTCTAATGGCATTGGGGAGTATTGACCTCTTCATCCTGTCTGAGGAGCATTGCATCAACAGTAACCTGTCACTGAAACTGCTTCTCTGTCTCTGGATGGTGCTATGTAGAGGATGTTCAGGGTTTTCCATAATTGACCGTAGCCTACTCAGCGCCCTTCGCTCAGCTACCGATGTTAAACTCTCCAGTACTTTGCCCACGACAGAGCCCGCCCTCCTTACCAGCTTATTAAGACGTGAGGCGTCCTTCTTCTTAATGCTTCCACCCCAACACGCCACCACAAAGAAGAGGGCGCTCTCAACAACTGACCTATAGAACATCTTCAGCATCTCACTGCAGACTGGGGTCCCAGCACTGAGCCTTGCAGTACCCCACTAGTCACTGCCTGCCAATCTGAAAAGGTCCCGTTTATTCCCACTCTTTGCTTCCTGTTTGTCAACCAATTCTCTAGCCACATCAATACCATACCCCCAATACCGTGTGCTTAAGTTTGCACACTAATCTCCTGTGTGGGTCCTTGTCAAAAGCCTTTTGAAAATCCAAATATACCCCATCCACTGGTTCTCCACATCCACTCTACTAGTTATATCTTCAAAAAATTCTGTAAGATTCACAAATTTTCCTTTCACAAATCCACGCTGACTTTGTCGGATGATTTCACCTCTTTCCAAATGTGCTATTATCACATCTTTGATAACCGACTCTAGCACTTTCCCCACAACCGATGTCAGGCTAACCCATCTATAATTCCCCGGTTTCTCTCTCCCTCCTTTTTTAAAAAGTGGGGTCACATTCGCCACCTTCCAATCCTCAGGAACTAATCCAGAATCTAAGGAGTTTTGAAAAATTATCACTAATGCATCCACTATTTCTTGGGCTACTTCCTTAAGCACTCTGGAATGAAGACCATCTTGCCCTGCGGATTTATCTGCCACTAATCCCTTCAATTTACCTAACACCACTTCCCTACTAACATGTATTTCCCGCAGTTCCTCCATCTCGGTCCCCTACTATTTCCAGAAGATTATTTATGTCCTCCTTAGTGAAGACAGAACCAAAGTAGTTATTCACTTGGTCTGCCATATCCTTGTTCCCCATGATCAATTCACCTGTTTCTGACTGTAAGGGACCTACATTTGTCTTAACCAATCTTTTTCTTTTCACATATCTATAAAAGATTTACAGTCAGTTTTTATGTTCTCTGCCAGCTTTCTTTTATAATCTTTTTTCCCTTTCCTAATTAGGCCCTTTGACCTCCTCTGCTGGACTCTGAATTTCTCCCAGTTCTCAGGTATGCCACTTTTTCTGGCTAATTTACTATCCCTAATTTCCCTTGTCAGCCACGGGTGCACTACCTTCACTGGTTTATTCTTTTGCCAAACTGGGATGAACACTTGTCGTAGTTCATCCATGCAATCTTTAAATGCTTGCCATTGCAAATCCACCATCAACCCTTTAAGTATCATTTGCCAGTCTAGCTTGGCTAATTCACATCTCATGCCTTCAAAGTTACCCTTCTTTAACTTCAGAACCTTTGTTTCTGAATTAACAATGTCACTCTCCATCTTAATGAAGAATTCCACCATATTATGGTCACTCTTACACAAGGGGCCTCGCATGACAAGATTGCTAATTAACCCTTCGTCATTGCTCAATACCCAGTCTAGAATGGCCTGCTCTCTAGTTGGTTCCTCGACATGTTGGTTCAGAAAACCATCCCGCACACATTCTAAGAAATCCTCTTCCTCAGCACCCTTACCAATTTGGTTCACCCAATCTAGATGTAGATTGAAATCACCCATTATAACTGCTGTTCCTTTTTTGCACGCATTTCTAATTTCCTGTTTAATGCCATCCCCAACTTCACTACTACTGTTAGGTGGCCTGTACACAAATCCCACCAGCGTTTTATGCCCCTTAGTGTTACGCAGCTCTACCCATATCGATTGCTCATCCTCCAGGCTAATGTCCTTCCTTTCTATTGCGTTAATCTCTTCTCTAACCAGCAATGCTACCCCACCTCCTTTTCTTTCCTGTCTATTATTAAAGCTATTATTAATGCTTTTTGAGTTAGTGATTTAGATGCATATCATATTATTACTGAGTTAAGTATTGTATGTAATTAGTTTTTGCTACAACAAGTGTATGGGACATTGGAAAAAAGGTTGAATTTCCCCATGGGGATGAATAAAGTATCTATCTATCTATCTATCCCTCCTGAATATTGAATATCCCTGGATGTTGAGCTCCTATCCTTCGTCACCCTGGAGCCATGTCTCTGTGATTCCAACTATATCATATTCATTAATAACTATCTGCACATTCAATTCATCCACCTTATTACGAATGCTCCTTGCATTGACACACAAAGCCTTCAGGCTTGTTGTCACAACACTCTTTGCCCTTATACAATTATGTTGAAAAGTGGCTCTTTTTGATTTTTGCCCTGGATTTGACTGCCTGCCACTTTTACTTTTCACCTTACGACTTTTTGCTTCTACTCTCATTTTACACCCCTCTGTCTCTCTGCACTTGTTCCCATCCCCCTGCCACATTAGTTTAAATCCTCCTGAACAGCAGTAGCAAATGCTCACCCTAGGACTAGCAGGAGGGACAGCCCTCAGTGAATCCTGTGTTTGCACCCTGGAAGCCTCAATAAATGATAATGATCATGAATCAGGCCCCAGATGGAAAAGAAAAACCAGCACAGTTTGCTCAGTGTGTCCACAGTACTACACAAATGTTTAATGCGACTCCGCAAGATTTATTCGGTCTCTGCTGCATGATTCTCTCAGCTGATGAGGGCCGGAAATGGAAGGCAGAATTGAGATACCAAACCTATCAGGAGTTACAGGCAGGAAACCATAACGAGAATGAACAGACAGACCAGATTATTCAAGCCTTGGAAAGGGCTCTCCAACAACCTGTAAACATCACTAAAGTACCTGAATGCAAACATAAGCCTGGGGAATGGGGACCAGACTATTGAGAGCGATTTGTGGCCTGCTACGGCACCTTCGCAGGAGACCAAGCCTTTAATGATGGGAATCTGTCCCCCCAGTTCAATGCCCTACTGCTCCAATGCTTACCAACTAAGTTAACCAACATAATTAAAATAAATACCGTAGATTTCGCACTACAGAGCGCACCTGATTAAAAGCCGCTGGCTCTAATTTTAGAAAGAAAATCAATTTTGTACTTGTACAGGACGCACCGGATTTTAGGCCGTAGGTGTCCCACGTTGTAATATGAGATATTTACACAGAAAGATATTACACGTGAGGATTTTTTAACTTTTAATTAAATCCATATGGTAACAAACAAATATATATTGCAAATGCTTTTTTTTCGAACCGTGCCTGTAATACGGCTGCTTTTAAATATACATACGTATCGGTAACACAAATTACGTTGCATATACTTTTTTACTGAACAGCACGAACAACATTCCAATATCTCCTAGCGACTGGTAAAAATATATATATTGCAGCCTACCAGGAAAACTTATTGATCGCCTTTAACTTAAAAGCAGCGTTTTCGATCGGGTCTAAATGAGCTCGCGTAACGCGATCGGGTCTAATGAGCTCCCCCCCACCTTCCCGTTTGTGATAGATAGATAGATAGATAGATAGATACTTTATTCATCCCCATGGGGAAATTCAACATTTTTTCCAAAGTCCCATACACTTGTTGTAGCAGAAACTCATTACATACAATCCTTAACTCAGTAATAATATGATATGCATCTAAAACACTAACTCAAAAAAAGCATTAATAATAGCTTTAAAAAAAAAAAGTTCTTAATTCCTGGCAGTTGAATTGTAAAGTCTAATGGCATTGGGGAGTATTGACCTCTTCATCCTGTCTGAGGAGCATTGCATCGATAGTAACCTGTCACTGAAACTGCTTCTCTGTCTCTGGATGGTGCTATGTAGAGGATGTTCAGGGTTTTCCATAATTGAGCGTAGCCTACTCAGCGCCCTTCGCTCAGCTACCGATGTTAAACTCTCCAGTACTTTGCCCACGACAGAGCCCGCCCTCCTTACCAGCTTATTAAGACGTGAGGCGTCCTTCTTCTTAATGCTTCCACCCCAACACGCCACCACAAAGAAGAGGGCGCTCTCAACAACTGACCTATAGAACATCTTCAGCATCTCACTGCAGACATAGATAGATAGATAGATAGATACTTTATTCATCCCCATGGGGAAATTCAACATTTTTTTCCAATGTCCCATACACTTGTTGTAGCAAAAAAAAAACTAATTACATACATATTCCCTCAGTAATAATATGATATGCATCTAAATCACTACTCAAAAAGCATAATAAAAAGTTCTTAATTCCTGGCAGTTGAATTGTAAAGCCTAATGGCATTGGGGAGTATTGACCTCTTCATCCTGTCTGAGGAGCATTGCATCGATAGTAACCTGTCGCTGAAACTGCTTCTCTGTCTCTGGATGGTGCTATGTAGAGGATGTTCAGGGTTTTCCATAATTGACCGTAGCCTACTCAGCGCCCTTCGCTCAGCTACCGATGTTAAACTCTCCAGTACTTTGCCCACGACAGAGCCCGCCTTCTTAACCAGCTTATTAAGACGTGAGGCGTCCTTCTTCTTAATACTTCCTCCCCAACACGCCACCACAAAGAAGAGGGCGCTCTCAACAACTGACCTATAGAACATCTTCAGCATCTCACTGCAGACATTGAATGACGCCAACCTTCTAAGGAAGTACAGTCGACTCTGTGCCTTCCTGCACAAGGCATCTGTGTTGGCAGTCCAGTCCAGCTTTTCGTCTAACTGTACTCCCAGATACTTGTAGGTCTTAACCTGCTCCACACATTCTCCATTAATGATCACTGGCTCCATATGAGGCCTAGATCTCCTAAAGTCCACCACCATCTCCTTGGTCTTGGTGATATTGAGACGCAGGTAGTTTGAGTTGCACCATATCACAAAGTCCTTTATCAGTTTCCTATACTCCTCCTCCTGTCCATTCCTGACACACCCCACTATGGCTGTGTCATCAGCGAACTTCTGCACATGGCATGACTCCGAGTTATATTGGAAGTCTGATGTGTACAGGGTGAACAGGACCGGAGAGAGTACGGTTCCCTGTGGCGCTCCTGTGCTGCTGACCACCGTGTCAGACCTACAGTCTCCCAACCGTACATACTGAGGTCTCTCTGAGGTTTATCGCAAACATTTCCCACAAGACGCGGCGAAACCGGATGTGACGTCTAGCATTCCGGGCTGTAGTACAGAAAACATACTAACTGTGCTGCCTTTATGGCAGTTATTTAGTTTATAATATTTTCGCTTAGTGATTTGTTAGCATTTTTTTTAGAGTTAGGATTGTTTAAAATCAATTTATTTGTAATACATCGCGGCTGCGGTGAAGTCACATCCGGGTTCGCCGCGTATTGTGGGAGATCACCGGTTTGAGAGACACGCAAGGGTGGGGGTCCCTCGCATGTGCCACCATAGCGCCAGCTAGCTTTTCTCTATGCACCAAAGACACTAACAAATGAATTACTAAGCGAAAATATTATAAACTAAATAACTGCCATAAAGGCAGCACAATGCTTTTCTTCGAGTGTTTTCCATGTTGATGAGGGTGAGTACAAATGACTGATTTACAATAAATTAATTGTGAAAGTGCGCTTGATTTATCGTACAATTTCATTGGACCTCTGTGAACTACTCATCAATTTTATTGGTCTACTGTTACGAGGCAAAATGTTTTTGGCGGCATGAAAAAAAACCATGCATAAGCCGCTCCGTAGTAATGGCCGCTGTGTTCAAAGCTGATCAAAATGTGGGAAAAAAGTAGCGGCTTAAAATCCGGAATCTACGGTAATATGGATTGACCTGACAATGACCGAAATCGAATGTGATGAGCTTTGACATATCATTAGGACCCAACTTTCGAATCCCCATCAACCCCGAAGGGAACTAATATTATAGGTGAATATGCTCAGCGGGAAGAAGGACGCGAGCGGGCTATATCTGAGGATCAGAAATGGGAGCAAAAACCTACCAAGGGACAGGTGGGGACAACAACCCGTTTAGAAATTCACAAGAAGATGCTTCCAACCATGAGTGTCAACCCTCAGGAAGAGCCCAATGTAATATTGCAAGTTGCTGGAAATCCAGTTCCATTTATGATTGATATGAGGGCAACCACAACACTCTCGATCAGGAAATAGTATCGGAAAAGGGATTCCAGCTATCAGATGCTACAATCACTCTGTCTGGTTTCAAAGGCACGGAACGTACGTATTCACGTACCCAGCCACTGCAGGTGGAATTCCAGGGGAACCAGTGTGAGGTTTCATTTACAGTCACCACCAGACGGGGGTGTAATCTCGTAGGGAGAGACTTGCTCTGTCCGTTGGAAGTCGAGATTCTATGCACGGACAAGGATATCACGCTGGAACTGCGAACAACTGATAGCTTCCTCTGACCACCCAGTGGTGGGCACATTATCTGGACTCTAGTACATTTGACCCCCTTCTGCCAGCGGCCGACTCTCATGTGACTCTGTGTTATGCCCCTACGTGGTGCTCAACTGAGGAAAGCCAATATTATGCACCCCAAGGGACAGAAATTCCCAGTCATGGTGATTGGAGAGGTTAAAGTAAGAGATGGCATTGCATTTCTTGCTGAAGTTCCAGATTTCTTTTGGCGACAGACAGGATTGGTGGTTCCCCATACCACCTTCAGGGTTTGCCCTGGGTTCAAGCCAAAGAGCCTAGGGCTCCTTGCCTACACCCTGAGGAAACAGGCATCCAGCACTGAGGGAGACTGGCAAGACTTTGCCGTGGGCCAACTCCGATACTGGAAGGAGTCTGAGGTGAGAACAGGACATCTGGTAAGACATTCTTTTAATAGTGACCAAACCCAAGATGTGATACCCCATCTCTGGGCAATTTCAGTCCATGAAGTCAGCCCTCCTGTCCGGATCACAGTGAAGGAAGGACAGACTCTCCCATCCATTCCGCAATACCGCCTCTAGCCTGTCCAGATCACTGTGAAAGAAGGACAGACTCTCCCATCCATTCTGCAATACCCCCTCTAGCCCGTCTGGATCACTGTGAAAGAAGGACAGACTCTCCCATCCATTCTGCAATACCCCCTCTAGCCCGTCTGGATCACAGTGAAAGAAGGACAGACTCTCCCATCCATTCTGCAATACCCCCTCTAGCCTGTCCGGATCACTGTGAAAGAAGGACAGACTCTCCCATCCATTCTGCAATACCCCCTCTAGCCCGTCCGGATCACAGTGAAAGAAGGACAGACTCTCCCATCCATTCTGCGATACCCCCTCTAGCCTGAGGCAACGTTTTATGAGGATGGAAACTCTTTTGTGGATCCAGCAGGAAAACGATATTCTGACTATGCAATAGTGACGGACAGTGAAGTAATTGAACAGGCCTCTTTTGAAGCAGCTGTCTCCGCCCAGAAGGCTGAGCTGTTTGCTCTGACTCGTGCCTGTATCCCAGCAACAGACTAAAGTGGGAACATTTACACAGACTCCCGTTATGTATTTGGAATTGTACATGACTACGGGGATCTCTGGGAACATGGGGATTCCTGACTTCCTCTGGCCACCCCATTAGTAATGCCACCTTTGTAAACAACTTACTCACCGCTCTACAGCTACCTCGAGTTTTGTTCTTCTCAGGGGGACGCCTCTGAGGAGGAGTGAAAACTGTGGTCCCAGATGGGGTGCCAGAAAGACTCCAACATAGGTTTTTGGATCACCCAGCGGGACAGGTTTGTGTTCCTACATAGTTTTTACCAATATTGGCCGATTATATACATAATTGTACACACCTGGGAAAGGAGGGAATGGTTGGTAACCTGTACCCTGCACATCGGGTACGACTCCCTAGACAGGTGGATCTTTTTCGTGTCTACAAGTTGATTTTATTGAATTGCCTAGAGTACATTGCTATAGATACTGCTTAGTTATTATAGGTGTGTTTAGTAGATGGATTGAAGCTATTCCAACTACCATTAATACTGCTGTGACTGTTGTGAAGGTATTATTAAGGGAAATAATTCCCAGGTACAAGCCAGAGATGCTGAGTTCAACAATGGCTCACACTTTGTGGTGAAAGTAAATGAAGGAATATGTAACAAACTAGCTATCCAGCAGCAATTCCACTGTGTACACCACCCACGGGCAGCTGGCAGAGTGGAAAATGCCAACGGCATTCTGAAGAGTAAACTGGCCAGACTAACAGCAGAGACTGGACTCACTTGGTTGAAGGTCCGACCATTAGCCCGATTCCACATGAGGGTTACCCCACAGGGGAAAACAGGGTTGTCACCAGCTGAGATCATTTCTGGACGCCCCATGAGGACACCCTGGGAACAAAGTCTCAGGATTAAAGGCAAAGTGAATAAGAATAAGGAACCTTGGTTCTCGATGGATATTGGAACTCTGATAAAGAAGAGAGAGATGTATGACATGTGTAAGAAACAGGGAGCAAAGAAGGTACTTGAGGAGTATAAAAAGTGCAAACAAATACTTCAGGAAGAAATCAGGAGGGCTGAAAGAAGACATGAGGTAGCGTTGGCAGTCAAGGTGAAGGATAGTAAGAGCTTCCACAGGTATATTAATAGCAAAAGGATAGTTAACGGATAAAATTGGTCCTCTTGAAGATCAGAGTGGTGGGCTATGTATGGAACCAAAAGAAATTGGGGAGATGTTAAATGGTTTTTTTTTGTGTCTGAATTTACTAAGGAAATTGGCATGGAGTCAATGGAAATAAGGCAAACAAGTATTGAGGTCATGGAACCTATACAGATAGAAGAGGAGGAGGTGCTTGCTACCTTGAGGCGAGTACATAAATCTCCAGGAAATGACAGGATATTCCCTCGGACCTTGAAGGAGACTAGTGTTGAAATTGCAGGGGCCCTTGCAGATATATTTAAATGTCGTTATCTATGGGTGAGGTGCCAGAGGATTGGAGGATAGCTCATGTTGTTCCGTTGTTTAAAGCAGGCTCTAAAAGTAATCCAGGAAATTATAGGCTGGTAAGTTTGATGTCGGTCATGGGTAAATTATTGGAAGGAGTACTAAGAGATAGGATTGACAAATGTTTCGACAGACAGGGACTTATTACGGAGAGTCAACATGGCTTTGTGCATGGTAGGTCATGTTTAACAAATATATTAGAGATTTTTGAGGAGGTTACAAGGAAAGTGGATGAAGGGAAGGCAGTGGATGTAGTGGACTTCAGTACGGCCTTTAACAAGGTCCCGCATGGGAGGTTAGTTAGGAAGATTCAGTCACTAGGTATACATGGTGAGGTAGTAAATTTGATTGGGAATTGAGAATGGGAGAAGCCAGAGAGTGGTAGTGGAGGATTGCTACTCTGAGTGGAGGCCTGTGACTAGTGGTGTGCCACAGGGACCAGTGCTGGGTCCATTGTTATTTGTCATCTATATCAATGATCTGGATGATAATTTGGTAAATTGGATCTGCAAATTTGTTGATGATACAAAGATTGGAGGTGTAGTGGACAGTGAGGAAGGTTTTCAAAGCTTGCAGAGGGATCTGGACCAGCTGGAAAAATGGGCTGAAAAATGGCAGATGTAGTTTAATATAGACAAGTGTGAGATGTTGCACTTCGGAAGGAAAAACCAAGGTAGAACATACAAGGTAAATGGCAGGGCACTGAGGAGTGCACTAGAACAGAGGGATCTAGGAATACTGATAGAAAATTCCCTAAAAGTGGCATCACAGGTAGATAGGGTAGTAAAGAGAGCTTTTGGTTCATTGGCCTTTATAAATCAAAATATTGATTATAACAGTTGGAATGTTATGGTGAGGTTGTATAAGGTATTAGTGAGGCCAAATTTGGAGTATTGTGTGCAGTTCTGGTCACTTAATTACAGGAAGGATATTAATAAGGTTGAAAGAGTGCAGAGAAGGTTTACAAGGATGTTGCCGGGACTTAAGAAACTGAGTTACAGAGAAAGGTGGAATAGGTTGGAACTTCATTCTTAGGAGTGTAGAAGAATGAGGGGAGACTTGATAGAGGTATATAAAATTATGATGGGTATAGACAGAGTGAATGCAAGCAGGCTTTTTCCACTGAGGCTGGGGGAGAGAAAAAAAACCCCAGAGGACATGGGTTAAGGGTGAAGGACAAAAAGTTTAAAGGGAATATTGGGGGGGGGGGTCTTCTTCATAACTGTGTCTGACTGGTACTGGCATAACTGGTTCTTCTGGGCACATTCAGTCTCACTCCCAACTATTTCCTACCTTCCTTTGTACAGGTATGTAATGTCTAAAGGACCAGTGTTTGAGTAAATGAGACTCACCAAACTTTCTCCTGACTGACTCACTGGAATCTCCGAGTCAGATGGGTTCTCTCCAGTTGATGCTCTCAATCCTCGGGCTGGTTCAGTTGTTGCTGTTCCCTCGTCTTCAGTCGTGCTTTGCCTCCAGTTGGGGTTTTTCTTCCAATAAACCTCTCAGTGCAGGTCTAACTTTAACCAGAGAGATAATGAAGCACATTAACAATGAAAAGGAGAACCAAATATTTCTGCTTAATGTTACTAAGAACAAAACTCACTGAAATTTAAACACTGAAGGCAGATGTAATGACCTCAGTAAACAATATTTTATTGTCCCTCACATGTCACAAAACGATATGGGATAAGAAGGAGCCATCATTCAGTCAGGAACAGAATTATGTGATTCAATCCATCTGGTCTGCCCACCACTCAACCAGGGCTGATTTTTATTCCAACATCATATTCCTGCCTTCCTCCTGTAACCCTGAAGCTACTCAGCAATCATCAGGATATTAATCTTCACAAATATACCCAAATGGCAGCCTCAGACAAATTCTGCGGCAACAAATTCCACATATCAGACATCTTTTTATAATATTTTTTATTAGTTTTTCAAAACATTTTACACAATTAAAAACTCCAAATCCCAATGAGGAGCATTAATACAGTGCAAGATTAAGCATACAATAACAATATGCTACAAAGGAAGAGGCTTTAACAAAAAAGCACCTAAATTAAAGACAAGTGAGCTTAGTGTCCTCCCCAAGCCCCACAACACAAGGAAAAAACAACAACAACACCAGACCAACCACCACACAGTATAAAGTGTATAAGTCCGGACAGTCAAACTCCCAGACTGTGAATACACTTAGCAACAGAGGATAATAATGCCTGCTACCAGAAAAAAAGAGGGAGCTGAAAGCAAGGGACCGAAAAGAAGAAAAAAAAAGAAAAAAAAAACCTAGTCAAGAGGAAGGTTATGAAAGTACTCGATAAAAGGTCCCCAGACCTTATGGAACTTTAGATCCGAATTAAGAACTGAATAATGAATTTTTTCAAGGTCCAAGCAGGCCATAATGTCGTTAAGCCATTGATATCAGACATCTTTTGGCCAAAAAAAATGTTTCTCATCTCAGTTTTAAAGGGAAGCAACTTTATTCTGAGACCGTGCTGTCAGATCACAGACTCTCTGTCTAATAGAAACATCCCCTCCATGTCCACTGTATCCAGGCTTTTCAGTATTTGGTAGGTTTACTTAACCATACATCCCTCCACCTCCCCCACCGTCCCTCTGAACTCCATTGAGCACAGGTCCAGAGCCATCAAATGCTCCTCACACATGACACCGATCATTGCTGAGATTATTCTTGTAAGCCTTGTTAGCAACAACTGCACTGTACACATTTCCAGGAGTAACAGACAAATCGGTTCCGGGATAATTTACAGGGAAAAGTTTGCACTTCATTTACTGTTATACTATCACTCCATTTCCAGTTTAAAACAGGTCTATTTTCAAGAAATTTGTTTACAGATGCTCTCTTGTACATACTGGACCGGCCGCCGTCGCTGGGCTATGAACGTGCAGGAGTAATGTGTGGCTAAATGCCTTGCTGAAGGACACAACAGGCTGCGGGGAGCTGAGGCTCGAAACCATTCTCCCCCTAGACTTCCCAGTCCCTCGGTAAAGCAGGCAGTGAAATCAAAGATCCCCACAACCTGGGACGTTCTCCTTTCTCACCCACCCCAGTCCGGGAGAAGACACAACAGCCATAAAGCTCCACGACAACTGTGAGGAGCCCCAGGAAGCGAGGCGAGTTCGGGGAAGTTAATGGGACTCAGTGGGCAAAATCACATCACGTGATTTGGCGTCACAAAGCGGAGGGCCGGGGGCGAATCTGCGGCACACAGCCTCACGTGACCTGTCGGCGGGACTTCCATTTCAATTCAGTGAAAACAGACAGCCTGGGCTCCTGGTTTGGATCATTCAATGCAGATTAAGTGAAGTCGACACATTTCTGACGAGCCCAGATAGTTGGGAAACAAATGAATTCCTGGCCCACAGTTCGGGGCTCACGGCCAACATCGGATCTCCCCCCGCTCGGGATCGGTCTCAATACTCACCGATGGGAAAGTGATATCTTCGGCCCGCAGACAGTGATTGCGACGGAAGAGACGAAAGTCTTTCCCGAACACAACCGCGGACCCCACTTCAGCTCTGAACGGAGAGGAAAAACACCGTCCACCCGGAGATCTGTGAACATGTGCGAAGAGATTGTTACATCATCGGGAGGCAGGGCCTCGGAAACAGACACGCAGATGCTGCCCATTTGCGGTTAAATGGGAGGGGCAAAGGGATCACGGTGTCAGGATTGGCGCCACCCTCTCCCCACCCAGGCAGAGACTCCAGCTACTCATTAGTCTGTGGAAAGAAGCAAACTTGCCGCTCACATCACCTCTCACCTTAAATTTCAAACCCCAGAAAAAATATATCGTCTGTCCACTCTACCATTCCTCTCTTAATCTTATAAACGTCCATCCAGTCTCACCCCAGCCTGCGCCGCTCTGGAGAAAACAACACAAGTTTGTCCAGCCTCTCGTTATAGCTCATGCCCTCTATCTAGGCAGCGTCCTGGTAAACCTCTTCCCCGCCCTGTCCAAAGCCCCGACATCCTTCCGAGAATGGGGGCGACCAGAACTGTATGAAACACTCCAGATGTGGTCTGACTAGTTTTATAAAACTGTGTTACGAACTGTAACGTTTTAGAAACGAACCAGCAGCAATGGAGTTCGCACTGGAGTCCTGGTTTTGATGTTAAAACCATTCTCTTTATTAGTATCTACTTATAGTAGCTTAATGAAATAAAGGAAAGTTAACAGTGTTATGTGTATATATGTGTAAATGTAATTCCCAAACTATCGAGCGTGAGGGAAAAAAGCTTAGAGTCTTGAGATGGTAAAGTAGGAATGTTCAGTAATCCACGGAATAAATGATGGGAGAGAGATATTTGTAATCCAGGGTGAAACGTAGAGAAAAGGCCGTTACTTCAAAATAACCGCCGACGACGTTCTTATCCGTTGAATCTGTCCACATACGAGTTATCAGCGAAAGTGGACCTGTCACAGGAATACCGTCTTCCAGGGGTTACCACACAACATACCCAGGCAAGGGTTAACACAAGATATTCCAAAACCCACACCTATGGATTATACGAAGTGACAGCCACACACGTTCGTGTTGTTCCGTGTACCGATGATCAACCCACTCTTGTGGCACAGGAGAGTTCCAAGCCTCAGCTGCGACTAACTGAAGCGATCAGCTTTTCAGTCTCTCTCTGTCTCTTTAGACTGGGCCGACTGCCTGTCTGCTCGCTCTCTCTCTCTCTCTCTTCCTCTCTCTCTCTCTCTCTCTTCTCTCTCTCTCTCTCTCTCTCTCTCTCTCTCTCTCTCTCTCTCTCTCTCTCTCTCTCTCCTCTCTCTCCTCTCTCTCTCTCCTCTCTCTCTCTCTTCTCTCCTCTCTCTCTCTCTCTCTCTCTCTCTCTCTCTCTCTCTCTCTCTCTCTCTCTCGTGGTTCAGTCCACAGTCAGCGCTGTCAGCCTGTGACTGACGTCATAGTCCCGTCTCCTTGGAGTCTGAGATTCCTCTGATCATCGACACTGTTCAGGGTTTGTATTTAACAGTGTACTGTCTCATACATTCGACCTACCGAGCTGCCAAGATGATCATCACTAATCAAATCTCACTGAGATTTCTCAGGTCCCTGTTGAATGCCTTGTGCAGGAAGGCACAGAGTCGACTGTACTTCCTTAGAAGGTTGGCGTCATTCAATGTCTGCAGTGAGATGCTGAGATGTTCTATAGGTCAGTTGTGGAGAGCGCCCTCTTCATTGTGGTGGCGTGTTGGGGAGGAAGCATTAAGAAGAGGGACGCCTCACGTCTAATAAGCTGGTAAGGAAGGCGGGCTCTGTCGTGGGCAAAGTACTGGAGAGTTTAACATCGGTAGCTGAGCGAAGGGCGCTGAGTAGGCTACGGTCAATTATGGATAACTCTGAACATCCTCTACATAGCACCATCCAGAGACAGAGGAGCAGTTTCAGCGACAGGTTACTATCGATGCAATGCTCCTCAGACAGGATGAAGAGGTCAATACTCCCCCAATGCCATTAGATAGATAGATAGGTAGATAGATACTTTATTCATCCCCATGGGGAAATTCAACATTTTTTCCAATGTCCCATACACTTGTTGTAGCAAAAACTCATTACATACAATACTTAACTCAGTAATAATATGATATGCATCTAAATCACTAACTCAAAAAAAAAGCATTAATATTAGCTTTTAAAAAAAAGTTCTTAAGTCCTGGCAGTTGAATTGTAAAGCCTAATGGCATTGGGGAGTATTGACCTCTTCATCCTGTCTGAGGAGCATTGCATCGACAGTAAACTGTCACTGAAACTGCTTCTCTGTCTCTGGATTGGTTCTATGTAGAGGATGTTTCAGGGTTTTCCATAATTGACCGTAGCCTACTCAGCGCCCTTCGCTCAGCTACCGATGTTAAACTCTCCAGTACTTTGCCCACGACAGAGCCCGCCCTCCTTACCAGCTTATTAAGACCTGAGGCGTCCTTCTTCTTAATGCTTCCACCCCAACACGCCACCACAAAGAAGAGGGGCGCTCTCAACAACTGACCTATAGAACATCTTCAGCATCTCGCTGCAGACATTGAATGACGCCAACCTTCTCAGGAAGTACAGTCGACTCTGTGCCTTCCTGCACAAGGCATCTGTGTTGGCAGACCAGTCTAGCTTCTCATCTAACTGTACTCCCAGATACTTGTAGGTCTTAACCTGCTCCACACATTCTCCATTAATGATCACTGGCTCCATATGAGGTCTAGATCTTCTAAAGTCCACCACCATCTCCTTGGTCTTGGTGATATTGAGACGCAGGTAGTTTGAGTTGCACCATATCACAAAGTCCTTTATCAGTTTCCTATACTCCTCCTCCTGTCCATTCCTGACACACCCCACTATGGCTGTGTCATCAGCGAACTTCTGCACATGGCATGACTCCGAGTTATATTTGAAGTCTGATGTGTACAGGGTGAACAGGACCGGAGAGGGTACGGTTCCCTGTGGCGCTCCTGTGCTGCTGACCACCGTGTCAGACTACAGTCTCCCAACCGCACATACTGAGGTCTCTCTGTCAAGTAGTCCACTATCCAATCCACCATGTGAGAGTCTACTCCCATCTCCGTTAGTTTGTGCTTTAAGATCTTGGGCTGGATGGTGTTAAAGGCACTAGAGAAGTCAAGGAATGTAATCCTCACAGCACAACTGACCCCATCTAGGTGAGAGGGTGATTTGTTGCAGCAAATACGTGATAGCATCCTCCACTCCCACCTTCTCCTTATACGCAAACTGAAGCGGATCCCGGGCATGCCTGGTTTGTGGCCTCAGATTCTGTATTATCAGCCGCTCCATGGTCTTCATCACGTGCGACGTCAAGGCAACAGGTCTGAAGTCATTCAACTCCTTTGGTTGTGGTTTCTTCGGTACCGGGACAATACAGGATGTTTTCCACTGTCTGGGTACTCTTCTCTGATCTAGACTCATGTTGAAGATGCGCTGTAGTGGTTCTCCCAGTTCAGTCGCACAGGCCCTCAGTAATCGTGGGGAAACTCCATCCGGTCCAGCCGCCTTGCTGGTACAGATCTTCCTCAGTTGACCTTCCACCTGTGCAGCCGTAAACCTGGGCGTGGGCCAGGTCTCCTGTGAGTGGCTATTTTCCTGTGAGGGAAGTAAGCCTGGTGTGGAGTTCTGCGGTGAGGGTGGGATTGTGCTGTCGAACCTATTGAAGAAGTTGTTCAGCTGGTTCGCTTTCTCCACATCTCCACTTATGTTTGCCCCCCGCTTCATCCGGTGATGATCTTCATCACATCCCACACCTCTTCATGCTTTTTTTCTGCAGCTTTTGTTCTAACTTCCTCCTATACTGCTCCTTTGCCCCCCTTATCTGTACTCTGAGTTCCTTCTGAACTCTTTTAAGCTCAACCGATCACCATCTTTAAAGGCCCTCTTCTTCTGGTTTTGGAGGCCTATGATGTGACTAGAGATCCAGGGCTTATTATTGGGATAGCAGCGAACAGTTCTAACAGGAACAACGGCATCCACACCTTACAATTCAACCGCCAGGACTTAAGAACTTTTTAAAAACTATTATTAATGCTTTTTGAGTTAGTGATTTAGATGCATATCATATTTTTACTGAGTTAAGTATTGTATGTAATTAGTTTTTGCTACAACAAGTGTATGGGACATTGGAAAAAAGGTTGAATTTCCCCATGGGGATGAATAAAGTATCTATCTATCTATCTATCTATCTATCTATCTATCTACTATCTATCTACAAGTACGGGAATGTACAGGGTACAGAGAAACACTGATTTGTGGCAGCATCACAGGCAAGTACATTCAGATAACACACGGAACACAAATTATACGATTCTCTGTCAGTCACAATCTGTAAATATGTTTTAAGTCATTAACGATATATAAAATACATTTTGTCATGATCAATATTAAAATGTGCATTTGTGTCAACAACAGACTTGGAAGTGTTGAATTTGATACCTGTCCTCCATTCCTTCTCTAATCCACAAACCAGCTCCTGTGTTTTTGTCACAATGAGGGAGAGGTTGTTTTCTTGACACCACTGTGTCGGGGTGATGACTTCTTCTCTGTCGGCTGCCTCGTTATTATTTGAGATTAGGACAGTCAGTGTAGTGTCGTCAGCAAATTTAATTAGCAGTTTGGAGCTGTGGGTGGCGACACAAGTCATGGGTGCACAGAGTAAAGTAAGGGGCAAGAAGCCACCCAGTGGGGTATGTGTGCTGAGGGTCAGAGAGAGAGAGAGAGAGAGAGAGGTGCGCGAGCCCATACTTACCACTTGCCGCGATCTGACAGGAAGTCCAGGATCAGCTACACAAGGCAGGGTGAAGCCCGAGGTCTCTGAGCTCTTGTCGATACGTCACGCCCTTCGTATGGCTACTGCTCTACCCATGACTGCAAGGAACTGCAGAGAACATCAGAGAAACAAGCCTCCCCTCCATGGACTCTTCCTGATGACACGGCCATAGTGGGGTGTGTCAGGAATGGACAGGAGGAGGAGTATAGGAAACTGATAAAGGACTTTGTGATATGGTGCAACTCAAACTACCTGCGTCTCAATATCACCAAGACCAAGGAGATGGGGGTGGACTTTAGGAGATCTAGGCCTCATATGGAGCCAGTGATCATTAATGGAGAATGTGTGGAGCAGGTTAAGACCTACAAGTATCGGGGGTACAGTTAGACGAAAAGCTGGACTGGACTGCCAACACAGATGCCTTGTGCAGGAAGGCACAGAGTCGACTGTACTTCCTTAGAAGGTTGGCGTCATTCAATGTCTGCCAGTGAGATGCTGAAGATGTTCTATAGGTCAGTTGTTGAGAGCGCCCTCTTCTTTGTGGTGGCGTGTTGGGGAGGAAGTATTAAGAAGAAGGACGCCTCACGTCTTAATAAGCTGGTTAAGAAGGCGGGCTCTGTCGTGGGCAAAGTACTGGAGAGTTTAACATCGGTAGCTGAGCGAAGGGCGCTGAGTAGGCTACGGTCAATTATGGAAACCCTGAACATCCTCTACATAGCACCATCCAGAGACAGAGAAGCAGTTTCAGCGTCAGGTTACTATCGATGCAATGCTCCTCAGACAGGATGAAGAGGTCAATACTCCCCAATGCCATTAGGCTCTACAATTCAACTGCCAGGAATTAAGAACTTTTAATTATGCTTTTTGAGTAGTGATTTAGATGCATATCATATTATTACTGAGTGAATATGTATGTAATTAGTTTTTTTTGCTACAACAAGTGTATGGGACATTGGAAAAAATGTTGAATTTCCCCATGGGGATGAATAAAGTATCTATCTATCTATCTATCTATCTATCTATCTACACTTCCCCTGCCTCGGAAAAGCAGGCCATGTACTCAAAGACCCTCACAACCTGAACATTCTGCTGCAACCCCGCTCCCCCCATCGGGGAAGAGATACAAAAGCCTTAAGCGCGAACCACCCCGGCTCAAGGACGGCTTCCTGTCTGTGGTTATAAGCCAATGAATGATAAAATGGAATCGACCTCACAATGTAACTCGACGTGACCCTGCACCATATGTCTATCTTCACGCACTTTCTCTGCAGCTATAATGCTTTGTTACATTGTTGTTTGTCCATTTTTATTTTTAGAATCTTTTTTACTAGTACATAATCTTCTACAGCTATAGAATGAAACAAGACTTCAATAGATTAATATGTATAAAATTAATAAAGCTGAAGAAAAAACTAATCGTAAAATATGAATATGGAAAATATATATAGGAAAAAGAAGGAAAAAGGAACCCATCTAACTAGGGGGGGAAACCCACTAACTACAAAAAAGGGAAAAAAAACCATTTAAGAATCAACCCCCCGGAGCAATACGTTTAACCATCATCTAAATATAAAAATAGAATCATCAACCGCCATTTCATATTTATAAAAAAATTAAATTGGAAGGAAACCATATAGCATAATTCAAATTAAATGAAATATTTAGCAAAGAACCCCCATCTTCTCCTCAAAATCAAATCGAGGATCAAATGTTCTACTTCTAATTTTTTCAAACTAAGCCATAACATTCCTTGAGAAAACCATTCAATTAATGTAGGGGAAGAAAAATCTTTCCATTTTAATAAAATAGCCCTCTTGTCAGTAGCGTAACAAATGCAATTACTTGTTGATCTGAAGATGAAATACCCTGAATCTGATGTGGAGCTATTCCAAATAGAACAGTCAACCTATTAGGTAGTAAATTAATTTTCAGAGCTTTAGAACTTGTTGAAAATAAAGACTTCCAAAACGATTTTAATGATGAACATGACCAGAACATATGTGACAATGTAGCAACTTCAGTTTTATATATATCACAGCATTTGTCTGTACTAGAAATATTTTAGATAGTCTCTCCTTTGTTAAATAATAACGGTGAACAATTTTAAATTGGAATTGGCAGATATAGAAGAAGAATTTCCGTTTTTCAAAACTCGAAGCCAATCTTCATTAACAAAGGCCATATTAAGTTCTCTCTCCCAATCTTGTTTAATCTTTAGTGATAGGTTCGCTATTTGTAACGAAAATAAGTTATACATTCTTCTAATGGAAACTTTCTCGAAGGGATTTCAATTTCTAAATGGTATCGAACAAATCAGATTTCTTGTAAATATGGAAACTTAGGTAAACATTGTTGTAAAAAATGTCGAAACTGAACATATTGCAAAAAATGTGTAGAGTGAGAGAAAATTTGTTAATTAACTCTTCAAAGGTCATCAATCGACCATCACAAAATAAATCTGTAAAAGAATGGATCCCTTTATTTTTCCATAGGAGAAAAATGGGGACAGTTGTTGAAGATTTAAATGCAATGTTTCGATACAAAAAAAACTGGACAACTAAATTGTTTCAAATTTTAAAAAATTACGAAACTGAACCCAAATCGGTCGGGATTGTTTAATAAACGGGTAAAGATATAAATTTGGATTTTAGAGAGCTGTAAAGGTAATGGAGCTCCTAATATTGAAGTTAAATGAAATTGTTTAACAGCTTTTAATTCCAAATCACCCCATAATGTTTTTTGGTTCTTATCAAGCCAATATAACCAATAACATAATTGTCTAATATTCACAGCCCAATAATACAGTCTTAAATTAGAAAGTGCAAGTCCACCATCTTTTTTTAGATTTTTGTAAATGATACTTATTAATTCTTGGTCTCTTATTGTTCCAAATAAAGGAAGAAATAAGAGAGTCAATTTGATTGAAAAATTTTTTAGTAAAAAAGATATGTATACCAAACAAGGCAGTAAGGGGAATTTGGGTCAAATTGGACCCTAAAAATTTGTGAAAAGGTATGGAATACTTCCCGCCAAAACTTTTCAATAGTAGGGCAAAACCAAAACATATGAATTAAAGAGCATCAGCAAACATTCAGATAAAAACTGGACAGCTTCTGTTTAGAAATGTAAGCTCTATGAAACACTTTAAATTGTAGAAGAGAATGAGGAGCACAGAAAGATGATTTATTAACCCGTTTAAGAATTTTATTCCATCTGTCATCAGAAATCTGACAATTTAGGTCATCCACACCAAGCTTTTTTTATTTAATCTAAAAAGTCTTGTCGGGAATCAATCATCAAGTTTTAGATACCGGTAAGAGAAACCATTAACAAAAGCTTTTAAATTTAAAATATGGAAATATGGAAACTTAGGTAAATATTGCTGTTAAAAATGTCCAAACTGAACATATTGCTGAAAATGTGTATGAGCAAGAGAAAATTTGTTAAATAACTCTTCAAAGGTCATCAATCGACAATCACAAAATAAATCTGTAAAAGATTGGATCCCTTTATTTTTCCATAGGAGAAAAATAGGGTCAGTTGTTGAAGGTTTAAATGAAAAAGTTTCGACATTAAAATCTGGACAACTTAAATTGTTTAAAACATTTTTAAAAACGAAACTGAAACACAAATCCGTAGGGATTGTTTAATAAACCGGGTAAAGAGTTAAATTTGGAATTTTAGAGAGCTGTATAGGTAATGGAGCTCCTAAAATTGAAGTTAAATAAAGTTGTTAACAGCTTTTAATTCCAAATC
The DNA here is from genome assembly GCF_048418815.1 of Hemitrygon akajei. Classification (NCBI taxonomy): domain Eukaryota; kingdom Metazoa; phylum Chordata; class Chondrichthyes; order Myliobatiformes; family Dasyatidae; genus Hemitrygon; species Hemitrygon akajei. The sequence continues at coordinate 580,288 of NW_027331931.1, read as the reverse complement.
AACCCATAATGATTTTTGGCTCTTACCAAGCCAATATAACCAAAAACATAATTGTCTAATACTCACAGCCCAATTAAATTCACAGTCTTAAATTAGGAAGTGCAAGTCCACCATCTTTTTTAGATTTGTGTAAGTGATACTTATTAATTCTTGGTCTCTTATTGTTCCAAATAAAGGAAGAAATAAGAGAGTCAATTTGATCGATTTTTTTTAGTTAAAAAGATATGTATATTTTCGAAAATATATAAAAATCTAGGTAAAATCATCATTTTCACAGCATGAATACAACCTATTAAAGAAAAAGTAAGTGGATTCCATCTAGAAAATAGTTGTTTCATGGAGTCCATTAAAGGAACTACGTTCGCTTTATAGAGATCTTATATATTTTTAGTAATTATAATACCTAGATATCTAAACGTATTAACGTATTAACGTATCTAAAAGGAAATACCATCATATATACTAACATGGACATTTAATGGAAACAATTCGCTTTTATTCAAGTTAAGTTTATATCCTGAAAAATGTACCAAAATATTGAAGTGCTTCCAAAACATTAGGAATTGATTCCTCAAAGACTTGAAATAAAAACCAAAAGATCATTTGCATAAAGAGAAATCTTATGTATGGTTCCATTCATAGAGATATCATGAATACTTTTAGCTTCACCTAGTGTTATAGGTAAAGGCTCCAATACAGGATTAAACAATAAAGGGCTTAATGGACATCCCTGTCTAGTGCCACGAGAAAGTGAGAAAAGAAGAGCTGCAGTTCTTAGTAATGACAAGCTCAAGGGCGGCTTCCTGTCTGTGGTTATAAGCCAAATGAATGATAAAATGGAATCGGCCTCATAATGTAACTGGACGTGACCCTGCACCATATGTCTGTCTGCACTGCACTTTCTCTGCAGCCATAATGCTTTGTTACAGTTATTGTTCTGTCGTATATCAGCTCAATGTACTGTTGTAATGTATCGATCTGTGTGGATGGTACGGTCAGGCAAAGTTATCACTGTAGCTCAGTACTTGATGATAATAAACAAATTCCCCATTTTAATTGTGTGGAAATATTAGACAGACTGATTTTCTGCTCTGGAACCACAGAAGGAAACTGAACTGTTTTCATTTCTGAACTGAACTGAACTGTCGTCCAGCCTTTCGTTATAGCTCGTGCCCTCTAATCCAGGCAGTGTCCTGGTAAACCTCTTCCCCGCCCTCTCCAAAGCCCCGACATCCTTCCGAGAATGGGGGCGACCAGAACTGCATGAAACACTCCAGATTTGGTCTAACTAGTTTTATAAAACTGTTGTTACGAACTGTGACGTTTTAGAAACGAACCAACAACAATAGAGTTCACACTGGAGTCTGATTTTGATGTTAAAACCACTCTGTTTATTAGTATCTACTTATAACGTAGTAATTTACGAAGTAAAGGAAAGTTTACAGCGTTAAGTGTATATATGTGTAAATATAATTCCCAGGCTAACGAGCCTGAGGGAACAAAGCTCAGAGTCTTGAGATGGTAAAGTAGGAAAGTTCAGTAATCCACGGAATAAATGACGGGAGAGAGATATTTGTAATCCAGGGTGGGTTAACACAAAATATTCCAAAATACACTCCTATGGATTATACGAAGTGACAGCCACACACATTCGTTGTGGTTCCGTGTACCGATGATCAACCCACTCTTGTGGGCAGCGGAGAGTTCCGATCCTCAGCTGCGACCAACTGAAGCGATCAGTTCTCTCTCTCTCTCTCTCTCTCTCTCTCTCTCTCTCTCTCTCTCTCTCTCTCTCTCTCTCTCTCTCTCTCTCTCTCTCTCATCTCTCTCTCTCTCTCTCTCTCTCTCCCCCCCTCTCTCTCTCTCTCTCTCTCTCTCTCTCTCTCTCTCTCTCTCTCCCCCCCTCTCTCTCTCTCTCTCATCTCTCTCTCTCCTCTCTCTCTCTCTCCTCTCTCTCTCTCTCTCTCTCTCTCTCTCTCTCTCTCTCCCTCTCCCCCTCCCCCCCCGACTGCCTGTCTGCAGATCGCTCTCTCTCTCTCTTATGGTTCAGTCCACAGTCAGCGCTGTCAGCCTGTGACTGACGTCATAGTCCCGCTTCCTCACGCCGGCGCTCTTAAAGAAACAGTCACAGTACGACCGCAGGCTCTTTACGGCCGCAACACAACTTCCCGACTTTTGAACTCAATGCTTTAACTAATAAAGACAACGACTCCATTTGCCTTCTGAACCACCCGATCAATCTGTGCAGTCTCTTTCAGGGAGCGATGAACTTGGGAGTCTAAGATCCCTCTGATTATCAACACTGTTCAGGGTTTTGCATTTAACAGTGTACTGTCTCATACATTCGACCTACCGAGCTGCCAAGATGATCATCACTAATCAAATCTCACTGAGATTTCTCAGGTCCTGTTGAATTTATTGCCAAGTGCACAAGTACGGAAGGTCCAGGTACAGAGAAACACTGACTTGTGGCAGCATCGCAGGCAAGTACTTTCAGATAACACACGGAACACAAATCATACGATTCTCTGTCAGTAACAATCTATATATATGTTTTATGTCATTAACAATATGTAAAATACATTGTGTCATGATCAATATTAAAATGTGCCGTTTTCGGCCTTTCGAACTGCTATTGATGTGGACGCGGTGCATGATGCTAATCTGAAGTGTGTTCATGCTTCCCAGAAGTCTGCACACACGAAAAGGACCGCATGAGTCATGAGAGAATGTAGCAACTGTTGGAATGGAATGCAGTTTATAAACATGTGTTAATCAGTTGTTTATGCAATGTAAGAAGGTTAATTCCTAAATTATATTGGAGGATACATTAATTCATAGGGTTGGTGCCTTTCTACATTCCACAAATGTTTGAAAAGCTGTCAAGTGTCATCACCCAGCCTAATTCTTACTGCACCCATAATGACATTACAATATTGACAGGAGCACCACAATTTAAGTCAATTGTAAAGTTATTTCAAGTGAGCAGTCCTTGTTGCATTGCGTGCAGATAGGTACAGCATGTTCACGAGGCATTTGTATAATAAGCCACCAATAAAATTTTAGTAACAGTTATATCTGTGTATTTTTTCTTTGCCGTTTCTTACATGTCCCTTGCAAAATATGAAAGAGACAAATGTATTTCTTGGACTGGAACTGTGAGCACAACAAAGAATCTAGGACTAAAATTGTCTCAGGGTTGGAGGAATAGAGAAACTTATGGTTATCACTTCTGTACTCAAATGTCAGCCTGCATTGTGTCTGTGTAACTACATATCAAATAGAAGCACATACGCAGGAGATGGCTTTAACTGGAGTATTCACATTGCAGAGTGGGAAATTGATCAATGAACATGTGCGGACAACAGGTCAATATGCATACATAGACGGCAGTCCATACGTAGTGCGAAGGGGAGTGGCATTAGATTTGGCAGGTGTCTTGTCTAAGACAATGTACTCGTTTGCCAGTGTCATGTTGCTGGTATTGACACGGCCATCACTGAGAGGTAAGTCCGGTAGCTTTGACTAGTGGCCAACCTGGACATCTGAAATCTGGAGAGGAGGGGACTTCAATAAGGCTCATTGTCCGAGGGGCAGCTCACGGCAGTGCAATAGAGCAATCGGTGACCAATCAACTAGTGGCCAATCGGCATTTGGGATTGATTAGTAAGAGCAAATTAAAGTAAGGTGGGACAAACCCAGTGGCCGTCTTCTGAGTAGAAACATAGAAAACCTGCAGCACAATATGGGCCCCTCGGCCCACAGAGCTGTGCCGAACATGTCCCTACCTTAGACCTACCTAGGCTTTACCCATAGCCCTCTTTTTCTCAGCTCCATGTAACTATCCAGGAGTCTCTTAACAGACCGTATCGTTTCCGCCTCCACCACCGCCGCCGGCAGCCCATTCCACGCACTCACCTCTCTCTGTGTAAAAAAAAACTTACCCCTGACATCTCCTCTGTACCTACTCCCAAGCACCTTAAACTGTGCCCTCTCATGCTAGCCATTTCAGCCCTGGGGAAAGCCTCTGACTGTCCACATGATCAATGCCTCTAATTATCTTGTACACCTCTATCAGGCGACCTCTCATCCTCCATCGCTCCAAGGAGAAAAGGCCGAGTTCACTCAACCTATTCTCATAAGGCAAGCTCCCCAATTCAGACAACATCCTTGTAAATCTCCTCTGCACCCTTTCTATGGTTTCCATGTCCTTCCTGTAGTGAGGCAACTATAACTAAGCACAGTACTCCAAGTGGGATCCGACCAGTGTCCTATATAGCTGCAACATTACCTCTCAGCTCTTAAACTCTATCCCACAATTGATGAAGGCCAATGCACTATATGCCATCTTAACCACAGAGTCAACCTGTGTAGCAGCTTTGTGTGTTCTGTGGACTCGGACCCCAAGATCCCTCTGATCCTCCGCACTGCCAAAAGTTTTGCCTTTAATGCCATATTCTGCCATCATAGTGTAGGGACTGCGGTCCGCAGTCAGGTACTCAGGATCACTCAGCATAATGTTGCACGAACATTATTAGCAAAACACTCCGACACAAGACGGGTTTCATTTTGTTACAGACAAAAATGCCAGTTTGGTACTACAAGTAAACTGCATTTCCACATTGGTGGAGAAGTGTGCTGACACCCCTCACTATCTGTAAAAACTGTGACGAAATGCTAAGGTGTATTCAATATGGACTGTGCCTTTAAAAAGAGAGAAATTTGGTGTACACCGATTCAGAGAGAGAGAGAGAGAGAGAGAGAGAGAGAGAGAGAGAGAGAGAGAGAGAGAGAGCGAGAGAGCACCGAGCAGGCCGTGAGTCTCCATGGTTACGGAAGGGCGGAGCTATAAATGGGCAGCTGGCGTTCAGCATGTTTGGGATATATTCAAGGTCAGCTGGCTTTTCAGACAGACACACAGACACGGACAGAAATGCAGAAGAAATAGACACTGGATGAACTTTCAGAGCCCACGAAAGTGTGGGTTTTGATCGCAGTGTGGCAAAGGGGTGACCGGTGGAATGTTATCGGTGTGTTTAACCTTCGATAGCTTTACTGCGTGAAGGCGATACTCTTTTGTGTTATCACAAAACTTTAACAGGACTTCGGAAGGCAACGGAGAGATCGACGACATCAGCTTACTTGGAAAACAAATCACCTCTCTCTCTCTCTGTCCTCAATTCTACTCAACTTAATATCACGAACTGAACTGACGTCATTCCTATACCATCGGAAGACTGTATCATTTACCACCTAAGCTGAAGAAGTTTGGGGTTTTATATTTACACACTTACATTTGCATAAACTCTGCTAACCTGTTTGATTTATCTGGTTTTATATTACGAGATTACGTGGATACTGATAAGTAGTGTTTTGTTTGTAACAATACCAGACTCCAGGTGTGTTCCATTTTTGCTGGTTCTTTTAACCCGTTACAGGGTACGTAACAAAACCGTTCCAACCCCTACATCACACCGCATTTCTGTAAACTCCTTCGACCCCTGCAGCACTCGGCATCTCTGCAAAACCTCCATCATCCACCCCTGTACATACAGACGACAGCAGACCCGAGAAAGATACCGTCGTGTCAGATTGCATGGCTCATAAAACATTGTTGGCCAAAAGAAACTACAGACTGATCAAGGCCAGGGAAGCAGACAAACCAGTTCTCTCTGTTTTCCCCCATTTTGTGGACTATGAACTAATTCTTGCACTGGAATAATTTAATCAGAGGAACTGAATGTGGACACAGGAAGCTTCAGGTAATGATCTGCTAAACCTGAGCCCATTCTCAAACAAGTCGCCATTTGTTATGTGAAGGGCGTGGATTCTGAACTGATTCTTGACTCTGGGACAATCTAATCAGAGCAATAAACCTGACACTATGCTCAGAAGAGTAGCTACTTGTTAAGACAAGTGTTATCAACCCATTTTTCCAGCTGGTCCAGATTCCGCTTCATGCTTCTGTACTCTTCATCACTGTCGACTGCACCCACAATGTTGCTGTCAGCGACAGTGTGTAAATCTACGTGGTTTTAGTAGAAATAATAATTTACTTGTTGGTAAATACAGATTCTCTGTATCTCATTGATCATTGTTACAATGGGTGTTTCTTGTCATAGTGGCGCCCATCATTAACATTGCCCACTAACAGGACGTGCCCTCTACACAGTGTTACCATCGGGAAGGAGATACAGAAGCCTGAAAGCTCAGGCTCAGTGATTCAGGAACTGCTTTTTTCCCTGCTGCCACCTGTATCTCAGTTTTGTTTTCTCTATATTTATTTATCCTGTATTTCATTGTACTGCTACCGTAAAGTTAAAAATTTCGCGACGTATGTCTGTGATATTAAATCTGTTCTGATTCTTTAAATGTACCTTTGAAACCTCTGATTCTGATTGAGATGCAGGGGGGATGAGTTAGATCGAACTTACATTAGTTGAAAGCCTATCAGAACCTCATGTATTGTGCTGTAATATTCTATGTTCTGTGTTCGACCGAGCGTACCGTATCTTGCTATAGTTAAGTAAATCGATTAATTATTTAAAGCTACAACGCCTTGCTTTTCCAGACTACTCTCAATGCGTCGGATAATAAAGGGCAGGAGAATTTAAAAAAATATATTAGGCCATAATTATCAGTCCCGACCGCTGGATGTTCTCGATAACTTTGTTCGGAAGGGACTCTCCAAGTATTATGTAATGATGAATTGTCCTCGGTGTTCAGACTGCGCTGGTCATGGGGTATGAAGGGAAGTAACTGGACAAACAATAACATTAGCAATAGTCAGAATGGGCCGGTGCGTAGTAGGTCATGTCTAACCAATCTCACTGAGCTTTACGAGGTAGTCACCAGGAATGGTGTGGAAGGCAAGGCAGTGGATGCCGTCTAACAGGGACTTCAGCCAGGAATTTCTCAAGGTTCCGTATGGGAGGATGCTCTAGAAGGTTCAGTCGTTTGGCTTTTACGATGAGGTAGTAAATTGGATTCGCCATTGGGTACGTTGGGGAGCTAGAGTGTGGTAATGGATGGTTGTCTCTCTGACTGGGGACCTGTGATGAGTGGACTGCCCAAGGGAACGTTGCTGTGTCCGTTGTTATTTGTAATCTATATCAACTATCTGGATGATAATGTCGTTAACAAGATCAGCAAATTTGCCGATGACAGCAACATTGCGGGTGTAGTCGACACTGATGAAGAGTAACGGAGCATGAAGCGAGATCTGGACCAGCTGGAAAAATGGGTTGAAAACTGTCAGATCACATTTAACACAGACAAGAGTTAGATTTTGCACTTTGGCGGACCAGACAGGGTTGGTCTGACACAATGAGAAATAGGGCACTGAGGAGTACGATAGAACAAACGAATCTGGGAATGCAGGTCCATAATTCAATGAAAGTTGCGCCACAGTTAGACAGGGTCGTAAAAAAAAGATTTTCGCACATTGGCCTTCATAGACCAAAGTACTGAGTGCAGGAGTTGTGACGTTACCTTGCTGTTGTTTAAGGCTTTATCGGGGCCTAATTTGGAATATTGTGTGCGGGAAAGATGAAAATAAAGTTAAAATAATGCAGAAAAAAATTACACGGCTAGTGCAGTGACGGACTGAATGCTTTTAATTAAAAGGAAAGATTACATATTTCAGCATTTTATTTCCGAGCGGGTAGAAGACTGAGGGGCGATTTGACAGAGGTATACAACATTATGAGGCGTATAGAGAGTGTAAATGCAAGCGGGGTTTATCCACTGATGTTGGGCGAGAATACAACTGGAGATCAGGGTGAAGTGTGAAATGTGAAATGTTTAAGGGAAACATGAGTGAAAACGTCTTCTCTCAGAGGGTGGTCAGAGTGTTGCCAACACAAATGATAATTGAGATTCCGATGTCAACGTTTAGGAGATGATTGGAGAAGTCCACGGATGAGAGGGATATGGATGGCCACGGTCCGGGTGAGGTCGATGGCAGTAGGCAGTTTAAACAATTTCTCCCGGACCTGACGGGCTGAAGACCCTGTTTCTATGCAGTGGTTCCCTGTGGCTGACTGACTGTATGTCTAGGTTAGAACTTTAGTGTCTCACAGCACCGACCAATCTAGACAGTCTTTGATACTGTTCGATCCCTCTGGCCTCGCACACACTGAAGCATGGAGACTGAGTTAATGGATGGTTACTGCATGAGAAGATGGAAACTTTTGAAGTTGTTTATTCTGCATTCCCCAATTGCCTGTGATGGTTTTGAAGGAAGACAAGTGTAAGCCTGGATATTTGCTTTTCTTTTGCTGCGATTTTAGTTTGTGTAGATTTGTGTGTTTCATTTATTAATGATTTTAGATGGAGACACGGATTCCACACCGGCCATGTGGATTCAGGGTTAAATAGATCGAAATATGAGCGTGTCTGCACTGGATGCGATAAAACCACGATTCAGAGGTAAATTGGCATTATTATAAAATGGTGTGTACTTCAATTGGGAATTTGAAATTGGCATTTTGGACGGCTGGTTATTTTAATGAGCAGCAAAAGCTGCTGCTGAACACTTCGAAATGCTGGTTTTAAGTTGTAGTGCTTTGAAGTCAATGTTGCATTTGCCCTGCAATACGTAAATGACAGGTCAGTTTAGACAACGTGCCGGTCCAATCAATCGTTCAGCGATTTGCTTACGTCGTCAGTCTTAATTCCATAAATTATCCAGTTGCTGCTCTGTGTTCAGATTAAATCGACTATTTCCCTCAGCCCTATTTCAGCAGTTTAACTGCAAACTCGAAATAAAGTTATGAAGTGTACCGAAATTACGACTCTGCATGCGGAACACGGCTGCCCACTGTCTTCCATCCAGAATTCACTCTGTCTACGACATCATCTGCCTTCTGTTAGGAAGCCAATTCTGAATCAACGCAGCCAGGTTTCCCTCGATCCCATGCTTCCTGAATTTCTGAATGAGTCCACTTTGGGGAACTGATCAAATACTTGACCGTAATTAATGCACCCACATCGAATGATCTGATTCTTCTGTTTCTTTTATTTTCACTTTTTCAAATAATTCAATCTGACTCATAAAGGACAACATGCCATGTTGTCTGTCCGTAACCAGACTACGTTTCTCTAAATACTCATGAATTCCTTCTTCAATAATCCCCTACAATAGTTTACCCACTACTGATGTAGGACTCCCTGGTCAATAATTCCAAGAAGTATCCCTATTATTTTTCGTCAACAAATGAATAACATTTTCCACCCTCCAATCATCTAGTTCTACTTCCATGGCCGGCAAAGACACCAATATCCTGTCCAAAAGCTCAACAATATCTGAGCTCGCCTTCCAAAATTACCTGGAGTATATCCCTTACGGTATCGGGGAATCATCTGTCACCTGGAGTATAACCCTTCCGGTACCTGGGAATCATCTATCACCTGGAGTATATCCCTTCCGGTACCGGGGAATCATCTATTACCTGGAGTATATCCCTTCCGGTATCGGGGAATCATCTATCATGTTTTCCAAGTTTCTATCGCATCCTCCTTTCAACGTCGGCATGTTCGAGCATACCTATCTTTTGACGCTGTGTTCACATTGATCAATGTATTCAGTGAGGAGCTTCACTGCCTCCTTGGACTCCAGACACAAGTTTTCCTCTTTTACCTCTGATCTGCCTACACTCTATCAGGTCTCCTCCTGTTCTTCACTTACCTTAGTGCATCTTTACTCCGCTTCTAACTTTGAAGCCCATTGTTAAATTCTTTTCTGTCGACATTGTGACTCGCCATAACCCTATCTGATCCTAAAGTATCTTCCTTTCTTCCTCTTGACGAGCTGTTCCATATTTCTTGTCAGCAAGGGTTACTTTACGCTCTCATCCTTTGCTTCAATGAGACAAGCCGATGCTGAACTCATGTAAGTGTTTTGTGAACAATCTCCACAAATCTGTTGTGCATTTCCTTCAGTACATCATTTCCTTATTTACCATTCCATGTTCTGGCCAGTTAGCACCACACATCGCAGATCTCCAGTTCAATACATCTCATGCTCCCTGGTCATATCCACGTGTACGGTAAATGAAGGAGAGTTCTGCCCTGTCGTTCTGAAATGGTGACCTGCGAAGAGATTTGTCACCTGATCCGTTCCCCGTTCTAATATTAGATCCGGTACGGACTGTTCGCTAGACTGTCTTTCTTTTTTATATTGACATGAATCCTTCCAGCACACAACTGAGAGATTATGCCAGACCGCAAGGGCAGGAATGGCTGCTGCACTTTCCCGGGTTCATATATTTCAAAATGGAATCAGATAAAAGACAGTAAAGGGAGTCCCATTGAAACACGGGGAGAGTATGATAGCACGCAGAATCCGAAAGGGAAGGAACCGTGGAGTGACTGTCTATTGATAGACTGGGAGTAGTTCTCAGAGCAGAAAGGGAGCAATCACTAGTTTGTGAGCATTCTGTACAGACCACAGACCCGCACCCCATCACCAAAAATTAAATATATATAAATAAATAAAATAAAATATATATCTGTGTGTGTGTGTGTGTGTGTGTGTGTGGTGTGTGTGTGTGTATGTGTGTGTGTGTGTGTGGTGTGTGTGTGTGTGTGTGTGTATGTGTGTGTATGGTGTGTGGTGCGTATACACACACATAGATACAGAAACAGCGCGGAGATGCAGAGATATATTTTGGACAGGTGCCATATTAACAAGCTGTTGTCACAGGCAGCTTAAATTTCAATAAAATTCATCGGCACTTCCTCGCGTTAAAGGGTTTAGATATGACTGAATTTCGTAGTTGCGTCCAGAAATGAGTCCTGGCACAACTATCGAACAGGCGGAATGGAGAACAGTCCCTCCTGGATCCTGCACCGGAAAAGGAGAAGGATCTCTTCGCGGGTCACCGATTCGAAATGTCCGATAACTACACCGGGATAGATGCAGACTGTATTTAATTGGTGCCATTGGGTAACAACTTGGGAGCCAAATTCGGGAGAGGATTTGCTCCTTGAACTGCACAACAGGTGATTCTTTGTCGACTTGCATTGGGGTTGAGTATAGACTTGTCTCATTGAGGCGAGGTAAGGACGGTAGTGTAAAGTAAACCTGGTTGACAACGATATTGAACACCTCGTCAAGAGGAAGAAAGAAAGATATTTGAGGGTCAGGAAGAAACGATCAGGCAGGGCTATGGAATGTCACAATGTAGCCTGGACGGAAACGAACAATGAACTTAGAAAGGGACATGAGGCGTCCTTGGAAAGTCGCATTAAGGTACGAGAAGAACAGGAGGGTGATGAGACAGAGGGTGGGAGAGCTGAGAAATAAAATGGTAAGCATGGGTCTGAAGTGCAAGGAAGCAGTGAAGGTCCTTAATGATACTTTGCTTATATATTCAACAGTGAGCGGGACCTTGATTAATGAGGATTAAGCGTAACAAAACACAGATATACCGACGGTAACAATTATGCGCTGGAACCTTATAAAATATTAAAATAATCATTCGCCTTTTCTAGAAGGGAAATACGTTGTTGAAAGCGGGCGAAGATATTGCTGCGAATTGGGGCATGATATTTGTGGTCTCACTATCCACAGAAGTAGTACCGGAGGATTGCAGAGTGGCAAATGTTTTTTTTCTTTGTTCTAAAAATTCCGTGAGGATTGTCCTGAGAGTTACCGGCCAATGAGTCTTCCGTGAGTTGTTGGCAAGCTATTGGAGAGGATTTTTAAGGAGGAGATTTTTGAGTATCTCGAGAAACGTATTCTGGTTGGGGATAGGCAGCGTGGTTTTGTAATGGATGGTCATCATTTATGCCCATGACTGATTTCTTAGAAAATTCAAAAAAACCCCGCTTAAGTCCGAAGTCGATGTGGGATGTATTAACTTTGTAAGGTGTTTGACCGGGCTAGGCATGGTTGGCACGTTCAGAAAGTTAGATGGCATTCCATCTCGGGAAACCTGGTTTCGTGGACTCAGAATTAGCAAATTGGCAGATTAGATAGTAATTGGAGGGAATTCTGCCTGGAGGACAGGGACCAGTGATGTTCCGCAAGAAGGTATAAAGTTTAGTACAGTTTACTAGTTTAATCTCGACTCTGCTGTTACAATGCTCTGAGAGGCAGACTGTAATCTGACCATCCTGCAGCACTTGGATAATTTACTGATGTCAGCAAAATGGTGAATTTCAGGATGAAACTGCACGTTATACTGTATAATCTGAACACCCGTTACATAGAACAGGGCGGATGCTACATTAACATCGAAACAACCTTTTCCAATGGAGGCCCCAAAGTCGACATTTAGCAGCATCTTGTGGTGCTTTCCAAATATATCGGATGATGCAGTATAACGTGCAGTTGCATTCTGAGATTCAGCGTTTATCTAAAGTCTGACCAGGCAAGTGAACCAGCATTCCAACATGCCAAAATCAAACACCTAATTCGAGTACAAATGCATTTATCCTAATACCAATTTCCCTTTGAATAGTGGGTTTATCATACATGGATACCTTTTTACCACGATTCTACCTGGCCGGTGTGAAATCGGCGACTCCCTCTGAAATCAATAACAAGGCAGACAAGTAAAATAACACCATATAACTACACAGGTACATGCAAAACAAAGTGCAAGCATGCGCTTTTCTACGTTCAAAACCGTTGTAGATAACTGGCGCATACAGAATAAACAGTTAAATACCAGAGTGTAATCCCTTATCAGATATTCCAAGGACCAGAGGAAAGAAAGATCGGGGTGGTTGCGGCCCACATACACTGACACTTCATGTAATTTCGGAAAGACCCACTCTCTGAAATTCAACTCAGTACCTGGAAATGCATTTCACTCAACGAACCAGACTTTTCCAGACAGTCATATCCTGTGATGAAACAGAGGATTAATTCAAACATCCTGTCAATACAAACCTAACAAAGACACGACTGCTTTCCGTTCATTTACGACCGAATTACCTCTCCTTGTTTGTCAAGTGAACCCGCAAACGTCCTGTCCTCGTGCAATATTTTACAATCTCAATGCATTCATATTGTAAACTTTTGCAGAACACGTCGTGCTATTAAGTGTTGAACAGTTTACAACTAAGCAATAATTAGAATCATTCAAACATTTAAGAAATCCTTCCGAGTTTAAAGCATATGGACGCTGAAGGCTATGTATCGTCTCAAGTTGATACTCAACAATTTAAAACATGCAGTCATCGCGTCACCGAATCCCCTGCGGCTTCCACGTTTTCTGGCCTCTAAATTCCGCTCAAACATAGGATGTAATTTAAATGAAAGTGTTGCTGTATAGAGTCATGTTTAGTAATCCCCATAACCACCGCTGAATGAATATATATTTAACAGGGTACTGGTCTCGGCCCGAAACGTCGACAGCGCTTCTCCCTACAGGTGCTGCATGGCCTGCCGCGTTCCACCAGCATTTTGTGTGTGTTACTGGGAACATTTGCCTACCAAATCCGGTCCGGAACTATCGCCTTTATCACCTAATTAAGGGTATATTACTTTAGTGTGTGTCCTCCCTCATATACTAACGCCTGCACTTCACACGCAATTGCATATTCACACGCAATAACTTTGTACTGAGTCTCCATGCTGAGTACTCCATACTCCATACTGAGTCTCCATGCTGAGTACTCCATACTCCATACTGAGTCTCCACTCCGTGGGTGTAATGACAGACCGATGAAACATTACCATAGATTTTCTATGTTGTCAGTGCTGCGACACACTAAAGTTCCGAACGAAATTTATGTGACTTCTGGCTCGATGTAATGTTGATTAATTATAGCGCTTGGAACACCATTCATGGATCTGACGTAAATGTGGTCAGGTGCTTGGCGCTTGTCTGGTTAGCACGTCCAGCGGTATCCTCTGTTAATAACTAGAAGTGACTTAACGGATTATTTAATTCTTCACTTGCTCACCTATCCATTTATTTTCGCACAGTCCAGTGTGGAGAATGTAATTCTGAGACTTTAAAAGGCAGCGAAGTGTTCTGACACAAAAGCTTCTGGGTGAGGCAGAAAGGACGCAGTGCATGGTATATTCCGCTTTCAGATTCCTGCCTCTGTCTACTTCCGTTGCGACTTTCTCGCTGGTCGCACGTGGGGAAGGGGAGGGAAGAAGGTAGCATTGTCCTGTTTGAATACTGGCAGGAGATGTTTGGAAGTGGGCTGCCTATCATAGTCATGACCATGAGGAATTGCACCACTCCTGATTTAAATCAGTATACATTGCACTCAATCCTTCCACATCGCTACAAGCTGATCTGCCTCTTCTCACTCACTCTTCTTTCACAAACCATCAGAAACTGACTCAAATGCATTATTTTCTCGCTCCTCGCACCCGCCCTCCTCGCAAATATGTTGCCCTCTCCTTAAGGTGGACAACCTCTCTTCAAGAAGAGTCTCCACGTCATGGAAAACATTATTGCTTCTTATAATCGGTCCCGCTGCACTTCAGTTTGCTGCCGCCATTCTACCCAATTCTCAATTAAGCATCCTTTCTCTCGGGATTCGTTTACCCTCCTTGTCTCACATTGTCCCATGGGTAATCATCCAAATCTTTATCACAGCTTCTTTATATTCCTTCATTCACCATGACCAGTGGAGTCTCCACTCTGAGACTTCGCGTTACCCACTTCTCAATTACAATACAAAACAGGCAAGTTCTGCGATTGATGTTATAGGTACAGGGGACTTTTATTTCCCAAATATTGAGTGAGAGAACCAAGTGGCAAATGGATTACAGGGAAGTGAGTTCATTATGTTAGTGAATTGCTGTTTTTTTGACGCGGTATGTTAATGCACCGATAAGAGGGGAGGTCTGTCTAGATTTGAAATTCTGAAACAATTCAGGATAGGATTTTGAGTGCAGAAGTTGATAAACTTTTCCAATGTCTCGAAACTTTCGCCACAGTAGAGAATTCCTGGGTTATATGTCATAGGGGTCTGTCAAGTGTATTTAAAATTTGAGAGGAATGTTCAATAATGAATGAGGATGGAGAGAGGTGAGTAAGACAGTTCACTGGTCAACTTGGTTGAAACTGGTTCAACCGACAATCAGACACTGAACATACTGAGGACAATCGACCTGTCGTAGAAAGTGCTTGGACTAAGAGGAACAATCGAGACAAAGTAGACGGCGAGAAAGAATGTATAGTAGAGACACGAATTAATAATTTTCGCCGGTATTCATATTCGAAAAGGGGTTTGCAGTGGCGGATTCAAAAAGGCAAGGTAAAATTCTGCTGCGACTCACTAGAAATGTAGCCGATATCCTAATGGACTTAAATGAGAATAACTGCGGGGCTGAGTGAGGTTTGTGGACTGAAAGAGGAGAGAATACTTTGTCCAAGGTTATGACATTTTGGGGAACAATTCTGAGATGCTAGATGATAACAGGGGCTGCAAAAGAGGACCCAGCACGGAACAAGAGCAGAACACTGTGGCTCAGAGAGACACGAATATCAGCCAACGATAGGCAGCCATTTTTTTGCTGGAAAGGCTGTGGTCTAAATTCGTTTGCCCGACATGTGTTATTATGAAGAGCACCGTGATCGGGTGGGAAATGTGCATTTACCCCTCAGAGGGAGAGTGGTCACAGATCGGAAACAAGATGCACGGGTGTGGAGGCAGAGTTAAGATGCCACTAAACGACTCCTTCGCACGCATCTTCGGAAACAGCTCTATTAACATCTGTCATGTTTTCATTTTTCCTTTTCAGGGTTCTTTCGAAGACCTTGACCTGGAGTTACACGCTGACTTCGGTTCTTTGCGGGAATGGTACTGGAGTATCAGAACTGTCCGTTATCCGATATGCCAAGGGTTCGGCCTGAGAGTCTCGGCCGCACTTGGAAGCCTGAGATCTCGGGGCTCTGGAGATGGCCGGGTTGAGGGTCGGCGTCACGGCAGGAGACCCGTGTGTCACCGGTGAGGCCGGAAACACTTTTGCTGTGGGCCAGAAGACCCGAGAGCTTTACTGTCTTCGGCCACGGATCTCGGTTGCTGTTATGTCTCCCACTCGTCGTGAAAATGGGGGACACCTCCCTCTCCCTTATTAGTGGGAGAGAGAACCTGTGGTTTGTCGAATGCCAGATGTAACGAGAAGTCTTTGGGGTATCTGCAAGTCTGTGTCTTTGCTGTTACCTACCTCACGTTTGTGCCCGGTGGTGGTGTTGATGCTTTTTTTGCCACGATTGTTGCTCGCTGCCGCACGCGGGGAGAGGGGAGCTGGGGAGGGGGGATTTGGAGTTCTCACGTTTAACCATCGTTCACTCTTTGGGGCACTTCTCTGTTTCCGTGGATGTTTTAGAAGGAAATGCGTTTCAGGATGTATATTGCATACAATTCTTTGAATTGAACTGGATCTTTCAACCTATAAACCTTTGAGCACCTAGCGAGGCTAAGCAGCCTCACAGTATGTCAGAAGTATCTGGATAGGGAGACAACGACCAATCCTGATCAAATTCTGGTAAACGAATTCAGATTACCTCAAACAAAGCTGCCCCGCTACTTTGTAACTGTCATGGTCCGGTCCGTGAAATTCGCGTTCCGGCTCACAGCCCGTTCCGTGGACTCCGGACTCCGCGTCTCCCGGCTGTCCCTTGTCTCATTTGGGCTTCATCATAGGCACCTGATTCTCGTCTTGTGGCCGGGAATTTAAGTTGCCCTGGGTTCGAGGCTGGTGGCTGGTTCGTCTTGTCAGTATTCTGTCCTTTTCTCTGTGGGGTTTCTGTCGTCAGTATCCTGTCCTTGCCTCTGTGTGGGTTTCGTGTCGTCGGTATCCTGTCCTCGCCTCCGTGGGGTAAGTCAGGCCGTCCTTGCCGTTACCCTACGGTGGGATCTGTCCCTCCCGGTCCTTGCCTCCGTTGGGTAAGTCAGGCCATCATTGCCGTTACCCTGAGGTTGGACTGCTCCCTTCCTTCCCTAGGCTTGAAGCCCTGCCCTGCAAACTGTGCCTGGAGCCTTGCTTCGCCTCGCCTTGTCTTGCCTTAATAATAAGACTATTAAGGGATTGGACACGCTGGAGGCAGGACGCATGTTCCCGCTGATGGGTGAGTCCAGAACTAGAGGCCGCAGTTTAAGAATAAGGGGTAGGCCATTTAGAACTGAGATGCGGAAAAACTTTTACACCCAGAGAGAGGTGGATATGAGGAATGGTCTGCTCCAGAAGGCAGTGGAGGCCAAGTCTCTGGATGCATTCAAGAGAGAGTTAGATAGAGCTCTTATAGATAGCGGGGTCAAGGGATATGGGGAGAGGGCAGGAACGGGGGTACTGATTGTGTATGATCAGCCATGATCACAGTGAATGGCGGTGCCGGCTAGAAGAGCAGAATGGTCTACTCCTTCATCTATTGTCTATTGTCTATTGTCTATTGTCTATTGCCTCTGCCTGGAGCCTTTCCCCGCCTAGCCTTGCCTCTGCTTGGAACTTTGCCTCGCCTTGCCTGTGTCTGGAGCCCCGCCCTGTTTGGAACTGTCTCATTAAGCCCACGACTCCGCTAGGTAGGTCCGGCCGTTTTGCCGCTACCTAGCGTTGGGACATGTTTCGTTGTTTTCAGTGCTGTGTGTAATGTTTCCCGGCCCTACGTACTGTACCCAAGGAGAAGTCCCGGCTCGGTGTTCCATGCTCCTGTCTCTCCTTCGGCTCCGTGTTCTGCGTTCCTGTTCTTCCCTGATCAAGGCTCTGCGTTCCAGTCTCTCCCTCGACCAAGTCAAGGCTTCGGAGTCTCGTCCAGTCCCAGTCACGTCCAAGATCCTTGTCCTGTCCAAGCCAGCGCTTTGTGCTCTCGTCTTGTCCATGTGCCTCACCCAGCCCAGGAGTACCTTGCCCAGCCCGGTGCTGGGGTTTCCTTGTCCTGTCCATGAGTCTGACGTCCAGTCCTGTAGCCTCGTTTTGTCCTCGCCTGGTTCTGTAGTCCGAGCCCGAGTCAAGTCCCGGGTTCTGGGTCCTTGTCCAGTCTCTGGCTCGGAGTCCAAGCCCAGGCTCCTGGTTCCCAGTTCCATGTCCTGGTTCTGCTATCCTCGTTATTCCTAGCCCAAAGTTGCAGAGTCTGTAGAAAGTGAAACCCCGCTAACCCTAACCCACGGGATTGAGTCAAGGGTGCAAGTGTGCCAATTTTCAACATGGAGATGACAGAGAGGTGAAAGATCAATTAGACCATGGAACTTTATGAGAAATACTGGCCGTTATTTAGTATTATATGGTACCGGGGCAGGAAGGGGTCATGGGCATCATCAGAGTAACAACGAAAGGTAATTCAGCCGGAATACGAAAAAAACAGCAGTGTGTTCCCTATCGTTGGGAGGTGTCTCGCTGGAAGATGAGATGTCGTTCTCCTCATTTATTTTAAGCCTACGATGGCAGTGGAGAAGACCGCAAACAGAGGAAAGAAGTCCGAATATCAATGGATTAAGCATTAAATTGTTATGAGATCAGGATCAACCATGCTCGCAGTCGGAGCAAATCCAGGTTGCGTTTTATTTTCCAATGTAGTGGAGACATCATTGTGAACCCTGAAAGTGCAGTAGGCACAGCGCTAACAAGCTAATTAAGGTATGAGACCTTGGTCAAAGTTATCTCAGAGCTCAAATCTCTTTCGGTGCCCAAACCTTTGAATGGTGCTCCATTCCTATTTTTCACTCTAAAATTGTACAAAACAAAAATAATATTCTAATCTTGCTTAAAATGATGAAAAAAAAGTTTCATCTATAACTTTATGACTTCTGGAAATCATTTCAACTTCTCTTCACTTAAATATTCACAGTAACATAAATTTTGACCAGTGGTGCCCGAGACTTTTGCAAGCCACTGTATGTCGCTAATAATAGTTTTGCTTCTGTGTGTAACATCCCCTGGTCCTCCACTTCAAGGAGAGAATGACAGATTCTCCGCTGATATCTGAAATGTTCCATGTTCGGCAATTTCCTGGTGAAACACTTGTGCAGCGGCTCCACAGCAATCTCGTCCATCACTCACGGGGAGCAGAAAATCAGAACACTATTATATATTATTGCATCATGACTTTTCCCGTCCGTGACGGCATCTGTTCAGAACGTATTGGATGTCCCATTGTAAATCTGCTTCCATACCTTCATTGATGTTTGGACTTCCAGTTCTTTCTTCGTGTCCACATCAGCACTCCCGAGAACCCCGTCACTCTTTGTGTATATCCCAGCCATACTCACCCATGGAAGGTAACCTCGTACCTCAGTATTGACCCCGGTCTGCCCTTCGCTGACTAGCTGACAAAATGACTAATTTAATCCCACAACCGACGACCCATTGGATATTTATTGCAACGAGTATCTAGAGAGAGTGAAGGACTCTTCTCATGAGCCATTCAGTTCAGACCATTCAATACATAAGTAAATCGAGGTGGGATATTAGGAACATAAAAACAGAATAAACAATGTTGTGTTGTGTTTAAAATGGAAGTGTCAAATAGGCAAATACCATTGTCTACAACACTATCAACAACACTAGCAATTTAGCGCATCTGCCAAACAATTGTTGTTACAAATGTAATGAATGCAGATGCTATGTCGGTTTAAACATATACACAAATTCGAGGGTCATGTGTACGGCGGTTGAATTACTTTGCTTCATACCGGTGCGAGCATTGGTGGCCGCTGGTTTACTACACGAAAGACTGCATGTATATCAATTGTATTCACATACAAAACGCTGGGGGTATCTCCGCAGGTCAGGCAGCATCTATGGAAATGAACAAACAGACGTCATTACGGGCCAAGACCGTTCATTAGGGGGTAGAAAGGAAGGAGGAAGATGGCAGAATAAGAACCTCTTGGGGAGAGGGAAGGATAAGCTAGAAGGGAATGGGTGTAGCCAGGTTGGCGAAATAACAGTCTGGGTGATGATAGGTGAACAAGGCAAAGGGCTGCAGAAGAAGGAAGCTGATAGGAGAGGAGAGTGGATCCAAGGAAAAGGGAAGGAAGAGGGGCGTCATGAGAAGGCGATAGGCAGATCAGGCGGAGCGAGAAGAGGCCGAAGTGGGGAAAGGAAGGAGGGGAAAATACCGGAACTCAACGGAAATCGATGTTCTTGCCATGAGATTGCAGGCTACCTGGACGGAATTCGAGGTGTAGCACATCCGGCCTGAGAGTAGCCTTATTGTGGCACGAGAGGAAGCCACGGGTCGACATATCGGACCGTGAACGGGGATTGGAAAGAAAATGGTTTGCCACTGGGAAATTTCGCTTCTGTTGATGGAGGTGAGGTGCGACGAAGTGTTAATTAATTTGAAGAAAGGTCTTGGCCAGAAAGGTCGACAGATTAATAATTTCCAAAGATGCTGCCTAACCTGTTGAGTTCCTCTAGCGTTTTGTGCGTGTTCCAGTGAAATTGATTAAATGTTTACATGCATTCACTATCTCCGTGAGCCTGAATATGTATTAGTTTAAGTCTCTTCACTATGTTACAGGGACGTACACATATCTTATTCTTTATTTTATATTTCTATTGCAAGATCTATAACCGAGACAATTCCCAGAGTGAAGAAGAACAGCCCATTGACAGTATAACATCGATCTATAGTGACAAAGTCCATGGATCCTCGGAATGGACAAGATCAACAATAACAATCATGAAACCGAGAGGTGAGTCTGAGATTGTTTCACAACAATATTCACTGACTTCTCCAATCGTCATTTCTTCATCTTTGAGATTTTGTAATTTCGTGTCAAGCTATTCATACCTCATCACAATTGGGAGTTTACTTCAATGACATCATGTTTATTTTAACCCCGGCTGTTCGAAACACGTCAGCCTTGTGTAGTATTAAATAGTCCGTGTGATGGAGCGAGTATTAATGAATGAGCGTGGAGATTCGTCAGCTCAGAGTTTCTCCAGCGAGATCGCGGACAGCTGGAAGACAGGGTGAATCTCAGACAGCATGCGTGAAACCATTGACCTTGTGAGGAAGATATGGTACTTGGTCATTGCCGTGATCGGTGTTCCTGGTAAGAACACAAGCAAATTGACATTTTAAGTTTTGTGTGCGCGGTCCGTGGACTCGTTCAGTGACCAACAGCGCTGTGATGTCGGAGTGTCAGAGAGTGCGGTGTTCACATTGCGACCAATCTCTGCGTTCGTTCAGAAGTTCCCTTGCTTTTTAATTCATGGCTTTTGCTGGAAGTAAACCGGCAGCTGAAGCGGCCGTAGAGAGGAAGATCGGGTAGATGGATTCAGTTTGTAGATTCATAGCAGGCAGTTGTGATTTATCAATGCAAAGCCGCTGTCAAGTAAACCCCGATAATCCAGCGCGCTCGCCACCTTTACGGCTATTTGGTTTTATACCGTTTCATTACAGCAACATGCTTTAAATTCAAAATTCAAGGTATTGTGCTCTGATTAGAGAAATACCTGCAAATTTGAAGGGAACGCGGGAAGCGAATGGACTTTGAGATTCAGGGGAGAGTGGTCGATTCATTTGTAAGTCAGACTCTGAATATAAGTCAAGTAAGGGCCTGTGTGCGTGTTTTGTACCAGGGTTTATTACCACGCCCTGTTATCCGTGAAGTGAAGCAGGAGTTAAGAGCAAGCCCAGCGGTGTCCGTTAAGGGTCAGATGGGGTAAGGTGCACGCGATACTCCGTTCTTGTACAATATGCTTCGGAACATTTACAATAATGCTGAAGTAATTCGGAGTGGCCCCAAAAGAGGCAGATATTTTGGAGTACCTACACTGTCTTTGGTGAAATAAGCACTAGCTTACGAAATACATTAAAGTTCAGCGGGTCAAGCATGAACCTCAAAAACGAAAATTGAGACTTTGTGATCGGATTCGTTGAGAGCGTGTGAAGGAACCCCGGCCAAGGGTAGTTGCGGAATTTAAAAGAAGCCATCCAAGCGGAGGTGGGGGTGTGGTGCTGTGTGCGGGTGATAAACGGGGGGGTCAAGAAGGAGACGCAGGCATTGGAACGGTGGAAATGAATTTGCTTTGAACTTTGTGGATGGACAGAGGTGGAGGGAGCGGGACTTCGCTGCACAGTGAGAGTGCCAGGACATAGGTGACAGGAACGCGGTAATCAGCATCGCTGAGAAAGTTGCCGAGGTACCCAGGTTTTACACATCAGTCCAAAACCTGACGGGGGGAGATTTATATTGATTTCTCTCAAGCGCTCTCGGCGATCCTTTGATAACGCCTCCTTCCCAAACGCTGTTCCTTTTCCAGTATCGAGTACCTTTTCCGTTCACCCCGCATGCATTCGTGAGAGGGATCTGAGATTCCCGCATTACTCCTTTTAAACCCCCAGATATGAGTTTTCTGCACAGTTTTATTGTTCTCAATTTCCAGCTTGTCTCTGCCCTGAGACCCACTGATCGGTGAGACAGTAATTCACTCATTCTGTTTGCTGTTCCCCCAGTGAATTTAGTGGCGATTGTGATCCTGTCCCGGGGAAAGTGCGGCCTCTCCACCTGCACTACTCGCTACCTGGTGGCCATGGCAACGGCGGATCTACTAAACATCATCTTTAATGTCATACTGTGGCGGATCAGTTATTATTACTTCCCCGGGACATTCCTGGACATCACCCCCGTGTGCAGTGTGATCTCTGCACTGGCAGAGGCAGCCACTGACTGTTCTGTCTGGTTCACCGTCATGTTTACATTTGACCGGTTTGTCGCCATCTGTTGTCAGAAGCGGAAAGCGAAGTATTGCACCGGGAAAACTGCGGCTGTGGTTCTGACAACAACCGGTGTTCTGTTCTGTGTTAAAAATGTGCCCATCTTCTTCATATATCAGTCTGTGAAAGTGATTGACAATATACCCTGGGACTGTATTGCGAAGCCAGGCTACTATACGGATCCCGGGTGGGTGGGATATGACTGGTTTACCATAGTTCTAACGCCATTACTCCCGTTCGTGTTAATACTACTGCTCAACGCTCTGACAGTCAGACACATTTTAGTGACCAGTCGCGTCCGTAAGGGGCTGCGGGGTCAGAACAAGGCGGAGAAACCCAGTGACCCGGAGATGGAGACCAGGAGGAGGTCTGTGATCTTACTTCTCACCATCTCCGGAAGCTTCATTATCCTGTGGTCGGTAAAAGTTACCGAATTCCTTTATTACATCATCGCCGGATTGGATCCAAATAATTACAATGAGTCGGAATACATATTTCAACACTGTGGAATCATGCTGATGTTATTAAGTTGCTGCACAAACACGTTTATTTATGGGGTAACTCAGTCCAAGTTCAGAGAGCAGTTCATCAGCGCAGCGAAATATCCGCTCTCGTCAATTATTCAACTAATTAATGAACAGAATATCTAAGATCTTCTCAGAGGCCGTCTCAGTGTTTTCATCTTGTTGCTATGGAACTGACGGTCACCGGAGAACGAGGCAGAGGTGAGAAATAAACTGTTTTATAGCCCGAGATAGACACAGCACGGGAACAGACTCTTCGGCATCCGCAGCCCGCGACCTCCACCTCCTAACAATTACTCAGCTCATTCCAGCATTTTCTTCACCATACTCCCGCTCCCGTTACAGCCACACCCCTTTAGACAATGATTGGGCTGTTCAGGATCTGAGGACATTTAAGACCAAATCGGCAGATATGTAAGCCATTCGTTACTTTTGCACAAGAATAAAACGAAAAAGAAAGTCAACAGCCCGCACGAACTTACAGTAAACCTTACACTTGCCCTTCGCGTTAGAAAACCCTGTTGTGGAGAAATATTTAACACCGCAGAAATCATGCATTCTGATTATAATTCTGCAAATTCCTATGGAAAAACCAGATGCCTACTCTGCTCCAGGGAATGAATGTCATCTCACCTGACGATTTCGATTAAATTTCTACCTGTGGAAACTGAATGTCGAATCTCCACTGCATTCACCCAAGTACAGTCGCAAGTTGTTATTACTTTTCTCAGCTAAAACTGGTAAAGCCTGAGGTATGGACATGGGAAAGCGCACTCATTTCTCAATTGCTAGCAACTTTCGGACTATTTTGGTGATCATTACCATTGTGGCTTTCGGGAGATTTACATAGATTTTGCCGCGTAATATTTTAATGTCATTGTGTGGTGACTTAAGGATAATACCAGTTGTAGATATTTATATTGGGACCATGTTTACCGTGTTCGTGTCCCATGGACTTTCTATTTCCTCTTTCAAGTCAGCATATTTCGGGTATCTTCGCTTTTCGATTTTCTGTAAGTGGTGTGTTATCTGGAATGGTTGTATCTATTAAGTACGTTGTTCTTGCTTCTTTATCCTGTAATATTATAACCGGAAGGACACCAGAATCTTTCATTTCCCTCTTTCACGCCACCATTGTTCACATGACTTTCCCTTACTGATTTCTGCGGTGTTCTCCGTGTTTTGGATAGCCATGCCTCTTTATAGGTTGACTTTACTGGTTTACCCTGCAATATTATATCCGGACGGGTATCGGGTACTGCCCTATCTGCAATGAACGATCAGTCGTAATTTAATTGTACGATTCGGCCTCTGAAACTGTATTTATACTAATGTATGGTACCTTGAGCATCATGCGTTTGTATTGTAAAGCACAGTTTTGGCGAATAATTCTTACCACTGCTTTCTGCCTGTGTAAGAAATCAGACTGAATTAAACTGTTGCAGGACTCTGTAATGTGTTGGATAGCTTCTGTGTTTTCCTCGGCATTTTCTGCTTTCATCGTCTTGAATTTGTTGGACATTTATTGTGTAATTTTGATATTTTTGTGCTAACCACCAGACACCCTTTTACCACAAGCAACCACTCCGTTTCTGGAAGGAGGTCTCCAACATTGAAACAGGCGTTGGACGCTTCCTGTCGACATCTACTCTGCTCCGATTGAGGGGATGTCGATAGAAGTTCATGTCTATCCATTGGTTAATCATTTCATCCATGGCGACGCTGTAGAAGTAGCTTCACTGTTTCTGACATGTGGAGTGTGTGATGGGACAGTGTGGAGTGAGATGTACTCTGTATCTGACTACGGGTGTGTGTAATGGGACGGTGAGTACTGAGCTTCACTCTCTGTCTGACCCCGGAAGTGTGTGATGCGAGGATGCGGAAAGAGCGTCACTTAGTGTTTGACCCCGGGTGTGAGTGATTGGGCGGTGTATACGGAATTTCACTCAGCGTCTGACGGAAAGGAATGTGTGATGGATGATGCGGATGGAGCTGCTCTCTGTTTCGGACACAAGGAGTGTGGAATGGAATGGTGCGGAGGGAGCTTCACTCTCTGTCAGGCCCAGGGCGTGTTTGATGGGATGATGTGGACCGACTTTCACTGTATTTGTGATCCCCGGAATGCTTAATGAAACGTGCAGGGAGTTTCAGTCAGTGTCTGAGGAGACGAGGTCGAATGAGCTTCACTGTGTGTCTGACCCCGTGAGTGATGCGAGGATGAGGAATGAGCCTCACTGCGGGGCTGCCTCAATGTCACAGCGTTCGGCTGGAGCCGGGACCGATGGAACAGTTGGGAATGAAACCCGGAGCGCGGACGTTAAAGGGGAGGATGGCTTTAAAGGGGTCGGCGGGGAAGCGGCCAAAATGTCCCAATCCCAAACCACGGTTCACACATTCAGATCTTCACAATCTCACTCTCAGTCCGGGTCTGGGTTCCTGCAGAAATCTCAGTTCCTTCTTCCATTCCTGACTGAACTGATTGTACCGAGGACTGAAACAGATGGAAGGATACAGATGAAATAAACATATTACACAACAGTGTCAGTAACAGGACAGTGGATTAATGTTTCAATAACACTCATCGACAAATGTTGCCAGAAAACCCACGGATCGGCTGAAATTTTATCACATTATAAACACGAGCACTTATCCGATTGGGAGGGTCAGTAGGAGGCGCTGGAGAGCAGGGACAGATCAGTGTGTCAGCCAGTTTGATACCAGATCCAGCACTGTCAGTGATGGGTTTGTACTGAGAGCGGAGACAAGATCCTCGGCACCAGAATCTGTGAAGCCGACAATGTGCAGCCTGGAGATGAGAGAGTGTGAGGATTAAGGACACAGAGACAGGTGGTGGTACAAATCCCCAATGTTTATCAGTAACAAAATGACTGATCACATTAATGTTCAGTGTCAGACACCCAGTGACTGTAAACGCGATCTCCCATATTCTGGTACTTAACACCAGGGTCTGTATTTTACACTCTGGGTTCCTCAGAGAAGCAGACACCATTTTCAATCCTGAATCTCTCAGTTTATTTTCGCTCAGGTTCAGCGTCGTCAGTCACCCAGCGGGACGGTTAGTCACAGGCACGGAACACCCTGGGAGCAGCATGCCCTGGATTAAACTGTACACAATGTTAGACATCCTGCACCGGAATTCAGGATCTGTTCATGTGCATTGGAATTATCTACCTCTCCAAATGTCAGCAAAATCAATTTTGTCATTGAATTCATCAAAACCATCCAATATGAACTGCAACACCTCTGGATTGTGTTCTATTTGAAGGCTACATATCTGTTCATTAATTATACGCCGACTCTGAGACGGGTATCAGTAATATCTGACAACGTAACGTGCCAACACCGTCAGGCTGTATAAACGTTAAAGTGACAGACTCAGTCCAGACTGCGTGTGCAAGGAAATGTGCAAAATCTTCATGAAGCTTGTCATTCCCCGTGACGCCGCTCGTTACTCCATTCTGTAGATACTGAACCGGGTCAAAAACTTTACTGGGTGTTTTTCATAGGCGGCCAAATAGTAACAGGGATATCGAGGAGCAGATAGGGAAACCGATCCTGGAAAGTTGTACGAAGAACAGAGTTGTCGTGATGGGAGAATTTAATATCCCAAATATCGATTGGCATCTCCTTAGAGCTAGGGGTTTGGATGGAGTGGAGTTTGTTAGAACATAGAACATAGAATAGTACAGGACATTACAGGCCCTTCGGCCCACAATGTTGTGTCGACCCTCAAACACTGCCTCCCATATAACCCCCCACCTTAAATTCCTCCATATACCTGTCTAGCAGTCTCCTAAACTTCACTAGTGTATCTGCCTCCACCACTGACTCAGGCAGTGCATTCCACGCACCAACCACTCTCTGAGTGAAAAACCTTCCTCTAATATCCCCCTTAAACTTCCCTCCCATTACCTTAAAGCCATGTCCTGTTGTACTGAGCAGTGGTGCCCTGGGGAAGAGGCGCTGGCTGTTCACTCTGTCTATTTCTCTTAATAATTTGTACCCTTCTATCATGTCTACTCTCATCCTCCTTCTCTCCAAAGTGTAAAGCCCAAGCTCCCTTAATCTCTGATCATAATCCATACTCTCTAAACCAGGCAGCATTCTGGTAAATCGCTTTCCAATGCTTCCACGTTAGGTGTGTTCAGGAAGGATTCTTGACACAATATGTAGAAAGCCTATGAAGAAATGTGGCAAAAATTCAATTTGTCAGACATCACCTTCCACGCAGAAATCTATGTTGACTGTTCCTAATCAGACCCTGTCTGTCCAGAAAATTATATATACCCTCTCCAAGAATACTTTCCATTAATGTACCGAGACTGTGACGTCTGATGATGTCAAATACGACCTCACCCCCGAGTGTTCCCACTTCCTTGAGGTGTTTGGTAAATAGATGGCAACCACACTACTGCCCCATCGGTGCGATGACAATGCTGTATAGTGAGGATATCTCGATGATAGTTTGAACTTTTCTAACCGGTGTGAGGAACATATAACACGTGTAAGGCTGGCTTTTCGGAGACTGTTAAAACTCTCCTGTTTGTGAAATTAGACTGAGATCCGCGTCCCCGAGGTCTCTTCTTTGGGATTTGTCTCTTATTGATTTTCGTATTTTATGTGTGTTTGGAATGGCTAGATCTAATAAATAAGTTGCCCTTGCTTGTTTATCCTGAACTACTGCACCGACCTGTTATTATGGATTGTCCAGTCTGCAATAAGTTGATCTGACATAATATAATTTATGGTATTTTGACGCTAAAAATGGATCAAATTGTATGCATGTAAGGTGTGACATCATTTCCAGGTTTGCATTTTAAAGCCACATTTAGATGAATGATGTTTCCATTTGATTGTGGCTGTGTAACTCTTCAGATTGTGTTGAGCGGTTACAGGGTCCTGTAATGCTTTCGACTGTCTATGTTTTTTTTCTTGGCATTCTTTAAATTTATCGATCTTGTTTAGATCGTGGGGATGTCTTCCATGAAGAACCAAGCTCTTCCATTGGCTCACTTTTTCTTTAATAGTGGTAATTACGGGGCTGTAGCTTAGGAGCAAAATGGCGTCTAACGGCGACTCATTTGCTTGCATCTTCGGAAGCAGCTCTGTTTCTGTCTTTAATATTTCTCTTCTTCCCTTTTAGGTTTATTTTGAAGATCCTGGCCTCACGTTACACGCTGACTTCGATTATTCGCGGGAATGGACCCGCCATCGGGGTCTCACGACTGGCCGTTCTTCCACTCGGCCTAGAAGGTTAGGGCGCCTTCGGAGCTTCCGGAGTTCGTGGCCCTGGAAGCGGGCGGACTCGAGTTTGGTGCTTCTACAGGAAATCGGTATCTCCTGATAGGCATATTGAAAGCAGCAAGTTGGCTGTTGGCTGTGTGCCTGGAGACCCGAGTTCTTTGGGCAGAAAAAGTGAAGCAACAGATTATTAACACCATAAATCAGCGAGTGTTTGATTCTCGGGGCCATCTCTTTTTCCCTTATTAGGGAGAGAGAGAGCATGTGCTATGTCGAATCAGCGGGTGAACAAATAGTCTTTGGGGTACTGCAAGTCTGTGTCTTTATTGATGTTTTGCTGCACGTTTGAATGCTAGCTGGTGGGGCGATCTTTTTTTTTGCTGGTGGTGTAGGGTGGGATCTTTGCTTTGCTGCTGCTTACGCGTGGGAGGGAGGAGCTGCGGGGAATGTTGTAACATTTAACTGTCATTCACTCTTTGGGATAATCTACTGTTTTCGTGGATGGCTCTGAAGAAAAACAATTTCAGGATGTATTTTGTACACAT
The DNA here is from genome assembly GCF_048418815.1 of Hemitrygon akajei. NCBI lineage: Eukaryota > Metazoa > Chordata > Chondrichthyes > Myliobatiformes > Dasyatidae > Hemitrygon > Hemitrygon akajei. Next base: position 551,311 of record NW_027331931.1, on the reverse strand, counting down.
TCCTCCGACATTAAGTATACTCTGCTTTTGAAACTTTGCTACTTTTGACTATTCTACGATGTGCTCTCACTTAAATTTAGTAGCATACTCCTCTTATCAGAATTGCAATGCTCCCAAGCAGGCCTATATTATTCTTATTATTTACAATGTTTGTATTTGCACATTTTGTTGTATTTTGCATTCGTTCGCTTAGCGTTGTTGGTGCGGACATTCATTGCTTCGGTTATGGTTACTGGGTTTATTTGAGTATGCCCGCAAAAATGTGGCCAGTCGTTTCCACCTGTATGGTGACATGTGGCTACTTTCGTAATAAATTTACTTTCAACTCTGAATATGATCATCCCTGTTTAAATTGATCCGAGAGGACCAGCTTTTCGCCGCCTTCAAAGTGAAATCCTCCCTGTCAACTACTGTCATGTTCGCCGCAGTCGGTGGTTCAACTCTCTTCCTCACTTAATTTCCTCTTTAGCAGCGCATTCGCACCCGGTAAGCCTGAGATGCCAATCGTACTCATACGTCAAACACGTTTCCATAACCATGTGTCCATAATATTGTCATTCACAACCACCTGCAGATTTTATGGGATTCACTCGTCTCAGAGATGAAGAAATTAGCGTTAGTAATTGAAATAAATCCGCTAAAGGACTATAAATACTATAATTATATGATATTATAATATTATAGTACATATTAAAATAAATATAAATATTATATAAATATAGTAGATTATAAATATCCCTAAATAATATTTAGGGAAGTCGATTGCAAAACATCGCTTTGTATTCCAATAGACTGTACCATAAAGCACGTCGTCATTAAAAATGAAATTTATAATTGAAACGTGGTGCTAATAATGTAAATACTGCATTTCAGTTTGACAAGGTGACTGACGTACGTTTAGACTCGGGGATATTTATTTACTCCCATGAAGCTGCATCGGGGTAGAGCAACAGAATTTGTATATCTTATATCCGATTAGAACGGAATCTTAGCGTATCTGTGCGTTAAGTCTTCGTGATTATGGATCCGATTAAACAAAAACGTGCATTTGATGTCAAGATTAGCATATTATTGTTGGTGAATGTGTATAAATAATTCATGTCCAACAATTAAAAAAACTAAAAATGCATTAAATATCCACGACAGCGTGCGCGCGCGCGCGCGTGTGTGTGTGTGTGTGTATTAACAAGAATAATCATTGCTAGTGGAGACGGGATGTCGCAACGTGCAAAATTACGACCATATAGTTTCAGCTATCACATTAGATCTTGACCTCAGAATTTTACTGTGCAGCGTATTCGACTTGCAGTCGTCTGTGTTTCTCACGGGCATTTTATTTTCCTCCAAAATTCAAAAGACTTTCGAGGAGCCATTCAAGGTTGCTTCGTTCGCGGCCACTAGTAGTTTGTTGATTAGATTCTACTTAAAAGTCCTCCACTTCCTGGTCAAATTTTATATCGGTTATGGGACGAACGACACAGCGACCTTGAGATTGGATGACACAGGAGCCGCATGATCTTGTGAATGTAACGAGAGGGGTTTGGATCAGGATGAACTCAAATGCAGAGTAAAGTCTGGAATTAGCTCAGACTCAGACTGAAAATTAACAAAACAATACAAACACAATCCAGTGGCGAAATCCCAAACAGTAATACGAAAAATGCAAATCTTCCGATTGAGCCCTGAGCGCTCAGTACGAGGACTTCATGCAGGGGCTTTCCATGAATAAATATGACAGCAATAATAGGCAGTCTGATAAGGGAGAACGGCATTCATTCTTTTACATTATTACGTTGTATGTCCAGACACCACATTAGGGCTGAGAACTTGTATTTTCATTTGAGCTGATTGTCCACTCACTGTGCTTCATTTTCGCAGCCAGTTCACGTGAACCTTCACTTCATTGTTGTACTCCATGTCCAACAAAACATATATCATCAATACAGTTAAAACTGGGACAGCAAGTGAGGGATTACACTCTGCCAACTCGCTGTCTGCTGGATCATGGAATTCAGTCGGCCTTTGTAAATACCCTTGAAATGACAATTGAATGACGAACTGACATCACTCCCATGTCACAGCGTATCTACCTTGTCGATATCAATCCCGTAAGATTGAGAAAAGAAGTATTTAAATAATCGAAACGGCTTCTCATTGTCCGCACTCTTGTGAAGTGCGCTTGATCAAAGTCACAATATCTGGGAAGAAGTAGATGAACGATATATAGTTACACAGACAAACAGACTGAGAAACGGGTAGTCAGAGGACAGACACACCGGCAGACGGCCAGATAGATAGAGAGATAGATGGATAGATAGGTAGATGTGCAGACACTCATATCTACTGACGAACATATATGTTGTCCAGAAAACTATAATCTGCAAATCAATGAACAGAAGCGAGGCAAAGGCAATGGAAATAGACAAAGAAGATGCTTTTGTTCTTGCATGTGATCGCAGGAATGGAGGTCCGTTCTCAGGGATGGCTTCATCAAAGCAACTACAGGTGGACACAATGTGTTGTTTTGTTTTTGATGATCGAAAGCAAACCATTTTCAGATGAGAAGGAACAGCCTGTGACCTGGTGGTCTGCGCCGAGTTTCTGGCGTGAACCAATCTGAGTTGGGAAGGACAAAATCAGTTACCAAGATCACATGTCGGGGGAAAGGCCATAAAGTTTGAGTGAACGAAATTGAAAGCTATTCGATTAATGTGATAAGGGAAAGAGAGGAATAGAGGTTTTCAGGAGTACACTCAGCGACAACTCTGTGGAGACCAGCCATCGCGGAAGTGAATGACACAAAGGTGGGATATTGAAGGTTATATCAGGATGACGAGGAGCGCCCTGCCAGCGTGGATTACTTTCCCCCAGTATGACCTTTCCCATGCGTTGACTCTTTGTGGCGGGTACAAACTTACTGGGCGCACACACAGGTATTTACTCTTCTTTTATAACACAGTCGCTTACCACAATGTGCATTTCATCCTTGAGGAACTCTCGCGATTTTTTGAATATGATTCACCTGTCATTACACCACGTCAACTAATGCCTCCACTTTACTCCCTTCCATAGATCGGCCTGTGTTGTCCTCAGGCATTTGACAATGTAGGCCACTTTATTTTTCCCAAAAGTGTGTATCGATACGATGTCATTCCAAGGTGTGAGAGAGAAAAATTGTTACAACACCTCCAAAGTAGCAGAGACTGTCGAAAGTGAATCCCCCTTAACCCTAAAGCACGGGATTGAGTCAAGGGTGCAAGTGCGCCAATTTTCAACATGGAGATGACAGAGCGGTGAAAGATCAATTAGACCATGGAACTGTATGCGAAATACTGGTCGTTATTTAGGATTATATGGCAGCGGGGCAGGAAGGGGTCATGGGCATCATCAGAGTAACAACAAAAGGTCATTCAGCCGGAATAAGAAAAAAAACAGCAGTGTGTTCCCTATCGTTGTGAGGTGTCTAGTCGGAAGATGAGATGCCGTTCTCCTCATTTATGTTATGCCTACGATGGCAGTGGAAAAGGCCCCAGACAGAGGAAAGAAGTCCGAACATCAGTGGAATAAGCATTAAATTGTGATGACCTCAGGATCAACCATGCTCGCAGTCCGAGCAAATCCAGGTTGTGTTTTATTTTCCAATGTAGTGGAGACATCATTGTGAACCCTGAAAGAGCAGTAGGCTCGGTCGGCAGGGCATAGCCCTAACAAGCTAATTAAGGTCTGAGACCTCGGTCAAAGTTATCTCGGAGCTCAAATCTCTTGCGGTGCCCAAACTGCTGAATGCTGCTCCTTTCCTATTTTTCACTGTAAAATTGTACAAAACAGAAATAATATACTAAACTTGCTTAAAATGTTGAAAAAAAGTTTCATCTTTAACTTTATGACTTAAGGAGATCATTTCAACTTCTCTTCACGTAAATATTCACAGTAACAGAAATTTTGACCAGTGGTGCCCCCAACTTTTGCAAGCCAATGTATGTCGCTAATAATGCTTTAGCTTCTGTGTGTAACACCCTCTGGTCCTCCACTTCAAGGAGAGAATGACAGATACTCCGCTGATATCCGAAATGCTCCATGTTCGGCAATTTCCTGGTGAAACACTTGTGCAGCGGCTTCACAGCAATCACGTCCATCACTCACGGGGAGCAGAAAATCAGACTACTATTATATATTATTGCATCATGAATTTTCCCATCCGTGACGGCATCTGTTCAGAACGTATTGGATGTCCCATTGTAAATCTGCTTCCATACCTTTATTGATGTTTGGACTTCCATTTCTTTCTTCGTGTCCACATCAGCACTCCCGAGAAACCCGTCACTTTTTGTAAATATCCCAGCCATACTCACCCATGGAAGGTAACCTCGTACCTCAGTATTGACCCCGGTCTGCCCTTCGCTGACTAGCTGCCAAAATGACTAATTTAATCCCACAACCGACGACCCATTGAGTGAAGGGCTCTTCTCATGAGCCATTCTGTTCAGACCATTCAATACATAAGTAAATCGAGGTGGCATATTAGGAACATAAAAACAGAATAAACAATGTTGTGTTGTGTTTACCATGGAAGTGTCAAATAGGCAAATGCGATTGTCTACAACACTATCAACCACGCTAGCAATTTAGCGCATCTGCCAAACAATTGGTGTTACAAATGTAATGAATGCAGATGCTATGTCGGTTTAAACATATACACAAACTCGAGAGTCATGTGTACGGCTGTTGAATTACTTTGCTTCATACCGGTGCGAGCATTGGTGGCCGCTGGTTTACTACACGAAAGACTGCAAGTATATCAATTGTATTCACATACAAAACGCTGGGGGTATCTCCGCAGGTCAGGCAGCATCTATGGAAATGAACAAACAGACGTCGTTTCGGGCCAAGACACTTCATCAGGGTGTAGAAAGGAAGGAGGAAGATGGCAGAATAAGAACCTCTTGGGGAGAGGGAAGGACAAGCTAGAAGGGAATGGGTGTTGCCAGGTTGGCGAAATAACAGTCTGGGTGATGATAGGTGAACAAGGCAAAGGGCTGCAGAAGAAGGAAGCTGATAGGAGAGGAGAGTGGATCCAAGGAAAAGGGGAGGAAGAGGGGCGTCATGGGAAGGCGATAGGCAGATCAGGCGGAGAGATAAGAGGCCGAAGTGGGGAAAGGAAGGAGGGAAAAATACCGGAACTCAACGGAAATCGATGTTCTTGCCATGAGATTGCAGGCTACCTGGACGGAATTTGAGGTGTAACAAATCCGGCCTGAGACTAGCCTCATTGTGGCACGAGGGGAAGCCACGGGTCGACATATCGGGCCGTCAACGGGGATCGGAAAGAAAATGGTTTGCCACTGGGAAATCTCGCTTCAGTTGATGGTGGTGAGGTGCGACGAAGTGTTAATTAATTTGAAGAAAGGTCTTGGGCAGAAATGTCGACAGATTAATAATTTCCAAAGATGCTGCCTGACCAGTTGAGTTCCTCCAGCATTTTGTGCGTGTTGCAGTAAATCTGATTAAACGTTTACGTGCATTCAATATCTCCGTGAGCCTGAATATGATATTAGTTTATTTTTCGTCACTATGTTACAGGAACGCACAAACATCTTATTCTTTATTTTATATTTCTATTGCAAGATCTATAACCGAGACAATTCCCAGAGTGAAACAGAACAGCCCATTGATAGTATAACATTGGTCTATGGTGACAAAGTCCATGTATCCTCGGAATGGACAAGATCAACAATAACAATCATGAAACAGAGAGATGAGCCTGAGAGGGTCTCACAACAACATTCACTGACTTCTCCAATCGTCATTTCTTCCTCATCCAGATTTTGCAATTTCGTGTCAAGCTATTCATACCTCATCACAATTGGGAGTTTACTTGAATGACATCATGTTTATTTTAACCCCAGCTGTTGGAAAACACGTCAGCCTTGTGTGATATTAAATAGTTCGCGTGATGGAGCGAGTATAAATGAATGACCGTGGGTATTCGTCAACTCAGAGTTTCTCCAGCGAGATCGCGGACAGCTAGTAGACAGGGTGAATCTCAGACGGCATGCGTGAAACCATATACCGTGTGAGGAAGATATGGTACTTGGTCATTGCTGTGATCGCTGTTCCTGGTAAGAACACAAGCAAATTAACATTTTAAGTTTTGTGTGCGCGGTCCGTGGACACGTTCAGTGATCGACAGCGCTGTGATGTCGGAGTGTCAGAGAGTGCGGTGTTCACATTGCGACCAATCTCTGCGTTCGTCCAGAAGTTCCCTTGCTTTTTAATTCATGACTTCTGCTGGAAGTAAACCGGCAGCTGAAGCGGCCGTAGAGAGGAAGATCGGGTAGATGGATTCATTTTGTAGATTCATAGCAGGCAGTTGTGATTTATCAATGCAAAGTCGCTGTTAAGTAAACCCCGATAATCCAGCGCGCTCGCCACCTTTACGGCTATTTGGTTTTATACCATTTCATTAGAGCAACGTGCTTTAAATTCAAAATTCAAGGTATTGTGCTCTGATTAGAGAAATACCTGCAAATTTGAAGGGAACACGGGAAGCGAATGGACTTTGAGATTCAGGGGAGAGTGGTCGATTGCATTTGTAGATAGATAGATAGATAGATAGATAGATATTTTATTCATCCCCATGGGGAAATTCAACATTTTTTTCCAATGTCCCATACACTTGTTGTAGCAAAAAAACTAATTACATACATATTCACTTAGTAATAATATGATATGCATCTAAATCATTACTCAAAAAGCATAATAAAAAGTTCTTAATTCCTGGCAGTTGAATTGTAAAGCCTAATGGCATTGGGGAGTATTGACCTCTTCATCCTGTCTGAGGAGCATTGCATCGATAGTAACCTGTCGCTGAAACTGCTTCTCTGTCTCTGTATGGTGCTATGTAGAGGATGTTCAGGGTTTTCCATAATTGACCGTAGCCTACTCAGCGCCCTTCGCTCAGCTACCGATGTTAAACTCTCCAGTACTTTGCCCACGACAGAGCCCGCCTTCTTAACCAGCTTATTAAGACGTGAGGCGTCCTTCTTCTACTGAGGAGTCTGTAAGTCAGACTCCGAATATAAGTCAAGTAAGGGCCTGTGTGCGTGTTTTGTACCAGGGTTTATTACCACGCCCTGTTATCCGTGAAGTGAAGCAGGAGTTAAGAGCAAGCCCAGCGGTGTCCGTTAGGGGTCAGATGGGGTAAGGTGCACGCGATACTCCGTTTCTTGTACAATATGCTTCGGAACATTTAGAATTATGCTGAAGTAATTCGGAGCGGCCCCAAAGGAGCCAGATATTTTGAAGTACCTACTTTGATGATATAAGCCAGGCATGGGCAAACTACGGCCCGCGGGCCATATGCGGCCCGTTAAGCTTTTTAATCCGGCCCGCAGAACTTGATGAAATTATATTAATAAACCTTGTTAACACCTGAGATCCATCCTGAGAATCTGCACAACAAAACTAAATCCAGACTTTGATGCGCTGGCTAAAAAGGGAGACCAACAACACTGTTCCCACTGAAATTAAAAATAAGTTTCTTCGTTGTGTTATGTAAAAAATGCATTTGAAATTTTTTTTTTCAATAAGCCTTACATGTTACATGTCATTGCTGTTAAGTGATGGACATGAGTAGTGCGCAGGCGCAGGTACGTTCTCAAAATAAAAAATCCGCTCCAGATCAAATAACGCGGTCCGCATACTGGCGCGCTGTCACTGTTCTGTCAGTGACACTGGTCGTTGTTGAGTTTTGGCACAGGGGACAATTGAATAAGAAGGAGCAGGACAAGTAGACCTGCATCTCCTACCGTTTTTGAAATAAAGACAGTCAGGAGGAGAGTGATGATGATAATATCTTGAAGGATAACAGAATTTTCAGTGGTTTAAAATAATAACTGTTACTATTAAAAAAGCTGTATTTTATTCATTTAATTTTCAGAGTTTTAAAAGTCATTTCAATAAATAGCTAAATACCATGAGACTTCAAAGACAGATATTTTGTTGTAATGCATTTGTTCATTTTCAATTGAAATTAAAGCACATGTTTTCTGCATATCCCATGATATTTTATTTTCTCTTATGAGGTGTATTACCAAAACACTCCGTCCATCTGCTCCTGGTCCGGCCCCCCTGTCAAATTTTAGAACCCTTTGTGGCCCACAAGTCAAAATGTTTGCGCACCCCTGATATAAGCACTTGCGTGCTAAATATTTTAAAGTTCAGCGGGTCAAGCATAAACCTCAAAAACGAATATTGAAACTTTCTGATCGGATTGGTAGAGAGCGTATGAGGGAACCCCGGCCAAGGGTAGTTGCGGAATTTAAAAGAAGCCATCGAAGCGGAGGTGGGGGAGGGGGTGCTGTGTGAGGGTGATAAACGGGGAGTCAAGAAGGAGATGCAGGCATTGGAACGGTGGAAATGAATTTGCTTTGAACTTTGGAGATGGACAGAGGTGGAGGGAGCGGGACTTCGCTGCACAGTGAGAGTGCCAGGACATAGGTGACAGGAACGCGGTAATCAAGCATCGCTGAGAAGGTTGCCGAGCTACCCAGGTTTTACACATCAGTCCAAAACCTGACGGGGGGAGATTTATATTGATTTCTCTCAAGCGCTCTCGGCGATCCGTTGATAACGCCTCCTTCCCAAACCCTGTTCCTTTTCCAGTATCGAGTACCTTCTCCGTTCACCCCGCATGCATTCGTGAGAGGGATCTGAGATTCCCGCGTTACTCCTTTTAAACCCCCAGAAATGAGTTATCTGCACAATATGATTGTTCTCAATTTCCAGCTTGTCTCTGCCCTGAGACCCACTGATCGGTGAGACAGTAATTCACTCATTCTGTTTGCTGTTCCCCCAGTGAATTTAGTGGCGATTATGATCCTGTCCCGGGGAAAGTGCGGCCTCTCCACCTGCACCACTCGCTACCTGGTGGCCATGGCAACGGCGGATCTACTAACCATCATCTTTCAGGTCATATTGTGGCGGATCAGTTATTATTACTTCCTCGGGACTTTCCTGGACATCACCCCCGTGTGCAGTGTGATCTCTGCACTGGCAGAGGCAGCCACTGACTGTTTTGTCTGGTTCACCGTTATGTTTACATTTGATCGGTTTGTCGCCATCTGTTGTCAGAAGCGGAAAGCGAAGTATTGCACCGGGAAAACTGCGGCTGTGATTCTGACAACAAACGGCGTTCTGTTCTGTGTTAAAAATGTGCCCATATTCTTTACATTTCATCCTGTGAACGTGATTGACAATATACCCTGGGACTGTATTACGAAGCCAGGCTACTACACAGATCCCGGGTGGGTGGGATATGACTGGTTTTCTACGGTTCTAACGCCATTACTCCCGTTCCTGTTAATACTACTGTTCAACGCTCTGACAGTCAGACACATTTTAGTGACGAGTCGCGTTCGTAAGGGGCTGAGGGGTCAGAGCAAGGCAGACAACCGCAGTGACCCGGAGATGGAGAGCAGGAGGAGGTCTGTGATCTTACTTCTCTCCATCTCCGGAAGCTTCATCATCCTGTGGTCGGTGTATGTTGCCGAATTTCTTTATCACACCATAGCCGGACTGGATCCAAATAATTACAATGAATCGGAATCTATACTTCAACAATCGGGAGGCATGTTGCTGATATTAAGTTCCTGCACAAACACGTTTATTTATGGGGTAACTCAGTCCAAGTTCGGAGAGCAGTTCATCAGCGCAGCGAAATATCCCTTCACGTCAATTATTCAACTAATTAATGAACAGAATATCTAAGATCTTCACAGAGGCCGTCGCCGTGTTTTCATCTTGTTACTATGGAACTGACGGTCACCGGAGAACGAGGCAGAGGTGAGAAATAAACTGTTTTATAGCCCGAGATAGACACAGCACGGGAACAGACTCTTCGGCATCCGCAGCCCGCGACCTCCACCTCCTAACAATTACTCAGCTCATTCCAGCATTTTCTTCACCATACTCCAGCTCCCGTTACAGCCACACCCCTTTAGACAATGATAGGGCTCTTCAGGATCTGAGGACATTTAAGAACAAATCGGCAGATATGTAAGCCATTCGTTACTTTTGCACAAGAATAAAACGATAAAGAATGTCAACAGTTCGCACGAACCTACAGTAAACCTTACACTTGTCTTTCGCGTTAGAAAACCCTGTTGTGGAGAGTTATTTAACACCGCAGAAATCATGCATTCTGATTATAATTGTGCAAATTCCTATGGAAAACCCAGATGCCCACTCTGCTCCAGGGAAAGATTGTCATCTCACCTGACGATTTCGATTAAATTTCCACCCGAGGAAAATAAATGTCAAATCTCCTCTGCATTCACTCCAGTACAGTCGCAAGTTTATTATCACAGTATTTATACTAATGTATAGTAATTTCAGTATCAGGCGTTTGTATTGTAAAGCACGGTTTTGGTGAATAACTCTTACCGCTGCTATCTGCCTGTGTAAGAAATCAGACTGAATTAAACTGTTGTAGGATTCTGTAATGTTTTGGATAGCTTCTGTGTTTTCCTCGGCATTTTCTGCTTTAATCGTCTTGAATTTGTTGGACTTTTATTGTGTAATTTTGATATATTTGTGCTAACCACCTGACACCCATTTACCACAAGCAACCGCTCCGTTTCTGGAAGGAGGTCTTCAACACTGAAACAGGCTTTGGACGCTTCCTGTCGACATCTACTCTGCTCCGATTGAGGGGATGTCGATAGAAGATCATGTCTATCCATTGGTTAATCATTTCATCCATGGCGACGCTGTAGAAGTAACTTCACTATTTCTAAACATGTGGAGTGTGTGATGGGACAGTGTGGAGTGAGCTTCACTCTGTGTCTGAGCCCTGGAGTGTGTGATGGGACGGTGTGGAGGGAGCTTCACCCTCTGTCTGACCCCGGGATTGTTTGAAGCTAGGATGCGGAAAGAGCGTCACTTAGTGTTTGACCCCGGGTGTGAGTGATTGGACCGTGTATACGGAATTTCACTCTGCGTCTGAACCCGAGGAATGTGTGATGGATGATGTAGATGGAGCTACTCTCTGTTACGGACACAAGGAGTGTGGGATGGGATGGGGCGGAGGGAGCTTCACTCTGTGGGTCGGGCGGGTTTGATAGGATGATGCGGACCGAGTTCCATTGTGTTTGTGATCCCCGGAATGCTTAATAGAACGTGCAGGGAGTTTCACTCAGTGTCTGAGGAGACGAGGCCGAATGAGCTTCACTGTGTGTCTGACCCCGTGAGTGATGCGAGGATGAGGAATGAGCCTCACTGCGGGGCTGCCTCAATGTCACAGCGTTCGGCTGGAGCCGGGTCCGATGGAACAGTTGGGAATGAAACCCTGAGCGCGGCCGTTAAAGGGGAGGATGGCTTTAAAGGGGACGGCGGGGAAGAGGGCAAAATGTCCCAATCCCAAACCACGGTTCACACATTTGGATGTTCACAATCTCACTCTCAGTCCGGGTCTGGGTTCCTGCAGCGATCTCAGATCCTTCTTCCATTTCTGACTGAACTGACCGTACTGCAGACTGAAACAGATGGAGGGATATAGATGATATAAACAGATTACAGCAGTGTCAGTAACAGGACAGTGGGTTAATGTTTCAATAACACTCATTGACAAATATTGCCAGAAAACCCACGGATCGGCTGAAATTTTATCACATTGGTAACACAAAACTCATCCGATCGGGAGGGTCAGTATGAGGCTGTGGAGAGCGGGGACAGATCAGCCTGTCAGTCAACTTGATAGCAGATACAGCACCGTCAGTGATGGGTTTGTCCTAAGAGCAGAGACGAGATCTTCGGCATCAGAATCTGTGAAGCAGATACTGTTCAGCCTGGAGATGAGAGAGAGTGAGGGTGAAGGACACAGAGAGACAGGAGACGGTACAAATTCCCAGTGTTTATCAGTAACAGAATTACTGATCACATTAATATTCAGTGTCAAACACCCAGTGACTCTGAACGCGATCTCCCAAAGTCAGGTACTTACCACCAGTGTCTGTATTTTACACTGCGATTTCCTCAGAGACGCAGACACCAGTTTCAATCCTGAATCTCCCAGTTTATTTCACTCAGGTTCAGCGTCGTCAGTAACCCAGCGGGACAGTTGGTCACCAGCACTGAACACCCTGGGAGCAGCATGCCCTGGATTAAACTGTACACGATGTCAGACATCTTGCACCGGAATTCAGGATCTGTGCATGTGTATTGGGGTTCTCTGTCTCTCCGGCTGTCAGCAAAATCAATGTTGTCATTGAATTCATCAAAACCATCCAATATAAACAGCAACACCTCTGGATTGTGTTCTATTTGAAGGCTACGAATGTGTTCATTAATAATACGCCGATTCTGAGACGGGTATCAGTAATATCTGACAACGTAACGTGCCAACACCGTCAGGCTGTATAAACGTTAAAGTGACTGACTCAGTCCAGATTGCGTGTGCAAGTAAATGTGAAAAATCTTCATGAAGCTTGTCATTCCCCGTGACGCCGCTAGTTACTCCATTCTGTAGATACTGAACCGGGTCAAAAACTTTACCGGGTGTTTTTTATACGCGGCCAAATAGTAACAGGGACATCGAGGAGCAGATAGGGAAACCGATCCTGGAATGGTCTAAGAAGAACACAGTTATTGTGATGGGAGATCTTAATGTCCCAAATATCGATTGGCATCTCCTTAGAGCTAGGGGTTTAGATGGAGTGGAGTTTTTTAGAAGATAGAACATAGAATAGTACAGGAAATTACAGGCCCTGCGGCCCACAATTTTGGGCCGACCCTCAAACCCTGCCTCCCATATAACCCCCCACCTTAAATTCCTCCATATACCTGTCTAGTAATCTCTTAATCTTCACTAGTGTATCTGCCTCCACCACTGACTCAGGCAGTGTATTGCACGCACCAACCACTCTCTGAGTGAAACATCTTCCTCTAATATCCCCCTTAAACTTCCCTCCCATTACCTTAAAACCATGCCCTCTTGTACTGAGCAGTAGTGCCCTGGGCAAGAGGCGCTGTCTGTTCACTCTGTCTATTCCTCTTAATATCTTGTACACCTCTATCATGTCTACTCTCATCCTCCTTCTCAGCAAAGCGTAAAGCCCTAGCTCCCTTAATCTCTGATCATAATCCATACTCTTTAAACCAGGCAGCATTCTGGTAAATCTCTTCTGTACCCTTTCCAATGCTTCCACGTTAGGTGTGTTCAGGAAGGATTTTTGACATAATATGTAGAAAGCCTATGAAGAAATGTGGCAGAAATTCAATAAGATTTGTTGAACATGACCTTCCACGCACAAATCTATGTTGACTGTTCCTAATCAGACCCTGTCTATCTAAGAATACTTTCCATTAACTTACTAAGTCTGTGACGTCTGATGATGTCAAATACGTCCCAACCCCCGAGTGTCCCGACTTCCTTGAGGTGTTTAGTAAATAGATGGCAACCACACTACTGCCCCATCGGTGCCATGACATGCTATATAGTGAGGGTATCTCGATGACAGTTTGATCTTTTCTAACCGGTGCGAGGAACATATAACACGTGTATGGCTGGTTATTCGGAGACTGTTTAGACTCGCCTGTTTGTGAAATTAGACTGAGATCCGCGTCCCCGAGGTCTCTTCTTTTGGATTTGTCAACCTTGAAACTTTTGACTTTTCTAGGATGTGCTCTCACTTACGTTTAGTAGCGTACTCTTCTTATCAGAATTGCAATGCTCTCAAGGAGGGCCTATATTATTCTTATTATTTACTATGTTTGTATTTGCATATTTTGTTGTATTTTGCACTCGTTCGCTTAGCGTTGTTTGTGCGGACATTCATTGATTCGGTTATGGTTACTGGGTTTATTTGAGTATGCCCGCAAAAATGTGGCTAGTCGTTTCCACCCATATGGTGACATGTGGCTACTTTCGTAATAAATTTACTTTGAACTCTGAATATGGCCATCCCTGTTTAAATTGATCCGAGAGGACCAGCTTTTCGTCGCCTTCAAAGTGAAATCCTCCCTGTCAACTACTGTCATGTTCGCCGCAGTCGGTGGCACAACTCTCTTCCTCACTTAATTTCCTCTTTAGCAGCGCATTCGGACCCGGTAAGCCTGAGATGCCAATCGTACTCATACGTCAAATACATCTCCATAACCAAGTGTCCATAATACTGTCATTCACAACCACCTGCAGATTTTACTGGATTCACTAGTCTCAGAGATGAAGAAAATAGCGATACTAATTTAAATAAATCCGCTAAAGGACTATAATTACTATAATTATATGATATTATAATATTATAATACATATCAAAATAAATATAAATATTATATGAATATAATAGATTATAAATATACATAAATAATATTTAGGGATGACGTTTGCAAAACATCGCTTGATCTTCCAATAGACTGTACCATAAAGCATGTCGACATTAAAAAAGTCATTTATAGTTGAAACGTGGTGCTAATAATGTAAATACTGCATTTCAGTTTGACAAGGTGACTGACGTATTTTTAGACTCGGGGATTTTATTTACTCCCCATGAAGCTGCATCGGGGTAGAGCAACAGAATTTGTATATCTTATCCGATTAAAACAGAATCTTAACGTGTCTGTGCGTTAAGTCTTCGTAATTATGGATTCGATTAAACAAAAACGTGCATTTGATGGCAAGATTAGCATATGCTTGGTGAATGTGTAAAAATAATTCAAGTCCAATAATTAAAAAAACTAAAAATGCATTAAATATCTACTACTGTGTGTGTGTGTGTGTGTGTGTGTGAGTGTGTGTGTCTGTGTGCGTGTGTGTGTGTGTGTGTTTGTGTGTGTAGTAAAAAGAATAATCATTGCTAGTGGAGACGGGATGTCGCAACGTGCAAAATTACGACCATATAGTTTCAGCTACCACATTATTTCTTGACCTCAGAATTTTACTGTGCCACGTATTCGACTTGCAGTAGTCTGTGTTTCTCACGGGCATTTTACTTTCCTCCAAAATTCAAAAGACTTTCGGGGAGCCATTCAAGGTTGCTTCGTTCGCAGCCACTAGTAGTTTGTTGATTAGGTTCCACTTAAAAGTCCTCCTCTTCTTGATCAAATTTTATATCGGTTGTGGGACTAACGACACAGCGATCTTGAGATTGGATGACACAGGAGCCGTATGATCTTGTGAACGTAACGAGAGAGGTTTGGATCAGGATGAACTCAAATGCAGAGTAAAGTCTGGAATTAGCTCAGACTCAGACTCAAAATTAACAAAACGATATAAACACAATCCATTGGCGAAATCTCAAACAGTAATACGAAAAATGCAACACTTCCGATTGAGCCCTGAGCGCTCAGTACGAGGACTTCATGCAGGGACTTTCCATGAATAAACATGACAGCAATAATAGGCAGTCTGATAAGGGAGGACGGCATTCATTCTTTTACGTCCAGACGCTACATTGGGGGTGAGAACTTGTATTTTCGTTTGAGTTGATTGTCCACTCACTGTGCTTCATTTTCGCAGCCAATTCACGTGAACCTTCACTTCATTGTTGTACTCCATGTCCAACAGACCATATATCATCAATACAGTTAAAACTGGGACAGCAAGTGAGGGATTACACTCTGCCGACTCGCTGTCCACTGGATCATGGAATTCAGTCGGTCTTTGTAAATACCCTTGAAGTGACAATTGAATGATGAAATGACATCACTGCCATGTCACAGCGTATCTACCATGTGGATATCAATCCGGTAAGATTGAGAAAAGAAGTATATAAATATTCAAAACGGCTTCTCATTGTCCGAACTCTTGTGAAGTGCGCTTGATCAAAGTCACAATATCTGGGAAGAAGTAGATGAACGATATGTAGTTACACAGACAAACAGACAGAGAAACAGGCAGGCAGAGGACAGGCACACCGGCAGACGGCCAGATAGTTAGAGAGATACATGGATAGATAGGTAGATGTGCAGACACGCATATCGACAGAAGAACATATATGTTGTCCAGAAAACTATAATCTGCAAATCAGTGAACAGAAACGAGGCAAAGGCAATGGAAATAGACAAAGAAGATGCTTTTGTTCTTTCCATGTGATCGCAGGAATGGAGGTCCGTTCTCAGGGATGGCTTCATCAAAGCAACTACAGGTGGACACAATGAGTTGTTTTGTTTTTGATGATCGAAAGCAAACCATTTTCAGATGAGAAGGAACAGCCTGTGACCTGTTGGTCTGCGCCGACTGTCTGGCTTGAACCAGTCTGAGTTGGGAAGAACAAAATCTGTTACCAAGATCACATGTCGGGGGAAAGGGCCATAAAGTTTGAGTGAACGAAATTGAAAGCTATTCGATTAATGTGATAAGGGAAAGAGAGGAATAGAGGTTTTCAGGAGTACATGCAGCGACAACTCTCTGGAGACCAGCCATCGCGGAACTGAATGACCCAAAGTTGGGATCTTGAAGGTTATATCAGGGTGACGAGGAGCGCCCGGCCAGCGTGGATTACTTTCCCCCATTATTACCTTTACCATGCGTTGACTCTTTGTGGTGGGTACAAACAAAAATAATATACTAACCTTGCTTAAAATGTTGAAAAAAAAATTCATCTTTAACTAACTTTATGACTTCAGGAGATCATTTCAACTTTTCTTCACTTAACCATTCACAATAACATAGATTTTGATCAGGGGTTCCCCCAAGCTTTTGCAAGCCACTGTATGTCGCTAATAATTGTTTAGCTTCTGTGTGAAGCACCTCCTGGTCCTCCGCTTCAAGGAGAGAATGACAGATTCTCGGCTGATATCGGAAATGTTCTATGTTCGGCAATTTCCTGGTGAAACATTTGTGCAGCGGCTCCACAGAAATCACGCCCATCACTCACGGGGAGCAGAAAATCAGACTACTATTATATATTATTGCATCATGACTTTTCCCGTCCGTGACGGCATCTGTTCAGAACTTATTGTATGCCCCATTGTAAATCTGCTTCCATACCTTTATTGATGTTTCGACTTACATTTCTTTCTTCGTGTCCACATCAGCACTCCCGAGAACCCCGTCACTCTTTGTGAATATCCCAGCCATACTCACCCATGGAAGGTTACCTCGTACCTCAATATTGACTCCTGTCTGCCCTTCGCTGACTAGCTGACAAAATGCCTAATTTAATCCCACAACCGACGACCCATTGAGTGAAGGGCTCTTCTCATGAGCCATTCAGTTCAGACCATTCAATACATAAGTAAATCGAGGTGGCATATTAGGAACATAAAAACAGAATAAACAATGTTGTGTTGTGTTTACAATGGAAGTGTCAAATAGGCAAATAACATTGTCTATAACACTATCAAAAACGGTGGCAATTTAGCGCATCTGCCAAACAATTGTTGTTACAAATGTAATGAATGCAGATGCTATGTCGGTTTAAAAATACACACAAATTCCAGGGTCATGCGTACGGGGGTTGAATTACTTTGCTTCATACCGGTGCGAGCATTGGTGGCCGCTGGTTTACTACACGACAGACTGCATGTATATCAATTGTATTCACATACAAAACGCTGGGGGTATCTCCGCAGGTCAGGCAGCATCTATGGAAATGAACAAACAGACGACGTTTCGGGCCAAGTCCCTTCATCAGGGGGTAGAAAGGAAGGAGGAAGATGGCAGAATAAGAACCTCTTGGGGAGAGGGAAGGATAAGCTAGAAGGGAATGGGTGTAGCCAGGTTGGCGAAATAACAGTCTGGGTGATGATAGGTGAACAAGGCAAAGGGCTGCAGAAGAAGGAAGCTGATAGGAGAGGAGAGTGGATCCAAGGAAAAGGGAAGGAAGAGGGGCGTCATGAGAAGGCGATAGGCAGATCAGGCGGAGAGATAAGAGGCCGAAGTGAGGAAAGGATGTCGGGGAAAATATCGGAACTCAACGGAAATCGATGTTCTTGCCTTGAGATTGCAGGCTACCTGGACGGAATTTGAGGTGTAGCACATCCGGCCTGAGAGTAGCCTCATTGTGGCACGAGAGGAAGCCACGGGTCGACATATCGGACCGTGAACGGGGATCGGAAAGAAAATGGTTTGCCACTGGGAAATCTCGCTTCTGTTGATGGAGGTGAGGTGCGACGAAGTGTTAATTAATTTGAAGAAAGGTCTTGGCCAGAAAGGCCGACAGATTAATCATTTCCAAAGATGCTGTCTTACCTGTTGAGTTCCTCCAGCATTTTGTGCGTGTTGCAGTAAATTTGATTAGACGTTTACGTGCATTCACTATCTCCGTGAGCCTGAATATGATATTAGTTTACGGTTCTTCACTATGTTACAGGAACGTACAAATATCTTATTCTTTATTTTATATTTCTTTTGCAAGGTCTATAACCGAGACAATTCCCAGAGTGAAACAGAAAAGCCGATTGACAGTATAACATTGGTCTATGGTGACAAAGTCCATGGATGCTCGGAATGGACAAGATCAACAATAACAATCATGAAACCGAGAGATGAGCCTGAGAGTGTTTCACATCAACATTCACTGACTTCTCCAATCGTCATTTCTTCATCTTTGAGATGTTGCAATTTCGTGTCAACCTATCCATACCTCATCACAACTGGAATTTTAATTGAATGACGTCATCTTTATCTTTACCCCAGCTGTCGGAAGACACGTCATCCTTGTGTAGAATTGAATATTCAGTGTGCTGGAGCGAGTATAAATGAATGACCGTCGAGATTCATCAGCTCAGAGTTTCTTCAGCGAGAACGCGGGCAGCTGGAAGACAGGGTGAATCTCACACAACATGCTTGAAGCGTTTTACCGTGTGAGGAAGATATATTACATGATCATCGCCGTTATCGGTGTTCCTGGTAAGAACATTGGTGAACAAATGTTTGCAGTTCTGTGTGCGCGGTCTTTGAACTCCTTCAGTTCGTGACCGAGTTGTGATGCCGCTGTATCAGTGAGTGCGGTGCAGACATTGTGAAGAAACTCTGTACTCGTTCAGAAATTCCCTTGCAATTTAATCTGTGCCCGCGGATAAAATCCAACTGACCGTTGCAATGGACGCGGTGTGGAAGATCTGGGAGCTGGAATCACTGAAGGGAACTTTCATTTATCAGCGTAAAGCCGCTGTCGAAGTTAACTCCGACAATCCTGTGCACTCGGCACCTTTACGGCCGACTTGCTGTTATCCGTATTAAAAGTGAAACTCGCTTTAAGTTCAAATTGGAACGTATTGCGCTGTATTCTAAGGATTTGCTGAGAGTTGAAGGGGATGCAGGAAGTGGATCACCGGTGTGATTCAGGGGAGAACGGTAGAAATTACTTGTGAGTTTGACTCCGTATCATCGTGAGGAGGTGCTAACATTAGAATAAGTATCTGTCTGTATTTTAGTCAACCTGATTTGCTTTTCTCCACGCCTTATTATTCATGAAGTGAAGAGGGGTTTCCTTTAGAGGTCAGTCGGGTTAAGGATATGCGATACTCCGCTCTGGAACCATACGCTTCGAAGCATTTAGAATAATGCTGCAGTCATTCGGAGTAATCCCCGAAAGTGGCAAATATTTTGAATTGCCTATATTGTCTTCCCTTTGGAAGTTGGATGGCTTAAACACGAACGTGCGAAATAGCTGAA
Organism: Hemitrygon akajei; assembly: GCF_048418815.1. Taxonomy (NCBI): domain Eukaryota; kingdom Metazoa; phylum Chordata; class Chondrichthyes; order Myliobatiformes; family Dasyatidae; genus Hemitrygon; species Hemitrygon akajei. The sequence continues at coordinate 531,693 of NW_027331931.1, read as the reverse complement.
CACTCAGAGGGTCGGCAAAATCTTTCAAAGTGAAAATGGAAGTTTTCAGGTTGTATGCCTTGCATTGCGTACAGGAAACGGTGGCCGAGTAGTTGGAGACTTTAGAAGAGAAAAGCCATGCTGGGCCCCTGTGGACTTTTGACCATCCAGAGTCGAGGAGGGGACAGACAGACAAACTTTATTGATCCCGAGGGAAATAAGACTAAGTCATGCGAACGGGAGAAATACATTGGCTTTGATATTTGTGAATTGGCAGAGGAGGGGGGGAGCGCGGCCTCGCGGTATGGGGAGACTGACATAACACGGGTGACGAGAACACAGCGATCTCCATCGTGACAAAGTTGCTGAGGCGTCCAGGCTTTGCACCTCATTCGAAACCGCGATGGTGGGGGATTCATATTGATTTCTCCAAACCGCCCTCGGTGATCAGCTATTAAACACTGTCAAACACTACTCCTCTCCCTGAACCGAATATCGGACCCTATCGCGCAGATTGCACTCGTCTGAGGCATTCGGGTCTCCCGCTCTACGACTCTGAAACCTCCAGAAATGAGTGACCTGCAAAGTTTCATTGTTCTCAGTTACCCGCTTCTTTCTGCCCTGCGACATAGAGAGCGAGGAAACAGCTATTAACTCTTTTTTTTTTTTGCTGCTCCCCCAGTGAATTTAGTTGCAATCGTGATCCTGTCCCGGGGCAAATGCGGCATCTCCACCTGCACCACTCGCTACCTGGTGGCCATGGCAACAGCGGATCTTCTTACCATCATCTTTCAACTCATATTGTGGCGGGTCAGTTATTATTACTTCCCCGGAACTTTCCTGGACATCACCCCGGTGTGCAGTGCGATCTCCACCCTGGGACTGGCAGCCATAGACTGTTCTGTCTGGTTCACCGTCACTTTCACGTTTGATCGGTTTGTCGCCATCTGTTGTCAGAAGCGGAAAGAAAAGTATTGCACCGGGAAAACTGCGGCTGTGGTTCTGACAACAACCGGCGTTCTGTTCTGTTTTAAAAATGTGCCCATTTTCTTCATATATCATCAGGTGAAAGTGATTGACAATACACCCTGGGACTGTATTATAAAGCCGGGCTACTATACCGATCCCAGCTGGGTGGGATATGACTGGCTTTCTACCGTTCTAACGCCATTACTCCCGTTCGTGTAAATACTGCTGTTCAACGCTCTGACAGTCAGGCACATAGTAGTGACTAGTCGCGTCCGTAAGGGGCTGAGGGGTCAGAACAAGGCGGAGAACCGCAGTGACCCGGAGATGGAGAGCAGGAGGAGGTCTGTGATCTTACTTCTCTCCATCTCCGGAAGCTTCATCCTCCTGTGGTCGGTGTATGTTGCCGAATTCCTTTATTACACCATTGCCGGACTGGATCCAAATAATTACAACGATTCGGAATACATATCTCAACACACCGGAGACATGCTGATGGTATTAAGTTGCTGCACAAACACGTTTATTTATGGGGTGACTCAGTCCAAGTTCAGAGAGCAGTTCACCCTGTACACATCAGACTTGACCTACAAGTATCTGGGAGTACAGTTAGACGAGAAGCTAGACTGGACTGCCAACACAGATGCCTTGTGCAGGAAGGCACAGAGTCGACTGTACTTCCTTAGAAGGTTGGCGTCATTCAATGTCTGCAGTGAGATGCTGAAGATGTTCTATAGGTCAGTTGTTGAGAGCGCCCTCTTCTTTGTGGTGGCGTGTTGGGGAGGAAGCATTAAGAAGAAGGACGCCTCACGTCTTAATAAGCTGGTAAGGAAGGCGGGCTCTGTCGTGGGCAAAGTACTGGAGAGTTTAACATCGGTAGCTGAGCGAAGGGCGCTGAGTAGGCTACGGTCAATTATGGAAAACCCTGAACATCCTCTACATAGCACCATCCAGAGACAGAGAAGCAGTTTCAGCGACAGGTTACTGTCGATGCAATGCTCCTCAGACAGGATGAAGAGGTCAATACTCCCCAATGCCATTAGGCTTTACAATTCAACTGCCAGGACTTAAGAACTTTTTTTAAAGCTATTATTAATGCTTTTTGAGTTAGTGATTTAGATGCATATCATATTATTACTGAGTTAAGTATTGTATGTAATGAGGTTTTGCTACAACAAGTGTATGGGACATTGGAAAAAAATGTTGAATTTCCCCATGGGGATGAATAAAGTATCTATCTATCTATCTATCTATCTATAAACGCAGCGAAATATCCGCTCGCATAAATTATTCAAATAATTAATAAACAGAATATCTAAGTTCTTCTCAGAGGCGGTCTCACAGTTTTCCATCATATTTCCACCGAACGGGCAGTCGTCAGAGAACGTGGCAGAGGCGAGGATAAACTTGGTTAGAGCCCGAGAGAGAAACAGCTCAGGAACAGATCCTTCAGCACCCGCAACGGACAGTCTATTTCTCAAGGTAGCTTCCCGACATTGTGAAGTAGCTGCCTGTATTCCTCATTTCCCTGGGTATTTTATCGGAGGTTAACAGAATTTTGACGAACACCAACTGTAGAAGCGTGCATAGGCACATCAGTAAACTTCAGGCAGAGGCCTGGCGGTTAATTGAAGTGGTCATTTGGGTTGAGGTGACTATCAAACCAACAAGACACACGAACAGAACTGGGCTCTTCATTCCATCGAGCTCCTCAGCCTTTCTTTGTCCTTTGTTCCGCTCCACAACCACAATATCCTTCTTTATCCCGAAAGCCGTTAACCCCCCACACCAATCAAGAACATTTCAAGCTTTTGCGTCACTACATCCAATGGCTTACGCGGCACCATTTCTGTGGCATCAAATTCGACGCCCCTTGAAGTGAATGCCAGCATTGCATTTGCCTTCGTTACTGTCGAATTAACTCACAAGTTCGCCTTCAAGGGATCCAGTCAAAGACTCTTAAGTCCACATACATCTCTTATTTCCGAATTTTCTTCTCAGTTGGAAACTTCTCTGAACTTTAATCGATCGTTCCAAAGTGCATACCCCACACTTCTATACGTTCCATTCCTCCTGCCCCTTCTTCGCCCACTCGGTCAAACTGACGCCCTACCAGCGACACTATTTGCCTCTGCAGGTAAATTCTGCCCATCTGAATCCCATCTATTAACTGACTCTCCACCGTTGTAAATCTCATCTACCACTCAGTCCCTGTCTGGTCTCAGTTTCCCATATAAAGGTACAACATTAGCTGTCTGCTGGCATTTCACGTCATTGCTTCTTGATAAGGCAGGCGCAAAGATCTCTGCCAAGGTCGCAACATCCTGCGCTCTTCTTTCTCATAATATCCTGGGATAAGGATGGCGAGGATCTGGGGGCATTCATGAAGAACTCCAGCACTTCATCCATTCTAACGTTGATATGCCTCAGACAGCACAGTTTCCTCCGGGGAACTCACAAACTATGTCCGTCTCAGGAGTAACTGTAGAGGAGATGTATTAATTTAACACTTCGGTCATTTTTTGTGATTCTATACATTGATCTTCCTTAAGGCTAACGCTGTCTATTCCGCACCTACAGCCTACAGCCAAGCATGAAGACAAATCAGTTCTCTATGTACCCCAAGTATACAGTACTATGCAAACGTCATAGCCACATATATGTATCTAGAGTGTCAGAGACCTTCACACTGTACGGAGTTGTCAATTTTGAGAGGAAAGCGAGTTTGTAACGCGTCATCTCCAGTCTTTCCCGCTGCGTGTCCAGTCCCGATGAAGGATCTCGGCCCGAAACGTCTGCTGTGTGTAGAAATGCACAACCATTGTGTGCATCGCTCTAGATTTCCAGCATCTGCAATACCTCTTGAGTCTTTGTACATCTGTCGGGGTCAAAGGAGGATGGGAATCGGGAGGGTGGAGCGCAGGAGGAGGGGTGTAGGGCTGCTGGCAGGAAATCAGAATATTATTAGGCACGCAGAGCACACCGGCACTGAAATAGGCCCTTTGGCCCATTTAGTCTAACTTCCGTTAATGCCCCTCCTCCCCTTCTTACCACATCCCTGACATATTTAGTTGTTTGTTGGTTTTTTTTTTGTCTCTCTCTGCCTATCACTCTGCCTGTTCTCCATCTACTTCTGGTGCTCCCCTCCCCCCTTTCTTTCTTTCTCCCTAGGCCTCCCGTCCATCACTTTTGCCAATCACCTTTCCAGCTCACAGCTTCATCCCACCCCCTCCGGTATTCTCCTATCATTTCATATTTCCCCCTCCCCCCACTACTTTCAAATCTCAGTATCTTTCCTTTCAGTTAGTCCTGACGAAGGGTCTCGGCCCGGAACGTCGACAGTGCTTCTCCCTATAGATGCTGCCTGGCCTGCTGTGTTCCACCAGCATTTTGTGTGTGTTGTTTGAATTTCCAGCATCTGCAGATTTCCTCGCGTCTGAACTTTTATTTGGTTTCTGCTGCCTCGGCTCTTTAGTGCCTAAATCAGACTGGCATCTAGCACTACCGTGGGCAGCTCATTCCACACCCCACCAACCCCTGAGTGAAGTTCCCCTTCAAATTCCCCTAAACTCTATGACCTTTCAAACTTAACCAATGAGTACAATGAGGGAGGAGAGGGAGAGTAGTAAGGGGAAGGGAGGCCGAATGCAGAAAGAGAAACAAATGGGAATGTTTATACTTACTGCCTTTAAAAAAAGTGTTCGATCTCACTTGCTGCAAACTTGCTAACTGTACCCTGTACATTCTCAAGCAAAATATTGATCTACATGACAAGTAGCAATAGTCAAAGTAAATTTTATTATTAGAGTACTTACATGACATACCGAGATTTATTGTCCTGCGGGCATATACTCAACAAGTCTTTAGAATAGTAACAATAACAGGATCGATGAAAGATCAAGTAGTGCATAGAAGAGATTTTTCACTCAAATGTAGTTAAACTCTGGATCATTCTGCCCAAGGTGGTCGTAGAGGCAGGTCCCTTCACAGCATTAACGCAGTGGATGAGCATTGAAACTGCCGAATGCTGATAAATGGGACGAGTCCAGACAGTGGGTGGACGGTCAGAAAAGGTATGACCAGTGGTGTGTGATTCACCACTCCGGATGTGCTAAATTAACTATGGTGGGGCTGAAAGTCATTGGTTTCAAAACTCCACACCCCTCTCCAGCCTGAAATAAACCAGAGTGCACCCCTTAGTCGCCACTGCGAATATCTTTTTCTGTCAAGGTAACCTAGAGCTTGGTCACTTCTGCTGACAACTGACAATTGATGCAGTTTACATATCTTCAAATAATGCTGCATTCTTACAGAAAAAAAATAAGCATCTCTAAACTAATTTGTAAGGGGGATGGGACCCGGAGCGATAGAGCAGTGGAAGAAGTGCATGGAGTAAAGCCGGATCTAACATATAGAGAGGCTTTGAGGAAAGAGAAGCAGAATAAAGAGTGAAAAGGTAGTAAGGTCGAAGGGCTAAAGTGTGTGTACTTCAATGTAAGAAGCATCAGGAACAAAGGTGATGAACTGAGAGCTTGGATACATACATGGAATTATGATGTAGTGGCCATTACAGAGACTTGGCTGGCACCAGGGCAGGAATGAATTCTCAATATTCCTGGATTTCAGTGCTTTAAAGGGGATGGGGGGGGGGGGGGAATAGGGAGGAGGGGCGGCATTGCTGCTCATACCCGGATATTGCAGGATGATGTCATTCACCCGACACATTGACCTGGGAATGAGAATTCCGTCACTGATGGGAGATGGATATACAACGTCACGAGTCTGACAGTGAGCAGGTTTGTGCTTCGTTAGGGGGTTGCTCTGTTAATGAACCGGAGTACTGAGATGAACGGATATCTCACCGCGCTTTTCACCTGCTCTCAGAATCTAGACTGAGTGACGGCGTAAATGAATGTGTTCGTGGAGCAGCTGAAATTCCTTAGCAAATACCCGGCATAGGCGGAAATAATTTCCGAGGCATTCCCCCGTGTTCCTATCCCGGTGATGATAGTTGTAGATAAATTCTGCGACTTTCGTCATCCACAGGAGGATGAAGCTGCCGGCGAGGGTGAGGAGCAAAACCACAGCCCTCTTCCGGCTCTCCATCTCCGGGTCACTGCTGTTTTCCCCCTTGATCTGACCCCTCAGCCCACTACGGACCCGAATGGCCACTAAAATGTGCCTGAGTGTCAGAGCGTTGAGCAGCAGAATTACGCCGAATGGGAGGAACGGAGTCAACACGATGTCAAACCAGTCATACGCCACCCACGCCGGTTCAGTGAAGTAACTTGGCTTCGGATAACAGAACCATGGGACATTGTTAATGATCTCTCTGTAAGTGGAGTGGGCCGTTTTTCAGACAGGACAGACCGCTAGATGGCGCTAGAACCACGGCCGCCGTTCTCCCCGTGCAGTACTTTCTTTTCAGTTAATGGCAACAAACCGATCGAAGGTGAAAGTGACGGTGAACCAGACGGAACAGTTCACGGCAACGCGGGACAGGACACGGGGAACAGTGCACACAGAGGTGACGTTCAGGAAACAAACGGGAAACTAATGATAATTGAGTTGATATAAAACGACGTCAGCAGCACAGGAGCGCCACTGGGAACCGTACTCTCTCCGGTCCTGTTCACCCTGTACACATCTGACTTCCAATATAACTCGGAGTCCTGCCATGTGCAGAAGTTCGCTGATGACACGGCCATAGTGGGGTGTGTCAGGAATGGACAGGAGGAGGAGTATAGGAAACTGATACAGGACTTTGTGATATGGTGCAACTCAAACTACCTGCGTCTCAATGTCACCAAGACCAAGGAGATGGTGGTGGACTTTAGGAGATCTAGGCCTCATATGGAGCCAGTGATCATTAATGGAGAATGTGTGGAGCAGGTTAAGACCTACAAGTATCTGGGAGTACAGTTGGACGAGAAGCTAGACTGGACTGCCAACACAGATGCCTTGTGCAGGAAGGCACAGAGTCGACTGTACTTCCTTAGAAGGTTGGCGTCATTCAATGTCTGCAGTGAGATGCTGAAGATGTTCTATAGGTCAGTTGTTGAGAGCGCCCTCTTCTTTGTGGTGGTGTGTTGGGGAGGAAGCATTAAGAAGAAGGACGCCTCACGTCTTAATAAGCTGATAAGGAAGGCGGGCTCTGTCGTGGGCAAAGTACTGGAGAGTTTAACATCGGTAGCTGAGCGAAGGGCGCTGAGTAGGCTACGGTCAATTATGGAAAACCCTGAACATCCTCTACATAGCACCATCCAGAGACAGAGAAGCAGTTCAGCGACAGGTTACTGTCGATGCAATGCTCCTCAGACAGGATGAAGAGGTCAATACTCCCCAATGCCATTAGGCTTTACAATTCAACTGCCAGGACTTAAGAACTTTTTTTTAAAGCTATTATTAATGCTTTTTGAGTTAGTGATTTAGATGCATATCATATTATTACTGAGTTAAGTATTGTATGTAATGAGTTTTTGCTACAACAAGTGTATGGGACATTGGAAAAAATGTTGAATTTCCCCATGGGGATGAATAAAGTATCTATCTATCTATCTATCTATCTATCTATCTATCTATCTAAAAGCACAAAATGCTGGCAGAACTCAGCAGGCCAGACAACATCTATGGGATGAGGTAGTGACGACGTTTCGGGCCGAAACCCTTCATCAGGATGCTTCCTCCCCTAGGTACAGTCTGGCCTGCTGAGTTCTGCCAACATTTTGTGTTTTTATTATTTCCAGCATCTGCAGATTCACTCGTGTTGCCTCAGTGATAATGACCAGTGGATCCGCCGCTGCCATGGCCACCAGGTACCGCGTGGTGCAGAAGGAGAGGCCGCACTTTCCCCGGGTCAAGATGACAATCGCACTAAATTCACTGGAGAAAGAGAACGGAATGACATAAACAATATGATTGGCAATCGGGCACCCTCAACTTAATCGCTCTCCACTACCCATCAAGGCGAAGGTTGAGTTACTGTTAACCTCAGATTCACTGCTATCGGATTCCAATGATTCACCACTCACGAGCGGTAAAGAATTTCATCTGATATCCGTCGTGATCCGTATTCATTCTTCTGAAATTTTGCCTCATAGGCCTCGACTGCACGGTACAGGATACATATTCCCTGCACCCAGACTGTCAATCATAGAATCATAGAAATCTACAGCGCATTACAGGCCCTGCGGCCCGCAATGTTGTGCCGACCGTGTAATCTCAGATAGAGATTAACGGCAATATTTGCAAATCATTCATCTTGCTCAGTGTGAATGAATGCACAGGTCATTGTTTGAATGAAGCAGCTTCGTGACGGAGCGTCGAGTCCACGTGATCCAATCCCCGTCACAGTACAGCCACGTCAGAGCCCAAGATGGTGAACATTCCCCTATTGCGAGTCGGTATTTCTTAAGCACGGAGCACAAGTTACACGCGACACTCCAAATTTTGCCTCATAATGTCGAGACGAAGCTGGAGTAGGAAAACATTACTCTGACAGGGGGATAAAAGTTTCTTGCTGAGAATATCAACTGACCATCTCTGAATCTGACGGGTTGTCCTATTTACACGTAAACAGTGAACAGTATTCCAGGCGACCTGAGAATTGGCACACGAGAAATTTCCAATATATTATGCAAGTCGCTATTTTGGTAACACTTCGCTTTTAATTTTCCCCATACAGTACATTTATCCACGATATTTTTTAATTGCCATGGATTTTCGCACACATCGAGATTCACAAAATTGCACTGGATCATCCCAGTGTCCTAATAATTCTCCACATCGCCCAATTTCACCTCGCCCGGGACGCCAAATAAATATGTCTCGTTCGCATAATTCTCACATCGCCGGGAAAAATAAAACCCGTCCTCATAATTCTCACATCACCCAATTTCACCTCGCCGGGAACAATAAAATCCGTCCTCATAATTCTCACATCACCCAATTTCACCTCGCCGGGAACGGCAGAAAAGAATAAAACGCCCGGTCCCGATCTAATTCACATAATCGATACAGTCTATATCGTGACAGACGGGTTCCATTCTGTCCGGTACCGCACATGTGATTGCCTGCTACGCTAAAACGGAATAATTTCTTGCCAATGTCTGTATTTTTCGTCTGATAACGATTGTTTAAATGCAAACTCGCACATCACTGTCTTTTACACGAGGGAATTTATCCGAGATAATACTTACAATTTCATACTTTATCGGGAATTAGAGAATCGTTCCTGTTATTGCTGATGGACTAGACAGTTCAGAGAGATGGGGCAGAAAAGGAATAAAAGGGTGGGGAGAGGGGTGGAGAGAGGAGTATAGGGTGTGGAGAGGGGTGGAGAGAGGATAGGGTGGTGAGAGGGGTGGAGAGAGGAGGATAGGGTGGGAAGAGGGGTGGAGAGAGGAGGATAGGGTGGGGAGAGGGTTGGAGAGAGGAGGATAGGGTGGGGAGAGGGTTGGAGAGAGGAGGATAGGGTGGGAATTGGGGTGCAGAGAGGAGGATGGGTGGGGAGAGGGGTGGAGAGAGGAGGATAGGGTGGGGAGAGAGGTGGTAGGAGGATAGGGTGTGGAGAGGGGTGGAGAGAGGAGGATAGGGTGGGAAGAGGGGTGGAGAGAGGATAGGGTGGTGAGAGGGGTGGAGAGAGGAGGATAGGGTGGTGAGAGGGGTGGAGAGAGGAGGATAGGGTGGGGAGAGGGTTGGAGAGAGGAGGATAGGGTGGGGAGAGGGTTGGAGAGAGGAGGATAGGGTGGGAATTGGGGTGCAGAGAGGAGGATGGGTGGGGAGAGGGGTGGAGAGAGGAGGATAGGGTGGGGAGAGAGGTGGTAGGAGGATAGGGTGTGGAGAGGGGTGGAGAGAGGAGGATAGGGTGGGAAGAGGGGTGGAGAGAGGAGGATAGGGTGGGGAGAGGGGTGGAGAGAGGAGGATGGGTGGGGAGAGAGAGGTGGGGGATGTGATGGAGAGAGAAGAGGGGACAGGGAGGGTGAGAGAGGTTGAGGGAGTGGGTAGTGGGACTCATCTCTCCTCATCTTCACTTTCTCCCCTGCCCTCCACATTCTCCCCTCCCCTCCTCAATCTGATCCTTCCCTTTCCCCCACCCTGCAGAAAATGGTGGTGATTCACGCCAACCAGCCCGCACCGCCAGAACTCGCCTCCGTCTTCTCCGGCAAGCCGGCGCCCACTCCTGCCTTTGACGGGCCCCACTCCACGGGACAGCCTGAGGGATTCAGGCCGAGCGACCTGAGGCTCGGCGCCGAAAGAAAAATCAAAGCGGGATTTTGGAGACGGAGGGGGAAGGAGGGTAACGGTGCTGGGCACATTCCTCCCCGTGGGAACACCCCCAGTTCCAGTTCCCTTGTTACGAGTCGCCCTCTCCCACTCTCGGCTCCCGTCACTCCTGAAACACTCCGCTCTCTGTCCCCTCGCTCTCCCCTCTATCACCGCCCATTTCACCCTGGCTGGCGGCCATTTTGTGATGGTTACCATTGACAACCGCTCTTCCACCATGATAGAATGGGGCACACCCTTTTCCTCACCTTCCACTCACTTCCCTCCCTGTTTATCCAATCTCAACTCCTCAACCCTCCTCTCCTTTCCATCGGTGCCCGATCTCCCGACTCTCCATTTAACCTTCTGCCGACAGCCATTTTGTGACAGTGTGAGACCCTCCTTCCCACTTCCTCGACAACGAATTCCGTCACTCCCTCACACTCACTATCGTATCACCCTCCTTTCCCATCCCATCACTCGCAAACACCTTCCCTCCCTCCCCTCGCTCTCCTCTCCCCACCACCTCGATGCTCTGCATCGTATGCTGGTTGGGTGCCATTTTGCGATGCCAATCTTCACCTCTCCTCATCGCCCTCTCTCTCTCTCTGTTACCCAGTGATTCACTCCCCTACTCACCCCATCACTCCTGACACCCTTTCCCCTTTCTTCCGCCATCCACCACATCCTGGGTGATGAACGTTTTCTGATGGGAAATTCTGCTCCCGCACCCGATCCCTTCCCTCCGTCGTTGACTGAGTCGCTCCTCTCTCCCTCTGTTGGGGCACTCAACTCTCCGTCTCATCAGCCCTGGCAGCGTTCCCGACCACCCCCCGCCCCCCTTGCCTCCGAGCACGCCCCCTTTCTTGCAGCTCGTCTTATTTGCGAAGGCAATGGTCACCACCCATTCATCTTCCACTATTGAAAAAGTCACTCCCCCACATTCCCCACCCTGTCCAATCAGACCACTCCCTCCCGTCCCATTACATCCTCTCCCTCCCAATTACATACCCTCCCTCCCCGTCCCAGCACTCCCGCTCCCTTCCTGTCGTTTCACTCCTCCTCACCCCGACTTTATCTTCTCCATGTCGGCCACCAGTTTGTGGCAGGAACATTCGCCCCTCCCCTTTCCGTCCCCTGTTGAGTCAGTGACTTCGCCAAGCTCACCGGCTCATCAGTCCACTCCTCGTCCCATCACTCCTCTTCCTCCCAAACCCCTCACCTCTCCTCCCCAAAACCCACATGTATATGTGTATGTGTGAATATCTGAGATATATACATTAGTTTATTCAATTACAACATCATTAGAATTAAAACATATATACAGTACGCAAAACTATATAATACATAAATTAAAATACTGTTATTACAATCAATAACACACTCGATCCCGGGATTGTATCCATGGGCACCGTATGTTCCTTCGCCATAGATTCTGAGTGCGACAGTGGCCATTGTAAGTCAGTGTCTCACTCCATCCCTGGCGGCCACATTAACCAAGGATTCTCCCATTTTAAATCAGCGCGTCCCTCCCTCTCTTGTGCTCACTTCTACCAAAGCCGTCACTCCCTCCCCAGCGGCCATTTCAAGTGAAGGGTCGGACATCCCACCTCTCCCGGAAGTTCCGGGAACTTCCCGCATATTGACAGCGGCTGCCTGACGCCCGCAAATTATATACAATATCCCAGAAATTGATTTTTTGAGAACGAGCGAGAGAGGGAGAGGGAGAGAGAGAGAGAGAGAGAGAGAGAGAGAGAGAGAGAGAGAGAGAGAGAGAGAGAGAGAGAGAGAGAGAGAGAGAGAGAGAGAGAGAGAGAGAGAGAGAGAGAGAGAGAGAGAGAGAGATTGGGAGAGTATTCCAAAAAATGAAATATAAAACGATTTGGGAAATGAAGATGGAGATGATTCAAAAAAAAAAAGAAAATACAAAACATACTTCACCCCAGACTACACTGAAGTGTACCACTGCCTAATTGGGGTCAAAAATAATGACGGTGTTGCTCGCTGCACTGTTTACAACGGTGAATTTTCTATTGCCCATGGGAGGTTAAATCACTGTTGAGGTGAGTTTAAAGGCCGTCATTCGTTCATTAGCATAGCTAACTTTACTAGCTGACTAGCCGCTAAGGAGCTACTCTACTGCAGACATCCCACCTCTCCCGGGAGTTCCGGGAGTCTCCCGCAACTTGATGGTGTCTGCTTCCCTGAAATGAGATTTTACAGGGTGGGATTAATTGAGTGATGGAATGGTACAGACGGAGCTTCACTGTGTGTTTGGCATTGCAAGTGTGTGATGGGACGGTGTGGAGGGAAATTCACTGTGTCTGACCCCGGGAGTGTGTGATGGGACAGTGTAGTCGGAGATTCACTCTGTGTTTGAACCAGGGACTGTGTGATAGGACGGTGTGGAGGGAGATTCATTCTGTGTCTGAACCAGGGAGTGTGTGATGGGACGGTGTGGAGGGAGATTCACTCTGTGTCTGACCGCGGGAGTGAGTGATGGGACAGTGTGGAGAGAAATTCACTGTGTGCCTGACCCCGGGAGTGTGTGATGGGGCGGTGTGGAGGGAGATTCACTCTGTGTCTGAACACTTGAGTGTGTGATGGGACGGTGTGGAGGGAAAGTCACTCTGTGTCTGGTTCCGGGAGTGTGTAATGGGACGGTGTGGAGGAAGCTTCTCTCTGTGTCTGACCCCTGGAGTGTGTGATGGGACGGTGTGGAGGGAGATTCACTCTGTGTCTGACCCTGGGAGTGTATAATGGCATACGATGGAGGGAGCTTCACTCCGTGTATAACTTCGGTATTCCATCCCCCATCCGTCTTGTACTCGGGATCGCAGCTGTTTACAATATACATTAATGATTTAGATGAAGGGATTAAAAGTAACATTAGCAAATTTGCTGATAACACAGTGCTGGGTGGCAGTGTGAAATGTCAGGAGGATGTTATGAGAATGCAGGGTGACATGGACAGGTTGGGTGAGTGGACAAATGTATGGCAGATGCAGTTTAATGTGGATAAATGTGAGGTTATCCACTTTGGTGGCAAGAACAGGAAGGCAGATTACTATCTAAATGGAGTCAAATTCGGAAAAGGGGAAGTACAACGAGACCTAGGTGTTCTTGTACATGAACCAACGAAAGCAAGCATGCAGGTACAGCAGGCAGTGAAGAAAGCTAATGGCATGCTGGCTTTTATAACAAGAGGAATTGAGTATAGGAGTAAAAAGGTCCTTCTGCAGCTGTACAGGGCCCTGGTGAGACCACACCTGGAGTATTGTGTGCAGTTTTGGTTTCCAAATTTGAGGAAGGACATTCTTGCTATTGAAGGAGTGCAGCATAGGTTCATAAGGTTAATTCCCGGAATGGCGGGACTGTCATATGTTGAAAGATTGGGGCGACTAGGCTTGTATGCGCTGGAATTTAGAAGGATGAGAGGGGATCTGATTGAAACATATAAGACTATTAAGGGATTGGACACACTAGAGGCAGGAAGCATGTACCCACTGATGGGTGAGTCCAGAACTAGAGGCCACAGTTTAAGAATAAGGGGTAGGCCATTCAGAACAGAGATGCAGAAAATCTTTTTCACCCAGAGAGTGGTGGATATGTGGAATGCTCTGCCCCAGAAGGCAGTGGAGGCCAAGTCTGTGGATGCATTCAAGAGAGAGTTAGATAGGGCTCTTATAGATAGCGGGGTCAAGGGATATGGGGAGAGGGCAGTAACTGAGTACTGATTGTTTATGATCAGCCATCATCACAGTGAATGGCGGTGCTGGCTAGTAGGCCGAATGGCCTACACCTGCACCTACTGCCTATTGGTCTCACGTGTGATATTATCGTCAATTCTATCTGTCTGCGGGGATCAGTTAGCCAGGAAGGGGCTTTGGTGGAGATCCTGGGCATCCGACCTCCCTCAGCCTGGAGCTGAGACGCTACTGTGTCAGTGTGAGGAGCTCCGACCCACTGTTGCAGTGCGCAGGGTTCGGGGGGCAGCAGAAACCTCAAATAAAACTCGAGTCCGGCACCAAGACAGGAAGTTACAGCGGTTTATTGATTTCATCATGACAAATGTAAATCAAACAATGTGTGAGCTGCTGACGTGCGGGAATAAATAAGCTGCTTCCAACTCTCTCAGTCACACACAATTAACTGACCGGCGACAACGAGTGACCGATTGAATAATCAGTCCCGTTTCTCACCGTCACTCTGCATCGGGGAACCGATGATTATAAAATCACACTTCAGGGTCGTGTCCGGGATCGCTGCAGATCCAGGGTCACTGCCGAAGGATTTGTCAATTTAATATCATTATATCGGCCAGGCTGCCCAATGCACCGTCCTCAGCAAAGGCAGCAAAAGGATTCTCTCCCGGGATAATCCCACCCACCCCGGGATACCGGTGTCCCAGACTGCGCCCTGGCCCCCGATCTCTTTCTGTCTGGGTAATTCTCCGGGGTGTCACGTGGGAGTCTCGAACACGCACATCCGGCGGAAGCTGCGCCGCCTGACAACAGGCGGAAATACGTCACTGCAGGACCGCTCGAGCGACACACAGCGCGAGTCCGGTTCCGCTAAAACCGTTGGGAATCAGCCCCGGCGCGCGGCCATTAATGGTAAGGGCGGGAGTTAAAGGGGAGGGTGGGGAATCGGCCAAATGTCCCCATCCTGCGGGCGGGGATGTTCACACGATCACTGTCAGTCCGGGTCTAACTCCCCGCCGAGATCTCAGTTCCTTCTCTCCGGTCTCACTGAACAGATTCCTCGCCAGCCTGAAACATATGTGAAAATAAAGATGAAATAAACATTACACAACAGTGTCAGTAGCAGGGGACCGGGGTTAATGTTTCAACAACACTCACAGACAAATATCACCAGAAAACCCGCGGATCCGCTGATATTTTATCACATTGAACATTAACACAAACACTCACCAGATCCACTCCAGACTCGGGAGGGTCAGTATGAGGCGGCGGAAAGCGGGGACAGATTGGTCTGTCAGCGAGTTTGATCCCAGGTTCAGCCCCGTCAGTGATGGGTTTGTACTGAGAGCGGAGACGAGATCCTCGGCACCAGAATCTGTGAGACCGACACCCCACAGCCTGGAGATGAGAGAGAGTGAGGGTGAAGGACACAGAGAGACAGGAGACGGTACAAATCCCCACTGTTCATCAGTAACACAATTACTGATCACATTAATGTTCAGTGTCAGACACTCAGTGACTGTAAACACAATCTCCCACAGTCTGGTACTTACCCCAGTGTCAGTATTTTACACCCCGGGTTCCTCAGAACCGCAGACACCAGTTTCACTCCTGAATCTCCCAGTTTATTCCGCCCAAGTCTAAACACAAACAGACAGATTGATGAACAAAGTGATTCAAACCGTGGGTCTGAGGGAATTTCTCTCACTCGGATATTTTAGGAAACATTAAACCCTTCAGTAAATCACTGATCGGAGTTCCCATCACTGTCAATGTCCCTCACTGCCCAGCTCCAGGGTATTCGCCGAATGTCAGTAATTTCGTCTGTCGGTGTGACCATGTAAGCTCCACATATTCTGTCCCATTCCCCGATGGTTACAAAAGTGTTCCTGACCAAAATGCAGAAATGTCAATGGGACACAGTGAAATAGACCCACCCGAGCTAAAGGGATGGGGAAGAGAGATACCACAGGAGAAAGGGTGATAGGGAAGAGAGATCACACAGGAAAAAGCGGGAAGGGGAGGGGAAATCCACCAGGAAGAAAGGGGGTGGGGAAGATAAATCCCACAGGAGGAAGGAGCATGGGGAAGGGAGATCCGATAGGAAGAGGAGGGACGGGTAAGAGAGATCCCACAGGAGGAAAGGGGATGGGGAAGAGAGAGCGCACATGAGGAGGTCGGATGCACGAGCGATCCCAGAGGAAGAAGGTGGATGGGGAAGGGATATCCCATGGAGGAAGGGGGATGGGGAAGAGTGATCCAATAGCAGGAAGTTGATGGGGAGGAGAGAGCGCACAGGAGGAAGGGGATGGGGAATAGAGATCCCACAGAAGTAAGGGGGTTGGGGAAGATATATCCCTAGGAAGAAAGAGGGTGGGGAGGAGATATCCCACAGTTGGAAGGAGAATGGGGAAGAGAGATCCAACAGGAGGATGTGGGATGGGGAGGAGAGATACATCAGGATGAATTGTGGAGGGAAAAGACAGATCCCACAGCAAGAGGGGGCATTATGATTACCCACAGGAGGAAGTGAATTGGGGAAGAGAGATTCCACGGGAGGAAGGGGAATGGGGAAGAGAGATCCAACAGGAGGAATGGGGATGAGTAGGAGAGATTCCACAGGAAGTGGGGGATGGGAACAGGCCCCACAGGAGGAAGGTGGATGGGGAAGAGAGATGGAACAGGAGGAATGGGGATGGGAAGAGAGATACCACGGGAATAAGGGTGTTGGGGAAGAGACATCCCACAGGTGGAAGGTGACGGGGAAAAGAGATCCGACAGGAGGAAGGGGGATGCGGAACAGAGATCCCATAGGAGGATGGCGCATGGGGAAGAGAGATCCCACAGGAGGAAAGTGGATGGGGAAGAGAGATCCCACAGAAGGAAGGGGAATGGGGAATAGAGATCCCATAGGATGATGGGGCATGGGGAAGAGAGATGAGACAGGAGTAAGTATGTGGGGAAGTGAAATCATACAGGAGGTTGGGGGATGAGTAGGCGAGATCCCATATGAGGGAGAGGGATGAGGAAAATAGATGCCACGGGAGGAAGTGGGATGGGGAAGAGTGATCCCACCTGATGTAAGGGATTGGGAAGAGAGATCCCTCGGGGGGAAGGGCTTTGGGGAAGAGAGATTCCACAAGAGGATGGGTAATGGGGAAGACAGATGCTACAGGAGGAAGGGAAATGGGGAAGTGAGATCCCAGAGATGGATTGCTACCCGTGCCACGTGCTAGTGAGGCTAGAAATAGGAAGATAATGCAACTAAATACGTGGCTGAGGGGATGGTGCATGAGGGAGGGGTTCATGTTTCTGGACAATTGGGATTTCTTCCAGGGGAGGTGTGACCAGTTCGAATTGGACAGTTTCCACCTGAACTGGAGGGGAACTAACCTCCTTGCCTGTAGGTTAGCAAGTTCTGCTCCGGGGGTTTTAAACTAGATTGCAGGGGGAGGGGAACCAGAGTCTTAGAGCAGATAGTGAGGTGGCGGAGGATAAGGGTCATGCGAGGACTGCTTGTATAGACAGAAATCAAAGGTTTGTACGTGATAGAAATGTTGTCAGGTGTATCTCTTTCAATGCGAGGAGTATTGTAGGTAAGGCAGATGAGTTTAGGGCGTGCATTGGCATGATGATATCGACATTATTGCTATTAGTAAGTCTTAGTTGTAGGAGGGGCAGGACTGGCAGCTTCATGTTCCGGGTTTCCATTGTTTCAGAAGTGATAGGGAGAGGGATGAAAGGGGGAGGAGTGGCATTACCAGTCAAGCAGAATCTCACAGCTGTGCGTAGACGGGACTGCCCAGAGGGCTCGTCTACAGAGGCCATATGGGTGGAGCTGAGGAACGGGAAAGGTGTGACCACACGAATGGGGTTGTATTATAGACCGCCCAATAGGCAGAGAACTTTAGTAAAACCTTTGACAATGTCCCACTTAATAAGTTAGTTCAAAAGGTTCAGACACTAGGTATCCATGGAGAGGTTGTAAACTGGATTCGAATTGGCTGTGTGGGAGAAGACAGAGAGTGGTAGTGGATGATTGCTTCTCGGACTGGAGGCCTGTGACTAGTGGTGTGTCTCAGGGATCTGTGCTGGAACCATTGCTGTTTGTTGTCTATATCAATGATCTAGATGATAATGTGATAAATTGGATCAGCAGGTTTGCGGACGACACTAAGATGGAGGCGTTGTGGACAGTGAGGAAAGCTTTCAAAGCTTGCAGAAGGATCTGGACCAACTGGAAAAATGGGCCAGAAAATGGCAGATGGAATTTATAACATATAACTTGTAACCATATAATAATTAAAGCACAGAAACAGGCCATCTCGGCCCTTCTAGTCCGTGCCGAACGCTTCCTCTCACCTAGTCCCACCTACCTGCACTCAGCCCATAAGCCTCCATTCCTTTCCTGTCCATATACCTAGCCAATGTTTTTTAAATGACAAAATCGAAACTGCCTCTACCACTTCTACTGGAAGCTCGTTCCACACAGCCACCATTCTGAGTAAAGAAGTTACCCCTCGTGTTACCCCTAAACTTTTGCCCCTTCACTCTCAACTCATTCCCTCTTGTTCTAACCTCCCTTACTCTCTGAAATAAAAAAGTCTATGCACGTCAACTCTATATAACCCCCTCATAATTTTAAATACCTCTATCAAGTCCCCCCTCAACCCTCTACGCTCCAAAGAATAAAGACCTAACTTGTTCAACCTTTCCCTGTAACTTAGGTGCTGAAACCCAGGGAACATTCTAGCAAATCTCCTCTGTACTCTCTCTATTTTGTTGACATCGTTCCTATAATTCGGTGACCAGAACTGTACACAATACTCCAAATTTGGCCTCACCAATGCCTCGTAGATTTTTAACATTACATCCCAACTCCTATACTCAATGCTCTGATTTATAAAGGCCAGCATACCAAAAGCTTTCTTCACCACCCTATTCACATCAGATTCCACCTTCGGGGAACTATGCACCATTATTCCTAGATCACTCTGTTCTACTGCATTCCTGAATGCCCTACCATTTACCATGTATGTCCTATTTGAATGACTCCTACCAAAATGTAGCACCTCACACTTATCAGCATTAAACTCCATCTGCCATCTTTCAGCCCACTCTTCTAACTGGCCTAAATCTTTGAACTACACGCTTTGAAAACCTTCATTATCCACAACACCGCCTATATTAGCATCATCTGCATACTTACTAATCCAATTTACCATTCCATCATCCAGATCATTAATGCATATGACAAACAACATTGGACCCAGTATAGATCCCTGAGGCACACCACTAGTCACCACTTTAATGCAGACAAGTGTGAGGTGTTGCATTTTGGAAGGACAAATCAAGGTAGGACATACACAGTAAATGGTAGGGCACTGAGAAGTGCGGAGGAACAAAGGGATCTGGGAGTTCAGATACATAATTCCCTGAAAGTGGCGTCACAGGTAGACAGTGTTGTAAAGAAGGCTTTTGGCATCCTGGCATTCATAAATCAAAGTATTGAGTATAGGAGTTGGGATGTTATGGTGAGATTGTATAGGATATTGGTGAGGCCAAGTTTTGAATATTGTGTGCAGTTCTGGTCACCTAACTACAGGAAATATATCAGTAAGATTGATAGAGTGCAGAGCAGATTTACTGGGATGTTGCCGGGTCTTCAGGAGATGAGCTACAAGGCGAAATTGACTTTATTCCTTGGAGCGCAGAAGAATGAGGGGAGATTTGATAGAAGTTTACAAAGCTCTGAGGGGTATAGACAGGCTAAATGCGAATGGGCTCTTTCCACATAGATTAGGAGAGATAAATTGTAAGAGGACTTGGCTTCAGGGTGAAAGGGGAAAGGTTTAGGGGGAAATTCTTCACTGAGAGAGTGGTGAGAGTGTGGAACGAGCTGCCATGTGATGTAGAAAATGTGGACTCACTCTTAAACATTAAGATTAAATTAGATAGATGTATGGATGGGAGAGCTCTGAAGGTTTATGGACTGGGTGCAGGTCAAAGGGACAAGCAGAATAAAGTTTCGGCACAGAGCAGAAGGGCCGAATGGCTTGTTTTCTGTGCGCTGGTGTTTTATGATTTTATGACTCTATGAAGGGGTGTGGGGAGGAGAGTTCACTCAGGTGGAAGGGCGAATGGGAAGAGAGCTCCCGCAGGAGGAAGGGAGATGGGGAAGGGATATCCCACAGGAGGATGTGGGAAGGGAAAGTGAGATCCCACAGGAGGAAGGGGGATGGGGAAGAGAGATCTCACAGGAGGAAGGGGGATGGTGTAGAGAGATTCCACAGGAGGAAGGGGGATGGGAAGGGATACCACTGGAGGAAAGGGGATTGGGAGGGGATCCCACAGGAAGAAGGGGGATGCGGAACAGAGATCCCATAGGAGGATGGCGCATGGGGAAGAGAGATCCCACAGGGGGAAGGGGAATGGGGAATAGAGATCCCATAGGATGATGGGGCATGGGGAAGCCAGATCCCACAGGAGGAAAGTGGAATGGGAAGAAAAATCTCACAGAAGGAAGGGGAATGGGGAATAGAGATCCCACAGGATGAAAGTGGATGGGGGAGAGAAATCCCATAGAAGGAAGGGGAATGGGGAATAGAGATCCCATAGGATGATGGGGCATGGGGAAGAGAGATGTGACAGGAGGAAGTGGGTGGGTAAGTGAGATCATACAGGAGGTTGGGGGATGAGTAGGCGAGATCCCAAAGGAGGAAGAGGGATGGGGAAAATAGATGCCACGGGAGGAAGTGGGATGGGGAAGAGTGATCCCACCTGATGTAAGGGATTGGGAAGAGAGATCCTTCGGGAGGAAGGGCTTTGGGGAATAGAGATCCCACAAGAGGATGGGTAATGAGGAAGAGAGATGCTACAGGAGGAAGGGAAATGGGAAAGCGAGATCTCACAGGTGGATTGCTACCCGTGCCACGTGCTAGTGAGGCTAGAAATAGGAAGATAATGCAGCTAAAGGGGGATGGCTGAGGGGATGGTGCATGCGGGAGGGTGCATGCTGAGGGAATGGTTTCATGTTTCATGTTTCTGGACAATTGGGATTTCTTCCAGGAGAGGTGCGACTAGTTCGAACTGGACAGTTTGCACCTGAACTGGAGGGAACTAACCTCCTTGCCGGTAGGTTAGCTAGTTCTGCTCCGGGGGTTTTAAACTAGATTGCAGGGGGAGGGGAACCAGAGTGTTAGAGCAGATAGTGATGTGGAGGAGTATAAGGGTCATGCGAGGACTGCCTGTATAGACAGATATCAAAGGTTTTTACGTGATAGAAATGTTCTCAGGTGCATCTATTTCAATGCAAGGTGTATTGTAGGGAAGGCAGATGAGTTTAGGTTGTGGATTGGCACATGATGATTTCAACATTATTGCTATTAGTAAGACTTGGTTGTAGGAGGGGCAGGACTGGCAGCTTCATGTTCCGGGTTTCCATTATTTCAGACGTGATAGGGGGTAGGGATGAAAGGGGGAGGAGTGGCATGACCAGTCAGGGAGAATCTCACAGCTGTGCGTAGATGGGACAGCCCGGAGGGTTCGTCTACAGAGGCCATATGGGTGGAGCTGAGGAACGGGAAATGTGTGACCACACGAAAAGCGATCCCACCGGAGGAAGGGGGATGGGAAGGGTTACCACTGGAGGAAAGGGGATTGGGAGGGGATCTTATAGGAAGAAGTGGATGGGGAAGGGAGATCCCACAGGAGGAATGGGGATGTGGAAGAGAGATCCCACAGGAGGAAGGGGGATGGGAAAGATTGATCCCACATGAGGAAGGTGGATGAAGAAGAGTGATCCAACGGCAGGAAGTTGATGGGGAGGAGAGAGTGCACAGGAGGAAGGGGGATGGGGAATAGAGATCCCACAGGAGGAAGGGGGATGAGAAAGAGAGATCCCACAGGAGGATGGGGGATGGGGAAGAGAGATACAGGTGGAGGGACAAGACAGATCCCACAGGAAGTGTGGGCATTATGATGACCCACAGGAGGAAGTCGGGTGGGCGAGCGATCCCAAAGGATGAACAGGGATGGGCAAGAGATATCCCACAGGAGGATGGGGGATGAGAAAGAGAGATCCACAGGAGGACGGGGGATGGGGAAAAGGGATCCCACAGAAGAAATGGTGATGGAAAAGAGAGATGCAACAGGAAGAGCGGGGAAGAGTAGGAGAAATCCCACTGGAAGTGGGGCATGGGAATACAGGCCCCACAGGAGAAAGGTGGATGGGGAAGAGAGATGGCACAGGAGGAATGGGGATGGGAAGAGTGATCCCACGGGAGGAAGGGTGTTGGGGAAGAGAGATCCCACAGGAGGAAGGTGATGGTGAGGGGGTATCACACCGGATGAAGGGAGATTGGGAAGAGAGTTCCCATAGTTGGAAGAGAGATGGGAAAGAGAGATCCGACAGGAGGAAGAGAGATAGGGAAGAGAGATCCGACAGCAGCACGGTAAAGGGGAAGAGAGATCCCAGAAGAGGAAGGAGGATGCGGAAGAGAAATCCCACAGGAAGAAGTGGAATTGGGAAAATATATGCCAGAAGAAGATGGGGGATGGGAAAGAGAGTGATCCTACAGGAGGATAGGGGTGGGGAAGAGAGATCGCACAGGAGGAATGGGGATGCGGAACAGAGATCCCATAGGAGGATGGCGAATAGGGAAGAGAGATCCCAAAGGAGGATGTGCGATTGGGAAAATAAATACCACGGGAGGAAGGGGTTTGGGAAGAGAGATCCCACAAAAGGATGGGTAGTGGGAAAGAGAGATGTACAGGAGGAAGGGAAATGGGGAAGCAAGATCCCATAGGAAGTGAAGGGATGGGAACAGAGCCCCCACGGGGATCAGGTGGATGGGGAAGAGATATCTTTCAGGAGGAAAGGGGTTGGGGATGAGAGATCCCACAGGAAGAAAGGGGTATGCGGAAGAGAGATCCAACAGCAGGAAGTTGATGGGGAAGAGTGATCCCACAGATGGAAGTGGGATGGGAACACAGGCCCCAGAGTGTGAACGGGGATGCGGAAGAGAGATCCCACAGGAACATGGGGGGTGGAGAAGAGAGATTCCACTGTAGGAATGGGGATGGGGAAGAGAGATTCATCAGGAGGAAGGGGGATAGGGATGGGAGATCCCACAGGAGTAAGGGGGATGGGGAAGAGAGATCCCACAGGAGGAAGGGGGATGGGGATGAGGGATCCCACAGGAGGAAGGTGGATGCTGAGGAGAGATCCAACAGTTGGAAGGAAGGTGGAGTGGGAACAGAGAACCCAGAGGATGAATGGGGGATGGGAAAGTGAGATCTCACAGGTGGATTGCTACCCGTGCCACGTGCTAGTGAGGCTAGTAATAGGAAGATAATGCAGCTAATTACGTGGCTGAGGGGATGGTGCATGAGGGTGGGGTTCATGTTTCTGGACAATTGGGCTTTCTTCCAGGGGAGGTGGGACCAGTTCGAATTTGACAGTTTGCACCTGAACTGGAGGGGGACTAACATCCTTGCAGGTAGGTTAGCAAGTTCTTCTACAGGGGTTTGAAACTAGATTACAGGGGGAGGGGAACCAGAGTGTTAGAGCAGATAGTGATGTGGAGGAGGATAAGAGTCATGCGAGGACTGCTTGTATAGACAGATATCAATGGTTTGTACGTGATAGAAATGTTCTCAGCTGCATCTATTTCCATACGAGGAGTACTGTAGGTAAGGCAGATGAGTTTAGGGTGTGGATTGGCATGATGATATCGACATTATTGCTATTAGTAAGACTTGGTTTGCAGGAGGGGCAGGACTGGCAGCTTCATGTTCTGGGTTTCCATTGTGTCAGACGTGATAGAGGGGAGATATGAAATGGGGAGGAGTGGCATTACCAGTCAGGGAGAACATCACGGCTGTGCGTAGATGGGACAGCCCACAGGGTTCGTCTATAGAGGCCATATGGGTGGAGCTGAGGAACGGGAAAGGTGTGACCACACTAATAGGGTTGTATTATAGACCACTCAATAGGCAGAGAGAATTGGAGGAGCAAATCTGTAGAGAGGTAGCAGACCGATGTAAGAAACAGAAAATTGTAATCGTAGGGGTTTTTAGCTTTCCACATATTGACGGGGACGCCAACTCTGAGAAAGGGTTAGATGGCGTGGAGTTTGTTCAGGAAAGTTTTCTAAATCAATATATTGAGGTACCAACGAGAGAGGGTGCAGTACCTGATCCCCTATTAGGGGACCAGACAGGTCAGGTGACAGAAGTATGTGTAAGCAAACATTTTGGGTCCAGTGACCATAATGTCATTAGTTTCAAGATAATTATGGATAAGGATAGGACTGGTCCAACAGTTAACGTTCTGAATTGGAGAAGGGCCAATTTTGTGGAAATGAGAGAGTATCTGGGAAGAGTGGATTGGGATAAGTTGTTTTCCGGCAAGGATGTGTTCAGTAAGTGGAACGCTTTCAAGGGTGAAAGTTTGAGAGTGCGGAGTTTGTATGTTTCTGTAGGATTAAAGGCAAAGTTAACAGACATAGGGAACCTTGGTTTTCAAGGGATATAGGCGATCTGGTTAAGTAGGTGTTTAGCAGGTATAGGCAACAAGGAACAAATGAGATACTTGAAGAGCACAGAAAATGTAAGGGAATACTAAAGAAGGAAATCAGGAAGGCAAAAAGAAGACATGAGGTTGCGTTGGCACATCATGTGAAGGTAAACCCGAAGGGTTTCTACAAGTAAATTAAGAGTAAGAGGATAGTAAGGGACAAAATTGGTCCCCTAGATGATCACAGTGGTCTTCTATGTGTCGAGGCTCAGGAGATTGGGGAGATCTTAAACAGCTTTTTTTTGCGTCAGTGTTTACTCAGGAAACTGGCATAGCTGATATGGAATTAAGGCAAACAAACAGTAGTGTCATGGAACATATAGAGATTAAAGAGGAGGAGCTGTTTGCTCCCTTGCAGTGAATAAAGGTAGATAAATCTCCGGGCCTGTCATTATATTTTCTCGGACCTTGCGAGAGACTAAAGTAGAAATTGCAGTGGCCCTGGCAGAAGTATTTAAAATGTCCTCAGCCACGGGTGCGGTGCCGGAGGATTGGAGGGTAGCTCATGTGGGTCCGTTGTTTGAAAAAGGCTCCAAAAATACACGAGGTAATTACAGGCCAGTGAGCCTGACATCAGTAGTAGGTCAATTACTGGAAGGTGTTCTGAGAGATCGGATATAAAAGGATTGGGACAACCAAGGGCTGATTCAAGATAGTCAACATGGCTTTGTATGTGGTAGATCATGATTAATGAATCTTGTAGTGTTTTTCGAGGAGGTTATATGAAGGAAAGGCTGTGGATGTTGTCTACATTGACTTTTGTAAGGCCTTTGACAAGGTCCCACATAAGAGGTTAGCTTTAAAGGTCCAGACACTAGGTATCCATGGAGTTGTTGTAAACTGGATTGGAATTGGCTGTCTGGGAGAAGGCAGAGAGTGCTAGTGGATGATTGCTTCTCATAGTGGAGGTCTGTGACTAGTGGTGTGTCTCAGGGATCTGTGCTGGGACCATTGTTGTTTGTTGTCTATATCAATGATGTAGATGATAATTTGATAAATTGGATCAGCTGGTTTGTGGATGACACTAAGATGGATGCGTTGTGGACAGCGAGGAAGGCTTTCAAAGCTTGCAGACGGATCTGGACCAACTGGAAGAATGGGCCAGAAAATGGCAGATGGAATTTAATGCAGACAAGTGTGAGGTGTTCCATTTTGGAACGACAAATCAAGGTAGGACATACACAGTAAATGGTAGTGCACTGAGGAGTGTGGAGGAACAAAGGGATCTGGGGGTTCAGATACATAAGTCCCTGAAAGTGGCGTCACAGGTAGACAGGGTTGTAAAGAAGGCTTTTGGCATTCTGGCATTCATAAATCAAAGTACTGAGTATAGGAGTTAGGATGTTATGGTGAGGTTGTATAGGACGTTGGTGAGGCCAAGTTTTGAATATTGTGTGCAGTTCTGTTCACATAACTATAGGAAGGATATCAGTAAGATTGAAAAAGTGCAGAGAAGATTTTCTAGGATGTTGCCGGGTCTTCAGGAGTTGAGTTACAGGGAAAGATTGAACAGGTTAGGACTTTCTTCCTTGGAGTATAGAAGAATGAGGGGAGATTTGATAGAGGTTTACAAAATTATGAGGGTATAGACAGGGTAAATGCGAACAGGCCCTTTCCACATAGATTAGGAGAGATAAATATGTGAAGATATGGCTTCAGCGTGAAAGGGGAAAGGTTTAGGGGGAGCATTAGGAGGAACTTCTCCACTCAGAGGGTGGTGAGAGTGTGGAACGAGCTGCCATCTGATGTGGAAAATGTGGACTCACTCTTAAGCTAAGAATAAATTGGATAGATACATGGATGGGAGAGGACTAGAGGGTTATGGACTGTGAGCAGGTCAATGGGACTAGCGGAATTAGGTTTTGGTACAGACTAGAAGGACCGATTGGCTTGTTTTCTGTGCTCTTTGTGTTCTTTGATTTTATGATTCTATGGGGAGGAGAGTTCCCACAGGCGAAAGGGGGATGAGGAAGCGAGATCCCAAAGGAGGAAGGGGATGGGGAAGCGAGATCCCACAGGTGGAAGGGGGATGGGGAAGAGAGATCCCACAGGAGGAAGGGGGATGGGGAAGAGAGATCCCACAGGAGGAAGGGGGATGGGGGAGAGAGATCCCACAGGAGGAAGGGGGATGGGGAAGGGAGATCCCACAGGCGGCATGGGAGTGTGGAAGACAGATCCCACAGCAGGATGAGGCATGGGGAAGAGAGATCCCACAGGAGGAAGGGGGATGGGTTTGAGAGATCGGCCAGGAGGAGGAGGGATGTGGAAGAGTGTTCCCACAGGAGGATGTGGGATTGGGAAGAGAGATCTCACAGGAGGAAGGGGGTCGGGAAACAGAAATTCCACAGGACAATGGGGCATGCCAAAGAGAGATCCGACAGGAAGAAGTCGATGGGGCAGAGAGATCCCACAGGAGGAAAGGGTGTGGGGAAGAAAGTTCCAACAGCAGGAAGGGATGGCGAAGAGAAATCCATAGAAGGAAGGGGGATGGGGAAGAGCGATCTCACAGGAAGTGGGGGGGGGGGTGTGGAAAAGACATCCCACAGGAGGATGAGGAAAGAGTAATGGAGAGCCCACTGGAGGAATGGGGATGGGGGCGAGATTCCAAAGAATGGAAGGGGGATTGGGATGAAAATTCCCACAGGAGGATTCCAAGGTAAACGATAATCCTACAAGACGAGAGGATACAGACATTTTTTGTAAGTGTGTGTTGGGTCTGAACAGAGGCCCAGAGGAGATGCGCCCTCGCTCTTTGCGTATCTGGAAGTGAGCAAAGTCACACACGGGGAAGGGTAGGTGAGGACAATCTCACAATGGTATTTATTTCCTTCTCACTGGGACAGTCTGCTGACGGTCTCTTGTCCCTCACCGGCAAGGGGGTGTGAATCTCTGACCCACCTGCTGCAGTCAGTGTCGGTCTGGGTGTCAGTAACAGTGAGAAGGAACATTGTCAATGGACGTGTCACAGGCAGCGAGAAACACGGCCATTCCTGTGATTTACTACCATTAAACCAATGGCCGTTGTTCACTGATCTGATGAAGTCTCCTACATCCCTTCACAAAGAACCACAGAACCCTCCCGTCCTGGGGGAATTACTGACCGATCCCCTGGGTATTTGTCACAATTCTTCACAATCAGATTTACTACAAATTTACTGAAATTCCTTTACATTGAAACAACACAATGGAACAGTTTCACAGTTCAGAGTGAGAGATAAATCAAGTTACCTCAACTTCTGGCACTTGTGCAGTCCGGGTCCCAGCCGCTGGATTCCTTCACACTGAATGTGGCAGTTCTCCAGGTCGAGGTGTTTTATTGTATCACAGAGTCCGATGACATGAGACAGGACCGCACAGTCAATCAGGGTCAGTGTCATTTCACTGAATGAAAGTTTTTTCACAGATCCCAGTGCGGCCTGAGCAAGTCCACGATTCTGAGACTCAAACAGGTAGTGCAATGTGTTCAGGAGGCTCCTTTTACCAGCTTCACTCCTCGTGTTTCCACTCCGGCGTTTAACCTCCTCCTTCACCCAGTCAATGACCCTGCAGGTTGTCTGATGAGGAAATGGACCCAGAAACTCCTCCAGGCCCCGAGCTGTCATTGGGTTGGAGAGACCAGCAACAAAACGGAGAAATACCTCAAATCGCCCATCCTTCACGCAGTGGGCTTCAGTGAGGAGTTTCATAATATCTCTGCCATCTGGGATCAGGAATTGTGCGACTGCAGCTACAAACTCTTGGATGGTGAGGTGTGGGAATGTGTACACCACGCTCCGGGCAGAATCCTCTCTCTCCAAAAGCTCCATCAGGAACCCGGACAGGAACTGGGAAGGCTGCAGATTGTGGTTGATCAAATCTCCATCTGTAAACACAATCTTCCTCTCGGACACTCCTCTGAAGGCCATCTGACCAACTCTGTGTAACACATCACGGGGGTTCTCAATCTCACGGCCGTGGTTTTTCAGGATGTTATAAATATAGTAGGAGTGCAGTTGGGTGATGGTCTTGGGAACTCGCTGCGGGTCCCTGACTCTTTGTGTGAAGAAGGGGCCCAGTGCCAGAGCGAGGATCCAGCAGTAGGAGGGGTTGTAGCTCATGGTGTACAGGATATCGTTCTCCTCCACGTGTTTGAAAACAGCTGTTGCCACCGTCTGATCTTCAAAATGCCTGATGAAATATTCCTTCCGTTCGTCACCATCAAATCCCAGGATTTCAGGCCAGATACTGATCTCTGCCTTTTCCAATAAATGTAACGCAGTGGGACGGGTGGTCACCAGCACTGAACACCCTGGGAGCAGCTTGTGCTGGATTAAACTGTACACAATGTCAGACACCTTGCATTTGAATTCAGGATCTGTGCATATGGGCTGAGGTTTTGTGCCTCTCCGACTGTCAGCAAAATCAATTTTGTCATTGAATTCATCCAAACCATCGAATATAAACAGCAATCCCTTTGGATTCTTCCAGACCTCTCTCAGGATATTCCCAAAGTAAGGATACTGATCCAGAATCAGTTCCTTCAGATTTATTCTGCAGTTAATGGTGTTTAAATCCCAGAATTTGAAACTGAAGACAAACTGGAATTGTTGGTATATTTTCCCCGTGGCCCAGTCATAAACGATCTTTTGTACCATTGTTGATTTCCCGATCCCCGGGACTCCGGCCACTGCTGCCGTACTCCCAGATTTGAATTTACTTCGGGAAAAGCTGCTCTGGAACAGCTGATCTGTCCGGATTTTTTCCAGCTTTCCACGGAGATGTTTTTCTCTCCACTCCTCGTGCTCTCTGCCTCTTGCCAGCAGCTCATGTTTCACCAGTCTCTGATCTCGAACAGTAGAAATGACCGTGAGCTCAGCGTATCGATCAACCAGCTGGAAAACCTTCACCTTCTCTCTCATCAGGATCGTGTTCACTCTCAGTTTTTCAGTTTGTGCCCATAGAGTCTCCTTGTGTTTCTGTTGAACATCTTCCATAGGAACAGAGAACATGGTCACCAAGTTAAATTGCTCAACTGACAAAGAACTTTATAATTGCATTTCAACATTCAGTGTTAGAGATTACATGAATTAATTCAATGTTTCCATGGATACTAAGACAGAAAGTAAAATTGTGTTCACAGACACCAGAATTGACAGCGATAGCTGTCCCAGAAAATGTCCAATACTCATATCCTGATATTAATTAATTTTGAAGTGAATTTTTCCCCGATATCCTATTGCAATCCTGACTGCACTTCCGTTACAACAACATTTGACTATATTTAAAGCATTGTTTCCATCATTAGCAGACGATGAACACAAAGGAACTCCAGAGACTGATACAGCTTGGCACCAGAAGTGTCACAGGAGTTGCCAGACGGCGTTGAATGCAACCTAAGACTGCCTTAGGGGCTCCAGTTCCAGTAGAAGTGGTAGAGGCAGGTTCGGTATTCTCATTTAAAGTAAAATTGGATAGGTAAATGGACAGGAAAGGCATGGAGGATTATGGGCTGAGTGTGGGTCAGTGGGACTAGGTGAGAGTAAGCGTTTGGCACAGACTAGAACTGCCGAGATGGCCTGTTTTCGTGCTGTAATTGTTATATGGTTATATTTTTCCCACTGGGTTTACTCCCAAAGTAACAGCGTGAGATCACTGTTTTCCTTCTTCTGGATGAGCTGCCAGTCAAGAACGATGAGCCCCAACTACCCGAGGCGACTGCTTGCCAGGTGGCAGTAACCCGCATTTGCCCTTTCTCCTATCGGAAAAAAATGCCTCTGCCATGCTTAGTATCTAAGTCACACGTGAAGGCCAGGAGCTGGACCTGATTGTCAGAGGCTGTTTGAGTCGCACGCCACTGGGAGCATTTAATAGGTCGTGGGAGTGTTTCCCCACTACCAGCCCTGGGTGTAACAATCTTAAGCAACCAAGCAGCTCTGTGTTATTGACAACAATAACTTGGCAAATTGGGTTATTATAGTCACATGTACCAAGGTACAATGAAAACTCTTATGCACGCGATCCAAATAGGTCATTACATCACATTGGTGCAATAAGGTCCTACAAGGAAAAACGGAACAGAATAGTGCAGGGAAACAGTGTTTCAGTTGCTGAGAAAATACAGTGCAGGCAGACTATAAGGTACAAGGCCAAAGAATCATTGGCAGGTCAGATTTTTTTTTAGTTTTTGAACTATTTTCCTAAACTGTAGAATTCAACACTTAAAAAAATGGTGCAGTACTGCACAAAATTCTGAGGCAGATATATATAACTAGGGAGACCAAGACTTCTGCAAGTACTACGTAATGGATGTAGACTCCGTTAGTCACTTTTAAGCACCAGCGTAAAGCTTTTTTTAAAGAATTTGAACCTTGCCTGTAATTGAAATTATTTTGTCTTTTATTTTCTAGTTTGAACTTTATCCCATTGTAATGCAGTTTGAACGACATCGTCCCGATGAAAAGTGCTTTATAAATAACTTTAAAAAAAAAAAATTCTAACTCAAACTGGGAAATCCTGAGGTACGGGCAAATCCAAGCACACTCATTTCTCAATTGATAGGTAATTTCAGATTACTCTCGTGGCATATACTATTGTGGCTTTTGGAAGATTTACATGAACATTGCTGTGTGGAGCTAATTCTTTATTACTATCGTGTAGTGCTTTTTGGATGATACCAGTTGTTGATATTATTATCGGGACAATGTGTATCGTGTTCATGTTCCACAGTCTTTCAATTTCCTCTTTTAATTCAGCATATTTCTAAAGATTTTTATTAATTGATATCTGTAATTTATGTGTGTTTGGAATGGCAATATCTGTTTAAAAAGTTGTTTTTGCTAGTTTGTCCGGTAAAACTATAGCCGGACAGTTATTATGAATTTTCCTATCTGTAATAATTAATCGGTTACGGTGGATTTGTCGGACTCTAACTCTAAATGTGGAGCAGACTTGTATTTATAGTGAGGGATGGTGTTTTTTGTCAGTTGTCGTTTAAGCAAGATGTTGTTGAAAGTTGTCTACCACTTGATAGTGCAGTGCTCAGATTGAGTAAAAATACTGGAGGACCCTGTAATGTGTTCAATTGTTTCTGGTTTCTCTTGTAATTTTCAGCATTTATCATCTTCAACCTGTTGGCCTTTATTCCTCATTATTGATAACTAGATGTGTTAACCACCTGGTGCTGTATGCTCCCTTCTGTTTCTGGGAAGAGGTCTCCAACTCTGAGCCAGGCACTCAACGCTTCCTTGTCGACATCTAGTGCGCTCAGATCGTGGGGATGTCTTCCGGAGAGAGTCAGTCTCTTCCACTCTTCCAAGGTTAACGTTCTTCTATTATGATCGTTTCTTTATTTTTATGGGTTATGCTTTCATTTATAGGTTATACGTTCAGTGATGTGTACCCCTTATCAGAATTGCATATGCTTGTACGGAGTGCTGAATCCTGCTTGCGTTGATAAAAATATATTACTAGAGCTAAATGTGGATTTCAGAAAGGGTAAGATAAGGGAACACAACACACCAATCCTCACAGAGGGATCTGACGTGGAGAGTGTGGGCAATTTCAAATTCTTGGCTGTCAATATCTCCGAGTATCTGACCTGGACCCAATATATGGATGCAGCCACAAAGAAACTACAACAGTGGCTATATTTCATCAGGAGTTTCCAACATCACTGGAATATTTCTACAGGTGTAACTTGGAGAGCATTGTAACTGGCTGCCTCACCGTCTGGTTCATGGGGACTACTGTACAGGATCGGAGTAAAGCGCACACTCAACGGTTCAAAAACTTCTCCTCTGCCATCTAGTTCCTGAATGGACAAACAACCCATTGATAGTGACTCACTAATCTCTTTTTTATTTCTATTTCTGCACACATTTACGGAATCACACAGACATGCATAGCTATAGTGTATATGCTTTCTTTGGAAATTAGTTCCATTATTTGAATTAATTGTTTTAGCTCCACTGATGCAAGAGCAAATAATTTCCAATCATCCCTGTATAGTTGTGTCAAGGTATAATTTGTTCATTTTTTTCTGATTTGATACCTGATTTTTGTCTGTTTCAGGAAATTCAAGATTGGGTTTAACGCCAGACAAAACCATAGTGGGCTTAGTGTATCACTCTGGAAAATGTCTCCATTTATTTTGTTAACAGTGGTTGTTCCGTTGTTCTTGTTAATAGGGCGTTTATTGTACTTCATTAGATGTTGTAGAATTTTCACAAGTATTGGATGCATCTTATATAATATTGAAACCTCTTAACCATGTGAGAGACAGAATCAAATCGTTTTTGATAGACAATATAACACTGAGAGATTTCTACACTCCCCAGTGCTCGATAGATACATAATCTATTATCAGTTGCTCCTTAAATCTGTTCATACACTGAGTGTATTCTTTCTGCTCTTCTGTAAGTATATTGTGGTTATCTAAGTGAGTAGTTATTAGTTACGATCTGCACGATGTTACAATTTTATATATAAAATTGTCTTCTTATTATTAAGAGCCAATAATAACATAGAAGGTAATCATTCAGTAGTCTTATAAATGCAGAATTAAAGCTGTCCTTGAGGCTGGTGGTACATACCTTCAGCCTTTTATATCTTCTGTCCCTTGGGAATATGAAAGAGAGCCTGTTTGAGGTGGTTTGGGGTTCAGCAGCAAGGCTTTGGGCGGGGTTAGCGTCTTGCCAACTTGATGGAGTTTTTCCAGGAGGTGACAAAGGTGATGGATGAAGTTAGACATGGAGATCTTTTACTTGGATATTAGTCGGGTGTTTGACAAGGTCCCACATGGAATCCTTATACAGAAAATTAACATGCTTGAGTACTGTGTGAATTGTTCTGGCTGGAGGTGACCCACACTGGGAGAAATTTCTTTCACTGGTGGGTGATGAATCCGTGAAATTATTGTCATAGACAGCTGAAGACGACAAGTCATTGGGTATATTTAAAATGCAGGTCGATAGGTTCTTGATTTGGAAAAGCATCAGCTTTTACTGGGAGAAGGCTGAATAATGGAGTTGAGAGGATTTGCGGAGCAAATTCACTGAGCCAATCGGCGATTTTACTCCTGCATCATATGGTTTTAGGGTGCATCCGGAGTATTGTATTCACTTCTGATTTCCAGCTCTGGGAAGGATTGGAGAGGGTGCAGAACAGGTTCATCAGGGTGTTGCCTGGATTCGGTGACATGTACTACAAGGAGGGGTGTGATAAACTTGGTTTGTTTACTCTGCAGTTAGAATAGAGATCTGACTGAGGTGTACAAGTTTGATAGATAAGAGTTTGGATCAACAGCCTGCATTTTGTTTGTTTGGCAGGTGGTGACTAGTGGGGTGCCACAGGGCTCGGTATTGGGACCACAGCTATTTACGATTTACATCAACGATTTAGATGAAGGCATTGAGAATAACATCAGCAAGTTTGCTGATGATAGTAAGCTGGGTGGCAGTGTGACATGTGATGAGGATGTTAGGAGAATTCAGGGTGACTTGGATAGTCTGAGTGAGTCGGCAGATACTTGGCAGATGACGTTTAATGTGAATAAGTGTGAGGTTATCCACTTTGGGAGTAAGAGCAGGAAGGCAGATTATTATCTGAATGGTGTAAAGTAAGGTAAGGGAGAAATACAAAGAGATCTAGGAGTACTTGTTCATCAGTCACTGAAGGTGAATGAGCAAGTGCAGCAGGCAGTGAAGAAGGCTAATAGAATGTTGGCTTTTATTACAAAGGGAATTGAGTACAAGAGCAAGGAAATCCTTTTGCATTTGTACAGGGCCCTGGTGAGACCACACCTGGAGTATTGTGTACAGTTTTGATCTCCAGGGTTAAGGAAGGACATCCTGGCTATAGAGGAAGTGTAGCATAGATTCACGAGGTTAATTCCGGGGATGTCCGGACTGTCTTACGCAGAGAGGTTAGAGAGGCTGGGCTTGTACACGCTGGAATTAAGGAGATTGAGAGGGGATCTGATTGCATCATATAAGATTATTAAGGGATTGGACAAGATAGAGGCAGGAAATATGTTCCAGATGCTGGGAGAGTCCAGTACCAGAGGGCATGGTTTGAGAATAAGAGGTAGGTCATTTAGGACAGAGTTAAGGAAAAACTTCTTCTCCCAGAGAGTTGTGGGAGTCTGGAATGCACTGCCTCGGAAGGCAGTGGAGGCCAATTCTCTGGATGCTCTCAAGAAGGAGCTAGATAGTTATCTTATGGATACGGGAATCAAGGGATATGGGGACAAGGCAGGAACCGGGTATTGATAGTAGATGATCAGCCATGATCTCAGAATGGCGGTGCAGGCTCGACGGGCCGAATGGTCTACTTCTGCACCTATTGTCTATTGTTATTTTTTTTTTACATAAGACTGATGTCTAATACCAGAGGGCATTTGGTTAAGGTGAGGTGGCGTAAATTTACAGCAATTGTGGTAAGTTTTTTCACAGAGTTGTGGGTGCATTGAAGTTACTGTCTGGGTCATGTCAGTGGCAAATATGTTATAGATGCTGCTAGATATACATGAATGTGCAGGAAGTGCAAGGATATGGTCAATAATATAAGAAAGAATTCCAAAGTATCCAAAATATTTTTTTTCTTTCCCAGATGACCGCTGGAAAATGATGTTGTAGTTGCAGTAACGGGCGAAAAGGAAATGCCAGACAAACTCTGTGGAAGTCACTAGCAGAATTACAAAAGGTAAAGATCATCAGCTAACAGAATTGCGTGTTGTGCTATTACAA
Organism: Hemitrygon akajei; assembly: GCF_048418815.1. Lineage (NCBI taxonomy): Eukaryota > Metazoa > Chordata > Chondrichthyes > Myliobatiformes > Dasyatidae > Hemitrygon > Hemitrygon akajei. The sequence continues at coordinate 496,477 of NW_027331931.1, read as the reverse complement.
AGGAAAAGGGGCTTGGAATATGAAACGTCTGAAGATAAAAATGTCACCAGGACTGGGTCATACAGTGTATCAGGAGCCTGACTCGGGTGTGTGGGAATTCCCAGAGTGTGAGGACCTGGAGTGAAGACGTCAGCAGTACCAACAGCTGGATTAAGACAAAAATACAATGTAGCATATTCAGGCTGCAAAGAGAGATTCTCTGAATTGTAACCTGAATCCTGAGATCGGCGAATGATTAATGGCGAATTTTGATTCTGAGGTTTTGCCAAGTCACAGACAAACATTTGATTATGATTTGAACTGCACATTTCATCACTCACCTATCAGTTGAGTGGGTAACTCAGATAACCCTTGGCCGATGTTCATGTATTCCTGTGGATCAGGACCTGTTTAAACATAAAACAAAATCCATGGAAACACAGCTAAAATAATTAATATAACTTAAATGTTTATTTCAATGTGCCTGTGTGTTCAGTGCGTGTTTTAACATACCGAGTTCCTGTATTTCCCTCAGTATTCTGTCCAACTTCGGTAACTCAGTCCTCCACATCAGAAAGGATTTCCACATTGCCCTCCGGGTCTGGGAGCCTTTGCCCATCACCAAACTGAGGAAGAGTCTGGAACTCTCTGTCCGGTTTCCCTTCTCTGTCAGTTCAGTGACTTTCTATAAAAGGAAAACAATGAATTTATTGTGGAGCAGACAGACAGACATGGAGAATGCGCAGGAAAGTATCTGTTCATGGCCCCAGTAGTTTCAGAACAGATGCAGTCACTGGGCTGTTGCCTTATCCTCTCTGGGTTCAGTCATTAACAGAGAAACAGTAACTGAAGGAAATTCTAAATCAATAGTGTGTAAGAATAAGGATTTACTGTCACCCTAGAGTATATTCAACTTAATTAACTTATTTGTCCATCAATGTGCAACATTACATCAAAAAGATGTGACAACAAGAATGGAAGAGAGGGGAGAGTGAGAGAGCAAAAATGGATGGCAGGCAGCACTGAATCATCGTTGAAAGAAGATCATATTTGAGTGCTTATACCCAAGGATAAATAGTTAATCGAAAGGATAGGCAGGTAGGTGAAAGGGTTAGGTTGACTCCGTTCTCATAGAAAGATAGATGTCCTTATAAAGAGGTGGTAGCGGAATGGACGATGTAGATGTTAAGAAACTGCATAGGAAAAATGACCCTGATGGAACAGTAACCAGGATGTGGGCTACAAATTCCAGAGGGAGAGAGAAGAGGCATGTAAAGAGCTCAGTGTTAAAATAATCATGGGGAATTTCAATACGCAGGTAGCTTTGGAAAATCAGGTCGGTGCTGAATCCCAAGTGAGGGAATTTATAGAATGCCTATGAGGTGGCTTTTGAGAAAAGCCTATGGTTGAGCCCACTCTAGGAAAGGCGGGTCTGGATTCGATGTTGTGTATTGCAACAGCTTTGATTGGGGAGCTTCAGCTAAATAAACCCTTAAGAGGCAATGATCATAAAATAGCAGAACCCACACTGCAGTTTGAGAGGGAGAAGGTTTAAGTTAGATGTATCCTTATTACAGTGGAATAAATGAATTACACGGGAAAGGAGCTGGGAAAATAAATTTGAAGAGGACACTAGCAGAGGTGTAACACTTACCCACAAAGGCTGGTATATGTCTAGGGGAAAAGGAGATCCAGCCACACACCAACCCACCTCCCGTACACGCAGGTGCTGTGAGACTCGCGTTTATGCCTCGCGCCCGCCAACAGTATCAAACCCACAACAAATACCGGTATGAAATACACTTTAAAGAGTTTACTAAAATTAAAAGTGTATTAGGCAATACAATATATATATATATATATATACAAGAAAAAAACAAAAGGCGCCAACTTATCAAAGTTCAGTCAGTTTAGTCACTCGTTGGAGCTCAACCAGCGAACCATTCGACCCCTCGGTGGTCATCCTTCCGAAACTTCCCCTTCGGACTCCCCGGTGGTCGTCCGAGCGCACGTCCTCCTTCCTCGGCGTCTCCCTCCCGACTCCCCTCACACCCCAAGCCCGCGCAACCCCTCCCCCAAGTTCCCAGCCTCACAAAACACAATAACATTCCCCATTGATTAACAAATAAATACAATTACCATATCAGCCATTCTAAAGCGAAACAACGGCAAGAGAAACTTTTAACAGACAAAGAAACATTCCTACTCGTAACAAACCAAAGAAGCCCTTTTTAGTAACATACACAGGACATTGTACATTCTCTCCCCACCAGCAAATGTCATGTCCTCATGGCATTACTAGAGTTCCCCAAAGCTTCTTGCAACACCCAAAACCCAACCCAGGTGCAGAAAGCAGTGACATAACTACCCAGAGCAGTAGAAATCACACTCGGTTCTCCTGGTACCACATATGTCAACCGCTCCGGGGGGCGCCTAATCCTCTGAGATCTCCGTACCCCTTCTGCCCCACTGGGCTCCCTCTTCACCTGCGAACCCACTGTCTCGGACACCCCAGGTCTTCCTGACAGACCCTCACCCCCTTCCGCACGGGGGTCTTCCCTCACCTGAGATCTCTCCGGCTCACTCTCGGGCTCCACCCTCTGTCCCATTGCTCGTGCCTGCCACCTCTCTGGGGTTTTCCTCTAGCTCTAGCTCCTCCTCCGATGTCTCCTCCGCCTCATCCTCGGAGAAGGGGTGGAGCCCCCACAGCCCCTCCTCCCCTGGTACACTGACCGTCGCCGGCAGTTCCAACGTCCTGACGTCAGCACTCGTACTAACCAACACCCAGCTAGACTCCATCTCTTTACCACACCGTCTAGCTACCAATTCTACCTGCCCCATACCCTTCACCAAACGTAACCCCCGCACTACCGCGTCTCCCGAAACTCGAAAATCCACTCCGCTCACTACGCATGGGTACTGTACCGCTACACCTTCAAATTCGCACCTGCGAACAATCTTATCCCTGTCCATCTGCGCTCTGCTGCCTGCGCGATTCCACAGCCCCTGACAATCCAAACCCGGGCGAGCACCCCACAAATGTAACACTTACCCACAAAGGCTAGGGGAAAATGTCTAGGGGAAAAGGAGATCCAGCCACACACCAACCCACCTCCCGTACACGCAGGTGCTGTGAGAATCGCGTTTATGCCTCGCGCCCGCCAACAGTATCAAACCCACAACAAATACCGGTATGAAATACACTTTAAAGAGTTTACTAAAATTAAAAGAGTATTAGGCAATACAATATATATATACAAGAAAAAAACAAAAGGCGCCAACTTATCAGAGTTCAGTCAATTAGTGCACTCGGTGGAGCTCAACCAGGGAACCATTCGACCCCTCGTCGCTTGCCCCCCGACTTCCACGTCTTCCACCTCGGACTCCCCGGTGGTCTTCTAGGCGCACGTCCTCCTTCCTCGGCGTCTCCCTCCCGACTCCCTTCACCCCCAAACCCGCGCAACCCCTCCCCCAAGTTCCCATCCTCACAAAACACAATAACATTCCCCATTGATTAACAAATGAATACAATTACCATATCAGCCATTCTAAAGCGAAACAACGGCGAGAGAAACATTTAACAAAGAAACATTCCTACTCGTAACAAACCAAAGAAGCCCTTTTTAGTAACATACACAGGACATTGTACAGAGGCAACAGCAAAGCAGGAATAGATGAGGATTCTGGGATTGATTTGGAAGGCGCAGATAGAGGTAGATAATCCCAAAGATGAAAAATTATAAGTAGAGGGAGGATGATCAACCGTGGCTGACGAGGAAGTCAATGCCAGCACAAAAAGCAAAGGAGAGGACACAGAATATAGAAAAAGATATAGAGGAAAGCTTTTACTAAACAGCCGAAAGCAACTAAAAAGCCGTAAGTAGAGAAAATATGAAATATGAAGTAGGTTAGCTACTAATGTAAAATAGCTCACCAAAAGGTTTGTCTGATATATATGCTCTTTTCGGACAACCCATTGATTTTTGGGGTCATAAGACATCAGTGGTAGTTCATGTCTAACCAATTTTAAGGTTTTTCCAGGGAGTTACGGGAAAGTTGATGAATCGAAGGAAATGGGTGTTGTCGAAGGAATGCACGGCATTTGACAAGGTACAGCACAGGAGGGTGGGCAAGAAAGTTCAGTTGCTCAGCTTGCAAGTTAAAGTGGTAAATTGGATTTGACATTGGATTTTTGGAAGAAGACAGAGAGTGGTTATAGACTGTTGAATCTCTGACTGGGAGTTTGTAACTCGTGCTGTGCCACAGGGATCGGTGCTGTGTCCATTTTTGTTTGTCATCTATATCAACGACCTGAATGAAAATGTGGTCAATTGTATCAGCAAATTTGCAGATGACACCAAGAGTGGGGACGTGTAGTGGAGAGTGAGAAAGACGACCAAAGCTTGCAGTGGTGTCTAAACCAGCTGAGAAATGGGCTGAAAAATGACCGATGCAATTAAATGCAGACAAGTGCGATGTATTGCACTTTGGAAGGACTAAGCAGGGTCAATCTTATACAGTGACCGGTAGGGCACTGAGGATTGTGGTAGAACAAAGTGAACTTTGAATATAGGTCCATAATTCATTAAAAGTGGCAGCAAAGGTAGATACACACACAAAATGCTGCTGGAACGCAGCAGGCCAGGCAGCATCTATAAGGAGAAGCGCTGTCGACGTTTTGGGCCGAGACCCTTCGTCAGGACTAACTGAAAGGAAAGATAGTAAGAGATTTGAAAGTAGGAGGGGGAGTGAAAATGTGAAATGATAGGAGAAGACCGGAGGGCGTGGGGTGAAGCTGAGAGCAGGAAAGGTGATTGGCAAAAGGGATACAGAGCTGAAGAAGGGAAAGGATCATGGGACGGGAGGCCTAGGGAGAAAGAAAGTGGGAAGGAAGCACCAGATCGAGATGTAGAACATGCAGTGTGATGGGCAGAAAGAGAGAAAGAAAAGAAGGGGGGGGGGACTAAATCTATCAGAGATGGGGTAAGAAGGGGAGGAGGGGCATTAACGGAAGTTAGAGAAGTCAATGTTCACGCCATCAGGTTGGACTCATATATAAGGTGTTGTTCCTCCAACCTGAGTTTGGATTCATTTTGGCAGTAGAAGAGGACATGTATAGACATATGAGAATGGGAATGGGACATGAAATGTGTAGCCACTGGGAGATCCTGCTTTCTCTGGCGGACCGAGCGTAGGTGTTCAGTGAAACGGTCTCCCAGTCTGCGTCGGGTCTCACCAATATATAAAAGGCCACACCGGGAGCACCGAACGCAGTATACCACACCAGCCGACTCACAGGTGAAGTGTCGCCTCACCTGGAAGGACTGTCTGGGGCCTGAATGATGGTGAGGGAGGAAGTGTAAGGGCAGGTGTAGTACTTGTTCCGTTTACAAGGATAAGTGCTAGGAGGGAGATCGGTGGGAAGGGATGGGGGGGGGGGACGAGTGGACAAAGAAGTCGTGCAGGGAGCGATCCCTGCGAAAAGCAGAAAGGGGGGGAGGGAAAGATGTGCTTGTTAGTTGGATCCCGTTGGAGGTGGCAGAAGTTACTTTCCTTCCCCCCTGTAAGCGAGCCCCTGGCCCGCCCAGGAGGTTAGATCTAAGAACCCCAGACTCTAGCCTGAGCTACCCAAGCCTCCAAGCACTCCAAGAACTCACGTACCCAAGAACTCCAGGAACCCAAGTATCCAAGATTCCCAAGAACCCAGGACTGTAGCCTCATTCTACCCAAGCCTCCAGGATCTCCACGAACTCCAAGATCTCCACGAACGTCACGAACTGCGGCCTGTCCCGTCCCTTAGCTTTGTCCCACCCTGTTCCTAGTACTTTGTGTCAACATTTGGGTCCTGTCTCAACGCTCCCCCTTATGACACTTACCTCATTTTCTTCTCTACTGAAATGTCCCTCCTTTGTCAACATCCAACCGAGTCTTTCAACCTTTTCTTCAATCGCTTGTTTGAGCCTGGCCCTGTAGAACTTCGTCAGTTGGTACAGTCGATACTCGCCCCCCTCTGCCAGGAGGTCAGAGACTGTAAACTCTGGCTCTGTGAATATAAAAAGAGAATGTCGTCACAAACTCAAATATCGCTTGTCTCCACCGCTCTCACCCAACTCAATAAACCAGTCATGTCTTGAATCTCAGTGTTCACCTGCTTTCAGCTGGAAACAGTATTTTGCCCAAATCTCCAAAATTGGCCTTAAAACCGACACATCAATGCGCTGGACATTACGTTACCAGAAGGACCACATTCACCAGAAACCTGCCTCACCCACCGTCCCATCCACTTACAGATTTCAGGTTAAGATGGGTAATTAATGTTGGGACTGTCAATGACAGTTGCTTCCCAGAGATATTCTCTCCATCCTGGCGAATACATTTCCCATAACTCATATCCTGGAAATACTCTCTTATTCGTTTATCTGCATTTCCTCCGATACACATCCTGGAAATCATCAGAGCAGGTAATACAGTTCCTGTAGTGGGGTAACGGGTGCCTACTACACCACATGCAATACACTCACATATTTCCCCTCTCTGACCAACCACCCAACAAAGAAAGACATTTACCCGCCTTCCTACCTCATTCTGTGAACAAATCACCCTCATATTTCACTCACCCGCTCCTTGTTGGGGACTTGATAATTCCGTGTTCAATGAGGTTCCGAGCTGACAGACAGTCGCCTCACTTGTGCTGGTTCCAGGGTCCTGATCGGTGTCTTTGACGTCACTGTCTCTGGGCTGACAGGCATTCACTTCACTGGGCTGAATTTGCTCCACTTCCGCTGTGGCCGGACTACATTCCATTGGGACATTGCTCTCAATCCGACCCTGCTTTGGTACCTTGCTTCCCGTGTCCCGGTCATCTTCCCTCAATGATCCGCCTGGTAAAAGCCTTTTGAGTATTTTCTGTACCCGATTTAATTTCCCACCTTGAGTAAATTATGAATAGCAGGTTTATAGTGATTTAGACTCAAACAAGGATTCACAATGTGTGTCTGCAATGGAGCCGAGACTCCGGATGACCAGATTTGGAGTGGGACTGTGCTGGTGAATGTGAACCACACTTCCTGCCAGGTGACCATCCCGATAAGCCAGTGTCTGGACACATCCAGTCCCAGAAAAAGAACTGGATATACTGATCACCGACTACGCATTAGTTGAACAGACTGATAACCAGCCGTTATTAATGGAACGGCATCAGGTGATATCGGGAATTATAACTGGGATTATCTTCCACAGACATAAATCTCCATGGATCAGAAACTGTCCAGTCACCTGTGTCACTCACAGACAAGCCATTGGATTACTCATAGTCCGATCCTCCAGATCACATGCTCTCCGTTTGCTTTGTCACACACTGTCTTGTCCCCTGGGTCACAGACTGACCATTGCCTTGATACCAACAATGTCCAGTCCCCAGGGTTACAGACTGATCATAACCTTGAAGCCCATGATGCCTAGTCCCCTGGCTCCCATCCCATCTCCTGGACGATGATTGTCAGGTAACAACTGTACAAGTCATTGGCAAAGGGAGAGTCTTGCGTGCATTTCTGGCAGCTAAGCTTAGTCTCGCTTTTGCAGTTGCTAATCTATAGGATGGATGTGATTCAGACGGAAAGAGTGTCGGGGAGATTGACCAGTACGTTACTGGATGGGGCTGTTTGGTTTTTGTGTTAAATGGTTTGGCTGGAACAGTTTGCCCTGGATCATGGGAGCTTGAATGGTAACCTTACACATTTAATGAACAAATATAAAAATGCATGATTTGAAATGAATGGCAGTGATGTAAATAAATGATACTCGGAATTTTGTTAAAAGATTATGACATTTTTGATGTGATGATTGACGCCAAATATGTTTTTGTATAAGTAAGAGGGGTAGGCATAATAAGCTGTAGCTTCAGCTGACACCCTTTCGGTCTGTTTTAAAAAATATCTACATTTTCTTGTTTTTTTATTATTTAATTTTGATTTAACAATCATCTTTGAAAATGATGTTTTTCTTATGTTTTTACTGACCGAAATAAAATGTCATTCATTCATTCATTCAAAAGGGGCATTTTTTCATGTAGTGGTTGATGGGTATAAATTACATGAAGCAACAGGAGGCTGTAACACAAATAAAATTACAAAGTTGAGAAGTTGTGCGAGGAAAAAGGATCGAAGAAGTCTGCAAGGGAAATTTGGGAAAAGCTGCTGGGAAATCGGGCAAGCTCAGAGACAGTTAGAACAGCATGAATTCGTCCAGGCTGTAACCTTTCTTTCATTCCACCTGGAATCACAGAGTTGAGCACAATCACAATGCCTACAGGAGACAGAGACAGTTGGTCACTGGTTATACCGGGTCTCCCATCAGAGATACTGGGAATTTAAATTCAGGTAGCAGGTCATCTGAAGAGGGAAATATTGAGAACTCACGTTCACCTTTTTGGCCACAGACCGGACATGGATTGGGGGATGAAAAAAAAAGAATCAGGTTTATTATCACCGGCATGTGACGTGAAATTTGTTAACTTAGCAGCAGTTCAATGCAACACATAATCTAGCAGAGAAAAATAATAATAAATAATAATAATAATAATAATAATAGAAAACAAACAAGTAAACCAATTGCGTATATTGAATAGATTTTTAAAAGCGTGCAAAAACAGACAGACTGTACATTAAAAATGTGAGGTAGTGTCCAAAGATTGGATGTCCATTTAGGGATCAGATGACAGAGGGGACGAATTTGTTCCTGAATCGCTGAGTATGTACCTTCAGGCTTCTGTACCTACTTTCTGATGGTAACAGTGAGAAGAGGGCATGCCCTGGGTGCTGGGGGTCCTTAATAATGGACGCTAACTTTCTGAGACAGCACTCCCTGAAGATGTCCTGGGTACTTTGTCGGCTACTGCCCAAGATGGAGCTGACCAGATTTACAACCTTCTGCAGCTTCTCTCGATCCTGTGCAGTTACCCCTCTATACCAAACAGTGATGCACCGAAGCAGACCACAAGATAATCCAAAATGAAGTGTCTCCTGATCCTCAGCCATTTCGAAGGCTGGCAATGTTCTCGGCTCAGCTACAGAAAACAGAGTTCGGAAAATTCTCCTCATCAACTTTGCGCATCGAGGGGGGAGATGATAGCTGCCCTGCCAAAACGTGAAATGTTGTATTATCACACAATTCCTGAAATCCCGGAAATGCTCCAATCACCTGTGTCTGAATTTTATAAATGAAAGTTGGAGATGTCTTTCACCTCTAAACAGGCCCTGATGTGCAACAAACCCTGAACCTGGACTTTTACATAACAAACAACACCGCTGTCTCATTTCTGTTTGTGTATCACTCTCAACCTACTGATTCAAGGTCTCCGGCTCCTTTCACCCAGGTGAAGCTTTGCCTGGTGAGCGGAGTCATTCGACCATTACTGGTGTCAGGTCCCTGCGCTGGAACTGTTGGATTGATCGACTACACAAAATCGCTTTGCCAGTGGGATCAATGACACTGCTTGATGAAACTTTTCTCTGCCCTGTTAGCGCCTGTGTAAGTTTCTTCATCTGAACTATTGTGCACCAACAGGGCATAAGTTTAATTATAAAGATCCCAGTGAACATACCTGTTGCCATTCTGATTCTGACTGACGATTGTTGATTGTCGGCGTCTTGTTTACACTTTGGTCGCGTTGCAGGACAGCCCCACCTGCTGGTGATGCCCTGAATTACACAAAACAGGCAGACAGTGAGTCAGAGAGAGTAGGATTACTTTGCAAATGTGATAGTATCGCCATCCTCTGTATCAGAGCAGCAGTGTGCTTAGGGACCAAACATCAAATCCCACACCATGTCTGTATGTCGGTCCGGTGATATCTGGCGCATCCTACTGATAGAGTCACAGAGCAACAGAGCGCAGATGCAGACCCTTCAGCCCATCGAGACAATGCTGACCACAGTGTACACTTAGATGGTGCTAATTTCCTGTGTTGGACCCATTTCCCTCCTGGCCTCTTTATTCCATATTCACATCCCAACTGCTTCTGGAATTATACAATCGTGCCTGCCTCACCCTCTTCCTCTGGCTGCTCCCCTCCACATCATCACCAAACTCTGCATGAAACCGTTGCTGCTCGTGTTGGTTTTGCAATCTATATACCACTCCTCTGCCCATTTAGATCCCCTATAAGCTACAACAGTCTTCACCGTGAGTACCATCTACTAATTTTGCGTCATCCACGAACTGACCAGTCAAGCCTTGTGCACCTGCATTCACTTCATTGCTATCAACTAACAAATATCAAATGTTACTTGTAGCTTTGCGATACAGCACTACTTACGCGCCTCCATTCTGAGGAGAAACCTTCAACCATCACTCTTTGCTTGCTACCTTTAAGGAAATTTTTGAATCCATCTAACTTTCTCTCTCTGTACCGCATGGGACCGTATCTTCCAGACCAAGCTGTCATGAGGCACCTTGCCAAAGGCTTTACTGGAGTTCAATGTACAACATCCACTCCCCCACCCTCATTGATAATCATCTTGAAAAACCTTAAAAAGTATTGTTGAACACAACTTTCCATGCACCATGCCATGGTGATTCCTGATCAGTCTCTGTCGATACAAATGTTAGTAGATATTCTGTGTGTGACTGGTCCATACTGTGGAAAATTATCTCCCGCACCTGCCCTTCCATTTCGCCACTCACCATCAAAAAGCCAAAATGGCAACCCGTAGTAAGATTATGCTTCTCCAGTTACTCAAGTTTCCTATCCCTAAGTATCAGCTCCAAGGGTTTGCCCACCCCCGATGTAACACTCACTGGTCTATCATCCCCAATATTTAAACCCATTGGGTTTATTGAATTACATAACAACATTTGACAGCCTCCAATCATGGGTTACTACCCCTGTGGCCAGAGAGAATGCAATGTTCATTGTCAATGCCCCGTAATCACCCCTCACTTTCTGTAGTAACATGGTGTTTATTGGTAGATTGACCAACATCACTTTCTTAGCAGAATGGCAATATTATGCTATATTCACAATCACTGTCCATCTCATTGGTAACTCTGAATCAAAGCATTCATTAAGCACCTCACCTATCACTGCATCGTCCAGGCATGTTTCCATCTTTGCTCCTCAGTATCCTACCCTCAGCTATTCCTCTTCCACTTCTTCACCCACATGTAGAACGCCTTGGGCTTTCCTTCATCCTACTTCCCAAGAACTTCTCAAGTTCATTTTGACTGCTAAGTCGCTTCTTACGTTCCTTCCAGGATACCATATAATTCTGTAGAGCCTCGCTTGAGTGTTGCTTACTGCACCTAAATAATGCTTCCTTTTCCCTCTTGCTTAAATGTTCTCATCCCTTGTGAACAACGGTTCGTTTATATAAACATTCTTTCACTGTGTGTGGAACAAATCTACCCCGAACTGCATTCAAGTGTTCCTGAAACAAACTTCACAGTTCCATCTTGCATTTCCCTTTGAGAATGTTTTCCCAATTTACACCCCCAAGATGCTTCGAATACCATTGTAACTATCCATCCACTGATTAAATACTGCCTCGTATCGTCTGCTACTGTCCTTGTCCATGACCATGATAAAAGCTGGGGTGTTGTGGTCTCTATCTCAAAAAGGTCACCCATCTTGACATCTGTCACCTGACCGGCATCATTGCCTCAAACTACATAGAGTATGGCAAATCCTCCAGTTAGCCCATCCACATACTACGTCAAGAATCCTTCCTGGAACACAATGCATTCTGCCCCATTGACACATTTTGGAACAAGGAGGTGGGATCAACAATGAAAGTTGAGATCAATAATAATAATGACCTTGTCGTTTTTTCACCTTTCCCAAAACTGCCAAGTTATCTGCTATCATTATCCTAGTGGCTTTGGGGGAGGCCTATAGTATACTTCCAGAATGATAGCCCCCTTCCCTTTTCTGATTTCCACCCACATTGATGTCCTCTGTTTATGTAACTGTCATATGATTCCCAATTAGTAAAACAATTCTCCCCCTTTCACCCCCACCCCCTCCATATGTATTATGAAACAATTAAAACCTGGAGCATCAAACACCAATCCTGCCCTTGTAACAGTCCGGTCTGTGTAATGGTGATAACATGTACCATCCATGTTCTAAGTTACTCGTGTTCTTAATACATATTGTATTGAATTAAAGACATTTCCAACTGACAACATGATGCCCTGTCCACATCCGATCCTCCCACAGTCTCTGTGAACTTTGCATCTACCTTTATATCAACTCTTCTATCATCTGACCAAACACTCTCATTCCCATCCCGCAACGACTGAATTTAATCCGACCTCGGCAGCTCCAGCAGTCCTGGCTGTAGGGACATTTATTCATCTCATGTACAGATATGACCCATGCCTTTGGTACAGGGCCAAATGGGAACATGACTTCATTATAAAACCTAAATATGCTTAATCACAGGTTCGTAGGTTCTGACAATTTATTAGTAGAAAAGCACTTGATGGCGACAGGGTATACAAAAGTAAATTATTGGTTGGCATTTGCTAGTTAAGACTGAAATGTGGTGCTGGGACATTCGGCTTCAAGAGGGTTTGCGGAGGCTTGTGCGACAACATACTTGAGGGCAAGTATATCGTTGCAGCTTGCAATAGACAGAGGAGTCAATGACATGTTGCTGTAGTTCACGGTAATTCCACATTTCTGCAATCACGAGAGCAGGAGAAAACTGCGGCCTCTGATAAAGGGAGGAAATTCTCAACGCATTTTGAGATTATTGTGACGTAACACAGCCAAGCAAGGAAACAGCAGAACTGATAAGAGTTTGAAATCAGCAAACAATATGAGGGAATGTGCGTGGCTTCACATAGTAATTAGCAAATCTGCAGTGAGTGCAACTGGGTCTGACAGACGCATACTGGTATTCCGAGGCTGATTCAGTCCCACTCCAGCTATTTCCTACCTTCCTTGGTACAGAAATGTAATAGCAAAAGGACCAATGTTTGGGTAAATAAGACTCACCAAACTCTCTCCTGACTCAATCAATGGAGACGCCAAGTCAGATGGGTTATCTCCATTTGCTGCTCTCCGTCTTCGGGCTGCTTCATTGTTGCTGTTCACTCGTCTTCAATTGTGATTTTCTTCCTGTCGTGGGCTTTTCTTCCAATAAATCTCGCAGGTCAGGTCTAACTTTAACCAGAGAGATAATGAAGCATGTTACTCATACAAAGTAGAACAAAGAATTAAATTATTGGAACTTAAATCTTGAACTCATATATAATGATGCGAGTGAAGAAATCTGTAACTGCCCCTTACACTTTCCAAAGCCTGACATGGGATACAAAGAAACACACACAAAATTGCTGGAGGAACATATCAGATTAGGCAGCATCTGTATGTCGACTCTACTCTCTTCCATAGATGCTGCCTGGCCTGCTGAATTCCTCCAGCATTTTGTGTGTGTTGCTTGGCAGCATCTGAAGATTTTCTCTTGTTTGTGATGAGACACAAAGAAGTCATCACTCAGTCATGGTATAAGGTACAAATCATAATGCATAGAAGTAGAATTAGGTGATTCGGTCATTCTAGTCTACTCCAAAATCAATCATGGAGGATTTTTTTTTCCAACACCGTATTCTTGCTTCCCTGCTATAGCAAGCAACCTATTTAGCAATCCAGAACATGAATATACCCAACGACAGCCTCCACCACCCTCTGTGGCATCAAATTCCACAGATCAACCAACATTTGGCTAAAGTAATTGCTCTCATCTCAGTTTTAAAGTGAAGCTTCTTTATTCTGAGGTGGCACTCTCAGATCCCAGACTCTCCGTCTAATCAAGACACCCTCTCCATTCTCACTGCAACCAAACCTCTTGTCATTCAGTCGGTGTAAATAATCACCCCTGTCCTAACCCGCCAACCATTTGAACTCCACTGAACACAGGCCCAGGGCCATCAAATGCTCCACATGCATAATGCTTATCATTCCTCGGATTATTCTTTGAACCTTGTTATCAACAACTGTACTGAATGCATTTCCGGGGTAAAAATACAGGACAATTGGTACCAGGATAATGTACTGGTAAAAGCTGTGTGGTTTCTTCACTCTTCTATCAACTGACACAAAACGAGAGCTGGTGCGCTGATCCATTCGCAGGAGATTTAAAATGTTCCATGTGAATGTAATAAAGAGAAACGGGAATCACAAGAAACACTCAGCAGGTAAGGAACAGCTTTTGGGAGAGGGAAAATGTTACCGATTCGGTTTCCTGACCTTTCGTCAGAATGGATTCATCCAGATTTTAGTGGAAAATCTCTGGTTGTTCTCCATGGAGAGGACGGGACTGAGGGACGATCTGACAGAGGTTTTTAAGATTATGAAAGACATAAGTAGAGTAGACAGGGAGTATCGTTTCCCTGTTTTGAAATGTCTAATACCAGAGGACATGCAATGAAGGTGTGAGGGAGTAGATGCAATGGAAATGTGAGGGTAAGTTGTTTTACTCAGAGAATTGTGGATGCCTGGAATCTGCTGTCTGTTATGGTGGTGGAAGCAAATACATCGGAGGCGTTTAAGAGACATTTAGATAGGCAGATGTGTGTGAGGAAGATTGAGCGGATACGGACATTGTGTAGGAAGGAGTCATTAGTTTTTTTTAGATAGGCACATGGATGTGAGGAAGATTCAGCGGATACGGACATTGTGTAGGTAGGAGTCATTAGTTTTTTTTAGATAGGCACATGGATGTGAGGAAGATTCAGCGGATACGGACATTGTGTAGGTAGGAGTCATTAGTTTTTTTTGGGGGGGTTTAATTTATTTTCAGCTGGTTTGGCACACCATTGTGGACGAAGGGCCTGTTCCTGTGAAGTACTGTTCCATGTTCTGTATCTTCAGCATCTAGAGTTTCTCTTTGACTCCCAATGGCAGATAGACAGGTGAGAGTGAGGGGGAATGTCCAAATGTGAATTCAGTTCTGAAACCCCGGTCTATTTCTACCGGTGCAAACACAAAACAGGGTATTTAATCACAGCCTCTCCCTGTGAGGGATGGAACGGGAACTCATTCTCTGCTTTGCTTCCAAAGGAAATTCAGAACCAAACATCTGAGCACAGAACAGAAATACTCGCTCAATATCTCACAAACCCGGACAACTTGATTCCCTGATTCATTTTATCTGGGTCAAAACATGTGGGGTATCCCAGGATGCAACCCCAGAGGGTCACAGCCCTCACCGAGAGCCTCGCACATCTCACACTGAGAGATTCGCGCTACCAATATCCAGCCACCGGAGACGTCTGCTTCATTGAGCCGCATCTGTAAAAGCACCAACGTAGACTGAAGCCCGAACACTGACAGTTCCATATTCCTGGAGCCCCCATCCCAAGATTGTATCTCAAGCACCAGCTCTCCCAGGGCTCTTTGTTGCCGGAAATATGCGGCAGTGTCTCAGCTAATCCCAGTTCAAAAATTTACACTCCCACACCAACCCGTGACAGAACTGGAGCCTGATGATCCTTTGTCTGGACAGGGATCAGCCGGGAGACATGGGCACGGGGTCACAAAGAGGGTACTGATACATTTCAACTTCTCTCCACAGTTACACTGAACATACTTGTTCATTATTTTATTGAGTGCGGTGTAGCCCAGGTCAATTAGCAGCCACTTTCCCCGTCGCATAACAGGAACAAAATGTTGTAAATATAAATTTTAAAATATAGCACAGGAAACTATGTACAGGAGATATTTTTGTTCTTTTGATGCACAAAACACTGACGGACTGCAAGAGGTTTGACACAGTGAACAGAATTGTATAAATGCAATCTCTACAATCATTAGTTGTTTCTTTATTCCAAAAAAAAAAGTCATCCATCCCGCCCAGTAAAAGCTCAAAGTATCCTCGTATCAACCGCGGCTGCTGAGGCCCCTGTCTCTCCTCCGAGAGTCAGTAACCGGAGAGCGATAAACATGTTCAACTCTCCTTCCAGCTCTGGTGAGCGGTTGCCCTGGCGACGGAGGAAGTGGCTCGCAAAGATAACTGAAAAAGGAAATAATACACTCAATGTGACATTTTCTGAATTTCATTAATGCAAAGATGAACTGAACAGTCAGCCATTTTGTGATGGTGATCCTAAAATTCCACTGGTTGTATTTACCCTGTCGAAGTGCATTCAGCAAATCTCATGGTAGTTCCAGCTCTACAGAACTCTCGGCACTGCAGACGCTGGTCCAAAATAAAAACACATTGTTGGATAACACCCGTCGGCAACAAATGTCGAATATGTGTCGAACGATCAAATTAAATTCACAGAGCCCTCAGAGCGCAGACATAGGTCTATTAGCCGATCCAGTCCGTGTCATGTTCGGTGTGGTCCCATCCCCCTGCACCCAGCCCTCTATACCTCCCTCATTCATTTACCTACCCAAACTTCTCTCAAATACTACAATTGAACCTTTATCTCTTACTTCCCCCTCAGAAAACCTTTAAATGTGTCACATTCTCAATTAAATTCACGATCTTTCCCAACCTGAGTGGAAAATGCCGACCTGCATTCATCCTTTTTATACCATCATAGATTTCCATGTTTCTAGCGGGGCTTGGAACCTAGGATCCATTGACCCTTTCTTTAATTGTAGGGGCAAATGGCGTAGAAAAGTTGGAACCCTGCTCGGATACCCCCTCATTCCCTTGTATTCCAGGTAATTAAGTCCCAACCTGTTCAACCTATCACTGTAATTATTTCCTGAAACACCAGCAATGTCCGCGGAATTTTCCCTGCACACTTTCACTCATCGATATCTTTCCTCGCAGTTCGGACCAGAGCTGCACACAATTCTGCGTATTTTGGAATCATTGTAACTTTTACAACTTTAGCATTAATATCCCGACCCTTCTTCCTAATGGACAATATGCCCAAAAATCTCTTTACGACAAAGGAATTGTGGATCTGTAACATCCACGCCAGGACAAGCAGCCTCAAAACGATTATTTTCCACAAGCAGTAAGCCTGATCAACACCTCTACTCACTAACCACACCCTCCATACCCCACCCACTACTAGCATAACATTCCCTCACAGCTCTAGACACTCCTGTGCCTAACGTCACTTTCTGGACAGACAATCAATGTCACAGAGCAGACAATTGTGCAATATTGCAAAGGAAGAATGGCTGAATCAAAAATGCAATGAAGTAGAAGGTCATATTAATAACAGCAAAGAAATGCACAGGAAAATTAAGGAAATTACAGCAATTTAGAAAACCTCTACAGGATGCATAGGATCAGCAGACGTATCCAGCTAAAGTATGTGACAGTTGAATTCAGTATATAGATCAGCTTTTTGAAGATTAATAGAGGGGAACCCCATAAAATAAACATCCAAATTCTGGCCCACCTATTACCAAAGAAGAACTAAAGCAATGAAAAGCATGAAACAAGGTAATGTCTCTGGACCTGATGAAATTTCAGTGGAAATGATACAAGCCCCAGAAGATCTGGGCATGGATATTCATTTTGAAGAGTTTAATGGCATATATGAGTCTGGTGTATTGCCTGACGGTCTCTTGAAATCAGTATTTATAATTCTGCCTAAAATTCCTAGAACTATTGACTGCGGAAATTATAGAACAATCAGTCTTATGAGTCACATAATAAAGATTTTGTTGATAATTGTTCTGAGTCGAATTAAAAACAAGTTAAGGCCAGAAACTTCTGAACTGCAATATGGGCTTATGGAGGATAGAGGAACAAGGAACACAATTTTCATACTACGAATGCTTTCAGAAAGGGCAATTGAGTGTCAAAATGATGTCTTATTATTTTTTATTGATTTCACTAAAGCATTCGACAAAGTGTAACATGAAAAACTATTTCAAATTCTTACAACTAAACATTGACGGAAGGGACCAGTGACTTATTCAAAATTTATATTGGAACCAAACAGTGGCTGTAAAAATTGATGATAATATAAGCAGTTAGACTAAAATTCAAAGGGGAGTAGAGATGCGTTGCCTCACCGGAATTATTTAATATCTATACTGAAATGATTCTCAGAGAAATAGAAGACACAGATGGGATAAAAATTGGAGGTGTTTGCATCAACAATATAAGATAATCAGACGATACCCCCCTAATAGCAAGTGCTGCAGAAGACTTACAAATCCTCCTAGACAAATTAGAACAAACAAGTGCAGATTTTGGTCTAACCATCAACGGTAAAAAAAAAACACATATATGGAAATATAAAAAGGGCAGGATACTCCCAACTGCCAATTGTCCATCGGTAACCAAGAGATTGAACAAAAGATCGGCTTTACATACCTTGGTAGCTTTATATCACAAGATGCTAGAAGTAAAGTAGAAATGAAAAAGAAGAATTGCCATTGCCAAAACCAACGTCCAAAACATGAATAAAAACACAAAATGCTGGCAGAACTCAGCAGGCCAGACAGCATCTATGGGAGGAGGTAGTGACGACGTACCGGGCCGAAACCCTTCATCAGGATGCTTCCTCCCATAGATGCTGTCTGGCCTGCTGAGTTCTGCCAGCATTTTGTGTTTTTATTTATTTCCAGCATCTGCAGATTCACTCGTGTTTCCAAAAAATGAAACCCATTTTTACCAACAGACACATTTCTATGACAACAAGGCTTAGGCTACTAAAATGTTACATCTGGTCAATCTTGCTGTATGTTTCCGAAACATGGACTGTAACACCTGAACTCCAAAAAAACTTAGCAGCAACAGAAATGTGTTTTTTTTTCCAGAAGAATGCAGAAAATATCATACAGAGATAGGGTAACTAATGAGACGCTACTCCAACGTGCACATGCAAAAAGATCTTTAACGAGAACATTAAATGAGAGGAAACTTAAATTCCTGGGCAATGTCATCAGAAAGGGAGAAATAGAATGCCTTACATTGCAAGGCCCTATGCCTGGGAAACGCGGAAGAGGAAGACAAACAAGAAAATATATGTACACTGTGAAAGAACTAACAGATCTAAGTGTGTGAAATATCATTGACGCTGTGAGGAGTCATTGGATGTGGAGACCCATGATCGCCCAGGTGTGTAACGCGCAAGGCACATGCGGAAGAAAAATCAATGTCAGTCTCACATGTCCAGACACTCCTGTGAATAACGTCACTTTATGGACATACAATCAATCGTTTTAAACTATCATACTTTATGTATTGTGTTTTGTTTATTATTGTGGTCTCTATGATTATTTTTTTTTCTGTCTTGCTTTGGATCCAGAGTAAGAATTATTTTGTTCTCTTTTACACTTGTGTACTGGAATGACATCAAACATTTTTGAATCTCGAATCCTGGGGAAAATGCCACGACCAACCCCATTATTTATATTCCATCCTGATTTCATGAACTCCTACAATGTTACCCTCATTCTCATCTGGACTAAAGATCCAGCTCAGCGAAATGCTAGCATTGACTCGGCCCTGTAGTCCAGGCAACATCTTCAGCAATCTCTTCTGCACCCTATCCAGCTTGATAATATATTTACTACAGTCGGGTGAACACAACGGTACATAATACTCTGTGTAGCCATGTACATTCCTGTACAAATCAATGGCATGAATAGTAAATCACAGAGATCTCAACACTGACACTCACATCCCACTCGTCACAGGCCTCCATTCGCTAGAACCATCTACATTCATCCCCCTCTCCTTCTTGTTCTCGAGCCCGGTGTGAATCCACCTCGCCAGCCCCCTGTGAACCGCACGTGACCGAACCTCCCCGATCAGCTGCCATGCAGGATCTTGTTACAGACTTCACCAAAGTTCAGATGAACATCACTGCTCAACTATACCTAACGCCCTAGTTCATTCTTAACTAATCTCCAAAATACTTGACAGATATGATATCCTATTGGACAGTGTTGACGGTGATTTCCCCATAACCAATGCCCGACCGCCCGGGATTTCAGCTTCACAGCAGACTGAGAAAATTCCGATCACAGCTGCAGAATTATCAACCAGGACTGTAGCCCGTATATTGCCAGTTCCATATCATCAGAGTCACCAGCCCAATATTATCACCCATACAAAGACGCCTTGGTGCCGGTAATTTGCCGTGGAGTTCCTGCCAGTTCCGATTCACAAACTAAAGTGGAATTGGAAGCTAATGACTCTCTGCCAAAGCTGGTGCTCAGGCCGTTTCCCCGGTCTGAAAAGAGGATACACTTCAGCCTGACCAATGCAGCTAAACCGAGCACATTTGGTCACAATCTTCCTGCTGTGTGGGATCTTGCCCAGCACGACTGGCTGCCATGTTTCCTGCAGTGTAGCAGGAACAAAATGTAAAATTATAAAGTAGAAAATGCCGGGAACTCAGTACATCAGACTACATCTCTGAAAGGAGAAATGGTGGAAGACCCAGTTCCAGAACTGAGACTGTCCAAGATGCTGCCGATCTGCTGAGCGTCTCCAGTATTTTCACCTCCTTACCTTAAATTTCCTGCAACTGTAGTATTTTCGCCATCATCATTTTAACGCACAGATAGTAACTGATTGCCACCCTAGACTGTAAATGCCACCCCACCCCAAACAATTTGTTAGTTCTGAGTTCATTCTGACCCTGGTGTAATACATCCCACACAGTCAATGCTCACAGCATCCTTTCCTCCCACTATCACTCTGTTACATTTGCTCCCGAGGCCACTGTCTCTACGCTGAGAGGCGGTGACCGCAGAGCGATAAAAACTGCAACACTTGCTGCAGCTCTGACGGGCCGTTACCCTGGAAACGGAGGAAGTGGCTCACTGAAAATAACCGATAAAGGAAATAACAAACTCAACATCAGATGCTATGAGTTCCATTATGACAAAGATTAACACTGCAGCCATTTTGTAACGGTGAATCTACAATTGAAATGGTTGCTTTGTCCCTGCCACGTGTTGTGTCCAACTAAACCTTTGGTATTCCTAGCGAACAATAACTAACTAATTAACTAACTAGCTAACTAACTAACTAAACAAATAAATAAATAAATAAATAAATAAGCAAGCAAACAAACAAATAAATAAAGAGAAAGGTGCAATACAAAACTTCACAATGAAGACAACGTTTAGAAGAGAGATTGCTGAAATATATCATTGCGGCATTGGGATACAGGCTGGGCAAACATGAACAAGACTTAACTCTCGCATTAATAGGGCCAGACATCGGGAAACACTGTCAGCGTTTCGGCAAGTCGTAGCAATGGAAAGAAGATGGAATTTAACTTCCCAATCCCCCGAGAGGACGTGAGATCTGGATCTCACTGTCCTGTCTGAACGGGGAAAGATGAAACTACTCATACACGTGGAGGAGTCTCCCGAGGGTGCGATTACTCTGCTTAACCCTCGAGTCTGCAAGAACACAACCGGCTGAACGGCCGCTTCCAGTGTGCTGGAAATATGTAAAACAATTATCGACCCCAGGCGTCGATCCAGGTGAAGTTTGGATCCGATACCGGGTCGGGTGATGGAGGTAAAGTTCACCAGGTACATCTTAATGGATGGGTTCAGTCTCGGCATCACCACCTCATCCCGCTCCTGGGACCAGAACACCGGGGGCTGAGCGGCGGCTCATCTCAGGCGTTTCGGTGTGAAGGTCCCATAACCCGGACCGACCCCGGCAGGTTGTGTCCAGTAAGCGGGACGAGGCCGCCAGTTCGAGGAAGTTAACGGGACTCTCTGCACAACATCAGGTTTCCCTCCCCCGGGATCGGCGTCAGTACTCACCGATGGGAAATCGTCGGTCGCGTTCACCCCGAGTGACCCGCCACAATATTGACCGATGGGAACTTGATCAATTTGCCCCGCAGACAGCGATCGGTCCACCGGCTCCACGCCGACGATCCGCTTCAACAGAGAACGGAACGAAAACCCCGCCCTTCCGGAGACTGTGAGAGCGGGGGCGGGGCCTCGGAAGCGTAAACAGCGGATGCTGCTGATCTGCGTTTGAAATGGGAGCGAGAAACTTGTCGGGTGGAGGGTCTCCCGTCTGAACCGGTGACTCTGCTCCTCGCCCCTCACACACTGCCCGACCCATCCGCCGCATTTTAACCATACCGATAACGCATTTTACACGTTATTTCATATTTACACCAGCTACATTTTTTATTTTGCCCTCGGTACCTTTGGCGTCCCCATCGCTCCACCTCTCCGATCTCGGAGTTACGGGTTCGATTCCCATCCCGATCCGATACACAAGTCAGACCCGAAAAGGTTTCATTCAAATCACTTCTATCTTTATATGTAATAATATTATTCACATTCCTCCAGCCTCACGGGACAGAATCACTGAAACATCAAGTGAGAAACAGCAGGAGAAGGCCATTCAGCCCCTCTAACCATCAACAAGATGGAACCTGCTCTCCCATCTCAGCCACATGCTTCTGCCCGGTCCTCATTTCCTCGATCCCCTCGGTCCCCACACATCTGCCGCCCTCTGTTTTATGTGAAGACGATCAGTGAGACTTCGTCGTCCTCCAGGAATCAGTGTGGTAAATCTCTAAACCATATACTCTATAACCTTTTTGTTAATACTCCATGGAATTAAATTCCATTTCTGCAGCCCCGTGTTGCTCCAACCACTCACCTCCCACCGTCTGTCACTATTTTCATTTTCCCACCTCCCCCTCACCTGGATCCACCTCTCTCCCCCCAGCTCTTGCCCCATCCCCACCCCTCACCTCTTTTCTCTGACTATTTCCCGTCCACTCTCAGTCCAGAGGGAGGGTCTCGGCCTGAAGTGTTGACGGTCCATTTCCCTCCACAGATGCTGCCCGACCCACTGAGTTCCTCGGGCAGTTTGTTCTTTGGTCTGTGTAACCCGTGTTAGTATGGCGAGCGGGATTTTACACCATATTCCAGGTACAATCTTAACAAAACCCAAATAATTGTTACGGTATTTATCATACTTAAACAGTAGAAAGCTTGCAAAGGCTGGAAGTCCAAAGCAACACACAGAGAATGCTGGAGGAACTCAGCACAACAGGCAGTATCTATGGAGAAGAGTAAATAGTCCACATTTTGGACCACGAGCCTTTTTCATTACTGAGGGATGAGGGGTGGAGAAGTGATCTGAATATAAAGGTCGGGGAAGCGAAAATGGCGAACTGGAAGCTGATAGGTGATAGGTGAAGTCAAGTCATGAGCGGGTCAAGGGCAGGAGATGAAAGAATTGGAGCATTGTCAATAGGACAAAGGAAAAGAGGAGACCCGGGGGGAAGTAATAGGCTGGTGAGCAGAAATGAAAGTTCAGAGTGGGGAATAGAGAAGTGGGTGGGGGGATTTGTTTAGTGGAAGGAGAATTCAATATCCATTCAATCAAGTTGGAGGGTACCCGGATGGAATATAAGGTGTTGCTCCTCCACCCTCTGGGTGGTCTCATCTTGGCACAAGAGGAGGCCATTGATCGAGACGTCGGAATGGGAATCAGAATTGAAATGTTTGGCCACTGCGAAGATCCCAAACATGGATCTGCTCAACATATGGAGATGCTCAACATAACGGGCTCCCAATTGATGGCGGGTCTCACCAATGTAAAGGAGGCCGCATCGGGAGCACCGGACACAATAGATGACCTCAGTAGATTCGCAGTGAAGTGTTGCCTCACCTGGAAGGACTGTTTTGTGTCTGAATAGAGGTGAGGGAGGGGGTGTACAGGTAGGTGTAGCACATAGGCCGTATGCAGGGATAAGTATCTGGAGGAAAATTAGTGAGGAGGGATGAATGAAGAAGGGGATTGTGGAGGGAGTGATCCCTGTTGACCCTTGTTTGTGACATCCTAAACAGATTTGTAACAATGCAATCCCTACATTTATTAGTTATCTCTCTATTGCAACTTAAATATCATATATTCCATACAGTGGATGCTCAAGGCATCCGGGCCTCCACTCCGGCTCCTGAGGTCACTGAGGGGCGGTGACCAGAGAGCGATAAAAATGTTCAACACTCTGTAGCTCTGCTGGGCTGTTACCCTGGTGATGGAGGAAGTGGCTCAGCAGAACTAACTGAAAATAGGAAATAAGGAACAACCTCACATGCTCTGAGTTTCATTGTGACAAAGATGAATGCTGAGCTCTCAGCCATTTTGTAATTGGGAAACTAAAATTCTAATGGCTGTTTTAACCCTGTCTCGAGGTGCCTCCATTAAATCTGTTCGTAGTTTCATCTCTACAGAACTTACAGCAGTGCAGAAGCTGTTACAAACTCAAAACACATTGTTGGATTCGAAATGTCTGTTCCAAATGTGAAATATAGGATATTTACACAATGCATTGTGGTGATAACCATTAAGGGTCATTTATTCAATTAAGTAGTTAAAATGCCATTATATTCTTGTGCCTGCAATTAACCTAAAACTACGATCAACACTAGGCATTCATACAGGTGATATTCAGATCCTGTTACTGGACAGAAGTATGGAAGATAATGTCCCTATATACAACTGAATACATTGAGAGTGTGAGCTCAGATCCTAGACTCCTCTCCTGTTTCAAACATCTTGTCCTATCACTCTATCCAGCACTCAGGATTTCATTGACATTTCTGTTCCCAGAGTCACCACCCCTCCATTGAGAACAGGCCCAGAGACACAAAATGCCCGTCATACATAAAACTTTTCATTCCATAATCACCCTTGTGAAATTTGTAAACAACAACTGTAATGAGCACATTTCCACGAATTGGTGGCAGGATAATTTATTGAGTGAAACTGTGCTTTCTTTACTGCCCTGTGAACGGTCACAAGATATCTCCCGATGTTCAGTGTGCCAATCTGTGCATGGAGCCGAAAGAGATTGGACAGATTTTCAACAAATTCTGTGTGCCTGTGTTTCCTTGGGAGACAGGAAGAGACAGTGGAAATGACGAAAGCCGGCCAGATCATGGATTGTGTACGGATTACACTACAGGTGCTTGCTGTCTTGAGGTGAATTAGGATGGATAAATCCCCATGAATAGGGTAGAAGCTGCAGGAGCCCTGCCGGACACGGATGTTGCTGGTATTTAAGGAGTAGAGTTACAGGGGTCGGTTGAACAGGTTAGAAATAGATTCCCTGAAACACATGAGAATGAGGGGAGATAGTAGCAGGGGTTCCCAAATTTTTTGTTTGTCACGGACCCCTACCATTACCATATACATCCTGAAATTATCTTTCTTCGCAAACATCCACGAAAACAGAGGAGTGCCCCAAAGAATGAATGACAGGTAAATATTAGAACCCCAAATCCCACCCCAAGCTCCCCCTCCCATGCATAAGCAGCAGCAAAGCAACAACCACTTCCCCCCCACCCCCCCGAGCAAAAGAAAAACATCGGCAACCCCCATCGAACAATCAAGCGCGCAGCAAAGCATCAATAAAGACACAGACTTGCAGAACCCCAAAGACTACTCGTTCACCTGATAATTCGAAATACCACAGTGTGTGTGTCTCTCTCTCACCCTCGCTCTCTCTCACCCTCGCTCTCACACTCTCTTCCCCTTTCTCCGCCTCTCTGTCTTTCTCTCTCTCCCTCTCTCTCTCTCGCACCCTGTCTCTCTCCCTCTCTCTCACCTCTGTCTCACTCTGACACTCTCTCTCTCCCTCCCTCTCTCGCTCTCCCTTCCCCTCTCTCCCTCCCCCTCTCTTTCTCCCCCTCTCTCACCCACCTCTCTCCCCTCCAAATAAGGGAAAAGGTGTCATAATTTCACAGGTGAGCAGCCACTCTCTGTAACAACAATGAACAGACTCTGCCGAGATCCAACCCCTGTGAGGCTGCCAGGGCAGAAACATCCCAGGCCGAGTGCTCCGGCAGTGTGGGCACCAGCATACTGACGACTTCACGGCCATCGTCAGCACTTCACTAATGCAGGCTTCACATCGGCCAGCATCATCCCTGCACCAAAGAACTCTACAGCTTCAGAATAAAACGACTACTGCCGGGTGGAACTGCCACCAATCATCACAAAGAGCGTGAAACGGCCGGTAATGACACAAATCAATAACTCCAATCCTGCCGCACTGGTTACTCACCAATATTCTTACTGACAGAACCGCTCTGTGACAAATTCCAACTCTACCATCTAAATACAGCCCTGTGCAACTGGGTGTTGGACTACTGAACCATCCGGCTTCAGAAAGTCAGGATGTAGAACTGCTCCTCACTCCCAGTCATCCTCAACACAGGCTGTGTGCTGATCCCATTGCTGTACACTCTGTTCACACATGACCGCACGGCCAAACACCCGGGGAATCACATTGTCAAGTTCGCCAACGACAAGACAGTGTGGGGTCCATCGCTTATCAATGAGATGACATAGAGATAGAAGGGCTCAAGGCCGGGTACATCTCAACCCACAAACTCACCCCACCACACCCTCATTACCACGAGTTTAACATTTCCTGGCACCCACCATATGTACAGATACTCCTGTGCCTAACGTCACTTTATGGACATACTACCAATGTTTTAAGCTATGACATGTTTTTATATAATTCTGATATTTATCTCTGCGATTTTTGTTCCTGCATGAGATCCACAGCAACAATGATTTATGTTCCCCTTTACAACAGTTCACTGGATTGACATTAAACAATCCTGTGTATTGAACCCTGGGGAGAATACCACGACCACCCACATTATCTGTACACCCTCCTGATTTTATAAACTCCGATAATGTTACCGCCATTCTCCTGTGGAATAAAGATCCAGCTCGGCCAACCACTCCATATAACTCGGCCCTCTAATCCAGCCAGCATCTTAAACAAACTCTTCTGCGCCCTGATAATGGCTTTCCTACGATAGTATGAAAAGAAAACACATATTTAATTTTCGGTGTAGTCTTACCAACAATTTATATAACTACAATACAATGTCCATAATCGAGAACTCAATGCCGAACTGATGAAGACCAGCATGATTAAAGCCGTCTTTTCCACCCTCGATACTTGCCCGTCCACTTTCAGTGAACTGTACTCCTGTACTCCCAGATCGCACTGTTCCACAGCACTCCATGCCCTCCCATTCACTATACCAGTCCCATCCTGGTTTGACTGCCAAAAATCACCATCTCTCACTTGTCCAAGTTGAAACCATTTGCCATTTCTCAGCCCATCTCTATAACTGACCCAAGGGCCCCTTGAAATTATTTGTAACCTGTTGCAATATGAAAAACAAACTTGCTAACGGTGCCAGGTATTCATGTCAAATCAATGGCATGAATAATGAAATACAGAGGTCCCAATACTGACACGCACATCCCACTCGTCACAGGCATCTATTCGCTAAATCCAATTTCAGTCATCTCCCTCTGCTTCCTGTCATTGAACCCCGTGTGAATCCACCTCGCAAGGTCCCCGCGAATCCCACGTGACCGAAACGTCCAGATGAGCTGCCACGCAGGATCTTGTTAGAGGCTTCACCAAAGTCCGCTTAGACAAAATCTCTGCCCTACGTCATCTATCTCCATCGTTACCTTTTCGGACATCTCCAGAATATTTGTGAGGTATGATGTCCCAAAATATTTGAGAGGTATAATATCCCACTGGGAATTGCGGTCGGTGATTTCCCCATAACCAATGTCTAACCAGCTTCACTGCAGATTGAGGAAATTCCAACCCGAGCTGTAGAATTACCAGCCTGGATCGAAGTCCATATACTGTGAGTTGCATGTTCTTAGAGGCTCCATCCCTACATTATAACCCAGTCACAGATGCTTTGTTGCTGGCCATTTGACGTTGTGTTCCTGCCATTTTCGGTTCACAAACTAAGGTCAGAGGGGACCCTCAGGATCTTCTGCCTGCGTTGTTGTTCAGGCTGGTTTACCGGGCTGTAGATTGTGAGAGGATACGGATACACTTCGGCTTGTCTCCAGCAGCTAAACTATCTTTGATCACTGTCTTCTTGCACTGTGGGATCTTGCCCAGCACAGTTGGCTGCGATGTTTCCCTCAGGGTAGCAGAAACACAATGTAAAATTATAAAACAGAAAATGCTGGGAACTCAGTACATCAGGGTACATCCGTGAAGGAGAAATGGTGGAAGACCCAGTTTCAGAACTGGGACTGTCCGAGATACTGCTGATCTGCTGAATGTTTCCAGCATTCAACCATTTTACTTTAAATTTCCTGCAGTAGCAGTTTCTCTTATTTTTAATGTAAAGATATTAACTGATTGGAGGGTTGCGGATGTTGTTCCTTTATTCAATAAAGGCAGTAGAGATCGCCCAGGAAATTATACACCAACGAACCTTGCTTCAGAGTTTGGTAAATTGATCGGGAAGATCCTGAGAGGCAGGATTTATGGACATTTGGAGTGGCATAATATAATAAGGAATAGTCCGCATGGGTTAGTCAAAGGCAGGTCGTGCCTTACGAGCCTAATTGAATTTTTTGAGGATGTGATGAAACGCATTGATGAAGAAAGAGTAGCAGATGTAATGTATATGCATTTCATCAAGGCATTTGATAAGGTACACCATGCAAGGCTTATTAAGAAAGTAAGGAGGCACGAGGTCCGAGGGGTCATTGCTTTCTAGATCCAGAACTGGCTTGCCAATAGAAGGCAAAGTGTTGTTGTAGACGGGTCATATTCTGCATAGAGGTCGGTGACCAGTGCTGTGCCTCAAGGATCTGTTCTGGCACCATTTCTCTTCGTAATGTTTATAAATGACCTGGATGAGGAAGTGAAGGGATGGGTTAGTAAATTCGATGATGACACAAAGGTCGGGGGTGTTGTTGATAGTGCGGAGGGCTGTCAGAGGTTACAGCGGGACATTGATAGGATTCAAAACTGGGCTGAGAAGTGGCAGACGGAGTTCAACCCAGATAAGTGTGAAGTGGTTCATTTGGTAGGTCAAATATGACGGCAGAATATAGAATTAACGGCGACTCATGGCAGTGTGGAGGATCAGAGGGATCTTGGGATCCGAGTCCATAGGACACTCAAAACTGCTGCGCAGGTTGACTCTGTGGTTCAGAAGGCATGTGGTGTGTTGAACTTCATCAATCGTGGGATTGAGTTCAAGACCCAAGAGGTAATGTTACAGCTATACAGCATCCAGGTCAGACCCAACTTGGAGTACTGTGCTGAGTTCTGGTCACCTCACTACAGAAAGGATGTGGAAATCATAGAAAGGGTGCAAAAGTGATTTACAAGGATTTTTCTGGTTTGGGAGCAACCCTTATGGGAATAGGATGAGTGAACTTGTTCTTTTCTTCTTGAAATGGAGGATGAGAGGTGACCTGATAGAGGTGTATTAGATGATGAGAGGCATTGATCCTGTGGATTGTCAGAGGCTTTTTCCCAGGGCACAGTTTTAAAATGCTTGTAAGTAGGTACAGAGGCGATGTCAGGGCTAAGTTTCTTTTACGCAGACAGTGGTGAGTGCGAGGAATGGGCTGCCGGCGGCGGTGGTGGAGGCGGATACAGTACGGTCTTTTAAGAGACTTTTGGATAGGTATGTGAAGCTTAGAAGAATAGAGGGCTGGTAACCCTAGGAAATCTCTAAAGTACGTTCATGTTTGGGACAGCACTGTTGGCCGAAGGGTCTGTGCATTGTGCTGTAGGTTCTCTATGTTTCTATGCTTCTGTGTTCTCAGTTCATTCCATACAGCCAATACTCACAGCATCCTTTCCTCACACTATCATGCTGCTGTATTTACCCCCGAGGCCACTCTCCCTACCCTGAGAGGCAGTGAACACAGAGCGATAAAAAATGTGCAACTCTTCTTGCAGCTCTAGTGGGCTGTTACCCTGGAAACAGAGGAAGTGGCTCACCAAAAATAACCGAAAAGGGAAATAACAAACTCAACATCATATGCTGTGAGTTTAATTATGATAAAGTTTAACACTGCAGCCATTTTGAAATGAAGAATCTAAAATTGTGAAGTCTGCTTTTGACGTGCAACTTTTAATTAATCGTCTAGTAGCTCTGGCTAACAAAAATGATCAATACTTAGCGATCAATAATATATTAACCACTGCCGTGAATATACCTAGTGACAGCCTCAATCACCATCTGTTGCAACAAACTCCAGAAATCGACAAATTAAGGGGAACATAAATCATTGTTGCTGTGGATCACATGCAGGAACAAAAATCACAAAGAGATAAATATCAGAATTATTAAAAAAAACATGTCATAGCTTAAAACATTGGTGATATGTCCATAAAGTGACGTTAGGCACAGGAGTATCTGTACATATGGTGAGTGCCAGGAAATGTTAAACTCGTGGTAATGAGGGTGTGGTGGGGTGAGTTTGTTGGTTGAGATGTACCCGGCCTTGAGCCCTTCTCTCTCTATGTCATCTCATTGATAAGTGATGGACCCCACACTGTCGTGTCGTTGGCGAACTTGACAATGTGATTCCCCGGATGTTTGCCCGTGCGGTCATGTGTGAACAGAGTGTAGAGCAATGGGCTCAGCACACAGCCTGTGTTGAGGATGACTGGGAGTGAGGAGTGTTCTACATCCTGACTTTCTGAAGCCGGTTGTTTCAGTAGTCCAACACCCAGTTGCACAGGGGTTTATTTAGATGGTACTGCAAATCTGTGTTTTTATTGATGCATTGCTGCACGCTTGAGTGTTCGGTGGGGGTTCCCGATGTTTTTTTTTGCAGGTGCGGGGGGGGGGGATGTTGCTTTGCTGCTGCTTACGCATGGGAGAGAAGCTTGGGGTGGGATTTTTTGGGTTCTAACATTTAACTGTCATTCATTCTTTAGGGCACTCCTCTGTTTTCATGGATTTTTGCGAAGAAAAATAATTTCAGGATATCTATCCTATACATTTCCCTGATACTAAATGTACCTATTACAATCGATTCAAACGTAGGATGGGGTAGCTTTCGTGGCTGGATTGTGCTGGGTGCCTCGAAGAATTGTTTAGAGTGCGTTACGTACCTAACGTAGTCTGTAATGCCGTTGATGCCCAGTCAAATATACGAAGGCTTGTTCCCCAGGGTTGGGGAGTCCGAAGCCAGAGGACACAGATACAATGGAGCAGAGAGATCAGAGAGACCTGCGATTTAATCTCAATACACAGAGTGAGTGAGTATCTTGAACGAGCTGTTCAGTGTTTGCATCGTTGGTTATCCACCTTGGGATCAGTATTCCCACCGTGTTTGGAAATTCCCGCTGCTGTCGCCTGTCTGTCAGCAGCTGGAAATTAAAGGAACGATCATATTGTTAGAGACCAGAAATCAGGTCAGAAATTGCTTGAAGCCATTCCGACACATGGGGCTGGAGCTGAAGCATTAACTTTGTTCCTCTCCACAGATATTCTTTATCTCCAGAGTGTTTCTTGTATTTGCAGCGTTTTAGGACTTACGTTGAAATGATTTAGTCTCCTAGGAAATAGACTTATGTAGGACGTTCAATTTAAATTCGCTCTCTTACAGCACAGAAAAAGGGCTTTCAGCCCATCTAGTCTGTGCCTCCCTCTGCCTGGACCCATCCACTTGCACCCAGACCATATCCCTCAATACCTCCCTCATCCATGTAACCATACAAACTTCTCCTATATACCACATTTGACACCGGCATCCGCATTCGTGTCACCCTCTGAGTGAGATAGTTCCTAGTCCGATTCCCCTTAAATATTCCACTTTTTGCCCCAAACCCCATGAGCACACCGAACATTTGGGGCGAAACCTATTCACGCTATTTCTACCAACATAGTTTTGTTTACCTCTAGCAGAGGTTCCCAACCTGAGGTCCACAGTCCCGCCAGTCTGGTAGGGGTCCACGGTCTTAAAAAGTTTGGGAACTCCTGCTAGCTTCTCTCCTCATTCTCCTGTGCTTCACGGAATCAGCTTCTCACCTTTTCAACCTACCCCTGTAACTCTACTCCTTAAATACCAGCATCATCCGTGTCCGGCAGGTCTCCTGCAGCCTCTACCCTGTTCCGGGGATTTATCCATCCTAATTCACCTCAAGACAGCATGCACCTGATGTGTAATCCGTACACAATCCATGATCTGGCCGGCTTTCGTCATTTCCACAGTCCCTTCCTGTCTCCCAAGGAAACACAGGCACAGAGAATTTGTTGAAAATCTCTCCCATCTCTTTCGGCTCCATGTATAGATATCTTGTGAAAGATAACAGGGCAGTAAGGAAAACACAGTTTCTCTCCATAATTTATCCTGCCACCAACTTGTCTATTATTCGTGGAAATGTGATCATTAGAGTTATTGTTTACAAATTTCACAAGAATTATTCTGGAATGAAAAGTTTTACGTTTGAGGGAAAGTTGGTGTCTCTGGACCTTTTCTCAATGGAGGGGTGGTGACTTGGGAACAGAAATGTCAATGAAATTCTGAGGACTGGATAGAGTGACAGGGACAAGATATTTCCAGCAGTAGGAGAGTCTACGATCAGAGATCACAATCTCAATCTATTTATTTATATCTGGGGACCTTCTCTTCCATTCTTCTGTCCAGTAGCAGGATCTGAATATCACCTGTATCAATGCCGGGGTTGATCGTAGTTATAGGTTATTCGCAGGCACAAGAATATAATGGAATTTTTAACTACTTAATTGAACAAAGAAAGACACTTAATGGTTATCACCACAATCTGATGTCCTTTGTAAGTATCCTATAGTTGACATTTGAAACAGACAGGCCGCATCCAACAATGTGCTTTCATTTTGGAACAGCTTCTGCGCCTCTGGAATTTCTGTAGAGATGAAACTACTAACAGATTTACTGGAGGCACCTCGAGACAGAATTAAACCAGCCATTAGAATTTTACCTTCCCCGTTACAAAATGGCTGAGAGCTCAGTATTCATCTTTGTCATAATGAAACTCAGGGAGTATGAGATCGAGTCTGTTAGTTCCTATTTTCAGTTAGTTCTGCTCAACCACTTCCTCCATCAGCAGGGTCACAGCCCGCCAGAGCTACAGAGTGTTGAACATTTTTATCGCTCTCTGGTCACTACCGCTCAGTGGCCTCAGGAGCCGGTGTGGAGGCCCGGATGCCTTGAGCCTTCACTGTATGGAATATATGATGTTTATGTTGTAATAGATAGATAACTAATGAATGTAGGGATGGGATTTATGCAAATCTGTTTAGGACGTCACAAACAGGGTTCAACGGGGATTACTCCCTCCACAATCCCCTTGTTCATTCATCCCTGCTCACTGATCCTCCTCCACATACTTATCCCTGCATAAGGCCTAAGTGCTACACCTACCCGTACCCATCCTCTCTCATCTCCATTCAGAGGCCAAAACAGTCCTTCCAGGTGAGGTAACACCTGGGCAGCATCAGTGGAGGGAAATGGACCGTCAACATTTCGGGCCGAGAACCTCCCGCTGGACTGAGAGTACATGGGAAATTATCATAGAAAAGAGGTGAGGGGTGGGTACGGGGCAAGAGGTGGGGAGTGAGAGGTGGGTCCAAATGAGGTGGGAGGTGGGAAGGTGGAAATAGTGACAGGTGTGGAATGAGAGTAGTCGGGGCAAGACGGGGTTGCGGAAGATGGTATTTAATTCCATGGAGGATTATCTAAGTGGTTAGAGAGTATTTATTTTAGAAATTCACCAGACTGATTCCTGGAGGACGATGAAGATCAATGATCATCTTCTCATAAAACAGAGGCCGGCAGATGTGTGGAGACCGAAGGGATCGAGGAAATGGTGATCAGGCAGGAAGATGTGGCTGAGATAGGAGAGCAGCCGTTATCTTGTAGATGGTTAGAGGGGCCGAATGGCCAGCTCTTGCTGTTTCTCACTTGATGTTTCAGTGTTCCAGTGAAGTCCTGTAGGAATGTTAATAGGAATTTGTGTTTGTAAATATAGAACTGATTTGCATGAAAACAGCACAATTCCAGTTTCGGACTGAATTGTCTATGGGACCGGGATGAGAATCGAACCGGTAACTCTGAGAACCAGAAGGTGGAGCTGCGGGGACGGCGAAGCAACTGAGGGAAAAACTATAAATGTAGCTAGTGTAAATATGAAATGACGTGTAAAATCCGGCAGGTAGGTCGGGCAGCGTGTGAGACCGCTTCAGGTGGCAGAACCTCCTTCATCACGTGATCAACTTCTCGCTCCCATTTCAAACGCAGATCTGAAACATCTGCGGGTTTTTGCTTCCGAAGCCCTGCCCCCGCCCTCACAGTCCCCGGATGGGTGGTGGTTTTCTTTCCTTTCTGTGTTGAAGCAGAACGCTGGCGGGGAGCCGTGGGTCGGATCACTGTCTGCGGGGCAAATTGATCAAGTTTCCATCGGTAAGCATTGAGGCCAGACCTGAGAGGGAACGGGACCGACAGCATCTGGGGGGAGACCTGATGTTGTTCAGTGAGTCCCGTTAACTTCCCCGATCGGGCGGCCGCGTCCCGCTTCCTGGACACAACCTGCAGGTGGTGGCCCGGGTTGTGGGACCTTCACACCGAACCGCCGGAGAGATGAGCCGCCGCTCAGCCTCTGTTGCTCGGGTCCCAGGAGCGGGATGAGGTGGTGATGCCCGGACTAAATCCATCCACTCAGTTGTACCTGGGGAACGTTACCTCCATCACCCGGCCCGGTAGCCGATCCAAACTTCACCTGGATCGATGCCTGGGGTCGATAATGGTTTTAAAGCACACTGGAAGCGGCCGTTCGGCCCGTTGTGTTCTTGCAGACTCGAGGGTTAAACAGAGTAATCGCACCCTCGGGACACTCCTCCACGTGCATGAGTAGTTCCATCTTTTCCGGTTCAGACGGGACAGTGAGATCCAGATCTCTCACGTCCTCTCGGGGGATTGGGAAGTTTATTTCCATCTTCTTTCCATTACCACAACTTGCCGAAATGCTGACAGTGTTTCCCGATATCTGGCCCTATTAATGCGAGAATTAGGTCTTTTTCATTTATCTGGGTTTCTCTGAATTGTGTACACTCCCTCCGGAATTTCCAAAGGAGTAACCCAGGCTGTCTGATATTCCCACACGATTGAAATGGAGAATCTGTTTTTTTTACATGAACCGAGGTACAGTGAAAGTCCTGTCTTTTACATCATCCACATAGGTCAAGCATTACAACAGTACATCGAGGTGATATAAGGTAAAACAATAACAGAGTGTAACAGATCATTATGGTCACAGAGAAAGTACAGTACAGGTAGATATATGGTGCAAAGTCACATCTAGTTAGACTGTGAGGTCAGCAGTCCATCTCATCACACTGGGGAACATTCAGTTCGCTTCTAACAGCAGAACGGAAACTGCCCTTGAGCCTGGTGTTACGTTTCTGTTTTATTTTAATTCTCGACCCAATCGGAGACTGAGAAGTGAAGGGGATTTTCCATTATGTTGGCTGCTTTACTGAGGCAGCAGGGCATATAGACAGAGTCGATGGAGGGGAGTTTGGCTTCTATGATGTGCTCAGCTGTGTCCACTGTTCTCTGTTGTTTCATTCATTTAAACGAAGTGCAATGGCCGTATGAAGATGAGAAACATCGGGATGGGATACTTTCTGTGGAGCATTGCTAAAGCTTGTAGAGTGGAAAAGGACATATATCACAATTTTTATTGTTTGTTCTGGCTTTGTTATATTGGAATCTGTTATCTAGCAGTGTGTACTATTATTTCAGTATCTGTGTATTGCTTGATTTCATCTCCCTCCCGGTTTTATCTGTTTATTCCCTGCCCATCTTGTTCAACATCTGTCCAGCTTGCGTCCCATCACTTTAATGATATATATCAGCAATCTCGCTACTAAACATTGTCTCAATTGTGAAGTTTTGTCTTGCACCTATTCCAGGATTGTTTTTTTTTAATTAGCTAGAAATACCAGAGATTAAATTGAATACAACAGGCGGCAGGGTAAAAGCAGCCATTACAATTTTTGTTTCACCGTTACAAAATGGCTGCAGTGTTAATCTTTGTCATGATGAAACACACAGCATCTGATGCTGAGTTTGTTATTTCCTTTTTCGGTTAAATTTAGTGAGCCACTTCCTCCGTTTCCAGGGTAACAAGCCACCAGAGCTGCAAGGATTGTTGCAGATCTTTATCGCTCCGTGATCACGGCCTCTCAGTGACGCTCCCCCTCAAATTCCCCTTAAATATTTAAATTTTCGGCCCAAATCCATGCCCCCACCCATCCCGAAGGGCAATAGCCTAGATGCATTCACCCTATTTATACCATTCTTGGTCTTGTATTCTCTAGGAGGGGTTCCCAACATGGGGTCCACAGGCCTCACCGTTCAGCATAGCAGAAAGTGGTTCAGAACCCCTGCGAGCATCTCTGCTGATTCTCATGTGCTCCAGGTTATCAATTTCTAATCTGTTCAACCTGTCCCTGTAACTCAGTTCCTTAAATGACAGCAACATACGTGTCTGCCAGGCCTCCTGCACCGGCCTGTCACAGGGTCCGAGGGAGACCTTGTCAGGCCCTGGGGATTTATCCGTCCTAATTCTCCTGAAGGCAGCAAACTCCTGTTGTGTAATCCGTACACAATCCGTGCCCTGACTGGCTTTCGTCATTTCTATAGTCTCTATCTGTCTCCCAAGTAAACACAGGCACTGAGATGTCATTGAAGTTCTCTCCCATCTCTTACGGCTTCATGCGTAGATGAGCACGCTGATCTTCAGAAAATATGTTGTTACTGTTATCGGAGCGGGGAGGAAATAACAGGTTTTCCCAATAATTTATCCTTCTACCACATTGTCTGCTATTCATGAGAATGTGCTCATTACAGTTGTTGTTTACAAAGTTCACAAGAGTGATTCTGGAATGAAAGGCTTTAAGCATGAGGAATACACGAGGAACTCTGCAGATGCTGGTTATTCAAATAACACACACAAAATGCTGGTGGAACACAGCAGGCCAGGCAGCATCTATAGGGAGAAGCGCTGTCGACGTTTCGGGCCGAGACCCTTCGTCAGGACTATCTGAAAGGAAAGATAGTAAGAGATTTGAAAGTAGTGGGGGGAGGGGGAATGTTAGGAGAAGACCGGAGGGGTGGGGTGAAACTGAGAGCCAGAAAGGTGATTGGCAAAAGGGATACAGAGTTGGAGAAGGGAAAGGATCATGGGACAGGAGGCTTCAGGAGAAAGAAAGGAGTGGGGGGGGGGGGAGCACCAGAAGGAGATGGGGAACAGGCAGAGTATGGGCAGAGAGAGAAAGAAAAAAGGGAGGGGGGAAATCTATATATCAGGGATGGGGTAAGAAGGGGAGGAGGGGCATTAACGGAAGTTAGATAAGTCTCTGCTCCTATTATCGATGGAGGGATGGTGTCTCTGGGAACAGCAAGCTCAGTGAAATCCTATGTTCTGGATAGAGTCGATGGGGACAAGATGATTTCAACAGTAGGGGAGTCTGGAACCTGAGGTCACAATCTCAATCCATTTAATTGTATCTGAGGAACTTCCCTTTCATCATTCTGTCCAGTAGCAGGATCTGAAGTCCACCTGTATCAATGCCGGGGGTTGATCGCAGTTAGAAGATATTTGCAGACACAGGAATGTGACGAAAGTTTTAACCACTTAATTAAACAAAGAAGGAAACTTCATGGTTATCACTACATGAAACGTGAAATTTTAAAAAAAACACGAAATGCTGGCAGAACTCAGCAGGCCAGACAGCATCTATGGGAGGAGGTAATAACGACGTTTTGGGCCGAAACCCTTCATCAGGAGTGAAGTAACATGAGATGGTCGAGGGGGGAATAAGAAGTGGGGGGAGGGGTGAAGTAGAGAGCTGGGAAATGATAGGCTGGAGGGAAATGGTCTAGGGGGAATGTGGAGAATTATGGGAAATAAAAGAGAAAGAAAGGTAGGGCTGGGGGAGAGATGTTTCTCTTTGGTTCTCTTTCTCTCTCTTTTTCCCCCCTCACTACAATCTCCCCCCAGCCCTACCTTTCTTTCTCTTTTATTTCTCATAATTCTCCACCTTCCCCCTAGCCCATTTCCCTCCAGCCTATCACTTCCCAGCTCTCTACTTTATCCCTCCCCCCACTTCTTATCCCCCCTCGACCATCCCATGTTACTTCACTCCTGATGAAGGGTTTCGTCCCGAAACGTCGTCACTACCTCCTCCCACAGATGCTGTCTGGCCTGCTGAGTTCTGCCAGCATTTCGTTTTTTTAAATTTATTTCCAGCATCTGCAGATTCACTCGTATTGCCTTTGAATGCATTGTGTGATGCCCTTTGTAAATATCCCACAGTTGACATTTGGAACAGATAGGCCGCATCCAACAACGTGTTTGATTTTGGATCAGCTTCTGCTCTGCTGTAAGTTCTGTAGAGATGGAACTACCAATATATTTACTGCATGCACCTCGAGACAGATTTAAAACAGCCACTGGATTTTTAGCTTCCCTATTACAAAATGGCTGAGAGCTCAGTATTCATCTTTGTCATAATGAAACTCAGAGCATGTGAGGTTCAGTTCCTTATTTCCTTTTCCAGTTAGTTCTGCTTCCTACATCACCAGGGTAACAGACCACCAGAGCTCCAAGGAGTGTTGAACATTTAGGCTTTGTTGAGATTGTACCTGGAATATGGTGTAAAATCCCGATCCCCATACTAACACGGGTTATACAGACCAAAGAACAAACTGCCGGAGGAACTCAGTGGGTCGGGCAGCATCTGTGGAGGGAAATGGACCGTCAACATTTCCGGCTGACCTCATCCCTCTGGACTGAGAGTGGACGGGAAATATTCAGAGAAAAGAGGAGAGGGGTGGGGATGGGGCAAGAGCTGGGGAGTGAGAGGCGGATCCAGGTCAGGGGGGAGGTGGAAGGTGAAAATAGTAACAGGGGGTGGAACATGAGTGTTTTGGGCAACAAGGGGCAGCAGAAGATGAAATTTAATTCTATAGAGTATTAACAAAGAGCTGAGAGGGTATTTATTTTAGAGATTCACCTGCCTGTTCACTGGAGGGAAACAGAGATCAGCAGAATGAAGGAATTGAGTAGAAACATGTGGCTGAGAAGGAGAGCAGCCATCATCATAAACTCTGCAGATGCTGGGGTCAGAGCAACACGTACAACACGCTGGAGGAACTCAGCAAGTCGGGCAGCATCCGTGCAAACGAACAGTCAATGATTCAGGCCGAGACCCTTCGTCAGGACTGAAGAGGGAGGGAGCAGGGAGCCCTATAAAGAAAGTTGGGGAGGGTGGGAAGGAGCCGGTGGTCGGATCACTGTCCGCGGGGCAAATTGATCAAGTTCCCATTGGTGAGTACTGAGGCCGGTCACTGGGGTGAACGCGACTGACAATTTCCCATCGCTGGGTATTGAGGCCGATGCCGAGAGGGGAAACCTCATGTTGTTCAGTGAGTCCCATTAGCTTCCTCGAACTGGAGGCCCAGTCCCGCTTCCTGGACACATCCTGACCGGGTCGAGGGACCTTCACACCGAATAGTCTGAGATGAGCTGCCGCTCAACCCCTGGTGTTCTGGTCCCAGGGGTGGGATGAGGTGGTGATGCCGAGACTAAAGCCATTTGTTCAGCTGTAGCTGGGAAACTTTACCTCCGTCACCCGGCCAGGTATCGGATCCAAACTTCACCTGGATCGATAATTGTTTTACATATATCCATCACACTGGAAGCGGCCGTTCGGCCCGTTGTGTTCTTGCAGACTCGAGGGTTCAACAGAATAATCGCACCCTCGGGAGACTCCTCCACGTGTATGAGTAGTTTCATCTTCCCCGTTCAGACAGGACAGTGAGATCCAGATGTCTCACGTCCTCTCGGGGGACTGGGAAGTTTATTTCCATCTTCTTTCCATTACTACGACTGGCCGAAATGCTGACAGTGTTTCCCGATATCTGGCCCTATTAATGCGAGAATTAAGTCTTGTTCATTTATCTGGGTTTCTCGGAAATGTGTACACACCCTCCGGAATTCCCAAAGGAGCAACCGAGGCTGTCTAATATTTCCACACGATTGAAATGGGGAATCTTTATTTTGTTTTCCATGTACAGAGGTAGAGTGAAAATCATGTCTCCGGTATTCTCCACACAGATCAATACATTTCAGCAGTACATTGAGGTAAAACAAATCATTCTGGTTACAGAGAAAGTGCAGTGCAGGTAGATATGTGGTGCAAGGTCACATCGATTTAGACTGTGAGGTCAGGAGTCCACTCATCACGCTGTTCGCTTCTAACAGCAGAATGGACACCGTCCTTGAGCCCGGTGGCATGTTTCTGTTTTATTTTATCTTTGCCCCGATGGGAGGGTGAGAAGTGAGAATGTTCAGGGTTGTGAGGATCTTTCATTATGTTGTTTGCTTTACTGAGGCAGTGGGAAGTGAAGACAGAGTCCATGGAGGGGAGGTTGGTTTCTATGATGTACTCAGCTGTGTCCACAGTTCTCCGCTATTTCATTCAGTTAAAGGAAGAGCAGTAGACGTATGAAGATGTGAAGTATTGGGATGGGATACTTTCTGCAATGCATTGATACAGCTTGTAGAGTAGAAAAGGGCATATACCAAAGTTCGTATTGTTTGTTCTAGCTTTGTTATTTTTGAATCTGTTATCTAGTAGTGTGCACTATGATTTCAGTATCTGTTTATTGCTAGAGGACCATCAGAGAAGGCACTTTATTCTTTCTCCCACCTAGTCAGTCTGCTCATTCCCTGCCCATCTTGTTCAACTTCTGTCCAGTCCGTATGCCACCACCTCAATGATATATATCAACCATCTTGTCCAACCTCTGTCCAGCCTGTATCCCATCATCTCAATCATATATATCAACCATCTTGTTCAACCTCTGTCCAGTCCGTATGCCACCACCTCAATGATATATATCAACCATCTTGTTCAATCTCTGTCCAGTCTGTATCCCATCATCTCAATGATATATATCAACCATCTTGTTCAACCTCTGTCCAGTCCGTATCCCACCACCTCAATGATATATATCAACCATCTTGTCCAACCTCTGTCCAGCCTGTATCCCATCATCTCAATCATATATATCAACCATCTTGTTCAACCTCTGTCCAGTCCGTATGCCACCACCTCAATGATATATATCAACCATCTTGTTCAATCTCTGTCCAGTCTGTATCCCATCATCTCAATGATATATATCAACCATCTTGTTCAACCTCTGTCCAGTCTGTATCCCATCACCCCAGTGATATATATCAATCATATGGTTCAACCCCTTTTCAGAATGTATCCCATTGCCGCAATGACATATTTCAGCAATCTTTCTTCTAAACTTTGTCTTCAATGTGAAGTTTTGTTTTTCACCTTTTCCAGGATTGTTTCTTTTTAATAACTAGGAATACCAGTGGTTTAATGAACACAGCACGTGGCAGGGAAAAAACAGCCATTTCAATTTTAGTTTCCCCGTTAGAAAATGGCTGCAGTGTTAATCTTTGTTGTCATGTAATTCATAGCATTTGATGTTGAGTTTGTTATTTCCTTTTTCGGTTAAATTTGGTGAGCCATTTCCTCCGGGTCCAGGGTAACGGCCCGCCACAGCTGCAAGAAGAGATGCACATTGTATCGCTCTGTGTACACCGCCTCTCAGCGTAGAGACAGTGGCCTCAGGGGCAAATGTAACAGAATGATAGCGGGAGGAAAGGATGCTGTGAGCATTGACTGTATGGGATGTGTTACACCAGGGTCTGAATGAACTCAGAACTAACAAACTGGTCGGGATGGGCTGGCATTTATATTTTAGCGTGTTGCTGATGTTTTGTAATCAGTTACCATCTGTGCATTAAAATGAAGAGGTGGGATAAAACTACAGTTGCAGGAAATTTAAAGTAAGAAAACGAAAATACTGGAAACTCCCAGCAGATCGACAGCATCTTGGACAGTCCCATTTCAGATATTGGGTCTTCCACCATTACTCCTTTCAGAGGTGCAGTCTGATGTACTGAGCATTTTATAAAGTAGCATTTTCTACTTTAGAATTTTACATTTTGTTCCTGTTACACTGATGGGAAACATGGCAGCCAGCTGTGCTGGGCAAGATCCCACACAGCAATGACATTGTGATCAGAGACAAGCTGAAGTGTATCCGCATCCTCTCACGACCCCGGCAGAGGGTCATTAGGTTCCAGTTCCGCCTTAGTCTGTGACTCAGAAATGGCAGGAACAGCACGGGAAATCACCGGCACAAAGCATCTTTGTATGGGTGATAATACTGGGCCGGTGACTCTGAGGATATGGAACTGGCAGTATACGGGCTTCAGTCCAGGTTGGTAATTCTACAGCTGGGATGGGAATTTCCTCAGTCTGCAGTGAAGCTGAAGTCTCGGGCGGATGGACATTGCTTATAGGGAAATTGCTGTCTGCACCGCCCAGTGAGACGTCATGTCTGTCAAGTATTCCGGAGATTTTTGAAGAGCTAACTATGAGGATAGATGAAATAGGGCAGTAAATATGTTCATCTGAACTTTGGTAAAATCTGTAACAAGATCATGAATGGCAGCTGATCAGGAAGGTTTGGTCAGGTGGGATTTACGGGGAGATAGTGAGGTGGATTCTCACCGGGTTCAATGACAGGAAGAAGAGGGTCATGAGTGAAGATGGATTAGCGAATGGAGGCCTTTGACAAGTGGGACGTGCGTATCAGTGTCGATACCTCGTTAATACGTATTTCATGCTATTGATTTGTATATGAAATATTAACATACTCTCTGTCTTGTTGAATAATTCCAGCAGATTTGTTTTATTTATGTTAAAGATGTTTTGCCAACTTGTTGTTTTGTATGTATGGCGAGTCTACATTGTGGTTAACAAGGTGCGATGTAACAATCTGGTAATAGCCAGTAAATGTTCAAAGAAATCTTGACATGGCACAGTCAGCAAGTTTGATGCTAAATTCGGGACTCTGGTTGATATTGCAACAGGTTACAATGAATTTCAGAGACATCTTGGATAGTTATGGAAATGGTCTGAGAAATGGCAAATGGTTTTCAACTTGAACAAGTAAGAGTTGGGTCATTTGGACAGTCAGACCAGGGTGGGACTGGTGTAGTGAATGGAAAGGCACACAGTGTTTTGGAACAGATTGAGAAACAAAAAAAAATCATTAAGACGCAACACAGACTACAATGCAGATAGAGAACAGATACATGGCTCCTACACGCAGGCTCAGCTCTGATACAGGGTCTTCCACCTGAAATATTAACATACTCTCTGTCTTGTTGAATAACTCCAGCAGTTTTGTTTTATTTATGTTAAAGATGTTTTGCCAACTTGCTGTTTTCTAAGTATGACAAGTCTACATTGTGGTTAACAAGGTGCGATGTAACAATCTGGTAATAGCCAGTAAATGTTCAAAGAAATCTTGACCGGGGTTTAGGTGATAATAATGATCTTAAAATCATGCCAGAGAAAATGTCGTGGTTATGGAAAAGATGTCAGGATGCTATGGGTGAGATTGCATTGTACAGAATGTGAGAGTGTTTCTATATAAACTCCAACCATGTATTGCCATAGTGTCAATGCCAGGGGATGTTAAAGTGAAAGGAGACGGTGAGAATCAGGTGTAATCAGAGTAATCTGTGTCATTCAGTGACGAGAGGAGTAGCTGTCTCATTGGTCAGCAGAAATGTTTCAACCCACACTGCTGTAACTGTTGTCCACAGCGCCACCAGTGGTAGGAGGGCCAAAGCAGTGGGCGCTGTCTGCTCAGCCTGCCTTTCCTTTTCATTGACACATCACTCCCGGTCCAGGACAGAAGATTGGTTCCTAAAAGGGAATTGTCTGCAATATAGCGAGTAGACACCTCGGAAAGTCCCGGCATGCTGTACAATCCATGGAGAGCGCGGAAATGGATGGGCGCAGGTGGACAAGAGGACATGATTTGAGAATTAGGGGGCAAAAGTTTAAGGGTAACACGAGGGGGAATTTCTTTACTCAGAGAGTGGTAGCTGTGTTGAACGAGCTTCCAGTAGAAGTGGTACAGGTAGGTTCGGTATTGTCAGTTAAAGTAAAATTGGATAGGTATATGGACAGGAAAGGAATGGAGGGTCTGAGTGCGGGCCGGTGGGACTAGGTGAGAGTAAGTGTTGGCACAGACTAGAAGGGCCGAGATGGCCTGTTTCCATGCTGTAATTGTTATATGGTTATATGGATCATGTCGTGTCAAGGTTTCAGTGGACAGGCCCAAGATCTTTGGAAGTGTCTGCCTCAGTTTAAAAACAAAACAGTGTTCTCCTTTAAACCACCATTAACGTTTGACCCTTCTGTTAAATTTTGTTTTGTTACAGAGCGGCAAAAGCTGATCACACGTGTCCTCAGAATGGCTCAAGGAGCGGGCAAGGGAGGAGTTCCAGTGACGTCAGCATCGGGAAAGGACACAGGTATGTTGGTGAAGTATTTTAATTTATAAATATTGCCTAGACTTTGTGTCTCTGGGTTTAATTCAATATTAGCAATTCACAATATTAGTGAGTTACTCCAGAAAACATTCTGCAGATGCTGGAAGTTTTGGGCAACACAAAGGCACACAAAATATTGGCATAACTCAGCAGATCAGGCAGCAACCATGGAGGGGGATAAGCATTTGATGTTTTGGATCAGGACCACAAAGAATAGAAAGTAATGTGACAATATCTAGAATTTCTGTCCCCTCATTTCCAGTCCGATGAAGGGCCTTGGCCTGAAACACTGATTGTTTATTCTCCTCCGTAGATGCTGCCTGACCTGCTGAGTACCTCCAGCATTTTGTGAGAATTCCCAGAGATTGGCTGAGGAAGGAGTTGACCAGGCAGGCAGA
Source organism: Hemitrygon akajei (assembly GCF_048418815.1). Lineage (NCBI taxonomy): Eukaryota > Metazoa > Chordata > Chondrichthyes > Myliobatiformes > Dasyatidae > Hemitrygon > Hemitrygon akajei. The sequence continues at coordinate 451,847 of NW_027331931.1, read as the reverse complement.
CAGTAACTCAGAGCAAAGCGGTGGTGATGGGCAATAGGAAGAGAGTGATGCTGATGGGTTACTGTATTCTCAGCAATAAGCAGAGTCCTTTCCAAACAGAGAGGTATATTCGCAGAGACACGAAAGAGAAACCTTCAACAGATGGACCTATACCCATTCCCAAATCAAACCCACCCCCAGCCCAAGCCCGTTCCTTCCAACCTACATATATATTTTGGACTGTATTTGGTGATCTTTAGGTTCCAGAGTGAAGATTGCTGCCCAATATGGAGTCAATAATTTATTTATTTTTCCCCATTGTGCTTCACAGTGATCACCGAGCTCCTGGCAAGCTGGAACGATTTCCAGCTGCTGCAGTTGACGGACTTCTACCGGGACAGGCTGGAGCAGGCGATGGAAGGAGGGGTGCACGGAGTGAGCCTGGCGTTAACGGCCGAGAATCAGTTCAGCGGAGAGGAACATCGGGTGAGTGGGAGGGAGAATGGGTTTGAATTTTCACACATCACAGGACTGATGGGTGTCGAACTCTAACTCATCGGATATTAAGTAACATAAAAGAAAAACTGGGAAATAAATACTGTACATACAATCACAAACATGTGACTCTGAACCAGTGATAGAAAGGGGTGAAAAGACCCCGCGGACTGGTGTGTGGCAGCTCAATGTTCAGAGTGAGTTGAGCAGGTAACAGTTGTGTGGGCTTACAGTATTAAATGTAAATATTACAGGAGGTTTCGGTTTGGGAAGACCGTGCAGTGTGACAGCAGGATGTCAATGAGAACGGGGACATCATCTGTGGGTGTCACAGGAGCTCCAGTGTGTTCTGTTCTGGGTGGAGATCATTCTGTTACAACCTGTAACTGCAAACAGTGTGGATCGGGGAATACTGCCGTGTTGTAATGTGTAATCACTGAATAAACCTCCACTGGGAAAGGCAAAGTAAAGGCAGCAGGTATCCGCCGGTAATCCGCTGTCATGTTGGACACTGACGGACTGAGGAGATGAATCACATCATCTTTTCTGCAACTTCTCTGAGACTGCTCACTCTGTTATAAAAACCCTCCTGACTTCTTTCTTCATCTGTGATCGTTATTTTCTGATTTCTGTTTTACACTCTCAAATCCGGTGAGGAATTATTTATGGATTTGGAGCCACGTCAATGAAGCGGTCACAGACCAGCCAGGATCTCATTGACTGGTGGACCAGGTTCACGGTGACTGTCCCTCCGTATGCTCTGCGCTCAGAATATACAGTCCATGTCCAGACAGGATCAGCACCCGTCCGGGTGACTGCTCAGTGTGATCCCGTTACAGAGCACATCATTTACTTCTCATTCTCTGTGTGAATCTGTCAGTCCCCAATATGTTCACTGTTACTCTTCACAGAAAATCTCTGATCTCGCTGATAAGGGGGAGCGGGCGGACAGTTCTAAACTCCTCCTGAGCCTGGTGATGGAGAAAGGATCCCGCGCCCGGAGGGTGATGTGGGAAACCTTTGTGAAAATGCGGAATTGTGTCCCAAAGTTTGACAAAATACTGAAAGAAATACAGGAACATGGTGAGATAGTATCACAGATGAATTTCATTTTGGATTTAAACATTACACACTTTATGATTTTATACATTTCAATTCCTCAAATTGTTTAAATCTGAACAGGTTGTGTTCCGGTCCATCTACCCGTACCGGAGATTCCCAGTAAGCTGAAAGGTAAGTGAAGAAACCGCTGTTTCTATCAATGGCTGATCCTATGCAGGGTCATATCGTTGTGCCACCAGTAAAATGTTGGCACCGTGACATGGGAAATGTTTGCTGGAGGAGCGTTTTCAAAGGACGTTATGCAGAACAATGCCGAGATTTGGGGAGTTTGCTGAAAGGGATCCTTCCACGGGGGTCAGAATGGCCAGGCAGCATCCTGGTAAACCTCTTCTGCTCCCTCTCTAAAGACTCAACATCCCTCCGTTAGTGGGGTGATCGGAACGGTACGCATTGGCCCAGATGAGGCTGAAGCAGAGTTCATCAAGTTGAAACTTGACCTCTGTTTCCACCAACGGTTGTGATTTGCGTCGGGCCCTTAAGTTGTTCAGCCATGAGGAACTGACCAGGTGAATATTGGCACTGTGACAGAGAACACACTGAGAGACAGCGAAACATGTTTACTAGAGGACGAGTTTTCACAGGACATTTTGAGGAAAGAGGCAGAGAGCTGGCGAGTTTGAGGAAAGTGGTCACACCGCTCTGGGGCCTGCAACTACAGATCCCCACCGGAGTCTGAGCGGAGAAGGGGCGATCCGGAGAATGGAAAAAGAACTGATATTTCTTCACACCAAAAAGTCAAAACCTTCTCTTGCCAGCCACTGCTCCCTCCTGAACAGCCTCATCCTGAACCATTTTCTAAACTCCCCCAGTTCCTGCAGATTATCTTTACTTAGAGTTGGGCGTCCACTGAAGTTCCAGTCAGAGAATAGTAATAATAGCATCACTTTAATTAGAAAAGCAGGTAACATCCCAACTGGTCTGTTCAACCACAGAGCAGCAGATGAACCCCGCTGTGTTCACAACTACACTCCCTAGTGCAAACACTGCTACAGTGTCAGAGAGGGTGAGACTGGGGGACATATTCCTCAGCTCAGTCCACAGAAGCTGAAATTCCTGTCTGCCGGTGTTGTGTGATGGGCACTGTGGAAGGGTGAGCGATGGGAATTAGGACATGGAAACCGAGGGTTGTGGGATCACGGCAAGGAAGGTGGAAAGGACTGAAAATATCTATAAATAATATTGCAATTAGTTAAACTGTGACCGTCTGGATGGGAAGGTCACTACATCCATAAGCCCATCATGTCTGTGAAAATGGAGCCCGTGGCAGTGCATGGACGCAAGAGATTGTAAGGCTTCATCATCGCAGACTGAGTTGGATCAATCAACTGCACATTTAACAGAGGAGAGAGTGTAGGAAAAACAAATATCACAAAGCATATTAATATTGCATCAGCCCATGTTTTATCTGATTATTTGAAGCTCTTAAGAGAAATATAAGGAATCTCGGCCAGATCCCTGGTTCAGTCTTGCTCGTTTACAAGAACATATCCCAAAGATGATATTTAAATATGGGACCAGAGATAGACAAAACAGGAAGTTTACAAATTACTCACATGTCTGTCACCTCTGTTAATGCTGTTCCGGTCTACATCCGGTTAATGAAACTCCTCACTTCCCCAGCACCATGGATTTGGTAAATCACTACAAGCTTGTTCTCAATATTACACATTTGTTTGCCGAGGGAACAGACATGACAGTGAAATTCCCACACCCATTTCTGAATATGAAACAGACACATTCCCTGATTGTTGAAGAACATCATTTCTACCATTGTCACATTCTGTAAAGTGAATATGTCCACAATCAGTGTTTTCCTACACTCCCTATCACAGCTGAATACATTGACTGGAGACCCGACACATACATGACATTGTCCAGAAACACCGTGAGACCCCACGCACCCCTAGCAAGGACCAACAACACTGTGAGTCCCTACACACCCGACAGGTTCCGGAAAAACTTGTGAGACCCCACATACTTCTGATAGGGCCCTGACACACTCTGACACCGAACACACCCTTGACAGTGCCGTGACACATTATGAGACCCCACACACCCCTGACATGGTCCTAACAAACTGTGAGACCCCACACACCCCTGACAGGGTCCTGACATACTGTGAGACCCCACACTCCCCTGACAGGGTCCTGACCCACTGAGAGTCCCCACACACCCCTGACAGGGTCCTGACACACTGTGAGACCCCACACACCCCTGACATGGTCCTAACAAACTGTGAGACCCCACACACCCCTGACAGGGTCCTGACATACTGTGAGACCACACACACCCCTGACAGGGTCCTGACCCACTGTGAGACCCCACACACCCCTGACAGGGTCCTGACACACTGTGAGACCCCACACTCCCCTGACAGGGTCCTGACCCACTGAGAGACCCCACACACCCCTGACAGGGTCCTGACACACTGTGAGACCCCACACACCCCTGACAGGGTCCGGACACACTGTGAGACCCCACACACCCCTGACAGGGTTCTGACACACTGTGAGACCCCACACACCCCTGGCAGGGTCCTGACACACTGTGAGTCCCCACACACCCCTGACAGGGTCTTGACACACTGTGAGACCCCACACACCCCTGGCAGGGTCCTGACACACTGTCATACCCCACACACCACTGACAGGGTCCTGACAGACTGTGAGACCCCACACACCCCTGACAGGGTCCCGAAACACTGTGAGACCCCACACACCCCTGACAGGGTCCTGTCACACTGTGAGACCCCACACACCCCTGACAGGGTCCGGACACACTGTGAGACCCTACACACACCTGGCACAGTCCTGACACTGTCATACTCCACACACCGCTGACAGGGTCCTGACAGACTGTGAGATCCCCATACATCCCAGGCAGAGGCCAGACACTTTGCGAGACGCCACACACCCATGACAGGTTTCGAACACAGTTTGAGATCTCACACACCCCACCCACGCACCCATAGTGCAAGTGCTGGTCAACAAAGCTGCTTCTTAGTATTTTGAATCAGTGACGGTGGGAGGGGAAGGGAAGCTCTGATTCCCCGATCTGTTCCTTTGACAGAATGCCCACTACCCTCTTCTCTATCTCCATACGTCACATCAACACTGGGGATTAAAAGTTTCTTCCACAGGAACAATGATATCTGTGACAGTAGTGGGAGATTGTCCGGTACGGGACAGACGGGGGTCAGTAAACTACCAGGGAAATACTCACCTTCACACCACAGTTAATGTGGAAATGTGATGATCTGGTGTTTGTCCAGCCAGGGGTCAGTTAATGTAATTTACTGTATGAAAATCCATTGATGAATCCAATTAATGCAGTTGCTTTGAGCTAACTCGTGTGTGCTTAAATATTTATTTCTGAGGTGAGGCATCTAACTGTTTGACCACTGTCTGTTCCCATGGAAGATGTTCAACAGAAACACAAGGGGACTCTGCGGACACAAACTGAAACATTGAGCGTGAACACGATCCTGATGAGGGAGAAGGTGAAGGTTTTCCAGCTGGTTGATCGATACGCTGAGCTCACGGTCATTTCTACTGTTCGAGATCGGAGACTGGTGGAACATGAGCTGCTGGCAAGAGGCAGAGCCCACGAGGAGTGGAGAGAGAAACATCTCTGTGGAGAGCTGGAAAAAATCCGGAATGATCAGTTGTTCCAGAGCAGTTACTCAAATAGTTTTTGGGACAAAATGAAAAGATTCTTCGCACGATCAACTTCGGGGTGTTCGGCAGCAGTGGCCGGAGTCCCGGGAATAGGGAAAACAACAATGGTACAAAAGATTGTTTATGACTGGGCCACAGGGAAAATATACCAACAGTTCCAGTTTGTTTTCAGTTTCAAATTCCGGGATTTAAACTTCATTAACTGCAGAATAAACCTGACGGAACTGATTCTGAATCAGTATCCTTACTTTGGGAATTTACTTAGAATGGTCTGGAAGAACCCAGAGGGATTGCTGTTTATATTCGATGGTTTGGATGAATTCAAGCACACAATCGATTTTGCTGACAGTCGGAGAGACACAGAACCCAAGCACCAGTGCCCAGATCCCGAGTGGTGGTGTGAAGTATCTGACATTGTGTACAGTTTAATCCAGGGCAAGCTGCTCCCAGGGTGTTCAGTGCTGGTGACCACCCGCCCCACTGCGTTACATTTATTGGAAAAGGCGAAGATCGGTGTCTGGGCTGAAATCCTGGGATTTGTTGGTGAGGAACGGAAGGAATATTTCATCAGGTATTTTGAAGATCAGATGGTGGCGGAAGCTGTTTTCAAACATGTGAAGGAGAACGAGATCCTGTACACCATGAGCTACAACCCCTCCTACTGCTGGATCCTCGCTCTGGCACTGGGACCCTTCTTCACACAAAGAGTCAGGGACCCACAGCGAGTTCCCAAGACCATCACCCAACTGTACTCCTACTATATTTACAACATCCTGAAAAACCACGGCCGTGAGATTGAGAACCCCCGTGATGTGTTACTCAGGGTTGGTCAGATGGCCTTCAGAGGAGTGTCCGAGAGGAAGATTGTGTTTACAGATGGAGACCTGATCAACTACAATCTGCAGCCTTCCCAGTTCCTGTCCGGGTTCCTGATGGAGCTTTTGGAGAGAGAGGATTCTGCCCGGAGCGTGGTGTACACATTCCCACATCTCACCATCCAAGAGTTTGTAGCTGCAGTCGCACAATTCCTGACTCCACATCCCGGGGATATCCTGAAATTCCTCACTGAAGTCCACAACACAACAGATGGGCGATTTGAGGTATTTCTCCGTTTTGTTGCTGGACTCTCCAACCCAATGACAGCTCGGGGCCTGGAGGAGTTTCTGGGTCCATTTCCTCATCAAACAACCTGCCGGGTGATTGACTGGGTGAAGGAGGAGGTTAAACGTCAGAGTGGAAACACATGGAGTGAAGCTGGTAAAAGGAGCCTCCTGAACACATTGCACTACCTGTTTGAGTCTCAGAATCGTGGACTGGCTCAGGCTGCACTGGGATCTTTGGAAAAACTTTCATTCAGTAGAATGACACTGACCCCGATTGACTGCGCGGTCCTGTCTCATGTCATCGGACTCTGTGATACAATTAAACACCTGGACCTGGGGAACTGCCAGATTCAGTGTGAAGGAATCCAGCGGCTGGGACCCGGGCTGCACAAGTGCCAGGAGTTGAGGTAACTTGATTTATCTCTCACTCTGAACTGTGAAACTGTCTCATTGTGCTGTTTCAATGTAAAGTAATTTTGGTAAATTTGTAGTAAATCAGATTGTGATGAATTGTGACAAATGACCAGGGGATTGGTCAGTAATTCCCCAATGATGGGAGGATTCTGTGGTTCCTTGTGAAGGGATGTTGGAGACTTCATCAGATCAGTGAACAACGGCCATTGCTTTAAAGGTAGTAAATCACAGGAATGGCCGTGTTTCTCACTGCCTGTGACACGTCCATTGACAATGTTCCTTCTCACTGTTACTGACACCCAGACCGACACTGACTGCAGCAGGTGGGTCAGAGATTCACAACCCCTTCCCGGTGAGGGACAAGAGACCGTCAGCAGACTGTCCCAGTGAGAAGGAAAGAAATACCATTGTGAGATTGTCCTCCCACTGCCCTTCCCCGTGTGTGACTTTGCTCACTTCCAGATACGCAAAGAGCGAGGGCGCATTTCCTCTGGGCCTCTGTTCAGACCCAACACACACATGCAAAAAATTTCTGCATCCTCTCATCTTGTAGCATTATCGTTTACCCTTGGAATCCTCCTGTGGGACATCTCATCCCAATCTCCCTTCCATTCTTTGGAATCTCGCCCCCATCCCCATTCCTCCTGTGGGCTCTCTATTACTCTTTCCTCATCCTCCTGTGGGATGTCTTTTCCACACAACCCCCCCCCCCCTTCCTGTGAGATCTCTCTTCCCCATCCCCTTTCCCCTTGTGGGATCTCTCCTCCCCATCCCTCTTCCTCCTGTGAGGTCTCTCTTCCCCATCTCCCTTTCACCTATGAGATCGCTCTTCCCCTTCCCCCATCCTTCTATGGATTTCTCTTCCCCATCCCTTCCTGCTGTTGGAAATCTCTTCCCCATACCCTTTCCTCCTGTGGGATCTCTCTCCCCCATCGACTTCTTCCTGTCGGTCTCTCTTTGGCATGCCCCATTGTCCTGTTGAATTTCTCTTCCCCAACCCCCTTCCTCGTGTGAGATTTCTCTTCCCAATCCCACACCCTCCTGTGGGAACTCTCTTCAACATCTCTACTCCTCCTGGCCGATCTCTCAACCCCTTCCCACTTCATCCTGTTTAATCTATCTCTATATCCCCCTTCCTCCTGTGGGATCTCTCTTCCCCATCCCTCTTCCTCCTGTGGGAACTCTCTTCCCCATCCCCCTTCCTCCTGTGGGTGCTCTCTTCCCCATCCCCCTTCCTCCTGTGGGATCTATCTTCCCCATCCTCTTCCTCCTTTGGGATCTCTCTTCCCCAAACCCCTTCTTCTTGTGGGATCTCTCTTCCCCATCCCTTTTCCTCCTGTGAGATCTGTCTTCCCCATCTCCCTTTCATCCTGTGGGATTTCTCTTCCCCATCCCCCTTCCTCCTGTGGGATCTCTCCTCCCCATCCCTCTTCCTCCTGTGAGATCTCTCTTCCACATCTCCCTTTCATCTATGAGATCGCTCTTCCCCATCCCCCTTTTTTCTATGGATTTCTCTTCCCCATCCCTTCCTGCTGTGGGATCTCTCTCCCCCATCCCCATTCCTCCTGTGGGTTCTCTCTCCCCCATCCCGCTTCCTCCTGTGGCATCTCTCATCCCGATCCCCCTTCCTCCTGTGGGATCTCTCACTCCCATCCCCCTTCCATCTGTGGGATCTCCCTTCCCCATTCCTTCCTCTTGTGGGATCCCTCTTCCCCATCCCCCTTCCTTCTGTGGGATCTCCCTTCCCCATTCCGTCCTGCTGTGGGATCTCTCATCCCCATCCCCCTTCCTGCCGTGGGATCTCTCTTCTCCATACACCTTCCTCCTGTGGGATCTCTCTCCCCCATCGACTTCTTCCTGTCGGATCTCTCTTCCCCATCCCCCTTCCTTCTGTGGGATCTCCCTTCCCCATTCCGTCCTGCTGTGGGATCTCTCATCCCCATCCCCCTTCCTCCTGTGGGATCTCGCTCCCCCATCGACTTCTTCCTGTCGGATCTCTCTTTGGCATGCCCCATTGTCCTGTGGAATTTCACTTCCCCAACCCCCTTCCTCCTGTGAGATTTCTCTTCCCAATCCCACATCCTCCTGGGGTAACTCTCTTCCACATCCCTCCTCCTCCTGGCCAATCTCTCAACCCCTTCCCGCTTCATCCTGTTTAATCTCTCTCTATATCCCCTTCCTCCTGTGGGATCTCTCTTCCCCATCCCCCTTCCTCCTGTGGGATCTCTCTTCCCCATCCCCCTTCCTCCTGTGGGGTCTCTCTTCCCCATCCTTCTGTGGGATCTCTCTTCCCCATCCCCCTTCCTGCTGTGAGATCTCTCGACCCATCCCCCTTCCTCCTGTGGGATCTCTCTTCCCCATCCCCCTTCCCGCTGTGAGATCTCTCGACCCATCTCCCTTCCTCCTGTGGGCTCTCTGTTCCTTATACACCTTCCTCCTGTGGGATCTCTCATCACCAGCTCCCTTCCTCCTGATGAATCTCTCTTCCCCATCCCCATTCCTACAGTGGAATCTCTCTTCTCCACCCCCCATGCTCCTGTGGGATCTCTCTTCCACATCCCCTTTCACCCTCTGTTCCCATCCCACTTCCATCTGTTGGATCTGTCTTCCCCAACTCCCTTCCTCCTGTGGGATTTAAACTCCCCACCCCTTTCTTCCTGTGGGATCTCTCTTCAATATTCCATTTCCTACAGTGGGATCACTCTTCCCCATCCACCTGACCCCCGTGGGGGCTCTGTTTCCATCCCTCCACTTCTTACGGGATCTTGCTTCGCCATTTCCCTTCCTCCTGTACATCTCTCTTCCCCATTCCCCATCCTCTTGTGGGATCTCTCTTCCCCATCCCCCTTCGTTCTGTGGGATCTCTCTTCCCAATCCCCTACATCGGATGGGATCTCGCTTCCCCGTCCCCCTTCCTCCCGTGGCATTTACTTTCCCCTATGGGATCTCTCCTACTCATCCCCCAACCTCCTGTATGATCTCGCTTCCCCACCCACTTCCTCCTGTCCCATCTCTCGTCCCCATGCCTGATCATCCTATGGGATCTGTTTTCCCCATTCCCATTCCTTCTGTGGGATCTATTGTCACCACCCCCTTCCTTCCGAGGGATTGCTCTTCCCCATTCCACTTCCTCCTGTGGGTCATCATAATGCCCCCTCTTCCTGTGGGATCTGTCTTGTCCCTCCACAAGTATCTCTCTTCCCCATCCCACATCCTCCTGTCAGATCTCTCTTCCCCATTCTCCTTCCAACTATGGGATATCTCCTCCCCACCATCTTTCTTCCTAGGGATATATCTTCCCCAATCCCCTTACTTCTGTGGGATCTCTATTCCCCATCCCCTTCCACCTGTGCACTCTCTGCTCCCGATCAACATCCTGCTGTGGGATCTCTCTTCCCCATCGCCCATCCACCTGTGGGATCTCTTTTCCCCATCCCCCTTCCTCCTGAGGGATCTCTCTTCCCCAACCCCCTTCCTCCTCTGGGAACTCTCTTCCCCATCCCCCTTCCTCCTGAGGGATCTCTCTTCCCCAACCCCCTTCCTCCTCTGGGAACTCTCTTCCCCATCCCCCTTCCTCCTGAGGGATCTCTCTTCCCCAACCCCCTTCCTCCTCTGGGAACTCTCTTCCCCATCCCCCTTCCTCCTGTGGGATCTCCATTCCCCATCCCCCTTCCTCCTGTGGGATCTCTCTTCCCCATCCCCCTTCCTCCTGTGGGATCCCTTTTCCCCATCCCCCTTCCTCCTGTGGGATCTCTCTCCCCCATCCCCTTACTCCTGTGGGATCACTTTTCCCCATCCTCTTACTCCTGTAGGGCCTTGTTTCGAATACCTGCCACTTCCTGCCGGATCTCTCTTTGGCATGCCCCATTGTCCTGTGGAATTTCTCTTACCCAACCCCCTTCCTATTGTGAGATTTATCTTCCCAATCCTACATCCTCCTGTGGGAACTCTCTTCCCCGTCCCCCTTCCTCCTGTGGGATCTCTCTACCCCATCCCCCTTCCCCCTGCGAGTTCTCTCTACCCCATCCCCCTTCACCCTGCGATTTTCTCTCTTCCCCTTCCCACATCCTCCTGTGGGATCTCTCTACCCCCTTCCTCCTGTTGGGTCTCTCTTCCTCATCCCCCTTCCTCCGGTGGGATCTCTCTTCCCCATCCCCCTTCCTCCGGTGGGATCTCACTTCCCCATCCCCCTTCCTCCGGTGGGATCTCTCGTCCCCATCCCCCTTCCTCCGGTGGGATCGCTTTTCCCTATCCCCCTTCCTCCTGTGGGGTCTCCCTTCCCCATCCTTCTGTGGGATCTCTCTTCCCCATCCCCCTTCCTCCGGTGGGATCGCTTTTCCCCATCCCCCTTCCTCCTGTGAGATCTCTATTCCCCTTCCCGTATCCTCCAGTGGGATCTCTCTTCCCCATCCACCTTCCTCCTGTGGGATCTCTATTCCCCTTCCCCCATCCTCCAGTGGGATCTCTCTTCCCCATCCACCTTCCTCCTATGGGAACTCTCTACCCCATCCCCCTTCCCCCTGCGAGTTCTCTCTTCCCCATCCCCCTTCCTCCGGTGGGATCGCTCTTCCCCATCCCCCTTCCTCCGGTGGGATCGCTTTTCCCCATCCCCCTTCCTCCTGTGGGGTCTCCCTTCCCCATCCTTCTGTGGGAACTCTCTTCCCCATCCCCTTTCCTCCGATGGGATCGCTTTTCCCCATCCCCCTTCCTCCTGTGGGGTCTCCCTTCCCCATCCTCCTTCCTCCTGTGGGAACTCTCTTCCCCGTCCCCCTTCCTCCTGTGGGATCTCTCTCCCCCATCCCCCTTCCTCTTGTGGGATCTCTCTTCCCCATCCCCCTTCCTCCTGTGGGATCTCTCTCCCCCATCCCCCTTCCTCCTGTGGGATCTCTCTTCCCCATCCCCCTTCCTCCGGTGGGGTCTCTCTCCCCCATCCCCCTTCCTCCTGTGGGATCTCACTTCCCCATCCCCCTTCCTCCTGTGGGATCTCTCTTCCCCATCCCACTTCCTCCTGTGGGGTCTCTCTTCCTCATCCCCCTTCCTCTGGTGAGATCTCTCTTCCCCATCCCCATCTTCCTCCTGTGGGATCTCTCTTCCCCATCCCCCTTACTCCTGTGGGGTCTCTCTTCCTAATCCCCCTTCCTCCTGTGGGGTCTCTCTTCCCCATCCCCCTTCCTCCGGTGGGATCACTCTTCCCCATCCCCCTTCCTCCGGTGGGATCACTCTTCCCCATCCCCCTTCCTCCGGTGGGATCGCTTTTCACCATCCCCCTTCCTCCTGTGGGGTCTCCCTTCCCCATCCTTCTGTGGGATCTCTCTTCCCCATCCCCCTTCCTCCGGTGGGATCGCTTTTCCCCATCCCCCTTCCTCCTGTGGGGTCTACCTTCCCCATCCTCCTGTGGGAACTCTCTTCCCCGTCCCCCTTCCTCCTGTGGGATCTCTCTACCCCATCCCCCTTCCCCCTGCGAGTTCTCTCTACCCCATCCCCCTTCACCCTGCGAGTTCTCTCTTCCCCTTCCCACATCCTCCTGTGGGATCTCTCTACCCCCTTCCTCCTGTTGGGTCTCTCTTCCTCATCCCCCTTCCGCCGGTGGGGTCTCTCTTCCCCATCCCCCTTCCTCCGGTGGGATCTCACTTCCCCATCCCCCTTCCTCCGGTGGGATCTCTCTTCCCCATCCCCCTTCCTCCTGTGGGATCTCTCTCCCCCATCCCCCTTCCTCTTGTGGGATCTCTCTTCCCCATCCCCCTTCCTCCTGTGGGATCTCTCTCCCCCATCCCCCTTCCTCCTGTGGGATCTCTCTTCCCCATCCCCCTTCCTCCGGTGGGGTCTCTCTCCCCCATCCCCCTTCCTCCTGTGGGATCTCACTTCCCCATCCCCCTTCCTCCGGTGGGATCTCTCTTCCCCATCCCCCTTCCCCCGGTGGGATCGCTTTTCCCCATCCCCCTTCCTCCTGTGGGATCTCTCTTCCCCATCCCACTTCCTCCTGTGGGGTCTCTCTTCCTCATCCCCCTTCCTCTGGTGAGATCTCTCTTCCCCATCCCCATCTTCCTCCTGTGAGATCTCTCTTCCCCATCCCCCTTACTCCTGTGGGGTCTCTCTTCCTAATCCCCCTTCCTCCGGTGGGGTCTCTCTTCCCCATCCCCCTTCCTCCTGTGGGGTCTCTCTTCCCCATCCCCCTTCCTCCTGTGGGATCTCTCTTCCCCATCCCCCTTCCTCCGGTGGGATCGCTTTTCCCCATCCCCCTTCCTCCTGTGGGGTCTCTCTTCCCCATCCTTCTGTGGGATCTCTCTTCCCCATCCCCCTTCCTCCTGTGAGATCTCTCTTCCCCATCCCCCTTCTCCTGTGGGATCTCTCTTCCCCATCCCCCTTCCTCCGGTGGGATCTCTACTCCCCATCCCCCTTCTCCTAGTGGGATCTCTCTTCCCCACTCCTCTTCCTCCTGTGGTTCCTCTGTTCCATGTCCCCACTTCCTGAGGTATCTCTCCTACTCATCCACCTTCCTCCTGTATGATCTCTCTTCCACGTCCCCTCCCCCTTCCTATCAGATCTCTCTTCCCCATGCTCCTTCCTCCTGTGGGATTTATCTTCCCCACTCCCTTTCTTCCTGTGGGATCTCTTTTCCCCATCCCACTTCCTGCTATGTAATGTCTCTTCCCTGTCAGATTTATCTTCCCCACCAGCTTTCTTCCTCTGGGTACTCTCTTTCCCATCCTCTTCCTTCTGTTGGACATCTCTTCCACATTCCACTTCCTCCTCTGGGCTTTCTTCCGCAACAACTTCCTGCTGTTGGATCTCCCTTCCCCATCACCTTCCTCCTGTGGGATCTCTATTCCCCTTCCCCCATCCTCCAGTGGGATCTCTCTTCCCCATCCACCTTCCTCCTATGGGATCTCTCTACCCCATCCCCCTTCCCCCTGTGAGTTCTCTCTTCCCCTTCCCACATCCTCCTGTGGGATATCCCTTCCCCATCTCCCTCCTGCGAGTTCTCTCTTCCCCATCCCCCTTCCTCCGGTGGGATCGCTTTTCTCCTTCCTCTTTCCTCCTGTGGGATCTCTCTTCCCCTTCCCACATCCTCCTGTGGGGTCTCTCTTCCCCATCTCGCTTCCTCCTGTGGGAGCTCTCTTCCCATTCGCCCTTACGCCTGAGTGAACTCTCCTCCCCACAGCCCTTCATAGAATCATAAAACACCAGCACACAGAAAACAAGCCATTCGGCCCTTCTGCTCCGTGCTGAAACTTTATTCCGCTTGTCCCAGTGACCTGTACCCAGTCCATAACCCTCCAGACCGCCCCCATCCATGTATCTATCCAATTTATTCTTAAAGCTTAAGAGTGAGTCCACATTTTCTACATCAGATGGCAGCTCGTTCCACACTCTCACCACCCTCTGAGTGAAGAATTTCCCCCGAAACCTTTCCCCTTTCACCCTGAAGCCAAGTCCTCCTGTAATTTATCTCTCCTAATGTATGTGGAAAGAGCCTATTCTCATTTACCCTGTCTATACCCCTCAGAGTTTTGTCAACCTCTTTGAAATCCCCCCGCATTCTTCTGCGCTCCAAGGAATAAAGTCGTAATCTGTTCAATCTTTCCTTGTAACTCAACTCCTGAAGACCCGGCAACATCCTAGTAAATCTCCTCTGCATTCTTTCAACCATACTGATATCCTTCCTATAGTTCAGTGACCAGAACTGCACACAATACTCCAAATTTGACCTCACCAATGTCCTTTACAACCTCACCATAATATTCCAACTCCTATACTCAGTACTTTGACTTATGAATGCCAGGATGCCAAAAGCCTTCTTTACAACCCTGTCTACCTGTGACGCCACTTTCAGGGAATTATGTATCTGAACTCCCAGATCCCTTTGTTCCTCCACACTCCTCAGTGCCCTACCATTTACTGTCTATGTCCTACCTTGATCTGTCCTTCCAAAATGCAACACCTCACACTTGTCTGCATTAAAGTGGTGACTAGTGGTGTGCCTCAGAGATCTGGACTGGGTCCAATGTTGTTTGACATATACATTAATGACCTGTATGATGGAATGGTAAATTGGATTAGTAAGTATGCATATAGTACTAAGATAGGTGACGTTGTGGATAATGAAGGTTTTCAAAGCTTGTTGTTCAAAGATTTAGGCCAGTTAGAAGAGTGGGCTGAAAGATGGCAGATGGTGCTTAATGTTGATATGTGTGAGGTGATACATTTTGGTAGGAATAATCCAAAAAGGACATACATGGTAAATTGTAGGGCATTGAGGAATGCAGCAGAACAGAGTGATCTAAGAATAATGGTGCATAGTTCCCTGAAGGTGGAATCTCATGTGGATAGGGTGGTGAAGAAAGCTTTTGGTATGTTGGCCTTTATAAATCAGAGCATTGAGTATAGGAGTTGGGATGTAATGTTAAAATTGTACAAGGCATTGTTAAGGCCAAATTTAGAGTATTGTGTACAGTTCTGGTGACCGAATTATAGGAAAGATGTCAACAAAATAGAGAGAGTACTAAGTAAATTTACTAGAATACTACCTGGGTTTCAGCACCTAATGAACAAGTTAGGTCTTTATTCTTTGGAGCGTAGAAGGTTGAGGGTGGACTTGATAGAGATATTTAAAATTATGAGGGGGATAGATAGAGTTGACATGGATAGTCTTTTTTCCATTCAGAGTAGGGGAGATTCGAACAAGAGGGAATGAGTTGAGAGTGAAAGGACAAAAGTTTAGGGGTATCACAAGGGAGATCTTCTTTACTCAGAGAGTGGTAGCTGTGTGGAACGAGCTTCCAGTAGAAGTGGTAGAGGCGGGTTCAATTTTGTAATTTAAAAAAAATTGGATAGTAATATGGACAGGAAAGGAATGGAATGGGGGGTTATGGGCTGAGTGCAGGTAGGTGGGACTCGGTGAGAGTAAGCATTCGGCACAGACTAGAAAGGCCAAGATGGCCTGTTTCCGTGCTGTAATTGTTACATGGTTATATGTCATATGTTCTAAATTCCATCTGTCATTTTCTGGCCCATTTTTCCAGTTGGTCCAGATCCCTCTGCAAGCTTTCAAAGCTTTCCTCACTGTCCACAACGCCTCCATCTTAGTGTCATCAGCAAACCTGCTGATCCAATTTATCACATTATCATCTAGATCATTGATATAGACAACAAACAGCAATGGTCCCAGCACAGATCCCTGAGGCATACCACTAGTCACAGGCCTCCAGTCTGAGAAGCAATCATCCACTACCACTCTCTGTCTTCACCCACACAGCCAATTTCGAATCCAGTGTACAACCTCTCCATGGATACCTAGTGTCTGAACCTTCTGAACTGACCTTTTATGTGTGGGACCTTGTCAAAGGCCTTACTAAAGTTCATGCAGACAACATCCACAGCCTTTCCTTCATATGCATTCTTGGTAACCTCCTCGAAAAACACTACAGGATTCATTAAACATGATCTACCACACACAAAGCCATGTTGACTATCTTTTATCAGCCCTTGGTTGTCCAAATCCTTGTATATCCGATCTCTCAGAACACCTCCTGATAATTTACCTACTACTAATGTCAGGCTCACTGGCCTGTAATTACCTGGTGTACTTTTGGAGCCTTTTTCAAACAATGGAACAACATGAGCTACCCTCCAATCCTCCGGCACCGCACCCCTGGCTGAGGACATTTTAAATATTTCTGCCAGAGCCCCTGCAATTTCTACACTAGTCTCTCTCAAGGTCCGAGGAGATATCATGTCAGGCCCGGGGGATTTATCTACCTTTATTCACTGTAAGGCAGCAAGCAGCTCGTCCTCTTTAATCTCTATATGTTCCATGACACTACTGTTTGTTTGCCTTAATTCCATATCCGCTATGCCAGTTTCCTGAGTAAACACTGACGCAAAAAAAACGGTTTACGATCTCCCCCATCTCATGAGGCTCCACACATAGACGACCACTCTGATCTTCAAGGGGACCAATTTTGTCCTTTACTATCCTTTTACTCTCAATATACTTGTAGAAACCCTTCTGGTTTACCTTCACATTATCTGCCAAAGCAACCTCATGTCTTCTTTTTGCCTTCCTGATTTCCTTCTTTAGTATTCGCTTACATTTTCTATACTCTTCAAGTACCTCAATTGTTCCTTGTTGCCTATTCCTGCTAAACACCTACTTAACCAGATCGCCAATATCCCTTGAAAACCAAGGATCCCTATGCCTGTTAACTTTGACTTTAATCCTGGTAGGAACATGCAAACTCTGCACTCTCAAAATTTCACCCTTGAAGGCCTTCCACTTACTGAACACATCCTTGCCAGAAAACAACTTATCCCAATCCACTTTTCCCAGATCCTCTCTCATTTCCACAAAATTGGCCCTTCTCCAATTCAGAACCTTAACTGGTGGACCAGTCCTATCATTATCCATAATTATCTTGAAACTAATGACATTAAGGTCACTGGACCCAAAATGTTTGCTTACATATACTTCTGTCACCTGACCTGTCTGGTTCCCTAATAGGAGATCAGGTACTGCACCCTCTCTCGTTGGTACCTCAATATATTGATTTAGAAAACTTTCCTGAACACATTTGACAAACTCCACGCCATCTAACCCTTTCTCAGAGTGGGAGTCCCCGTCAATATGTGGAAATTTAAAATCCTCTACGATTACAACTTTCTGTTTCTTACATCAGTCTGCTAACTCTCTACAGGTTTACTCCTCCAATTCTCTCTGCCTATTGGGTGGTCTATAATACAACCCTATTCGTGTGCTCACATTTTCCCCGTTCCTCACTCTCCACCCATATGGCCTCTGTAGACGAGCCCTCCGGGCTGTCCCGTCTACGCACAGCTGTGATATTCTCCCTGACTGGTAATGCCACTCCTCCCCCTTTCATCCCTCACCCCTATCACGTCTGAAACAACGGAACGCCGGAACATGAAGCTGGCGCTTTTAAGGAATATAAAAGTGGATAAATCTCTGGATCCTGACAGGATATTTTCTAGGACCATGAGGGAGGTTAGTGTAGAAATAGCAGGGGCTCTGACAGAAATATTTCAAATGTTATTAGAAACGGGGATGGTGCCGAAGGATTGGCGTATTGCTCATGTGGTTCCATTGTTTAAAAAGGGTTCTAAGAGTAAACCTAGCAATTATAGGCCTGCCAGTTTGACGTCAGTGGTGGGTAAATTAATGGAAGGTATTCTTAGAGATGGTATATATAATTATCTGGATAGACAGGGTCTGATTAGGAACAGTCATCATGGATTTGTGCGTGAAAGGTCATGTTTGACATACCTTATTGAATTTTTTGAAGAGGTTACAAGTAAAGTTGACGAGGGTAAAGCAGTGGATGTTGTCTATATGGACTTCATTAAGGCCCTTGACAAGGTTCCACACATAAGGTTAATTAGGAAGATTTGATCGTTAGGTATTAATACTGAAGCAGTAAAATGGATTCAACAGTGTCTGGATGAGAGATGCCAGAGAGTAGTGGTGGATAACTGTCAGGTTGGAGGCCGGTGACTAGTGGTGGGCCTCAGGGATCTGTACTGGGTCTAATGTTGTTTGTCATATACATTAATGATCTGGATGATGGGGTGGTAAATTGGATTGGTAAGTATGTAGATGATACTAAGGTAGGTGGCGTTGTGGATAATGAAGTAGGTTTTAAAAGTTTGCAGAGAGATTTAGAACAGTTAGAGGAGTGGGCTGAACGATGGCAGATGGAGTTTAATGCTGATAAGTGTGAGGTACTGCATTTTAGTAGGAATAATCCAAATAGGACATACATGGTAAATTGTAGGACATTGAAGAATGCAGTAGAACAGGGTGATCTAGGAATAATGGTGCATAGTTCCCTGAAGGTGGAATCTCATGTGGATAGGGTGGTGAAGAAAGCTTTTGGTATGTTAGCCTTTATAAATCAGAGCATTGAGTATAGGAGTTGGGATGTAATGTTAAAATTGTACAAGGCATTGGTAAGGCCAAATTTGGAGTATTGTGTACAGTTCTGGTCACCGAATTATAGGAAAGATGTCAATAAAATAGAGAGAGTACAGAGAAGATTTACTAGAATGTTACCTGGGTTTCAGCACCTAAGTTACACAGAAAGATTGAACAAGTTAGGTCTTTATTCTTTGGAGCATAGAAGGTTGAGGGGGGACGATAGAGGTATTTAAACTTATGAGGGGGATAGATAGAGTTGACGTGGATAGGCTTTTTCCATTGAGAATAGTGAAGATTCAAACAAGAGGACATCAGTTGAGAGTTAGGGGGCAAACTTTTAAGGGTAATATGACGGGTAATTTCTTTACTCAGAGAGTGGTCGCTGTGTGGAGCGAGCTTCCAGTAGAAGTGGTAGAGGCAGGTTCGGTATTGTCATTTAAAGTAAAATTGGATAGGTATATGGACAGGAAAGGAATGGAGGGTTATGGGCTGAGTACGGGTCAGTGGGACTGGGTGAGTGTAAGCATTCGGCACGGACTAGAAGGGCCGAAATGGCCTGTTTCCGTGCTGTAATTGTTATATGTTTATATAGTTATTAGTCCTGCCCCTCCTGCAACCAAGTCTTACTAATAGCAATAATGTCGATATCATCATGTGCCAATCCACGACCTAAACTCATCCGCCTTACCTACAATACTCCTCGTATGGAAATAGATGTACCTGAGAACATTTCTATCACGTACAAACCTTTGATATCTGTCTATACAAGCAGTCCTCACATGACCCGTATCCTCCTCCACATCACTATCAGCTCTAACACACTGCACCCTCCGCTTACAATCTGGTTTAAAACCCCCTGAGCAGAACTTGCCTAACCTACTGGCAAGGATGTTAGTGCCCTCCAGTTCAGGTGCAAACTGTCCAATTCGAACTGGTCGCACCTCTCCTGGAAGAAAGCCCAATTGTCCAGAAACATGAACCCCACCCTCATGCACCATCCCCTCAGCCACGTATTTAGCTACATTATCTTCCTATTTCTAGCCTCACTAGCACATAGCACGGGGAGCAATCCACCTGTGGGATCTCACTTCCCCATCCCCCCTCCTCCTGTGGGATCTCTCTTCCCCATCCCCCTTCCTCCTGTGGGATCTCACTTCCCCATCCCCCTTCCTCCTGTGGGATCTCTATTCCCCATCCACCTTTCTTCTGTGGGGCTTCTGTTGTCATACCCCACCCTTCTTGTGGGTCTCCCTTCCACATCTTCCTTCCTCTTCAGGGATCTATCACTTCCCCTTCCCCCTTCCACCTGTGGGATCTCTCTACCACATCCCCCTTCCTCCTGTGGTATCTCTCTTCCCCATCCCTCTTCCTCCTGAGGGATCTCTCTTCCCCATCCCCCTTTCTTGTGTGGGGCCTCTGTTCCCATCCCCCACTCTTCCTGTGGGATCTCTGTTCCCCATCCCTTTGGCTCGGGTGGGTCTATTTCACTGTGTCCCAATGACATTTCTGCATTTCGGTCAGGAACATTTTGTTTAGCCATCGGGGAATGGGACAGAATATGTGGAGTTTACAGGGTCACACCGACAGACTAAATTACCGACATTTGGTGAATACGCTGGAGCTGGTCAGTGAGGGACATTGACAGTGATGGGAACTCCGATCAGTGATTTACTGAAGGGTTTAATGTTTCCTGAAATATCCGAGTGAGGGAAATTCCCCCAGACCCACGGTTTGAATCACTTTGTTCATCAATCTGTCTGTCTGTGTTTAGACTCGGGGGAAATGACCTGGGAGATTCAGGAGTGAAACTGGTGTCTACGGCTCTGAGGAACCCGGAGTGTAAAATACAGAGACTGTGGTAAGTACCAGACTGTGGGAGATTGTGTTTACAGTCACTGGGTGTCTGACACTGAACATTAATGTGATCAGTAGAAACAAAGAAACATAGAAAACCTACTGCACAATACAGGCCTTTCGGCCCACAACGCTGTGCCGAACATGTTTCTACTTTAGAATTACCTCGGTTTTACCCATAGCCCTCCATGTTTCTAAGCTCCATGTAGCCTTCCTGGAGTTAAAAGATCCGATCGTTTCTGCCTCCACCACCGCCGCCAGCAGCCCATTCCACGCACTCACCACTCTCTGTGTAAAAAAACTTACCCCTGACCTCTCCTCTGTACCTACTTCCAAGCACCTTAAAACTATGCCCTCTCGTGCTAGCCAGTTCAGCCCTGGGGAAAAGCCTCTGACTATCTACATGATCAATGCCTCTCATTATCATGTACACCTCTACCAAATCACCTCTCATCCTCCGTCACTCCAAGAGAAAAGGCCGAGTTCACTCAACCTATTCTCATAAGGCATGCTCCCCAATCCAGGCAACATCCTTGTAAATCTCCTCTGCACCCTTTCTATGGTTTCCACGTCCTTCCTATAGTGAGGCGACCAGAACGGAGCACAGTACTCCAAGTAGGGTCTGCCCAGGGTCCTGTATAGCTGCAACATATAACCATATAACAATTACAGCACGGAAACAGGCCATCTCGGCCCTTCTAGTCTGTGCCGAACGCTTACTCTCTCCTAGTCCCACTGGCCTGCACTCAGCCCATAATCCTCCATTCCTTTCCTGTCCATATACCTATCCAATTTTACTTTAAATGACAATACCGAACCTGCCTCTACCACTTCTACTGGAAGCTCGCTCCACACAGCTACCACTCTCTGAGTAAAGAAATTCCCCCTCGTGTTACCCTTAAACTTTTGCCCCCTAACTCTCAAATCATGTCCTTTTGTTTGAATCTCCCCTACTTTCAATGGAAAAAGTCTATCCACGTCAACTCGATCTATCCCCCCTCATAATCTCTCAACTGTTAAACATTACCTCTCGATTCTTAAACTCAATCCCACGACTGATGAAGGCCAATACACTGTACGCCCTTTTAACTACAGAGTCAACCTGCATAGCATCTTTGAGTGTCCTATGTACTCGGACCCCAAGATCCCTCTGATCCTCCACACTGCTAAGAGTCTTACCATTAATACTATATTCTGCCATCATATTTGACCTACCAAAGTAAACCACTTCACACTTATTTGGGTTGAACTCCATCTGCCACTTCTCAGCCCAGTTCTGCATCCTATCAATGTCCCATTGTAAACTCTGACAGCGCTCCACACTATTCACAACACCCCCAAGCTTTGTGTCATCATCATAGTTACTAACCCTGCCCTCCACTTCCTCATCCAGGTCATTTATAAAAATCACAAAGACTTGGGGTCCCAGACCAGATCCCTGAGGCACTCCACTGGTCACCGGCCTCCATGCAGAATATGACCCGTCTACAACCACTCTTTGCCTTCTGTGGGCAAGCCAGTTCTGGATCCACAAAGCAATGTCCCCTTGGATCCCATGACTCCTTACTTTCTCAATAAGTCTTGCATGGTGTACCTTATCAAATGCCTTGCTGAAATCAATATACACTGCATCTTCTTCCTTCCTTCATCAATGTGTTTAGTCACATCCTCAACAAAAGCATTCAGGCTCGTACAGCACGACCTGCCTTTGACAAAGCCATGCTGACTATTCCTAATCATATTTTGCCTCTCCAGATGTTCATAAATCCTACCTCTCAGGATCTTCTCCATCAACTTACCAACCACTGAAGTAAGACCCACTGGTCTATAATTTCCTGGGCTAACCCTACTCCCTTTCTTGAATAAGTGAATGAGATTCGCAACCCTCCAATCCTCCGGAACCTCTCATGTCCTCATTGATGATGCAAAGATCATCGCCAGAGGTTCAGCAATCTCTTCCCTCGCTTCCAACAGTCGCCTGGTGTACACCTTTTCCGGTCGCAGTGACTTATCCAACTTGATGCTTTCCAAAAGCTCCACCACATATTTCTTAATATCTACATTCTCAAGCTTTTCAGTCCACTGCAAGTCTTCCCTACAATTGCCAAGATCCTTTTGCGTCATGAATACTGAAGCAAATGGTTCATTAAATATCTCCGCTATTTCCTCCGGTTCAATACGCTCTTTTCCATTGTCACACTTGATTGGTCCTATTCTGTCACGTCTTATCCTCTTGCTCTTCACATACTTGCAGAATGCTTTAGGGTTTTCCTTAATCCTGTCCACCAAGGCCTTCTCATGGCCCCTTCCAGCTCTCCTGATTTCATTCTTAAGCTCCTTCCTGCTAGCCTTATAATCTTCCAGATCCATATCACTACCTCGTTTTTGAACCTTTTGTAAGCTCTTCTTTTCTTCTTGACTAGATTTACAACAGCCTTTGTACATCACAGATCTTGTCCCCTACCATCCTTTCCATGTCTCATTGGAACGCACCTTCTCAGAACCCCATGTAAATATCCCTTGAACATGTTCTACATTGCTTCGGTACTATTCTCTGACAACATCTGTTTCCAATTCATGCTTACAAGTTCCAACCTGATAGCCCCATAGTTCCCCTTACTCCAATTAAAGGTTTCCCTAACTTAACTGACCCATACCTCTCCAAAGGTGTGGTAAAAGAGACAAAATTGTGATCACTATCTCCAAAATGCTCTCCCACTGAGAGACCTGACACCTGACCAGGTTCATTTCCCAATAGCAGATCAAGTACAACCTCTCCTCTTGTAGGCTTATCTACATATTGTGTCAGAAAACCTTCCTGAACACACCTAACAAACTCCACTCCATCTAAACTCCTCACTCTAGGGAGATACCAATCAATATTTGGCAAGTTCGAATCTCACACCTCACCAACCCTGTTATTAAAACTCCTTTCCAGAATCTGTCTCCCTATCTGCTCCTCGATGTCCCTGTTACTGTTGGGTGGTCTATACAAAACACCCAGTAGTGTTATTGACCCCTTCCTGTTCCTAACTTCCACCCAGAGATGCCGTAGTGTCCTCCTTTTCTGTAGCCGTGACACTATCTCTGATCAACAGTGCCACGTCCCCACCTCTTTTGCCTCCCTCCCTGTCCTTTCTGAAACAATTAAATCCTGGCACTCGAAGTAACCATTCCTGCCCCTGCACCATCCTAGTCTCTGTAATGGCCACCACATCATATCTCTGAGAGCTGATCCACGCTCTAAGCTCATCCGTTTTATTCATCATACTCCTTGCATTAAAATAGACACATCTCAAACCATCGGACTGAGTGCCTCCTTCTCTATCACCCGCGTATCCTCCCTTTCACACTGTCTCCAAATTCTCTCTATTTGTGAGCCGACCTCCCTCTCCTCCATCACATCAATTTGGTTCCCTCCCCCCAGCAATTCTAGTTTAAACTCTCCCCAGTAGCCTTAGCAAACCTTCCTGCCAGGATATTGGTCCTCCAGGGATTCAAATGCAACCCATCCTTTTTGTGCAGGTCACTCCTGCCCCAAAAGAGGTCCCAATGATCCAGAAATCTGAATCCCTGCCTCCTGCTCCAATCCCTCAGTCAATGCGTTTATCCTCCACCTCATCCTAATCTTATTCTCACTATCACGTGGCACAGGCAGTAATTCCAAGATCACTACCTCTGAGGTCCTGCTTCTCAACTTCCTTCCTAACTCCCTGTAGTCTACTTTCAGGACCTCTTCCCTTTTCCTACCTATGTCACTGGTACCAATATGTACCACGACCTCTGGCTGTTCTCTCTCTCACCGCAGGATATCTTGGATGTGATCAGAAACATCCCATACCCTGGCACCTATGAGGCAAACTACCATCCGAGTTTCCTTCCTGCCACCACAGAATCATCTGTCTGACCCCCTGACTATAGTCCCCTATCTCTGCTGCCGTCCTCTTCCTTTCCCTGCCCTCCTGAGCCACAGGGCCAGACTCTGTGCCAGACGCACTGACACTGATGCTCCCCAACCCGTAGGCCACCCCCCTCCGGCAGTACTCGAACAGGAGTATTTAGTGTCAAGGGGTACAGCCACAGGGGTACTCTCTAGTACCTGCTTCTTGCCCTTCCCTCTCCTGACTGTGACCCACTTCTTCAGTCTCCTGTGGCCCCAGTGTGACCACCTGCCTGTAACTCCTCTCTATCACCTCCTCGCTCTCCCTGACCAGACGAAGGTCATCGAGCTTCATCTCCAGTTCCCTAACTCGGTCCCTAAGGAGCTGCAGCTCGACACACCGGGTGCAGATGTTGCCGTCCAGGAGGCTGGGAGTCTCCAGGATCTCCCACATCTGACACCGAGCACAGAAAACCAGCCTCACACACATACTCTCTGTCTGTGTGTAAACAGATAACCTACCTCGCCTCGACCCTTTATCGCCGAAGCCCCGTTGAGCCAAAGCCTTCCTACTCTGTCTCCCGCTCCTCTGATGCTCGCTCTGTAAATCTGTCTTCCTTTTCAACTCTTCTCGCGGTTCTCACTGGCCGACTTCTGCAGTCGTGCTGAAGAAAAAAAATCAGTATTTGTGTTACTGATGAACACTAGGGATTTGTACCGTCTCCTGTCTCTCTGTGTCCTTCACCCTCACTCTCTCTCATCTCCAGGCTGATGGATGTCGGTCTCACAGATTCTGGTGCCGAGGATCTCGTCTCCGCTCTCAGTACAAACCCATCACTGACGGAGCTGAACCTGAGTTATAATAAACTGGGAGATTCAGGAGTGAAACTGGTGTCTGCGGCTCTGAGGAACCCGGAGAGTAAAATACAGAAACTGTGGTAAGTACCAGACTGTGGGAGATTGTGTTTACAGTCACTGGGTGTCTGACACTGAACATTAATGTGATCAGTAATGGTGTTACTGATAAACACTGGGAATTTGTACCGTCTCCTGTCTCTCTGTGTCCTTCACCCTCACTCTCTCTCATCTCCAGGCTGTGGGATGTCGGTCTCACAGATTCTGGTGCCGAGGGTCTCGTCTCCACTCTCAGTACAAACCCATCACTGACGGTGCTGGACCTGAGATCAAACTCTCTGACAGATCGATCTGTCCCCGCTCTCTGCCGCCTCATACTGACCCTCCCGAGTCTAGAGTGGATCGGGTGAGTGTTTGTGTTAATGTTCAAAGTGATAAAATATCAGCGGATCCGCGGGTTTTCTGGTGATATTTGTCTGTGAGTGTTGTTGAAACATTAACCCCGGTCGCCTGTTACTGACACTGTTGTGTAATCTGTTTATTTCATCTTTATTCTCCCATCTGTTTCAGGCTGGAGGTGAATCGGTTCAGTGAGACCGGGAAGAAGGAACTGAGATCTCTGCAGGAACTCAGACCCGGACTGAGAGTGACCGTGTGAACATCTGAATGTGTGAACATCCCCGCCCAATCAGTTCAGTGAGACCGGGCAGGAGACACTGAGATCTCTGCGGGGACTCAGACCCGGACTGAGAGTGATCCTGTGAACATCTGAATGTGTGAACATCCCCGCCCGCGGGATGGGGACATTTGGCCGACTCCCCGCCCTCCCCTTTAACTCCCGCCCTTACCTTTAACGGCCGCGCGCCGGGGCTGATTCCCAACGGTTTTAACGGAACCGGCTCGGGCCCCGCGCTGTGTGCGTCGCTCGCAGCGGTCCCGCAGTGACGTGTTTCCGCCTGTTGTCCGGCGGGGCAGCTTCCGCCGGATGTGCGTGTTCGAGACTCCCCACGTGACACCCCGGGGAATTACCCGGACAGGAAGAGCCCGGGGGTCCGGGGCTCAGTCTGGGACACCGGTTTCCCGGGGTGATCCCGGGAGAGAATCCTTTTGCTCCCTTTGCTGAGGACGGTGCATTCGGTAGTCTGGCCGATATAATGATGTTAAATTGACAAAGAGAGAGAGAGAGAGAGAGGCAGGGGAGGAGACAGAGGGGTGGAGGGAGAGTGGGAAGAAGAGAGAGAGAGAGAAGCCTGAAGGGGAGAGAGAGAAGGGCGAAGGAGAGAAAGAGAGGCTGGGCCGGGGGGGAGGGATACGGAGGCAGGGAACTGCAAACTCACCGTGGATTTGTTTGGATACTTGTGAACAGCCTTGATTAACACCCCGGCCACAGTGGACTGAAGTGTATAATCATAGGTTCCCCGATGCAGAGTGACGGTGAGAAACGGGACTGATTATTCAACCGGTCACTCCTTGTCGCCGGTCAGTTAATTGTGTGTGACTGTGAGTGAGTCGGGAGCAGCTTATTTATTCCCGCACGTCAGCAGCTCACACGTTGTTTAATTTACATTTGTAAATTTACTCACACCCAGGACCTGACACAGAGTGAATTTCCCTCCACACCGTCCCATCACACACTCCCTGGGTCAGACACAGTGAATTTCCCTCCACACCGTCCCATCACAAACTCCCGGGGTCAGACACAGAGTGAATTTCCCTCCACACCGTCCCATCACACACTTGCAATGCCAAA
This sequence comes from Hemitrygon akajei, assembly GCF_048418815.1. NCBI lineage: Eukaryota > Metazoa > Chordata > Chondrichthyes > Myliobatiformes > Dasyatidae > Hemitrygon > Hemitrygon akajei. The sequence goes on along the minus strand of NW_027331931.1, from coordinate 424,786 downwards.
CACACAGTGAAGCTCCGTCTGCACCATTCCATCACTCAATTAATCCCACCCTGCAAAATCTCATTTCAGGGAAGCAGGCACCATCAATATGCGGGAGACTCCCGGAACTCCCGGGAGAGGTGGGATATCCGACGCTTCACTTGAAATGGCCGCTGGGGAGGGAGTGACGGCTTTGGTAGAAGTGAGCACAAGAGAGGGAGGGACGCGCTGATTTAAAATGGGCGAATCCTTGGTTAATGTGTCCGCCAGGGATGGAGTGAGACACTGACTTACAATGGCCACTGTCGCACTCAGAATCTATGGTGAAGGAACATGCGGTGCCCATGGATACAATCCCGGGATCGAGTGTGTTATTGATTGTAATAACAGCATTTTAATTTGTGTTTTATATAGTCTTGGGTATTGTATATATGTTTTAATTCTAATAATGTTGTCATTTATTAAACTAATGTATATATCTCAGATATTCGCACATACACATATACATGTGGGTTTTGGGGAGGAGGGGTGAGGGGTTTGGGAGGAAGAGGAGTGATGGGACGAGGAGTGGACTGATGAGACGGTGAGCGTGGCGAAGTCACTGACTCAACGGGAAGACACAGAGTGAATCTCCCTCCACACCGTCCCATCACACACTCCCGGGGTCAGACGCAGAGTGAATCTCCCTCCACACCGTCCCATCACACACTCCCGGGGTCAGATGCAGAGTGAATCTCCCTCCACACCGTCCCATCACACACTCCCGGGGTCAGACACAGAGTGAATCTCCCTCCACACCGTCCCATCACACACTCCCTGGGTCAGACACAGTGAATCTCCCTCCACACCGTCCCATCACACACTCCCTGGGTCAGACACAGTGAATCTCCCTCCACACCGTCTCATCACACACTCCCAGGGTCAGACACAGAGTGAATTTCCCTCCACATCGTCCCATCACACACTCCCGGGGTCAGACACAGAGTGAATCTCCCTCCACACCGTCCCATCACACACTCCCTGGGTCAGACACAGTGAATCTCCCTCCACACCGTCCCATCACACACTCCCTGGGTCAGACACAGTGAATCTCCCTCCACACCGTCCCATCACACATTCCCGGGGTCAGACACAGAGTGAATTTCCCTCCACACCGTCCCATCACACATTCCCGGGGTCAGACACAGAGTGAATTTCCCTCCACATCGTCCCATCACACACTCCCGGGGTCAGACACAGAGTGAATCTCTCTCCACACTGTCCAATCCCACACTCCCGGGGTCAGACACAGAGTGAATCTCCCTCCACACCAACCCGTCACACACTCCCGGTGTCAGACACAGAGTGAATTTCCCTCCACATCGTCCCATCACACACTCCCGGGGTCAAACACAGAGTGAATCTCCCTCCACACCGTCCCATCACACACTCCTGGGGTCAGACACAGAGTGAATCTCTCTCCACACTGTCCCATCCCACACTCCCGGGGTCAGACACAGAGTGAATTTCCCTCCACACTGTCCCATCCCACACTCCCGGGGTCAGACACAGAGTGAATTTCCCTCCACACCGTCCCATCACACACTCCTGGGGTCAGACACAGAGTGAATCTCCCTCCACACCGTCCCATCACACACTCCCGGGGTCAGACGCAGAGTGAATTTCCCTCCACACCGTCCCATCACACACTCCCGGGGGTCAGACACAGAGTGAATCTCCCTCCGTACCGTCCCATCACACACTCCCGGGGTCAGACACAGTGTGAATCTCCCTCCGTACCGTCCCATCACACACTCCCGGGGTCAGACACAGAGTGAATTTCCCTCCACACCGTCCCATCACACACTCCCGGGGTCAGACACAGAGTGAATTTCCCTCCACACCGTCCCATCACACACTTGCAGTGCCAAACACACAGTGAAGCTCCGTCTGCACCATTCCATCACTCAATTAATCCCACCCTGCAAAATCTCATTTCAGGGAAGCAGACACCATCAATTTGCGGGAGACTCCCGGAACTCCCGGGAGAGGTGGGATGTCTGCAATAGAGTAGCTCCTTAGCGGCCAGCCAGCTAGTTTAAATAGCGTTAGCTATGCTAATAAACGAATGACACCCGTTAAACTCACCTCAACAGTGATTTAACCCCCCCCCCCTCCCCATGGGCAATAGAAAACACAATGTTGCAGACAGTGCAGCGAGCAACACTGTCATTATTCCTGACCCCTATTAGGCAGGGGAACACTTTAGTGTAGTCTGGGGTGAAGTACGTTTTATATTTTTTTTACTCTGCCATGAAGAGTATTCAATTCTCTCTCTCTCTCGTTCTCAAAAAAAAACCGATTTGCGGGATATTGTATATAATTCGCGGGCGTCAGGGAGCCGCTATCAATATCCGGGAGAGGTGGGATGTCCGACGCTTCACTGGAAATGGCCGCTGGGGAGGGAGTGTCGGCTTTGGTAGAAGTGAGCACAAGAGAGGGAGGGACGCGCTGATTTGAAATGGGCGAATCCTTGGTTAATGTGTCCGCCAGGGATGGAGTGAGACACTGACTTACAATGGCCACTGTCGCACTCAGAATCTATGGTGAAGGAACATGCGGTGCCCATGGATACAATCCCGGGATCGAGTGTGTTATTGATTGTAATAACAGCATTTTAATTTGTGTTTTATATAGTCTTGGGTATTGTATATATGTTCTAATTCTAATAATGTTGTCATTGAATAAACTAATGTATATATCTCAGATATTCGCACATACACATATACATGAGGGTTTTGGGTAGGAGGGGTGAGGGGTTTGGGAGGAAGAGGAGTGACGGGACGAGGAGTGGACTGATGAGACGGTGAGCGTGGCGAAGTCACTGACTCAATAGGGGACGGAAAGGGGAGGGGCGAAAGTTCCTGTCACAAACTGGAGGCCGACATGGAGAAGAAAACAACGGGGTGAGGAGGAGTGTAATGACTGGAAGGGAGCGGGAGTGATGGGTCGGGGAGTTCATTGTCTCAACGAGGGAGAGGGGAGCGACTCACTCAACGGACGGGGGAGAAGGGATTGGGTGGGGGAGCGAAATTTCCCATCAGAAAATGTTCACCAAAATGTGGTGGATGGCGGGAGAAAGGGCAAGGGGCCAGAGAGGGGAAAGGGTGTCAGGAGTGACGGGGTGAGTACGGGAGTGACTCACTGGGTAACAGAGAGAGAGAAAGAGGGCGATGAGGAGAGGTGAAGATTGGCATCGCAACATGGCAGCCGCAAACAGCATACGATGCAGAGCGGGGAGAGGAGAGCGAGGGGAGGGAGGGAAAGGGTTTGCGAGTGATGGGATGGGAAGGAGGGTGACAAGATGGTGAGTGTGAGGGAGTGGAAAGGAGGATCTGACTGTCACACAATGGCAGTCGGCAGAAGGTTAAATGGAGAGATGTGAGAGCGGGCACCGAGGGGAAGGAGAGGAGGGATGAGGAGTTGAGATTGAATAAACAGGGAGGGAAGTGAGTGGAAGGTGAGGAAAAGGGTTTGCCCCATTCTATGATGCGGGGAGAGCGGTTGTCAATGGTAACCATCACAAAATGGCCGCCAGCCAGGGTGAGATGGGCGGTGATAGAGGGGAGAGCGAGGGGACAGAGAACGGAGTGTTTCAGGAGTGACGAGAGCCGAGGGTGGGAGAGGGCGGCTCGTAACAAGGGAGATGGAACTGCGGGGTTCCCACGGGGGAGGAATGTGACTACGGGAAGAGGCAAGCACCGTTATCCTCCCCTCCCCTCCTCAGTCTCGAAAGTCCTGCTTTGACTTTTCTTTCGGGCTGAGCCTCAGATCGCTCGGCCCGAATCCTTCAGGCTGTCCCGTGGAATAGGGGGACGTGTCGTCACTGGGGCCCGTCAAAGGCAGGAGTGGGCGCCGGCTTGCCGGAGAAGACGGAGGCGAGGTCTGGCGGTGCGGGCTGGTTGGCGTGGATCACCACCATTTTCTGCAGGGTGGGGGAGAGGCAGTGGTCAGATCGATGAGGGGAGGGAAGAAAGATAAGGTGAGGAGAGGAGATGAGACCCACTCTCTCTCTGTCCGCTCTTCTCTCTCCATCTCTTCCCCCACCTCTCTCTCCTCACCCTATCCTCCTCTCTCCACCCCTCTCCCCACCCTATCCTCTCTCCGCCCTATACTCCTTCCCTCTCCCCACCCTATGCTCCTCTCTCCACCCCATCATCCTCTCCACCCTATCCTCCTCTCCCCACCCCATCATCCTCTCTCCACCCCTCTCCATTCTATCATCCTCTCTCCAACCTATCCTCCTTTCTCCACCCCACTTCGCACCCTATCCTCCTCTCTCCACCCTATCCTCCTCTCCCCACCCCATCATCCTCTCTCCACCCTATCCTCCTCTCCCCACCGCATCATCATCTTTCCACCCCTCTCCACGCTATCCTCCTTTCTCCACCCATCTTCCCACCCTATCCTCCTCTCTCCACCCCTCTCCACCCTATCCTCCTCACCCCACCCTATCCTCCTTTCTCCACCCCTCTCCCCACCCCATCATCCTCTCTCCACCCCTCTCCACCCTATCCTCCTCTCCCCACCGCATCATCATCTTTCCACCCCTCTCCACGCTATCCTCCTTTCTCCACCCCTCTCCCCACCCCATCATCCTCTCTCCACCCCTCTCCACCCTATCCTCCTCTCCCCACCCCATCATCCTCTCTCCCCTCTCCACGCTATCCTCCTTTCTCCAACCCCTTCCAACCCTATCCTCCTCTCTCCCCTCTCCACCCCTCTTCCCACCCTATCCTCCTCTCTCCACCCCTCTTCCCACCCTATCCTCCTCTCTCCACCCCTCTCCACCCTATCCTCCACTCTCCACCCCACTCCACCCCTCTTCCCACCCTATCCTCCTCTCTCCACCCCTCTCCACCCTATCCTCCTCTCCCCGCCCTATCCTCCTCTCTCCACCCCACTTCGCACCCTATCCTCCTCTCTCCACCCTATCCTCCTCTCCCCACCCCATCATCCTCTCTCCACCCTATCCTCCTCTCCCCACCGCATCATCATCTTTCCACCCCTCTCCACGCTATCCTCCTTTCTCCACCCCTCTTCCCACCCTATCCTCCTCTCTCCACCCCTCTCCACCCTATCCTCCTCACCCCACCCTATCCTCCTTTCTCCACCCCTCTCCCCACCCCATCATCCTCTCTCCACCCCTCTCCACCCTATCCTCCTCTCCCCACCGCATCATCATCTTTCCACCCCTCTCCACGCTATCCTCCTTTCTCCACCCCTCTCCCCACCCCATCATCCTCTCTCCACCCCTCTCCACCCTATCCTCCTCTCCCCACCCCATCATCCTCTCTCCCCTCTCCACGCTATCCTCCTTTCTCCAACCCCTTCCAACCCTATCCTCCTCTCTCCCCTCTCCACCCCTCTTCCCACCCTATCCTCCTCTCTCCACCCCTCTTCCCACCCTATCCTCCTCTCTCCACCCCTCTCCACCCTATTCTCCACTCTCCACCCCACTCCACCCCTCTTCCCACCCTATCCTCCTCTCTCCACCCCTCTCCACCCTATCCTCCTCTCCCCGCCCTATCCTCCTCTCTCCACCCCTTTCCACCCTATCCTCCACTCTCCAGGCCTCCACCCTATCCTCCTCTCCCCACCCCATCATCCTCTCTCCACCCCCTCCACCCTATCCTCCTCTCCCCACCGCATCATCATCTTTCCACCCCTCTCCACGCTATCCTCCTTTCTCCACCCCTCTCCCCACCCCATCATCCTCTCTCCACCCCTCTCCACCCTATCCTCCTCTCCCCACCCCATCATCCTCTCTCCCCTCTCCACGCTATCCTCCTTTCTCCAACCCCTTCCAACCCTATCCTCCTCTCTCCCCTCTCCACCCCTCTTCCCACCCTATCCTCCTCTCTCCACCCCTCTTCCCACCCTATCCTCCTCTCTCCACCCCTCTCCACCCTATCCTCCACTCTCCACCCCACTCCACCCCTCTTCCCACCCTATCCTCCTCTCTCCACCCCTCTCCACCCTATCCTCCTCTCCCCGCCCTATCCTCCTCTCTCCACCCCACTTCGCACCCTATCCTCCTCTCTCCACCCTATCCTCCTCTCCCCACCCCATCATCCTCTCTCCACCCTATCCTCCTCTCCCCACCGCATCATCATCTTTCCACCCCTCTCCACGCTATCCTCCTTTCTCCACCCCTCTTCCCACCCTATCCTCCTCTCTCCACCCCTCTCCACCCTATCCTCCTCACCCCACCCTATCCTCCTTTCTCCACCCCTCTCCCCACCCCATCATCCTCTCTCCACCCCTCTCCACCCTATCCTCCTCTCCCCACCGCATCATCATCTTTCCACCCCTCTCCACGCTATCCTCCTTTCTCCACCCCTCTCCCCACCCCATCATCCTCTCTCCACCCCTCTCCACCCTATCCTCCTCTCCCCACCCCATCATCCTCTCTCCCCTCTCCACGCTATCCTCCTTTCTCCAACCCCTTCCAACCCTATCCTCCTCTCTCCCCTCTCCACCCCTCTTCCCACCCTATCCTCCTCTCTCCACCCCTCTTCCCACCCTATCCTCCTCTCTCCACCCCTCTCCACCCTATTCTCCACTCTCCACCCCACTCCACCCCTCTTCCCACCCTATCCTCCTCTCTCCACCCCTCTCCACCCTATCCTCCTCTCCCCGCCCTATCCTCCTCTCTCCACCCCTCTTCCCACCCTATCCTCCTCTCTCCAGGCCTCCACCCTATCCTCCTCTCCCCACCCCATCATCCTCTCTCCACCCCCTCCACCCTATCCTCCTCTCTCCACCCCATGATCCTCTCTCCACGCCTCTCCACCCTATCCTCCTCTCTCCTCCCCTCTCCCCACCCTATCCTCCTCTCTCCTCCCCTCTCCCCACCCTATCCTCCTGTCTCCACCCCCTCCACCCTACCTCCTCTCTCCACCCCTCTCCCCACCCTTTTATTCCTTTTCTGCCCCCATCTCTCTCTACCCCTCCACTCTCTTGTTCCCTACCCACGCTGTTCACCTCCCCCATCTCTTGTCCCTATGCCCCATCCCTCGCCGCCCATACACACCCCCCCCCGTGCACAGGAAGATCCCACTCACCACCGGAGGCTGTGCGGCGCAGCACTTGAGGTCCCTGCAGTTGGCGACGGCCGTGAGGACGGACATCACCAGCGAGACCAGGCAGTTGACCAGCAAGATCACCGTGATCCCGCTGACAAACCTCTGCGAGATTCGGTGTTTGGCGGAGGGACAGAGCAGAGGGAGCATGGGAGGGGGGAGAGAGCCAGACGGAAAGAGAGCAGTGGAGAGAGAGAGAGAGAAAAATGGGGTGAGTGAGAGGTGAGAGAGAGAGAGGGAGGGAGGGGCATGGGTGGAGATGGCCGGGGAAGAGAGACGAGTGTGTGAGAGTGGGTATTGGGGTAGGCGGTGGGGAGACATAGACCGGGAGGAAGAGAAGGGGTCAATGGGTGAGGAAGAGAGGGAGTGGGTGGGAGAGAGATGGGGGTAGGGAAGGGGGAGAAAGAAGAGAGGTGGCAAAGGACAGTTGATAGAGAGAGAGACATGAGAGTCAGATGGGGAAGAGAGAGGTGAGAGGCAGGAGATGAGAGAGGTCGGACAGGGAAGGAAGAGAAACGGGGTAAACAGAGGGAGCAGAGACAGAGAGAGTGAGGCATGGACAGAGTGAGAGGCGGAGGGGGTGAAAGAGGGAGAGGGGTGAGAGACGGAGAACTTTAGCCTTCGATTCACGGAACACGCCAAGTTTTGGTTTATAACCATATAACAATTACAGCACGGAAACAGGCCATCTCGACCCTTCTAGTCCGTGCCGAACGCTTACTCCCACCTAGTCCCACCGACCCGCACTCAATCCATAACCCTCTATTCCTTTCCTGTCCATTTTTTTAATGACAAAATTGAACCTGCCTCTACCACTTTTACTGGAAGCTGCTTCCACGCAGCTACCGCTCTCTGAGTAAAGAAATTCCCCCTCGTGTTACCCCTAAACTTTTGTCCCTTAACTCTCAACTCATGTCCTCTTGTCTGAATCTCCCCTACTCTCAATGGAAAAAGCCTTTCCACGTCAACCCTATCTATCCCCCTCATAAATTTAAATATCTCTTTCAAGTCCCCCATCAACCTTCTACGCTCCAAAGAATAAAGACCTAACTTGTTCAGCCTTTCCCTGTAACTTAGGTGATGAAACCCCGGTAACATTCTAGTAAATCTCCTCTGTACTCTCTCTATTTTGTTGACATCCTTCCTATAATTCAGTGACCAGAACTGTACACAATATTCCAAATTCGGCCTCACCAATGCCTTGTAAAATTTTAACATTACATCCCAACTCCTATACTCAATGCTCTGATTTATAATGGCTAGCATACCAACAGCTTTCTTCACCACCCTATCCACATGAGATTCCACCTTCAGGGAACTATGCACCATTATTCCTAGATTCCTGGATTTTCCTAAATTTATGGTTCCCTGGAAGTGGGATCACAGGCAGACGGGGCGGTGAAGGCGGCGTTTGGCATGCCCGCCATTGTCGGACAGGGCACCGGGTACCGGAGGCGGGAGCTCACGAGGATTTACGAGGGTGTCGCCGGGACTCGAGGGGCTGAGTTACGGAGAGAGGTCGGGCAGGTAGGGACTTCATTCCCTGGAGCGCAGGGGGGACCTTACAGAGGTGTGAAAACCACGAGGGGCACAGATAGGGTGAACGTGCACAGACTTTTCCCCAGGGTCGGGGAATCTTGAATCATAGGGCACAGATTTAATAGGGACCCGAGGGGAAATTTTTTCACCCAGAGGGTGGTCCGTCTGTGGAAGGAGCTGCCAGAGGAAGTGGTCGAGGCAGGTACATTAACGACACTCGGACAGCAACACGGATAGGAAAGGTTTAGAGGGATACGGGTGGTCCGTCTGTGGAAGGAGCTGCCAGAGGAAGTGGTCGAGGCAGGTACATTAACGAAACACGGAAAGGGACACGGATAGGAGAGGTTTAGAGCGATACGGGTGGTCCGTCTGTGGAAGGAGCTGCCAGAGGAAGTGGTCGAGGCAGGTACATTAACGACACTCGGACAGGGACACGGATAGGAAAGGTTTAGAGGGCTACGAGTGGTCCGTCTCTGGAAGGACCTGCCAGAGGAAGTGGTCGAGGCAGGTACATTAACGACACTCGGCCAGGGACACGGATAGGAGAGGTTTAGAGGGATACGGGTGGTCCGTCTGTGGAAGGAGCTGCCAGAGGAAGTGGTCGAGGCAGGTACATTAACGACACTCGGACAGGGACACGGATAGGAAAGGTTTAGAGCGATACGGGTGGTCCGTCTGTGGAAGGAGCTGCCAGAGGAAGTGGTCGAGGGAGGTACATTAACGACACTGGGACAGGGACACGGATAGGAAAGGTTTAGAGCGATACGGGTGGTCCGTCTGTGGAAGGAGCTGCCGGAGGAAGTGATCGAGGCAGGTACATTAACGACACTCGGACAGGGACACGGATAGGAAAGGTTTACAGGGATACGGGTGGTCCGTCTGTGGAAGGAGCTGCCGGAGGAAGTGGTCGAGGCAGGTACATTAACGACACTCGGACAGGGACACGGATAGGAAAGGTTTAGAGGGACACGGGTGGTCCGTCTGTGGAACGAGCTGCCGGAGGAAGTTGTCGAGGGAGGGAGGGGGGAGGAGAGCAGAGAGGGGCCGCTACAACAGAGGGGAGGGTGGGTTCGGAGGAGGCTTTTGCGTGGAGTGAGGGAGCGCTACCGCGAGAGGAGCATGGTAGCGCCGCGGGAGAGTGGAAGGCCGTGGATGAGGGCTTGTTCACTAGCGTGTGTGTGTGTGTGTGTGTGTGTGTGTGTGTGTGTGTGTGTGTGTGTGTGTGTGTGTGTGTGTGTGTGTGTGTGTGTGTGTGTGTGTGTGTGTGTGTGTGTGTGTGTTGGGGGGCGGGCGGGCGGAATACTCACCATCCGGCATCCGGTGTAGCAGTACCCGATGCAGGGGAAGATGCGGACGTTCAGCGAGTACAGGATGACGGCGGGAGTGCAGGCGAGGGCGCAGATCACATTCGCAACCCGGCAGGCGATGGTCTGCCGTAGAGAGAGAGAGAGAAGGAGAGAGAGTGAGTGTGGGAGGACAGACAGAGGGAAAAATTGAGCAGAGGCAGAGGAGGGGGGAGGAGGAGAGAGAGAGAAAGGGAGAGCGAGAGGGAGGGGGAGAGACAAGGAGAGAGAGATAAGTTTGAAAAGGACAGTGGAAGTGACGGGGGGGAGACCAACTGAACAGGGAAAGCAGCGAGAGGGGGGAGCGAGGGAATGTGTGTGTGGAAACGGTGCGGGAGAAGGGACACAGAGAGAGAGTGGGAGAGGAATTGAAAAGGAAGGAGTGAGGGAGGATCGAGAGTGGGTGAGAGGGATGCAGAAAGTGAGTGGGGGAGAGAGATAAGAGACGGGGGGAATGAGAGAGCAGGGAGGGGGAGCGAGAGAGAGTCAGAAAGTAGAAAGGAAGAGGAGATAGGAACAGGGAGAGAGAGAGAAATTGGAAGGGAGGTGGGGGGGGGGGTGAGAAAGACTTGTTTACTGTGGTGAGGGAGGTGGAGTTATCTGATGGACAATGAATGATTTTCCCTGCGGCTTGTTTTGAATAGAACACTACAGCACAGTACAGGCCCTTCAGCCCTTCATGTTGTGCCGACCCATATAAACCTTTAAAAAATAGTACTAAACCCACACTATCCCGTAACCCTCCATTTTGGACTGTGACTCCTGCCAACTGAGCTTGAATGAGTTTGAAAACTTTATTTTTACCTCATATATGCATAATCTTGCTAACTCTTGGTTTACTTTCTTACTATATTTGGTAGTTCCGATTAAAATAGTGATTTGTTAACAGCAACACCGGGCTCCGGCTGTATTCTGTTCCATTCACAGAGTCGTGTGTACGTGACGAAATGTAGAGGGGCGAGTGAGAGAGAGAGAGAGAGAGAGAGAGAGAGAGAGAGAGAGAGAGAGAGAGAGAGAGAGAGAGAGAGAGAGAAGGTGGAAACAGAACGGGAGGGAGAGGGGGTGGAAAAAGTGAAGCGGGAGAGGCGGAAAGAGAGAGAGGTTGGAAAGGAAGAGGGGAAAGATAGAGAGGGAGGGGAGCTAGGGAGGTGGAATGGGAGAAGGGGCAGACAGAGAGATAGAGAGAGGAAGAAAGAAAATGGAGGACAGAGAGAGAAGCGAGGAGATGGACAGAGAGAGGGACAGTGGTAAGGGAGAAGGGTGAGCGGGTTGTTAGTCCCAGAGATGGAAGGAAAGTGGAAAAGAGATGGGGGAGTGACACGGAGAGTGAAAATGGAGGAGAGGCGGGGAGGATCAGAGGGAGAGGGAGAGAAGGGGAGCGTGAGAGGGCGATGAGAGGAGTGGACAAAGGGAGAGGGTTTAGAGAAGAGATGAAGAAATCGGGAGAGATGGAGAGCAGGGAAAAGGGAGGGGAAAGAGAGAGAGAGAGAGTGAGAGAGAGGAAGAGGAGGAAGAGAAATGTGAGAGACACCGCGATGGGGGATGAAGAGAGGGAGAAGAGAGAGGGGAAGTGAGAGAGTGGGTAGGGGAAGGAGACAGAAGGGGGAAGGAGAGAAAGAGGGGCAAGGAGAGAGAACGGGAAGGAGAGAGAGGTGGAAGGAGAGAGAAGGGGGAAGGAGAGAGGGGGAGAGAGGGAGAAGGGGAGAGAGGGGGAGGGAGACAGGGAGAAGGAGGAGGAGAGAGAGAGCGAAGGGGAGGGGACAGAGACTGGAGGAGGGGAGAGGGGGAAGGAGAGAGAAAGAGAGATGCAGGGGAGGAGAGAGAGGGTTGGAGGGAGAGTGGGAAGAAGAGAGAGAGAGAAGGCTGAAGTGGAGAGAGAGAATGGCGAAGGAGAGAAAGAGAGGCGGGGAAGGGGAGAGAGGGAGGGGGGGAAGGATACGGAGACAGGGAACTGCAAACTCACCGTGGATTTGTTTGGGGACGTGAACAGCCTTGATTAACATCCCGGCCACTGTGGACTGAATAAACCGTGTCAGGCGATCAATTCCGAGCAGGTGCAACTCCCTCCTCCCGCCCTCCTCACCACCCCCTCTCCCCCTCCTTTCCCTCAGCCCTCCCTATCCATTGCCCGTCGCCTCCCTCGTGGCCGCCTCCCTCCTCGCTGACCCAGCCCGGCCCGCGAGGGGGCCGCACTCACAATGACGCCCGTCCACCAGGGAGTGCCGACCAGCATGGCGTAACCCAGCTGCCAGCGGGCGATGAACAGGATCAGCAGACCCAGCAGAGCGCTCAAGATCCCCAAGGCCATTTGACCGAACTGCGAGGGAAACATTGAAACATAGAAAATAGGTGCAGGAGTAGGCCATTCGGCCCTTCGAGCCTGCACTACCATTCAGTATGATCACGGCTGATCATCCAACTCAGAACCCTGTACCTGCTTTCTCTCCATACCCCGATCCCTTTAGCCACAAGGGCAATATCTAACTTCCTCTTAAATATAGCCAATGAACCGGCCTCAACTGTTTCCTGTGGCAGAGAATTCCACAGATTCTCCACTCTCTGTGTGAAGGAGTTTTTCCTCATCGCGGTCCTAAAAGGCTTCCCCTTTATCCTTAAACTGTGACCCCTCGTTCTGGACTTCCCCAACATCGGAAACAATCTTCCTGCATCTGGCCTGCCCGATCCCTTTAGAATTGTATACGTTTCAATAAGATCCCCCCTCAATCTTCTAAATTCCAGTGAGTATAAGCCTAGTCGATCCAGTCTTTCTTCATATGAAAGTCCTGCCATCCCAGGAATCAATCTGGTGAACCTTCTCTGTACTCCCTCTATGGCAAGAATGTCTTTCCTCAGATTAGGGGACCAAAACTGCACACAAAAGTCTAGGTGTGGTACAGCTGTAGTTGAACCTCCCTGCTCCTGTACTGAAAGAGAGGGGGAAGGGGTGAGAGGAAGGGGAGGGAGGGAGGAAGAGAGAAATGGCTGGGGTTTGAAGGGGAGTGGGTGAGAGAGGAGGAGGGAGCTTGAGGGGGAAGGGAGTGGCGGAAGGAGAAGCGGGCGGAGATGGGGGAGAGGGAGAGGAGTGTGAGGGAGGGGGGAGGGCGGTAGGGAGGTGTGGAGAGAGAGAGATGAAGCGGGAAAGAGGGGGGTGTGGGTGAGAGGGAGAAGGTGGAAGAGAGGGCAGGGAGGTGCAGGGATGGGGAATGTGTGGGGACAGAGAGAGACAGGGAGTTAGAGGGGGCAGGGTGCGGGTGTGAGGGGATGAGAGCGGGGGACAGATAGCAACAAAGAGTACAGGCAGTAAACAGGACGTTCAGCTACAAAGTAGTGCCGAATAAACTAAAATAGTTTTCAAATGGACAACACAACTTATGTCCACAAATTGCCCATATTCATCCATTTTCCATGTATTCGGTATAGGGGGACCTCGGCGTACGAGGGTAGGACACACACCGTGAACGGTGGGGAGTGTCGGGGGACAGGGGAACCTCGGCGTACGAGGGTCGGACACGCACCGTGTATGGAGGGGAGTGTCGAGGGACGGGGGGACCTCGGGGTACGAGGGTGGGACACGGACTGTGAACGGTGGGGTGGGTCGAGGGACGGGGGGACCTCGGGGTACGAGGGTAGGACACGCACCGTGAACGGTGGGGAGTGTCGAGGGACCGGGGGACCTCAGCGTACGAGGGTCGGACAGGCACCGTGAACGGTGGGGAGTGTCGAGGGACGGGGGGAGCTCGGCGTACGAGGGTAGGACACGCACCGTGAACGGTGGGGAGTGTCGAGGGACGGGGGGACCTCGGCGTACGAGGGTGGGACACGCACCGTGAACAGTGGGGAGTGTCGAGGGACAGGGGGACCTCGGGGTACGAGGGTAGGGCACGCACCGTGAACGGTGGGGAGTGTTGAGGGACGGGGGGACCTCGGCGTACGAGGGTCGGACACGCACCGTGAACGGTGGGGAGTGACGATGGACGGGGGGACCTCGGGGTACGAGGGTAGGACACGCACAGTGAACGGTGGGGAGTGCCGAGGGACGGGGGGACCTCGGCGTACGAGGGTAGGACACGCACCATGAACGGTGGGGAGTGTCGAGGGACAGGGGGACCTCAGCGTACGAGGGTCGGACACGCACCGTGAACGGTGGGGTGTGTCGAGGGACGGGGGAACCTCGGCGTACGAGGGTAGGACACGCACCGTGAACGGTGGGGAGTGTCGAGGGACGGGGGGACCTCGGCGTACGAGGGTGGGACACGCAGCGTGAATGGAGGGGAGTGTCGAGGGACGGGGGGACCTCGGCGTACGAGGGTGGGTCACGCACCGTGAACGGTGGGGAGTGTCGAGGGACGGGGGGACCTCGGCGTACGAGGGTGGGACACGCAGCGTGAATGGAGGGGAGTGTCGAGGGACGGGGGGACCTCGGCGTACGAGGGTGGGTCACGCACCGTGAACGGTGGGGAGTGTCGAGGGACGGGGGGACCTCGGCGTATGAGGGTCGGACACGCACCGTGAACGGTGGGGAGTGTCGAGGGACGGGGGGACCTCGGCGTACGAGGGTCGGACACGCACCGTGAACGGAGGGGAGTGTCGAGGGACGTGGGGATCTCGGCGTACGAGGGTGGGACACGCACCGTGAACGGTGGGGAGTGTCGAGGGACAGGGGGACCTCGGGGTACGAGGGTAGGGCACGCACCGTGAACGGTGGGGAGTGTCGAGGGACGGGGTGACCTCGGGGTACGAGGGTGGGACACGCACCGTGAACGGTGGGGAGTGTCGAGGGACGGGGGGACCTTGGGGTACGAGGGTGGGACACGCACCGTGAACGGTGGGGAGTGTCGAGGGACGGGTGGACCTCGGCGTACGATGGTGGGACACGCACCGTGAACGGTGGGGAGTGACGATGGACGGGGGGACCTGGGGGTACGAGGGTGGGACACGCACCGTGAACGGTGGGGAGTGTCGAGGGACAGGGGGACCTCAGCGTACGGGGGCCGGACACGCACCGTGAACGGTGGAGTGTGTCGAGGGACGGGGGGACCTCGGCGTACGAGGGTAGGACACGCACCGTGAACGGTGGGGAGTGTCGAGGGACGGGGGGACCTCGGCGTACGAGGGTGGGACACGCAGCGTGAATGGAGGGGAGTGTCGAGGGACGGGGGGACCTCGGCGTACGAGGGTGGGTCACGCACCGTGAACGGTGGGGAGTGTCGAGGGACGGGGGGACCTCGGCGTACGAAGGTTGGACACGCACCGTGAACGGTGGGGAGTGTCGAGGGACGGGGGGACCTCGGCTTACGAGGGTCGGACACGCACCGTGAACGGTGGGGAGTGACGATGGACGGGGGATCCTCGGGGTACGAGGGTAGGACACGCACCGTGAACGGCGGGGAGTGTCGAGGGACGGGGGGACCTCGGCGTACGAGGGTGGGACACGCACCGTGAACGGTGGGGAGTGTCGAGGGACAGGGGGACCTCGGGGTACGAGGGTAGGGCACGCACCGTGAACGGTGGGGAGTGTCGAGGGACGGGGGGACCTCGGCGTACGAGGGTGGGACACGCACCGTGAACGGTGGGGAGTGTCGAGGGACAGGGGGACCTCGGGGTACGAGGGTAGGGCACGCACCGTGAACGGTGGGGAGTGTCGAGGGACGCGGGGACTTCGGGGTACGAGGGTGGGACACGCACCGTGAACGGTGGGGAGTGTCGAGGGACGGGGGGACCTCGGCGTACGAGGGTCAGACACGCACCGTGAACGGTGGGGAGTGACGATGGACGGGGGGACCTCGGGGTACGAGGGTAGGACACGCACAGTGAACGGTGGGGAGTGTCGTGGGACGGGGGGACCTCGGCGTACGAGGGTAGGACACGCACCGTGAACGGTGGGGAGTGACGATGGACGGGGGGACCTCGGGGTACGAGGGTAGGACACGCACAGTGAACGGTGGGGAGTGTCGAGGGACGGGGGGACCTCGGCGTACGAGGGTGGGTCACGCACCGTGAACGGTGGGGAGTGCCGAGGGATCGGGGGACCTCGGCGTACGAGGGTCGGACACGCACCGTGAACGGAGGGGAGTGTCGAGGGACGGGGGGATCTCGGCGTACGAGGGTGGGACACGCACCGTGAACGGTGGGGAGTGTCGAGGGACGGGGGGACCTCGGTGTACGTGGGTGGGACACGCACCGTGAACGGTGGGGAGTGTCGAGGGACCGGGGGTCCTCGGCGTACGAGGGTCGGACACGCACCGTGAACGGTGGGGAGTGACGATGGACGGGGGGACCTCGGGGTACGAGGGTAGGGCACGCACCGTGAACGGTGGGGAGTGTCGAGGGACGGGGTGACCTCGGGGTACGAGGGTGGGACACGCACCGTGAACGGTGGGGAGTGTCGAGGGACGGGGGGACCTTGGGGTACGAGGGTGGGACACGCACCGTGAACGGTGGGGAGTGTCGAGGGACGGGTGGACCTCGGCGTACGATGGTGGGACACGCACCGTGAACGGTGGGGAGTGACGATGGACGGGGGGACCTGGGGGTACGAGGGTGGGACACGCACCGTGAACGGTGGGGAGTGTCGAGGGACAGGGGGACCTCAGCGTACGGGGGCCGGACACGCACCGTGAACGGTGGAGTGTGTCGAGGGACGGGGGGACCTCGGCGTACGAGGGTAGGACACGCACCGTGAACGGTGGGGAGTGTCGAGGGACGGGGGGACCTCGGCGTACGAGGGTGGGACACGCAGCGTGAATGGAGGGGAGTGTCGAGGGACGGGGGGACCTCGGCGTACGAGGGTGGGTCACGCACCGTGAACGGTGGGGAGTGTCGAGGGACGGGGGGACCTCGGCGTACGAAGGTTGGACACGCACCGTGAACGGTGGGGAGTGTCGAGGGACGGGGGGACCTCGGCTTACGAGGGTCGGACACGCACCGTGAACGGTGGGGAGTGACGATGGACGGGGGATCCTCGGGGTACGAGGGTAGGACACGCACCGTGAACGGCGGGGAGTGTCGAGGGACGGGGGGACCTCGGCGTACGAGGGTGGGACACGCACCGTGAACGGAGGGGAGTGTCGAGGGACGGGGGGACCTCGGCGTACGAGGGTGGGACACGCACCGTGAACGGTGGGGAGTGTCGAGGGACAGGGGGACCTCGGGGTACGAGGGTAGGGCACGCACCGTGAACGGTGGGGAGTGTCGAGGGACGCGGGGACTTCGGGGTACGAGGGTGGGACACGCACCGTGAACGGTGGGGAGTGTCGAGGGACGGGGGGACCTCGGCGTACGAGGGTCAGACACGCACCGTGAACGGTGGGGAGTGACGATGGACGGGGGGACCTCGGGGTACGAGGGTAGGACACGCACAGTGAACGGTGGGGAGTGTCGTGGGACGGGGGGACCTCGGCGTACGAGGGTAGGACACGCACCGTGAACGGTGGGGAGTGACGATGGACGGGGGGACCTCGGGGTACGAGGGTAGGACACGCACAGTGAACGGTGGGGAGTGTCGAGGGACGGGGGGACCTCGGCGTACGAGGGTGGGTCACGCACCGTGAACGGTGGGGAGTGCCGAGGGATCGGGGGACCTCGGCGTACGAGGGTCGGACACGCACCGTGAACGGAGGGGAGTGTCGAGGGACGGGGGGATCTCGGCGTACGAGGGTGGGACACGCACCGTGAACGGTGGGGAGTGTCGAGGGACGGGGGGACCTCGGTGTACGTGGGTGGGACACGCACCGTGAACGGTGGGGAGTGTCGAGGGACCGGGGGTCCTCGGCGTACGAGGGTCGGACACGCACCGTGAACGGTGGGGAGTGACGATGGACGGGGGGACCTCGGGGTACGAGGGTAGGACACGCACCGTGAACGGTTGGGAGTGTCGCGGGTCGGGGGGACCTCGGCGTACGAGGGTCGGACACGCACCGTGAACGGTGGGGAGTGTCGAGGGACCGGGGGACCTCGGCGTACGAGGGTCGGACACGCACCGTGAACGGTAGGGAGTGTCACTTCCCTAGCCGCCCCGCTCCCCCCCCCCGCTCCCCCCCCCGCCCGATATCGGCTCGGCCCCGCTGCGGAT
This sequence comes from Hemitrygon akajei, assembly GCF_048418815.1. NCBI lineage: Eukaryota > Metazoa > Chordata > Chondrichthyes > Myliobatiformes > Dasyatidae > Hemitrygon > Hemitrygon akajei. The sequence continues at coordinate 406,730 of NW_027331931.1, read as the reverse complement.
CCCTCGGCCACCCACCGCTAGGTTTCTCAGTCTCCTCCTGGTCGCCTCCCTCTCGGCCTCGGCCGCCTCCTCCTCTCGGCCGGGGATCACGTAGGTCCCCGTCGGGAGCTGCGCGCTGGCGTAGGACGGCGGGAATCCCGGGATCTGGCACAGCGGCTCCGTCACCAGGAACGTTGTGTCCGCCTTCGCCGGGATCGGCATCATGGAGAGAGTCTGGGGGAGGGTGGGGGGGTTGGGGAGGAAGGGAGAAGAGGGTCTTTGACCGGTGTACTGTCCGTTAAACCCTCCCTCAGTCCATCTTGTACTCACCTCCCCGTGTCCTAGACCATTGAACGTAGATCAAGAACAGGCCATTGGGCCCACAAAGTCGTACCGTCCAAGCTGAAAGTCAAATCAAAAACGACACCAATCCCTCCACCTTCCTCATCTCCACGTGCCTCTCTAAATGTCTCTTAAAAGCCCCTAATGTATTTGCCTCTTCCGGCAGATCAGGCATCCACCACTCTCCGAGTAAAAAAAAACTTACCCCTCACCCCCCCCCCGTCACTTTCAGTGCCTGCCCTCTGATATGAGACATGTCAACCCTGGGAAACTGATACTCCCCGTCCACTCTATCTATGCCTCTCATAATCCGGTAAACTGCTCTCAGATCTCCCCTCGGCCTCCAGCGAAAACAACCCACGTTTATCCAGCCTCTCGTGACAGCACATGCCCTCTAAACCAGGCAGCGTCCTGGTGAATCTCTTCTGCCCCCTCTCCAAAGCCTCGACATCCTTCCCGTACTGGGACGGCCAGAACTGTCCACAATTCTCCAGGTGTAGCCTGACCAGAGTTTGATAAAGTTGCAACATCACCCGCTGACTCTTGTACTCAAAGCCTCGACTAACAAAACCGAGCGTCCCGTAAGCCTCCTTAGCCGCCTCATCGACCTGCGTGGCCGCTTTCAAGGAGCTGTGAACCTGGATCGCAAGATCCCTCTGCTCAGCGACTCTGTTAAAGATCTTGCCATGAACACAGTACTTTCCACTGTAGGAAGCATTCTCTCCACATCCACTCTATCTGTGTCCTCTGGTCCCAGACTCCCCCACTATAGGAAACATCCTCTCCACATCCACTCTATCTGTGCCCTCTGGTCCTAGACTCCCCCACTACAGGAAACATCCTCTCCACATTCACTCTCTCTGTGTCCTCTGGTCCTAGACTCCCCCACTATAGAAAACATCCACTCCACATCCACTCTATCTGTGTCCTCTGGTCCTGGACTCCCCCACGATAGGAAACATCCTCTCCACATCCACTCTATCTGTGTCCTCTGGTCCCAGACTCCCCCACTACAGGAAACATTCTCTCCACATCCACTCTATCTGTGTCCTCTGGTCCCAGACTCCCCCACTATAGGAAACATCCTCTCCACATCCACTCTATCTGTGTCCTCTGGTCCCAGACTCCCCCACTATAGGAAACATCCTCTCCACATCCACTCTATCTGTGTCCTCTGGTCCTAGACTCCCCCAATATAGGGAACATCCTCTCCACATCCACTCTGACTGTATCCTCTGGTCCTAGACTCTCCCACTATAGGAAGCATTCTCCTCCACATCCGATCTATCTGTGTCCTCTGGTCCTAGACTCTCCCACTATAGGAAGCATTCTCCTCCACATCCGATCTATCTGTGTCCTCTGGTCCTAGACTCCCCCACTATAGGTAACATCCTCTCCACATCCACTCTATCTGTGTCCTCTGGTCCTAGACTCCCCCACTATGGGAAACATCCTCTCCACATCCACTGTATCTGTGTCCTCTGGTCCTAGATTCCACCACTATAGGAAACATCCTCTCCACATCCACTCTGACTGTATCCTCTGGTCCTAGACTCTCCCACTATAGGAAGCATTCTCCTCCACATCCGATCTATCTGTGTCCTCTGGTCCTAGATTCCACCACTATAGGAAACATCCTCTCCACATCTACTGTATCTGTGTCCTCTGCTCCCAGACACCCCCACTATAGGAAACATCCTCTCCACATCCACTCTATCTGTGTCCTCTGGTCCTAGACACCCCCACTGTTGGAAACATCCTCTCCACATCCACTCTATCTGTGTCCTCAGGTCCTAGACCCCCACACTATAGGAAAATTCCTCTCCACATCCACTCTATCTGTGCCCTCTGGTCCTAGACTCCCCACTATAGGAAACATCCTCTCCACATCCACTCTATCTGTGTCCTCTGGTCCTAGACTCCCCCACTATAGGAAACATCCTCTCCACATCCACTCTATCTGTGCCCTCTGGTCCTAGACTCCCCCACTACAGGAAACATCCTCTCCACATCCACTCTATCTGTGTCCACTGGTCCTAGACTCCCCCACTATAGGAAACATCCTCTCCACATCCACTCTATCTGTGTCCACTGGTCCTAGACTCCCCCATTATAGGAATCATCCTCTCTACATCTACTCTATCTGTGTGTCCCCCCCGCCCCGCCCCACACCACCACCACCTCATTCTTCTAACCTGCAGGTTCAGGCCCGGAGCCGCCAGTCGCTTCTCATACGTTAACCCTTTCAGTCCCTGCATCATTCTCGTGAACCTCCTCTGGACCCCTCTCCATTCTGGTGGCATAAGCATCGATTGCCCCTGCCGGTTAATTGCCTACTTCCTCTCCTTCAACACTGCTCTTTCCAGTCTCCCCCCCCCCCACCCCCGGCCCCCCACCGCCTCATCTTGTCTTCTTACCTGCCCGTTACCTCTCTCTGGTGCTCCTCCCACTTTCTGTTCGTCCTTGCTCTTCTGTCCTCTCCTATCAGATCCCCCCCTCTCCAGCCCTGTGTCTCTTCTACCAATCAGATCCCCCCTTTCTCCAGCCCTATATCTCTTCTACCAATCAGATTCCCCCCTTCTCCAGCCCTGTATCTCTTCTACCAATCAGATCCCCCCCTCTCCAGGCCTGTATCTCTTCTACCAATCAGATCACCCCTTCTCCAGCCTTTTATTTCTTTCACCAATCAGATCCCCCCCCCCCCCACTTCTCCAGCCCTTGTACCTCTTTCACCAGATTAGATGACAGACAGTAGGTGCAGGAGTAGGCCATTCGGCCCTTCTAGCCAGCATCGCCATTCACTGTGATCATGGCTGATCATCCACAATCAGTATCCCGTTCCTGCCCTCTCCCCATATCCCTTGACCCCGCTATCTATAAGAGCTCTATCTAACGCTCTCTTGAATGCATTCAGAGACTTGGCCTCCACTGCCTTCTGGGGCAGAGCATTCCACATATCCACCACTCTCTGGGTGAAAAAGTTTTTCCGCATCTCTGTTCTAAATGGCCTACCCCTTATTCTTAAACTGTGGCCTCTGGATCTGGACTCACCCATCAGCGGGAACATGATTCCTGCCTCTAGTGTGTCCGATCGGTTAATAATCTTATCCCCCCTAACCATCTCCTTCATCTCTTTCACCAATCAGATCCCCCTTCTCCAGCCCTTTATCTCTTTCGCCAATCAGATCCCCCCCTTCTCCAGCCCTTAATCTCTTTCACCAATCAGATCCCCCCTTCTGCAGCCCTTTATCTCTTTCACCAATCAGATCCCCCCTTCTCCAGCCCTTTATCTCTTTCACCAATCAGATTCCCCCTTAACCATCTCCTTAATCTCTTTCACCAATCAGATCACCCCAACTCCAGCCCTGTATTTCTTTCACCAATCGGATCAGCCCCTTCGCCAGCCCTTTATCTCTTTCACCAATCAGATCCCCCCTTCTCCAGCCCTTTATCTCTTTCACCAATCAGATCACCCCAACTCCAGCCCTGTATTTCTTTCACCAATTATCTCTTTCACCAATCAACTTCCCAGCTCTTTACTTCACCCTCTCCCGGGTTCACCAATCACCCGCCAGTTCTTCCTCACCTCACCCACACCTTCTAACTCTGAAAGCTCCCTCCCCACGCAGTCCCGATGTAAGGTCTCGGCACCAAAGACATCGACTGTCTCCTCTCTCCCAGGGATGCTGCCTGGCCTGCTGAGTCCCTGCGGCATTTTGTCTGTGTGTTTCTTTGGATTTCCACCATCCGCGGGGTTTCCCGTGTCTGTGATCACACCCTTGCCTTATATTCTAGTGCTCTGGAAATGAACGTTCATATTCCATTTGCCTTCACCGTCAACGACTCAACCCTGCGAGTTAATCTTCAGGGGATCCGGCACGAGGCCCTCCGCACCTCCGATTTCTGTATTTCCCCTCCACTGGGAGAGGAACGTGGGACAATTTTTAACCCATTCCAACAGCAACAGGGCCGGTTCGTCGTCTCTAGCTCAGCGTTCAACACCATCCTGATGTAGAAGTTGCAGAGCCTGGGCCTCTGTACCTCCCTCTGCAATTGGATCCTCGACTTCCTAACCGGAAGACCACAATCTGTGTGGATCGGTGATAACATCTCCTCCTCGCTGTCGATCAACACTGGCGCACCTCAGGGGTGTGTGCTTAGCCCACTGCTCTACTCTCTCTATACCCTTGACTGTGCGGCTAGGCAGAGCCCAAATACCATCTACAGATTTGCTGATGATATTGTTGGTAGAATCTCAGGTGGTGACGAGAGGGAGTACAGGAGTGAGATATGCCAACTAGTGGAGTGGTGCCGCAGCAACAACCCGGCACTCAACGTCAGGAAGACGAAAGGGCTGATTGTGGACTTCAGGAAGGGTAAGATGAAGGAACACATACCAATCCTCATAGAGGGATCAGAAGTGGAGAGCGTGAGCAGCTTCGAGTTCCTGGGTGTCAAGATCTCGGAGGATCTAACCTGGTCTCAACGTATCGATGCAGTTTTAAAGAAGGCAAGACAGTGGCTATACTTTATAAAGAGTTTGAAGAAATTTGGCATGTCAACAAATGCACAAAACTTCTTTAGATCATCTGTGGAGAGCATTCTGACGGTCTGCATCACTGTCTGGGGTGGAGGGGCTACTGCACAGGAAAAAAAGCTGCAGAGGGTTGTAAATCTATTTAGCTCCATCTCGGGTACTAGCCTACAAAGTACCCAGGACATCTTCAGGGAGTGGTGTCTCAGAAAGGCAGCGTCCATTATTAAGGACCCTCCAGCACCCAGGGTATGCCCTTTTCTCACTGTTACCATCAGGTAGGAGGTACAGAAACCTGAAGGCACACACTCAGCGATTCAGGAACAGCCTCTTCCCCTCTGCCATCCGATTCCTAAATGGACTTTGAGCCCTTGGACACTACATCACTTTTTAAAATATATAGTGTTTCCGGTTGTTTTGCACGATATTAATCTATTCAATATACGTATACTGCTATTGAATTGATTATTTATCATTATTTATTTCTTCTATATTGAACTGTTGCTGCTAAGTTAACATGCCGGTGATAATAAACCTGATTCTGATTCAGCCAGAGGGAGCGTGTGAACACTGGCGGCAGTCCCAGCCTTGGCCAGCAGAGGTCGCCGCTGCGCCGTGTATTTCACCGGACGGGGCGGGGCGCTTGGAAATCAGTCTGGGTTTTAATCCGTCTACCGAGGTACAAGACCAGACAATTCCTCACGCTGTCGTGCATCTGCCCTAATCCCTCATCTGCCCATCTCGCTTCAGGAAGGGGAAAACCGGTAAGGTGGAGAGCATCCCGGACCGAAGTGGAGGGGGGCTCCACTGCACAGGATCGGGAAAAGCCGCAGGGAGCTGCAACCCAGCCCGCTCCACCAGGGGGCGGTACTCTCTCCAGCGCCCGGGACATCGTTAAAAGCTGGCGCCCTTCATTAAGGACCCCCATCTCACAGGACATGCCCTCTTATCATTGCTACCATCAGGTAGGAGGTACAGAAGCCTGAAGGCACACACTCGGCGATTCAGGAACAGCTTCTTCCCCTCCGCCGTCCGATTTCTGAACCCGTGAACAGATCCACGCTTTTTTTTTGTACTGCTAATTTAACTTAATTCTGAACTTCCGTAAGTTATACTTCAACGGAGTGACGGAGATGGGGACGCTGAGGGGTTTCAGATGGAGGGAAGCGGAGAGTGCGAAGTGAGTAAGGAGTTGGGGGAAGGATGAGGAGAGCGGAATTTGAGGGAGATGAGGTGAGGGAGATAGAGAGGAAGGGGTGACAGGAAGAGAAAGGGAAGAGTCGGAAATGAGTAAACAGTGGGGGAAGACGGAGGAGGTGGGATTTGAGAGAGATGGGCTGAGAGGGATTGGGAGGAAGAGGGGGATGGAGAGGAAAGGGAGAGTCAGAAATGAGTGAGTACAGTGGAGGGAGGAGGAGATTTGGGGAAGATGGGGTAAGGTGGATAGAGAGGAATAGGGGGTCGTCGAGGGATGGGAGAGTCGGAAATGTGAGTGGAGTGGAGGGACGAGGTGCGATTTGAGGGAGATGAGGTGAGGGGGTAGGGGGGGCAGGGAGAGGGAGGGGAGGGTCGGAAAAAAGTGAGTGATGACGGAGGAAGTGGGATTTAAGGGACTTGGGGTGAAACGATAGAGAGGAGGAGGCGGGCAGAGATGGAGCGGAGAGTCGTAAATCAGTGAGTGCAGTGAAGAGCTCCATCTTGGACACTAGCCTACAAAGTACCCAGGACATCTTCAAGGAGCGGTGTCTCAGAAAGGCAGCGTCCATTATTAAGGACCCCCAGCACCCAGGGCATGCTCCTTTCTCAGTGTTACTATCAGAGAGGAGATAAAGAAGCCTGAAGGCACACACTCAGCGATTCCGGAACAGCTTCTTCCCCTCTGCCATCAGATTCCCAAATGGACATTGAGCCCTTGGACACTGCCTCACTTTTTAAAAATATATGGTATTTCTGTTTTTTTTTTTTGCAGGATTTTAATCTATTCGATATATGTATACTGTAATTGAACTAGTTATTTATTATTATTATTTTCTTCTATATTGAACTGCTGCTGCTAAGTTAACATGCCGGTGATAATAAACCTGATTCTGATTCTTTCAGAGGGAGCGTGTGAACACGGGCGGCAGTCCCAGCCTTGGCCAGCAGAGGTCGCCGCTGCGCCGTGTATTTTACCGGACGGGGCGGGGCGCCTGGAAATCAGTCTGGGCCTTTCATCCGTCTACCGAGGTGCAAGACCAGACAATTCCTCACGCTGTCGTGCATCTGCCCTAATCCCTCATCTACCCATTTCGCTTCAGGAAGGGGAAAAGAGGCAAGGAGCAGAGTAGTAAACCTGCGAAATGCTCTGCCGCAGACTGCGGTGCAGGCCAAGTCCGTGGGTGCATTTAAGGCGGGGGTTTGACCGCCTCCCGATCGGTCAGGGCATCAAAGGATGTGTTGAGAAGGCAGGTGCGTGGGGTTGAGTGCGATCCGGGACTCGATGGGCTGAATGGTGATCAATGCAGATCGGTCGATGGATCACCAGTGAGCAGTTTGCAGCTTCCGAAGATCTATCCCGGGCCCGGCACGCCGATGCAGTGACAGAGAAGCCTTTTAAGAGACTCCTGGATAGGTACATGGAGCTGAGAAAAACAGAGGGCGATGGGTAACCCCAGGCAGTCTATAAAGTAAGGACACATTCGGCACAGCATTGTGGGCCGAATGGCCTGTATCGTGCCGCAGGCTATCTGTGTTTCTGAGGCCCGGCAGGGGCGAGGCTGGGATTCTGGGTTACCCAGGGGGTCATCACCAAAGAACATCGGACAGCACAACACAGGAACAGGCCATTCGGCCCCCCAATATTGTGCCGTATCACAGAGTGAAGCTCCCTCCACACCGTACCATCATTCTCCGGATCAGTTACAGAGTGAAGCTCCCTCCACACCGTACCATCATTCTCCGTATCAGTTACAGAGTGAAGCTCCCTCCACACCGTACCATCATTCTCCGGATCAGTTACAGAGTGAAGCTCCCTCCACACCGTACCATCATTCTCCGGATCAGTTACAGAGTGAAGCTCCCTCCACACCGTACCATCATTTTCCGGATCAGTTACAGAGTGAAGCTCCCTCCACACCGTACCATCATTCTCCGGATCAGTTACAGAGTGAATCTCCCTCCACACCGTACCATCATTCTCCGGATCAGTTACAGGGTGAAGCTCCCTCCACACCGTACCATCATTCTCCGGATCAGTTACAGAGAGATGCTCCCTCCACACCGTACCATCATTCTCCGGATCAGTTACAGGGTGAAGCTCCCTCCACACCGTACCATCATTCTCCGGATCAGTTACAGAGTGAAGCTCCCTCCACACCGTACCATCATTCTCCGGATCAGTTACAGAGAGATGCTCCCTCCACACTGTCCCATCACACACTCTCATGATCCTTTAGGTTAGTCCTGATGAAGGGTCTTGGCCCGAAACGTCGACAGCGCTTCTCCCTGAAGATGCTGCCAGACCTGCTGTGTTCCACCAGCATTTTGTGTGTGTTGTTGCCCACATAGATAAAGATTTGTTCTTCATTTGTAAGCGAGCATAAAAGCGGTTCCGCTCGAAAGGAAGTGCAGCATCCATGTCGTTCATGATGTGGGGTTTTAATAGCTCCAAACCCCGCCGGTGTTGATGTGCATCCGATATTGCCTCTACACTCCCTCGAAACTGATTCTCAGCTCTTGAAAGAGACCTCCCAGGTCAGACCAGGTGTTCCTGTACAGACCTGGGTCACCAGACTTCAATGCCACAGATCCGGCCCTCAGAAGTCCATCAACCTCCCGGTGCATCCATGGATTTTGATTGGGGAGCGCACAGGGAGACTTCACAGGCAAACACTCATCCACGCAGGTGACAAGTCGGTGACAACTGATTGTCAACGAGTGGGGATGTCATTTCCAATCAGCACAGACAGCGGACTCCAGACTCGAAGGTGAATCGCTGAATGCAGTCCAATTAACAACAGTCCCGTAAGCACTACTGTGCCTCCCTTGTTCGTATCTTCTTGGTCCTCACTACTGGACTGGGAATGGAAAACAAACAGATAGTAATAATAGGACATTCATTGGTTTTAGGAATAGACAGAAGTTTCTGTGGACGAGAAGGAGATTGGAAGATAGTAGGTAGCAGGATGGGTGAAATGTCGGATAAGGGTCACAGCATTATTAATTATGAAGGTTGGGAAAAGGAGGGGGACAAGCAGCCAAGATTGTGACCTTCGGGCTATCAATTATATGGACAGGACGAGTAATGATGTCCTGCAAAATGAGTTCCGGTATTTAGGTGATAAATTAAAGGACCTGAACATAATGGTCGCCGATAGCATGGAATTACAGGGAAGTTACTAGAGTATGAGGAGCATTGGCTAGCCAGAAGAAAATAGAGAGCGGGAATAAAGGGATTCTTTTCTGTCTGGCTCCCGATTACCAGTGGAGTTCCACAGGATTCGGTGCGTGGACCGCTGCTTTTTACGATGTACGTCAATGATTTGGACTGCGGTATTTATGGATCTGTGGTTACATTTGCCGATGATAGGTGGAGGAGCGGGTAGTGTTGAGCAAGGAGAGCCTCTAGAGAGACTTAGATAGTTTAAGGGAATGGCAAAGAAGTGGCAAATGAAGTACAGTGTTGGAAAAGTGTATGGCCATGCACTTTGGTGGAAGAAATAAACGGGCAGACTACTATTTAGATGGGGAAAGAATTCAAAATGCAGAGATGCAAAGGGACTTGGGAGTCCTTGAGCAAGATGCCCTAAAGTTTAACCTCAAGGTTGAGTCGATTGTGAAGAAGGCGAATGCAATGTTGGCATTTATTTCTGGAGGGATAGAACATAACAGCAGGGATGTGATTTTCAGGCTCTACAAGGCACTTGTGAGGCCACACAGAGTATCGTCTGCACTTGGCGGGACTCCTTATTTCAGAGAGGACTCACTGACATTGGAGAGGGTTCAGAGAAGATTCACAAGGATCAGTCCAGGAATGAAAGGGTTACCGTATGAGGAATGTCCGGCAGCTCTTGGGCTGCATTCCCTGAAGTTCAGGAGAATGAGGGCGGATGTGATAGTAACACTCCAAATCTTAAAAGGCCCGAACAGATTAGATATGGCAAAGTTATTTCCCATGGTAGGGGATTCTAGGACAAGAGGGCGCGACTTTAAGATTGAAGGACGTCCTTTTAGAACTGAGATGCGGAGAAAATTACTTTAGTCAGAGGGTGGTAAATATGTGGAATTCGTTATCACGAGCATCTGTGGAGGCCAAGGCAGAGATAGACAGGTTCTTTATTTGCCAGAGCATCAAAGGGTAAGGGGCGAAAGCAGGGGAGTGGGAATGACAGGAAGAATTCGATTAGCCCATGATTGACTGGCGGAGCAGGCTCGATGGGCCGAATGGCCTGCTTCTGCTTCTATATCTTATGGTCGTATAGTCTTATATCACAATTGCTACTCGCCCTACGTATTACCGACGCTTGAAATATGAACATGACACAGTTCAGCAGGTGGCGAAGGAGATGGTGCAGGAGAGAGGACTTCAGAATTTGGATCATTGGACTCTCTGCCACGGAAGGTCGGACGTTTATAATAGGGACGGATTGCACATCAACCTTATGGGCACCAAAATCATTGTGTTTTGTGTTTCTGCTCCGAGACGCTTAAAATAAAGTTGTGGTGAAATGGTAATTGGTGTGACAGGTCAGCTAGGGAAGCAGTTGTAGGGGAAAGCAGATATTAAGCCTACATTCAAAGGCATGGCCGAAAAGTTGGGCAGGATGGGACTAATAACCTGAATCGGTCTATTTCAATGCAGTGCGTATTTTAGGTAAGGCAGAATGTCTGAGAAAATGGATCAGCACGTGGAGTTGTGATATTGTAGTCATTGGTAACAATTGCATGCGGGCTGGACGGCGCTGGCAGCCCGATGTTCCCGGTTTCCATTGCTTTGAAAACGGTAAAAAAGGAGAGGTGGTTATTAAATGGGAAAAGGTGGCATTACCAGGCATGGAATTCGTCACAATAGAGCTCAGACAGGACGGACTGGAGGGCTCCTCTAATGAGTCTGCATGAGGAGAACAGGATAAAAGTAATGATCACCTTACTGACGTTACATTGAAGAAATGCGAAACTGAGAGGAGGCAATATGCAGTAATCTCAAATTATTACAATAATATTAAGATTGTGTTCCTGGTTGATTTCAACTTCCTACTTCTTGACTGGGACTCCGATACTGTAAAGGACTGGATAGGATTGAAATTGTCAAATCTGTTCAGACCTGGCATTGAGAGTACAGTGCTCTTGTGTTCCTATTAGAACAAAATGCAGGTTCACAGTCTTATAGAACGTTTGCTTCCGATGGGTATGGAAAGGTTTGTTCAGCAGATGCGGCTGGATAGCAGGAATAAAGATCAGACTCGAGGAGCATGCCAAGTTCAATCGATCACAGGAGGGAAATCAGCAGGTTTAAAAGCTGTCATGATGTTGCTCTGGCAGAAATCGTGAAGGAAGATGAGGTAGACAGACAGAGAGATAGATAGATCAACAGATAGATAAATAAATAGAAAGATAGACAGATTGATAGATAGATTTATAGATAAATAGATAAATATACAGATTGATTGACATTTATATAGACAGAGATATAGTGAGCTAGATAGATAGACAGATTAATAGTTAGACTGATAGATAGATAGATAGATAGATAGATAGATAGATAGATAGATAGATAGATAGATAGATAGATAGATAGATAGATAGATAGATAGATAGATAGATAGATAGATAAATTTGTCTTTAATCACATTAGGGTGTTAATTTCCAGATCCTTGAAAAGGTGTCCACACGGACCTTGTGGGAGGCGTCTAATTTCTGGGGTCTTGGCTGAGATATTTAAAAGAACCTTAATCACGATCAAGATACCAGGTGACTGGAGAATAGGTATTGTCAAATTATCTGTTCAGGAAAAGCTCAAATTATAGCCCAGTGAGTGTGTCGGCAGCAGTGGGTAAATTATGTCTAGTTACTGGAAGGGACAGGATATATCTGGTCTGTATTTGGATAGATATGCTATTACTGTTGAAAGTCAACGTGGTTTTGCGAGTGGTACGTTGTATCTAAGCAATCTTAGAGACCTCTTTTCCTGGGAGTTACCAGGAAAGCTGATGAATTGTCAGTGGATCTTGTTGACTTGGACATTAACAAGGGTTTTGACAAAACCCACTTGGGACTTCAGTCCGGAAGGTTCAGTCGTTTTTATTCAGTTGCATGTAGCAAACCGGAGTCAACATGACTTTGCGGTAGAGGGCAGAGAGTGGAATTGAATGGTTGTCACACGGAATGGAGACCTGACACTAATAGTGTGCCGCAGTGATCACCGCCAGCTTAGCTGTCATTTCAGACGTGTGGGATGTTGCGCACTGGAAGGACAAGCCAGGGTAGGACGCACACATCGAATAGTACGGCACTGATTAGTGTAGTGGAACAAAGGGGTCTTTGAATACAGATCCATTATTCATTGACAGTGGCGTCGTAAAACCATTTACGACAGTTGGGTCGTAAAGCGGGTTTTGCCACATTAGCATTGATCAATCAGACTATTCCGTTCAGGAGTGGGATGTTATTTTGAAGTTGCATTATAACGTTGATGGGCCTCACTTTGGAGTATTGTGTGGAATTCTGATCAACTATCTGCACAAAGATATCACTGAGAGTGAGAAAGTTTACAAGGTTTTTGTTGAGACTTGAAGACCTGATTTACAGAGAATGTTTGAATAGGTTAGGATATCGCCTTCCCCCACCCGCCTTGTTTTGAATGTGGGGAAGTTTCATAGAGGCATACGGATTGATGCTGTAAATGGGACCAGGCTTTTGCCACTCCTCGGGTGAGTCTGGGAGAATCCTTCATAGGTTAAGGATGAAAACTGAAATATTTAAGGGAAAACTAATGGGATGAGTTCTATTCAATGATCGGGGAGAGTGTGCAACTAGCTGCCAACGGAAGAGGTGGACGTGGGCTTGATGTAATATTTAAGACAAATTTGGGGAAGTACGTGAATGTAACGGTACGGAAGTCGAGGCAGAATTTGACACGGACTGGATGGGTACAGTTTCTTGTGCTGTGGTACACTATTTCTCTGACTCCTCTGAAATACATTGAATAAACATCGAACCCATTGTTTGTCATGCACCGCCAAGAGTTCAGTGTGTTACCCAATGTCACGATGAGTAAAAAGAGACCGAAGCAAACACTGGTTGTTCCTTCACTGTCCTGCAGCTAATGTAACTAAGGGCGCATTAATTGGCTTAAGGGACATTCCTCCTGCTGTATAAGGGCTCACTGAACCACCGCATCTGCGCAAGTTGGCAGTTTCCGCACAATTGAACGACGCTTCTGCCAGAAAATGGGATACCCAGCGATTTATTATATCGTCTCAATTTACTATCCCGTACTGGCAGCCGTTGGTATTCCAGGTAAAGTCACGGAAATGCCGAGATCTGCGACATACTGTAGTGTTTAAATTATGCGCTGCAATTCAGAGCGGACGTGTTTTGCTGTTCAAGTCTTTTCATGTAAAATCACTCAGAAAATAATGAAAAAAGAAACAGTTTTCCCGCGATTTGTTGAAAATATGAGTTCCGTGACTTCGACGACTTTACTGTTTTTTTGTTTGTTTTAATGTACTGCATCATAACCTTACACATTATTGTTTTGGATGTAATGAATTTGCCGCTGATATTAAACCCGAGTCTGGTTCAGATTCTAATACACAGTGATTGTGTGTGATTCATGATGTCCTCTACCTGGAATAGTTATGGTGACTGTCCTGTGTATTCAGCCAAAGGGTATGTGCTGTCCTGGCTGTCAGTCCATCGGAAACTGATATCTGAAGGGTTAACGGAAGTTCATAAGGGATACAGGAGAAAAGTGAAATTAATCCAGAGGGAAAAGTGTTCTATGGAAATATCTCGAATTTAGGATTAACGAGAACCCAGTTTATTCTAGAGGGGTAGAGCTATGCAGCACTAAAAAGAGTTATTTCATCCAAAGATTCCATGTCAAATAAGATGCTGCGCGAGGTTTCAGCGTTCGACTCACAACCTATCAAACGCTTCATAACCATTTACCCGTCCAACTGCCTTTTATTATTGGATCTCCTGCAGCCACGTCATCGCGCAGCATGTTTCACCGAATTGCCACATTTGTATAAACGTTGCCCCTCAAATACCTATTGAACCTTCCCCACTCAATTTATACCCGCGCCGTCAGGATCAGGATTCCGCAACCCTGTAAGAATAGACTGGGTGAATTTACACTGTCTCTGTCCCTTGTGGTTTTCTGTGCTTCTGTGTGATTAACTCCCATCTACCTGCGCTGCAGCGAATAATGCCCAGCTCTGATCAATCTCTCTCTGCAAAGCAGTTTCTACAATCCTGGAAACATTCTGGTAAATTGTTTCTGGATTAATTCAGTGTGAGCCTTTCCAACAACAAGGTGACCACAATGCTCACAGTTGTTTGTGTACAGGCGTAACACAGACGTGTACATTTCCATTCCCAGCCAAATTTTTTTGCTCAGTTCCTTCACTGATGAAGCCTATCGATCCGAGCTTCATAACCACCCTGTCCGCCTTATGTTCCACTTTCAGTGAATCATGTTCTTGAAATATACACACCTCTATTCTCGAGACTCCACAGATCCCTAATGTTCGCTGAGAATCTCCTACCTTTCTTATCTTTTCAAAAGTAAAACCCTCCATGTGTCCCAATTAAGCTCCACCATTCCATTCTTTGTCCAACTGACTGAGCCGATGAAGATAGCAGCCTGATGTTTGATAGCTGACCTCACTCTCCATTAGACAATCTATTTTATTGTCGTCTGTAAATTTATTCCCCGGGTTTTGCACACTGTTATCTAAATCTTCGATATAGACGACGCATGACAATTAGCCCGGCAACGATCGCTGAACAAATCACTATTCGCTGACTTGCGATCCCAGACACAAATTTCCACCATGGATTTCTTCTCCCTCCCACCAAGGATTACCATGATGGGACTGACGGCTTTGTGGCAAAGTGTGCGGATGATACGAATGATGGGTGGACAGGTAGGTATTGCTGAGGAAGCAATGCGATTGCAGCAGTGCTTAGACATATTGGAAGAATGGGCACAAAAGTGACAGATGGAATACAGTATTGGGAAATGTACTGTAATGCATTTTGGTAAAACGAACAATAGTGTGGACTGTTACCTAAACGGCGCGATATGGACTACCAGTTTTACCATGCAAGCAACGTCACACTGAGCAATCGAGACACATTGAGAAATTACTGTCTCTTTCTATCTCTCTTTTCTCAGTTAATTTAGCGGCGATTGCGATCCTGTGTCGCAGAAATTGTGGGCTCTCCAAATGTATCACTCGCTACCTCGTGGCCATGGCGGCAGCAGATCTGATGGTCGTTCTCCTTGGTGTTGTATTGGATAAAGTCAATGCTCTCTATCAGTATGCTGTTTTTGTCGTGAAACCCCCGCTGTGTGTTGTGGGACCTATTCTGACGATTGCAGCATTGGATTGTTCCGTTTGGCTGACGGTCGCTTTCACTTTCGATCGCTACGTCGCAATCTGCCTTCAGAAGCTGCGGCCCCGATATTGTACGGAGAGAACAGCGACCGTGGTGATCGTGGCAGTGGTCGTAGGCAGCTGTGTTCAGACAATTCCATTTTACTTTGCAGGAGAACCAGGGACGTGCATTCCCAAACCCGAGTACTATACATCATCCCTGTGGAGAGGTTACGAGTTATTTGACACCATCATTACCCCATTATTACCATTTGGTTTAATTCTGCTGTTCAATGTTTTAACCACCAGATCTATTATAGCAGCGAATATGGTTCGTCGTGGACTTCGGAACAATACTGACAACAAAAGTGATCCAGAGGTTAAGACCCGGAGAAAGTCAATGGTTTTGTTGTTCTCTCTATCTGCCAATTTCATATTATTGTGGATAACCAATATTGTACACTCCATGACCTGGGCAGCGGTAAATATGTTTTTCACAGACAAATATTACAACACGCCTACATTTATCCTACAAGTGTCCGGGGAAATGTTGATATTGCTGAGTTCCTGCACTAACACGTGTATCTATGGACTGACACAGAGGAAATTCAGGGAGGAGCTGAAGAATGGGGCGAAGTATCTGTTTACATTGAACGGGAAGCTCTCTAAATAAAATGTAAATTTAATTATCCCTAATTGTGTTTTGCCATAAATATGTAGAGGGTTACTTTTGTATCGCTGTTCGGTGGCTGTTTCAGTTTTCACTCTATAACTCGTTGTGTTTTGCATGGAAACGTGACCAGCAGATTAAGCAGCAACAATGTGATTATTATCTCTGCGCACCACGTGACTATTCATACGTATAACGTCGGATTAAAATTCCTCTGTGGTAAATGAAGAACTGAAACTCAGAACTAAGAATGACGAAGTTCAATATCAAAGTAGTTTTATAAAATAATTACGACGATGACACGAGATGCGACAATGAACATGCAAAAGCAGACAAAATGTACAAGCCACTGTGAGTCTGTAGAAGTTTGTAAAAGTTTAAATACCGAATCTGGGGAAACTTTTATGAATATACTTGCAATACATTTGCAATATGTGGTCTCCAATCCAACTACATTACTCCGAACTCTGCTAACTTCTTTTCCATTGCGAAAGAGGTCGGAAGTCACAACTGCAAATTTCTCTCCATAGATGCTACCTGACTTGCTTAGCTTTTTGTTGCCTGTATAAAAACTCAGCTGAATCTAAATGCGTGCTGTACGTCAGGGACCCTTATGCATGTGCAGATATTGATCATGTCAGTGTCACGTGCTAATCTTCAGTATTACGAAGTCAACAGCTATGCATGTTGTGGAAGTGGGGTGTGATTGGGGACATCCTATTCCCTTCACAAACACGTAATCAGGATTGCAGTAATTCATGACCATGTAAGGGTTTCAGGCACCTGAAGGATCACCAGTGCCTTTCGTTATTACCTCCTTTTCCCGCGTTTATACAAACTCATTGGGATTATAGTACTGTGTCATTTAGTTTCCTTCCATTAAATCAGATATAGCTATGTTGTAGTCCAAGAGTTTCCGAAACTATTTATACCATGTACTTTTACCATTAACAGAGGGGTTCGTGGACCCCAGAATGGAAACACTGTCGCAACGGAAAATATTCCTGTTGAATCTTGCATTATATTTAATAGATTCCAAAGCAGAGCAAGTTATTTTTTTACATTTTGTGAGCAAGGGACGGAAGCATTCCTTCATTGCCTGTGTGACCGCTGTAGCTTTGCCACAGATGGTTATATAGCTGAGGAGCAGGAGAGAACATTACGCGTATTTTCCCGATTTCTTTTATAATTGAAACGTGAGCAAGTATCGTGTTGCAACTGTTATGAGTGATGAACAGTTCTGATGGACAGTGGGGTGCAGAGTTACCCATCCCCCCCCCCCGAGAACCACGAACCATTACTGTTGCTATGCTGCTCATGAGAGAGAGAGATGGAAAACATGCAAGAACATCTGCTACAGTTAAGAGAGGGGAGAGAGACTGTTGATTTACTGTATTATGACTTCTGGGAGGGTTATTTATCTTCTACTATTTTGCTCATTAACATTCCTCAGTGGACTGCAAGAGTGGACGGGTTTGATGGACACAGTAATTCAAAATTGATTGATAGCTGAGTAGGGATAAAAGACAGGTCTGGAGAGACACCCTTCAGACACACCAGGAGAGACACCAGTGGACATTGATTAAGTGTTGGAACCTACAAGGAAAGGTGGGGGCATCGGAGACCGAACCAGGAGATCGGTCAGTTAAACTCACCGTGTTACAGCAGGGCCGGTGGAGACTTGTGTGCGTGTCCACTCATGCCAGATTGACGAGTCCACCACAGAAGAACGGTCTAGCTGAATGACAGAGGGGTCAAAACTGAATGGCCACAACGACAGGACGGATTAAGAAAGGAGTAAAAGGTTTGCCTGCCGCAACAGTTGCTGTTACATCTCTCTCTCACACTCTCTGTCTCTCTCTCCAACGATTACAACACAACAGCCATATCTACATCAGCACGCATGAACTGAACTGAACTTTATACTTTTCTATGACAATTCATTTACCCTTAGACATCGATAGAGCTTGTTTATTATTGCTTATTAATATTCCTACACTTTTAGGTTTATTATTGCTAACTTGTGTTTTATATATATATTCATTAGTGGTATCGTTTTGCTTATTTTACTAATAAACACTTTTGAATATAGTACCACCAGACTCCAACGGATTCTTCATTCTCTGCTGGTCTGACACCCAGTTACGGGGTATGTAACACAACACCCGAGTGCAAAATGTCCTTCCATATCCGGACAAAGTTCTCCGGCGATAAAGACCCCAGACAAATCCTAAAGAAGTGGCTTGATCAGAAACATCGACTGTTTATTCAGCTCCAACATTTTGAGTGAATTTCACTAGATCTCCGTCATCTGCGTTATCTCTTAAATTTGAGATATAATCGGCATGATAATTGTTTGACGTAGTAGGCATTCTGTATGAATCATTTATCACTGAGAGCGGCCATTTCAAGCGCGTGGCTTTGCGTCTTTCTCTGTCCGGGTGTTATTCTCTGCCTCCGGGATGAACTAAATGCCGATCAGTCTGTACGTAATTAGCAGTGTTCTCCTCTTACCGAGGAAAAAGGCCTGGCAGCACAGAAGTCTTTGGAAAACATAACCACCCTCCTAATTTCCAGAATTAAGTTGACAGCCCAGGCTGTGTTTTCTCCCTACAAAGGACAAACCGTTTACTTCTGCATTTTGTACGAGTTTTGAAGAATCACGGCGAATTTGAAATTGAGACAGAAAAGATGTTAAAGAACTCTCAATTGCCCGCCACTGCTGAACAAGACAGATTCTTGATCAAAATCTGATTTCAATTGAAATGCATTGATACAACGTTCCCTGAAATGCAGATCATTAGAAATAGCTCCTGCGAATTGAATCGAGTTAAAGCAACGATACTGCTCTCTGTGGCAGTGATTATAAATTTCTGCAAATTTGCTGATATTTTGTTCCACTCCTGAAGCTGAAGTGACCTGAATTGATAAAGTGTGACTGCGTTACACTTTATTTAATATTGAAGTTATTTAACAAACTGTGTTAGTTGGAGATGCACCACCGTTCTGAGGTGTTGTGTCGTTCGTATAAAATCCATCACTATTAGGAGCAGATAATCAGGCGTGATTAAATTTTGTTTATTTTAGTTCTTAGTTTTATTCCTGTCGAATTTGTGATGAGAGATGATTTTCTTCCTTTTGCATTTTCTCCAACAACGGAATGTTTGAAAACAAGAACGGCGTGAATTCTTTCCGAATGATTCACTCGTCCGTGCGTCTCCATCTATTTCAAAATTTAAAAACATAACTAATTCAACAGATGCTGGAAATCCAAGACAACACACACACACACACACACACACACACACACACACACACACACACACACACACACACACGCACGCACACACGCAACGTTGGGAGAATTCAACAGGGCGAGCAGCAGTTATGGAAATGTATAAGCGGTTCAGGTATCGGGCCGGGATCTTTCTTCATGTCTGGAAAGTAAGGGGCAAATTGGCGCCAGAATAACATAGCGTGAGGAGGAGAAAGGTGATAGATGAATCCAGGTGAAAGGCGAAGAGCTGCAGCGGAAGAAATCTGATAAGAGAGCACAGTGGAGTGCAGGAAAGCTGGAAGTAGTTAGGGACGCCGTGTGAGGTGATAAGCGGGTGAGAATAGCCCAGAGTGGGGAATAGAAGGAAAGGGAGGGGGTGGAAGGATCTCTTTTTATCGACATTCATGACACCAGGTTGGAGGCCACCTAGACGGAAAATAAGTTGTCTCTCCTCCCTCTTGAGGTCAGCCTCACTGGGGCACAAGAGGAAGCAATGGACCGAACATGTCGGATCGGGAAAGGGAATCAGAATGAAAATGTTTGGACGCCGGGAAGCTCCGCTTTTCACGGATGGGGCGGTGGTGCTCGAGGAAATCAGCCCCAGTTTATCCCGGGTCTCTCCAATGTAGAGAAGGCCGCACCTGGAGCACCAGACACAATGGACGATCACAGCAGATTTGCAGGTGAAGTGTTGCCTTACCAGGCAGACTGTTTGGGCCCGGTCTGATGGTGAGGGAGGAGATGAATGTGCGGGTGAGGCGCTTTGGGTGCTTGCAGGGATATGCACCGCGAGGGAGATAGGTGCGGAGGGCTGAATGAAACAGGGCGTCATGGAGGGAGAGATCCCTGTGGAAAGCAAGAGATGGGAACGGGAGCTAGTGATATCTTTGTTGGTAGCATCACTTTAAAAATGGGATCATCCCATTCACGCTCACCAAGTCTTCCGCCACTTTACCGGCGATGGAGTTCCTACCATCCCATGACGTTGCGCACCCAAAAAAATCATAATTTTCAACTTCCGCCATCTCCAAAGAGATCGTAGAAACAAACTTATTTTTACCTCTACCCCCAACCACACTCCGCTTTTCACAGCGATCGCTTCCACCGTTATTCAATTGCCATTCTGTCCGTCACCATTCATCTCCCTCCCGGCGCTTACCCCTGCAAGCGGCCACAGCGCTACACCTGCCCATCCACCTCCTACCCCACCACGGTCTTTCTCTCCAAGCAGCCCTTCCAGGCGAGGCAACAATTTACCTACCAATCCACTGGGATAGTCTGTGTGTCCAATGTTCCCGAAGCGGCTTTCTCTACATTGGCGAGATTCAGCGTTAATCGGGGGACATTTCGTCGAGCAGCTCAGCTCCATCCGCCAAAAACAGATCTTCCCGCAGGCCAAACATTTTAATTTCGCTTCCTACTCCTGTTTGGAGCAGCTTCCTCCCTTTTTCTGTGATGAGACCATCCTCAGGGTGGAGGAGCAACAACCTATATGTTGTCTGGGTAGCCTCCACCCCGACGGCATGAATATCGAATCTCCTTCCGGTATAAATAATGATCACCCTTCTCCTTCTGTTCTCTTCCTCAATCTGGCCTTTTACCTCTTCTCTGCTGCCTATCACCTCCTCGTCTGTCCTCACCAGCTTTCCTTTCTCGTAGGGTCCATTCTCCAGTTTAATCAGATTCATTCCTCTCGATCCTTTTCGTTTTCCTGTCCACCAGGCTTGATCTATTACCGTCCAGCTATCCGTCTCCTCCTCTGTTACCTTTTTTATTCTGGCGTCTCACCACTTCGTTCTGGAGGAGTGTCTCGGCCCGACACTTCGCCTGTTTATTCATTCCCAAAGATGCTGCCTGACCTGCCGAGTTCCTCTCGCAGTTTGTTTCTGTCGCTTTTAGTGTTTTTGTTGAGAGATATCGTGACGGAGGTGAAAGTCAAATGTGTCATTGCGATGTTTTTGAGCCATTGATGCCTCTTGCATTTCACAATAATGAAGTTGAATTAAAAGCCGGGCGCCCCATAATGCTCAGGTTATTAATGACTCTGAAAACCTCTACTCAGATAAAGCGCTTTAAAGGCCAGGAGCTTTCCATCGTTGCAGCTACAAACATGTGGAACGAGTTACTATCAGAAACATCAAGCTGTCATTGCTCTCACGATGTGATTCTGAGATGGTCATTGGTCTGATGATACATTAGTAGATTTGTAGGTGGACAGTGTGGGATTTATTTGTCAGTTTCATGGCTCCGATTTGTGACTATCCAATTGACGAGGTGAATGCTATGAGTGAGTTGATTAGGTAGTGGTTCGTTATAACATTGAAACTTGCAATGTGTTTGAACAACATTGCTTGATATTCAGGGTGTGTTCTCCAGTATTCTTATTTTGTTGGTCCGGCGCTAACATTTGGGATTATGTCACACCATGTATTTTGTTCTAGTCTACTTTATGTGATACATTCGAGAGGTTACCGAGTGTTTCAGCCTGCAGAAGGAAATGAGCAAAGTTCCGAATGACAATAGATGAGCTTGGCAGGGATCCTCAGGGAAGAGTGAAGGGCATAAAGTGTTGAAACTGGAGAGTTCTGTCCATTCATCCAGGGAGAATTTGGAGCGACACCGATAATCAATGGGCAACATTCTGATCTCCTTATTGAAAGGATAAGAGAAGGACGCTGGTCACGTAGGCCACCAGTGTGGAATCCATTTGACAATGAGTGACAGAGGAGAGTTCAGCCCCTCCTCCGGCTGCTGCCTGAGCTCAGTCTGACAGACGAGGTAAAGAGCTCAGATGTTGCAGCACGTAGCACAGGTCATAAAGAATGAAGGCATTTTCAAACAATGTGGGACGTCCACCGCATGAATCATCTTGTTCCAGATAACCATCACCCCATACAATGTCCATACAGGATGAAATCTCCTGAGAGGACTAGCAGTACAACCGAGGATTTTGTGAGGTCCCGCATCTTGGGGTCGCTGAAACTCTGACTACTACTAGAAGCCTGGAGTCTGCCGCGGGCTCTACTGGCCACTGAATTGTTCGTGATGGTGAAACCATCGAGCAGGACGACAACGAGAAATGGGATCAGAGTTGAAAATACAGAACGAAGGACACCCATTACTGCCCAAAATAGTGACACAAGTAACTCTCATCTCGACATGCAAAGGCATGTTAAAAGAAGGATATATATGGCCGACAGATAGCGGTTGACAGTTTCAGAGATTGCACTCTTTCCCCGCGATGGTATGACAATCGTCACCACGTTCACTGTGAAAAGCAGAAGTACAGAAATCATACATCAAACTGAGAGCCTGTGTGTGCCAATGTCTGTTTTATCGCCCCAATATATCAGCCACTATCGTTACAAGTGAATGGACAAGACATTGAACAGGTGCGGAAGTTTGAATAGGTTGGCAGCTGTCTGACAGATGACGGGAGATGTGAAGTTGAGATCAGAAGGGGAATAGGTATTGGCTAAGACCCAGTTCATGAAGCTAAATGATCTACTATGCAATCAGAAGGTAGACATCCAAAAGTAGAATCCGCTTCGTCGAGTGTTACGTGTGGTCAGTGCTGAGGTGAGGATCAGAAACATGGACCCTGAGGAATGATGACATGAAACGAATTGATGCTTTTGAAACGTGATGCTGTCGACGAATGTTGAAGATCAGCTGGTAGAGTAAGTTTCAAATGAGAGGGTTTTGTCTGAAGTTGATAGACCACGGAGAGCTTTCTAAGCCCCTACCTCTCCTTGTATAGAAAACCTATCATCACCCACCCACCGTATTTTCCCACTCGTATTTGTTATTTACATCTTGGAAAAAAGGCACAAGCGGTTGAGTCTATCTTTGCCTCTTACGATCGTGCATAACTCTATCAAGTCACCTCTCATCCTCCAAAGAAATAATCCCAGGCTCGCTCCAGAGCTTTCCAATCCAGAACGAATCGATTTTTGCTTCGCAGTAGCAACGTATCTAACCAGATCCACATCTCTACCGTTTTCCGGAACTGTGCCAATGAATATACAATTTTAAGAGTTTAAACTTTCTTTCAAATACCCATGCAGTGCCTATGAAAAGTATTCACCAACTTGGAAGTTCTTGTTTTATTGTTGTACAGCATTGTATAATAGTGGATTTAATTTGGATTTTTTTTATCAGCAATAAACATAAAAAATTCACTCCATGTTAAAGTGAAAGCAGATCTCTAAAACGTGATCTAAACTAATTACAGATATAAAACTTAGCGTGACTGGGGTAGAAGAAAGAGAATGTGGGAGGGCGAGATTGGGGTGATATACGGGGGGGGGAGCGGGAGAGAGAAAGGTGGCGAGAGTGATAGAGATAGGTAGAGAGAGTGAGAGAGGGGAAGAGGGACATGGAGACGGAGAGAGAGAAACTGTGTAGAAAGCGAGTGTGGAGAGAGGGGGATTTGGGGGTAGAAAGAACCTGGGAGTGAGGTAGGAGAGAGAAATGTGCAGCGAGAGAGAGAGAATGACTGGAGGGGACAGTGGAGAACAGAGACAGGAGAGAGAAACCGTGTAGAGAGAGAGGCTGGGTGACGAGAGAGATTTCAAATGGCTGAAGATATAGGAGCCTGGGGGAGACCGAGATGCCCAGAGAGACACAGGGGGGAGAAAGTGACCAGGCCTGGGCAGAGATGTGGGAGACTGTGCGGACGTGGTAAGTCATGGATGAGGGGGTCTTGGGAAGAGTGAGTCAAAACCGAGAAAAATGTACCGTGAGGGTCTAGAGGGCTTTCCGCCACGCATAGCATTCTGGGACTGCAGTTCCACCATTGTAAAGTGGGGCCGAATAATTCAACCCGCATCTGCACTCTCCCTCCCTCGTAACATTCTTCGCCACCGCTCTCTCTCTCTCTCTCTCTCTCTCTCTCTCTCTCTCTCTCTCTCTCTCTCTCTCTCTCTCTCTCTCTCTCTCTCTCTCTCTCTCTCTCTCTCTCTCTCTCTCTCTCTCTCTCTCTCTCATCTCCAACCTCCCTCCTTGTGGACGACATTTCCGAATATAACGTTTACAGTGCTGTATGCTGCTTTCGTCGTCGTCGTTAGGTCGCATCTGGAATTTCCAGCTTGCGAACGATTTCCCGCATGTCGCTCTGTCCCGACACTTGTCCACAACATCCCTAGTCTTGTCCAGCTTGGTCCAAACCTTGACGTTATCCAGCCACGTTGTTCTTTGCCTTCCTCTTAGTTTCTTTCCCTCCACCTTTCCACATAGCAAGTCCGACACGATATTATCTCTCCACGATATGTCCACAATAAGCAACTTTTAACGTCATGATCTTTTCCAGCAATATCCGTGGTCTATCAACTTCAGACAAAACCCTCTCATTTGAAATTTACTCTACCAGCTGATCTTCAACATTCGTCGATAGCATCACGTTTCAAAAGCATCAATTCGTTTCATGTCATCATTCCTCAGGATCCATGTTTCTGATCCTTACCTCAGCACTGACCACACGTAACACTCGAGGAAGCGGATTCTACTTTTGGATGTCTACCTTCTGATTGCATAGTAGATATTTTAACTTCATGAACTGGGTCTTAGCCAATACCTATTCCCCTTCTGATCTCAACTTCACATCTCCCGTCATCTGTCAGACAGCTGCCAACCTATTCAAACTTCCGCACCTGTTCAATGTCTTGTCCATTCACTTGTAACGATGCCATCATGAGTGAGTCTTCAGTGTTTGTTTTGCTTACCACCATCGATTTTGTTTTCATAGGGTTGATTTTTAGTTCGCATTCAAGGCTTTTCTCATTCACTTTATTCAGCATAATTTGCAGTTCTGTCAGCTAACAACGCGGTGTCGTCCGCATACCTGATGTTTCCCACTTTCCGGCCTCCGATTGGAATACCTGTTTCCTGATGGTCTCATTCCCGGAATATCCATTCTCCGTAGAGGTTGATCAAACCAGGCGAGCCAACGCAACCTTCAGCAATATCCGCACACCTGATGTTTCCCACCTTCCGGCCTCCGATTGGAATCCCTGTCTCCTGATGGTCTCATTCCCGAAATATCCATTCTCCATAGAGGGTGATCAAACCAGGCGAGCCAACGCAACCTTCAGCAATATCCGCACACCTGATGTTTCCCACCTTCCGGCCTCCGATTGGAATCCCTGACTCCTGATGGTCTCATTCCCGAAATATACATTCTCCATAGAGGTTGGACAAATCCGGAGAGCCTTCCGCCTGGTTTAATACATGCCCAAGGTGGTAGCCCATTTTCTGCCCTGACCGCCGCTTCCTGTTTCCAATACAATTTCCTTATTCTCCCATCCCAGATCGTACTTGTTCAGCATCTCTGTTACTTTCTCATGTCTTTCTTTATCAAAAACCTTTTCATATTCAATAAAGCATAAGTAGATGGTCTTTTGTGCCTCAGTGCATCTGTCCAGGAAGTTTTCCATCGCAAATGTTCCTTCCCTTGTTCCTAAGCCTTTACGAAAACCAAACTGTGTTTCTTCAGTTTCACCGCTGATTGTACCTTTCATTCTGCCGAACACTTTTTTCAACATTAACTTGACGCAGTGAGACATTATGCTTATAGTCCTGTGTTCGTTACATTTTATTGTCCATGGCTTTTTTGGTAAGTCGATAAATACCGATTTGAGAAAGTCCTCCGGAAGATTTCCTGTCATCTAACTGTTGTTTAGTATCGCTGAAAGGTTCGATTTTCCCTTCGGGCCATGTGATTTCAGAATTTGAGTGGAAATCTTATCTTCACCGGCCGACTTTCTGACTTTTAGACTCCAAATCGCACTTTCCATCTCTGACATCAATAGTTTTTCTGCTGATTAGTCATTTGATTTGATTGTGGTAAATCCTCAATCCTGCTATCTTCAAATAATTCCGAGATGTACTCAACTCATCTGTCCGTGATCTCTTCTTTATCATGGCATGGATTACCACTACCGTCTTCCATACACCCAGCTGATGGCACAGTCCTCCTTCATTTCCTCATATCCTTTACCTGTTGATGAAGGCCTCTATAATCATGACTTCGTTCAAACTGCTCAATTTCACCGCACTGTTCATTCATCCAATTCTCCCGCTTCGTTACGTGTTCTCTGAATCAAGCGGTGCAGGACTTTGTGTCGTTCATTATCCTGATGTTTTACCTGATGTTGCTTTAGGTTGTGAAATTGAAGACTTCTGCGTTTTCCACTCAAGAATATCCTCTCCTCACCAATACTCCTCGGAACGATAACGCGGCCGCACAAGTCAGATGGGTGCAAACGGATGAGGCACAAATCAAGAAAACAACATTATGACCGGATTCTATTGTTCTACGGTTTCGCACGCTTCCCTGCTACTAGATCTAAAGGCAAGCCTTTTACTTGTACCTCAGAGTTCCACACATGTGGACTCTCCATGATATCTTCCTCAAATAAATTATTCTCCGATTGAAATCTGGTGCCGAACTTCATTTTGAAATATCTCTGACAAATTGCTGTAGTCCAGCAGGATCCCGACAAAACGGGGTGGAACGATGGAGTGACTGAGAGTCGCAGAGACAATTTCGAGTTCGCCACCCGTTGTGTGTTCCGCTTTGAGCCTCCCTGATCCTGGCCCATGACCGGGTAGAAAGGATGGGATCGGTGGAACCAAGTAGGAAAGACCGCAGCATTATGTGAAGTATTGTGTGAAATAAGGAGGTCCGGATCCGGATCCTAGTCACACCTAAGGTGTTCTCCGATTAGTAAATAAATCCAGTAGATATAAATAAGACTTGAAGAGACGAATGTAAATAAATTTCGTTCGCGCTTGTGCCTGCGACTGACCGTCTTTCCTTTGCAGGACCAGGTAAGTAGATTGAAGGCGGATAGGAAGTAGTAACAGTAAAGTTGATCAGGAATGCGGGGAAGAGAGTTTCCTGTACAGATAAAGATGAGAACCGGGTAAGTAGATTGAAGGAAAATGGTAAGTAATGATAGTAATGTTGATGAGTGAAATGCGGGAAGAGTTTTCTCTGTAAAGGTAAAGAAGAAAACGAGAAAAAAGAACCAGAAGGTTGAACGAGTAAAGAAATCCCGGGGAGAGCCGCTGGTGCCGCCAATCTCCCTGCTGATGAGGTCTGGTTGGAAAGTGGATATAATGAACATGTGATTCCTTTTACCAGAGACTTGTGTGGTTGGACACAAGGACTGTGGCTCTATGGGAGTCTTCTGAGTCATAGACAATTAAATACACCCTGGGTCGAGTTTGTTGGTGTGCGTGTGTGTAGTTAAATGATAATAAACTTGACTGAACCTGAATAAGTGCTGGAGGTAGCTAAGCGAAATTAACCTCGTAATAAATAAAACTAGACTGGCTGACGCAACCATGTCCAAACGCAAGAAAGGGGAGGCATCTCAGTGCTTATCTCCTCACCTAGACAGCCTGAGCCCAGGTCGGAATGAGGACTGAAAGAAAGGGGAGGCGTCTCAGTGCTTATATCCTCACCTAGACAGCCTGAGCCCAGGTCGGAATGAGGACAGAAAGAAAGGGGAGGCGTCTCAGTGCTTATATCCTCACCCAGACAGCCTGAGCCCAGGTCGGAATGAGGACAGAAAGAAAGGGGAGGCGTCTCAGTGCTTATATCCTCACCTAGACAGCCTGAGCCCAGGTCGGAATGAGGACTGAAAGAAAGGGGAGGCGTCTCAGTGTTTATATCCTCACTTAGACAGCCTGAGCCCAGGTCGGAATGAGGACTGAAAGAAAGGGGAGGCGTCTCAGTGTTTATATCCTCACCTAGACAGCCTGAACCCAGGCCGGAATGAGGACTGGACAAAGTTTTAATGCTAGCAGAAGCTATAGGACAGAATCAAACACCCGACCCCGCCTGATAACGCTCAGTTAACCGAAACAGAGGTGGGTGGGAACAACCCGCAAGATAAAGAACTATCGAAGGAAAGATGAGCCCATTTCTAGGGTCGCTTCTGCACCGGTCGAGGGGACTGAAAAATAGGACATGACTATAATTTGCGTATTAGAACAGGGACCGGGGGGAAATAAAAAGAAACGAATTCAGAAGTCGATCCTGTTACACAATATCCAAAAAAATATGATTGGCACCTCCGCTGTAATCCGGCCGTGGACCCCGTCCGAAGTTCGGGCTGTGGGACAAATTTGTGAAATTTATAACCCCTCGGCTGGATATGTTCACATGTTATTGAAAGTGGTGAGCGGAACCCACATGACCTGTAGTGCAAGGAACGTCCCCAGAGGAATAGAGGAAGAAACGATAATGACGGAGGTAACGTTATCAATGGAAAGTGATTAAAGGGGACTCAGTAAGGCATCACATCAGCATAATTATTTTCGAGAGGTTGCCAGGTGCAGGCAAAAATCAGGAGGAAACATAACCGACTGTATTTCTCGTTTCTGACTGCATTAATGATAAGACTCTTGGCATTGTGAAGGATCAGAGGGGCCTTGGGGCCGAGTCGATAGGACGCTCAAAGCTGCTGCGCAGGTTGACTCTGTGGTTAAGAAAGCGTACGGTGCATTGGCCTTCATCAACACTGGTATTGAGTTTAAAAGCCGAGAAGTAATGTTGCAGCTATATAGGACCCTTGTCAGACCCCGCTTGGAGTAATGGCCTGTATTGTGCTGTAGGTTTTCTATGTGTCTATGTATTCGCTGATAGATGGGAATTTTCTGCTGGAATAGTCTTGCAGGACAAATCTGCGCTACCGTATTGACGGTACGGACACTCTTAAACTGCCCAGCGACGCGTATTATCTACGACAGTTTATTCCGACATGTCAGCCTCTGATGCATTTCCATTGCACCACCCGATCACTGAAACATCTCAGCCGAGCAATCTCCAGAAGCTCCTTTCCGTGACTAAGAGAGCAGAAACACTTTCTTTAACCGGACACATCTATTATGGTCCAGAGGACGTAGTGGCAGAAGTATTTTGAGTGAACAACAGAATCAACGAGTTAAGTTGCCAAACTCAATCCCTCATGTCACTACAGTCAGAAAAGACTGCAACTTCTCAACTACTCGAACCCATGCTTCAGACTTTACAGGAGTTAAACCGCACACAGTGTATAACTGCCTAATACTAACGCTACTCTACAACTCCATTCCTCTCAGGTTGGATGTATAATATTTCCTTCTTTATCGTTAAAGAAGGGGGCCGCAGACAACCCAGTGCACAGTACTCTGCACAATTACCAGCAGTTGTAAGAGTCATGCCTGGGTGTCTAACATCTGTCGCCGACAGTACAATTAAAAAAACATAGAACATAGAAACCTACAGCCCATTACAGGCCCTTCGGCCAACAATGTTGTGCCCACCATGAAACCCACTCTAGTAACTGCTTGTATTTCCCTAGTGCACAAACCTCTACTTTTCAAAGTTCCATGTACCTGTCTAAGAGGCTCTTAAAGACCCTATTGTATTCGCTTCCATCACCGCCGCCGGCAGTGTTTTCCACGCACCCAACACTCCCTGTGTGGAAACTTGACTCTGACATTCCCTCGGTACCTATTTCCAAGCACCTTAAAAGTATACCCCACGTGTTAGTCATTTTGCCCCTGGAAAAAAAGCCTCGGGTTATCCACACGATCAATGCAGCTCATCACCTTATACATATAATTATGGTAAAAACGTCCGATCCTATTAAATTGTATCTCCCTGATGAAGTGTGTCGGCCCAGAACATTGACTGTTTACTCTTTTGCATAGATTCTCCCTGGCTTGTTGAGCTCCTTAGGATTGTGTGGGTGTTACTTTGATTTCCAGCGTCTGCAGATCTTCTCCAGTTTGCGATTAGACTTGGACAACAGTCAACAACATTAGAACCTGCGCTGCCTTCACGAGGCAAAATTAACCCCGGGTCATTACCAACTCCGGAATGCGAAGCTCTTGTCATTTAATCTTGCCAAGCATTTATGTCGTAGTCTTTAAGTCACTCAATCTGATTGGGAGTTAAATTGGACAAGACTAGAATGTCGTCGCTTGGGATTCACGCTGCTTTTGTGCTCACGGTGGCCGGAGATTGGACATAATCCTTACCTATCACTCGAAACATTATTTCTGATAAAGCGTTGAGTTAGTATTAACTGGCGTGAGATGCTTAAATCTATTCTGCGCTCGAAAAGGTATCTGTCGTGTCGACTCTTGCTTCCGTCAACCCCGGGCGAGGAGAATCACCAGTGTTGTGTAACGCAGATCGGTGGCAGGACAGACATCAGTGAGACGGAACTGGAAATGGAACAGAGTGAGTAATGTTCCGACAGAAAGCGGTAAAACATCTTTTAAAGTAATTTTAATTCGGATTTCCGGTATAATTCTTTTATTTTTCATACATCGATAAAACTTCCAGGTAGAGCTTAGTTAGTCGAGAGAGAAAAAAATAAACAAATAACTTTTTCCTGTTGCTCTTGACGTTCATTAAATTTCAGCGTACTTTGATGATCAATATAAATATATGTTCCTGCAATGAGATTTGCTTTGCTCAGTACGCGACCGGATGGAAGTTGTGGTCAGAGAGAAACAGAGAACAGAGGGAAACAGAGGGAAAGAAACAGACTGTGACGGAGCCTCAGGATGTGAACAGAGATAAAGCCGGAGAGATGCGGGGACAACGAGGGAGCAGGTCGGAGATGGAGATGGAGTTGAAAAAGAAGGAAAAGAACGCATGTTCCAGCCCGATCATGTTTCCCTCATGGTGAAACTCACTCGTCTACAATGAGATTAGATTTTGTTCAGAACGGGACCGGACTTGTGGACAGAGAGAAACAGGGAACAGAGGAAACTGATTTTCACGGGACCACAGAATGTGAACGGAGATAAAGAGGCAGATAGGAAAGGACAAAGCGGAGCAGTCCGGAGATGGAAAAGGAGTTGGAAAAGGAAAGAAAACACACACACACACACACACACACACACACACACACACACACACACACACACACACACACACACACACACACACACACACACACACACACACACACACACACACACACACACACACACACACACACACACACACCTCCGCTATGTTTCAGTCTGATCACGCTCCCCTCACCGGTGTGGGGGAAGGAGTGAGCGAGGACAACGTGAGAGATATTGGGAGTAAAACACCGTGAGCGTCACTGAAAAGGAAGAATCAGAAACAACGGAGAGAATGGAGAAAAGGGAGAGGATTCTTCCTAACTGGACCAACCCAGAGTAAAACGCTGTCAGATGTAAGGGAGTTTATTAAAATCAAACGGGCAGGATCTGACTATAGACCCTCCATCGGGGTGAATTACAGCTGAGGTGACCGCTACAAATTACATATTTGATGAAGGACACATTTCACCCGTACGGGGTAAACAGCGAGTGAAATATATCATCACAAAACGCATGCGTATTTCAGAGCGCTCAGTTGTTATCCTGGTTCCACATACCGGCAAGTGGATAGATTATGGAGGAAACATGGTGTTTGACTGAAATCTCCGGCAGAAACCAACAAGTGGCTCTATGTTTTAAGGCATTTGGTTAACAGTTTTAGCGGGTATTTCACCGCGTTCTTCAGCTCCTCTCTGAACTTGCTCTGAGTCACGGCGTAAATACATGTGTTGGTGCAGGAGCTGAGGATCTGCAGCATCGTCGCCGTGGATTCTGCGATATAAATCGGATCCGTGTCCGTGTAACGAGGGATGTTTGCAATCAGAACGTAAATATCAAAAACCAGCAGAGTTAACCACAGAAATATAAAACTACCGGTTATACTGAATAGTAAAACGACCGATTTCCTTCGGTTCTCCATCTCCGGGTCCTTGTCATTCTTTCCGTTGCTGCGGCCCCGGAGCCCCACCCGGACTTTATTAGAGGACAAAATTCGTCTGACCGTCAGAGTATTGAACAATAAAATCAGAACAAACGGGAGACAAGGCATGAAAATGCGATGAATCATAAGAAGTGTGGACCACGAGGGAGATGTATAGAAGCTCTCTTTGGTGATACAGCCATAGAAAACTCCATCAATTATCTTCAAAGGCTCTGTTGTAAAGTAGAAAGGGATACTTTCTAAATAGCCCAGAACACTCACTGTTCCGATAACCACAGCCGCCGTTCTTTCCGTGCAATATTTCGTTTTCAGCTTTTCACAACAAATGGCTACAAATCTGTCGCAGGTGAACGCGACTGTCAGCCAGACAGAGACCCCGGTGCTTCCTATGAGCAGGCAAATAACAATCCTACAAACGGGAGTCCAATAGAGGAAGGAAGACCGAAAGTATGTGAGAACAGTCCAGTTCAGCAGAGGGTCAGAGATAACGACCAGGAGATCGGCCGCTGCCATTCCCAGCAGGTAGCGAGTGATGCATTTGGAGAGACCGCACTTTCCTCGGGACAGGATAACAATCGCCACCAGGTTAACTGCAAGAGAGAGGGAGGGAAACAGAGAAATTACTGACCTGTCAGGGCAATAGAACAAAATTATTATTATTAGACTTGATCTTGTTTTATTTTTCTGTTTGAAATGGTGGATACTGGACCCAGAACATATGAACCCGCTGACAGTGTGCAATATCGGCGTGACAGAGAACTCTCCGCGAGTTTTGTAAATGGGTTCAATCTGGGTGAATTCCCAAAGCGACCAGATGACAGCTGGTTAAACGCTTCCTGGCCGCAGTAAGGAATGGGTCTGATATACCAACGTCACTGGTCTGAGCCGAACAGGAATGAAATGAAATCCACATCGGCGGTTCCCTCTGCTCATATTTCTAACATAAATGAGCCATTCGCGTTGTTCCATCACCCAGTCAGGCAAGTCACAGTCGATTCATACGGACAGAACAGAAGGTCGGCTGGCTCCCACGGATGCAGTGTAGCCCGGTGTCCTCCTGTGCAGACATTTTGATTCACAAATATTACATGATATCGAGCCAGCAGAGAAGATTTCAGTCAAAGGCAGCATCTCGGCTCCAATATGGAGCGCTGTCTGCTGCGAAAGCAATGGGATTAATACTGTCAGCGCCTTCCGCCCATGACTGAAATGCGGGCACTGGACAGGTGGCTGTGGAAACAAGTAGCGATAGAAACTCTTCAGAACACCGGAATTAACTCTCAGTTCCTGCCGTTTGCAGGCGTGACAGCGGCTTACCGGGAATTCCAACGGCTGAAATAACAGGGAAGTAAATCTCTTCTATCCGCCAGATTACTGGATATCCCATTTGAGTGACACAGTGAAGGTGATTGCTCTGAATTCCACAGCTCGGCAAGATACTCTGGGCTGACGTACTGCAACAGGCTCTGATTTATACAGCGGATCGATCTCCAGTGACAAGGTCCCACCTCCCACCATTGTTACTGAACAAACAAATTACATCACCGGCAGTGTCTCAGGTGCAAATACTGTTGGTATGTAACACGAACACGTCAATGCCATTGGCATTACCTCAGTCAGATCCCTCTGTGTAATTTGACCAAAACGTGTAATGAGACCGGTAAGTGAACAATGAGCCGCCCTATTTACAACTTTTCATAGTTGTATTGGCAGCGGTCACGACTGTTCCTATTTTCCAAACAGAAACTTTCACTGTGGTTCCACCATTTTCTGCCGCTTTTCACTGTCACGCCCGCTGTTTCATCTACAAATAAATCCGCTTTCCCCTCACTGTGCTCTGGATCCAGGGACACATGAAAACCCCTCCCACTCTCCTCCTACAGACTTCAGTTTAATATCTTCCACATTTTTTTAAATTCAGCTGCTCCACCCCGTCACGCTATGTGCCTCCAGATATAAAACATCCCCGCTGTGTACACGGATACTCTGTCCAGTTCTCCATCAGCCCTGGACGACATCGATGTTGAAGTCATTTTTATCAGCTTCCCAGTACAATATATATTCTCGATATCTTGAAGCTCAGAGCTGTCCAGGGATCCCTCCATCCCTCCATCTCTTAAACTATCTTCTCTACGTGTGTGTGTGTGTGTGTGTGTGTGTGTGTGTGTGTGTGTGTGTGTGTGTGTGTGTGTGTGTGTGTGTGTGTTTGCTTGAGTCTGTACATCTGTGTGTTTATCTGTAGATGTGTATGTATGTCTGTGTGTATATTTGTGTGAGTGTGTATCACTGTGTGTATGCATATGTGTGAATGTGTGAATGTGTGTGTGTGTGTGTGTGTGTGTGTGTGCGCGTGGGCGGCGTGTGTGGATAAGGAGTCGGTCTAGTGATCTGAAGATCGCTGTTTCGATCTTAGCTGCGTGTGTGTCCTTGAGCAAGGCACTTAACAACACATTGCTCTGCCACGTCACCGGTGCCAAGCTGTATGGGTCCTAATGCCCTTCTCTTCGACAACATCGGTGGCGTGAAGAGGGGAGACTTGCAGCATGGGCAACTGCCGGTCTCCCATACAAACTTGCGAAGGCCTCAGTCAACATCGAAAATCGATGGACATCTCCTTGAGCCAGTGTGCAAAGGTAGGTGGAGTAGTAGACTTCCAGGTCAGAAGAATAAGTTTCTTAGTCACCACCATTCCTAGATGCAGAGCAATCCGCATGTCGTGCGGCAACTCAAGAGTCAGTGCAGAGCATCCAAAGATGGCGAGGTCGTGATTCGGCTGAATGTCTCTAGAAGAGGCTTTTGAGAGCCACTCAAAAATTGCAGTGCAGAAGTTGTATAATGTAGGGCAAAACCAGAAAAGATGTGCTCGTGAGCCCTCGGCAGAGCGGCACTTGTCGCAATCAGGAGACACAGATGGGAAGATGCGATTCAGTTTTGTTTTCGAATAATGCAATCTATGCATCACCTTGCACTGGATTAACCTGCAGCGTTAATAGAACAACCGTGAACCCGGGACATTGCCTCTTCCCAAAGTTCCGCTGATACCTCTGAGTTCAAGTCCCTAGCCCAGGCTTCCCTAATAAAATCTGTAGAAACCAAAGGAGTAAAACAATTCACACATTTTGATATTAACTCTTTGGAGTCTGGAGGGAGCAAAAGGTTTTCAAGGAAGGGATGTGTGGTGGAAATAGGCTCGAAGATTGTGCACTTTTCCTTAACGTAGTGTCTAACTTGGAGACAGCGAAAAATTGTGAATTTGGAAGATTGAACTTGTGCATCTGCACAACCCCAATACACGGAATATATTTGTGAGAATAAGGGGACCTTTCATATTACCTCACATACATAGGGACCTTGACCTGTCTAGTCCCATGAGTGGGTGTGGTGCCTAACCGGATTCCTTTACTCATTTTATTTCACATTGCTTCCGTGATACCACTATTCTTTCAACTTTCTTTTTGAAAGTATATTTATGTAATCTTGTAAATTGTCTGGCAGCCTTTTTGTTCTTGTTTTTGATTTGTTTTGTCTGTGCTCCACCTGGAGCTGCATTTCCTTTGTATTGTTTTGTACGTCTTCAATATGTTTTGTTTTTGTAAAACTGAAAATTGTAAATAAAGTATTAAAAAAAGAAAATTGATGGGCAGCCGAAGAAGAAGTGTGTGTGTGTGTGTGTGTGTGTGTGTGTGTGTGTGTGTGTGTGTGTGTCTGCCTGTCTGTGTGTGTGTGTGTGTGTGTGTGTGTGTGTGTGTGTGTGTGTGTTTGTCTGTCTGTCTGTCTGTGTGAGTGTACTTCTTGTAATTTATATGTATAAAATTTCTTACCCGTGCTGTGGATTTGGAAGGGTAAAGTGACGGAAAAGCCTCTGTTAATCCGCCTGAGGAACAGTTAGATGCTGAAATACTGTGGTGTAGGAATATAATGGGATGATAAGGCTGTCATTCACTGTCCCGTGGGTTACGAACACAACAATCAACACGTTTGTCTCTGGTGTGAATACCGACATGATTTAACAAAATACCTTCTACCGTGTATAGATTCGATTCCAATTTCATGTCATGGTTTAACATAAGAATACCCGTGACCTTGGCATTACCTCCGCAATGCCTTTGAATAAATAAATACAGCACCACCAAATAAGGTCACACCATCGCATAAAACCATGTTAGAAACCATTATTAGCTCTCTATCTCTCGCTCTCTCTCTCACGCGCGCACATTCACACACGCACGGATACTATCCCTCTCACATACACATATACACAAGCACAGAAACATAAATCCAGAACGTTCCCTCTCTCACACACACACAAACCTAAATACAGACACCCTCCCTCTCTCTCTCCCCACCCCTAACACACAGGCAAATAAACGCCCTTGCATCTATGAAATCCTTTGCCGATCTCCCTGCCCATGACTATCCCTTCCCACTCCGACCGCGTAGATTCAGCATGTCGATCAGGAGATAAAAGAAACAGAAGCGACATTGAAACAGCCGCAGGACCATGTTGTAGAAACTAAGAATACTCATAGCAGAATGACACACAAACAGTAAACTGGGAGAGCAGAGAGCAAAGCCCAGGCTGCCAGAGAGCAAAGGATTCATGATTCAGTAGGTCTCAAGCTGAAAATGAAGAGATGGTTGATATGTACTTCACATAAGATGCAGAATTAGTGAGATAGAACGACAGCAGTGCAGAGACAATCAACAAAGGGGAGACATTCTGATGGATAATGTGAGGATGTGTGTTTCATTTTCCCCTGCTTGTCGCCGGTATAAAGTGAAAAGGGTGCTACATTCTGTACCCTCCGGTCTCGGTCGCAATGTGAGAGTGGGGGGCGGATTCATTTTGTGGATAGCAGTCCCTCCCACAGACTGGGAGTGTGGGATTCTGTCACTCTCTGGTTCTCTGTGAGTGTGTGAATTTTATTCTGTACAGGCCAGTCTCTGTTACAGTCTAAGAGTGCAGGTTTCATTCAGTATCTGTCAGTCTGTGCTACAGTGTGAGAGTGTGGGTTTCATTCTGTATCTGTCAGTCTCTGCTACAGTGTGAGGGTGTGGGTTTCATTTTGTATCTGTCAGTCTCTGCTACAGTGTGAGAGTGTGGGTTTCATTCTGTATCTGTCTCTCTCTGCTACAGTGTGAGAGTGTGGGTTTCATTCTGTATCTGTCAGTCTCTGCTACACTGTGGAAGTGTGGGTTTCATTCTGTATCTGTCAGTCTGTGCTACAGTGTGAGAGTGTGGGGTTCATTCTGTATCTGTCAGTCTCTGTTACAGTGTGGGAGTGTGGGTTTCATTCTATATCTGTCAGTCTCTACTATCGTGTAAGTGTGGGGTTCGTTCTGTATCTGTCTGCTCGAGCGTTACCGATGTTGTCTCAGTCCCGTACCTGTGAATATCTGACTCAGTGTGAGCCGGTGAGTTTTTTTCTCCTTCTTTCCCACTGTTCCACCAATCTAGTGAATACTCTTAAAATAGTATCTGTATTCACTGAGCTATTCTTAGAACAAGAGTCTTCTACAGTTGGATTATGTTAAAATTGTGAGAGGGACTGTGAACTGATGAATAATGACGGTTGTGTTGAGCAGCACATTCAGCGTCATAGGGTCATTTGGCAAACAGACCGTTCGGCCCGACATAATTCTGCATGCTAATCGCTGCTAAACCACGCAGCGCCAATTGAGCAGAATCTGATCCGTAAACCTCTGTGGTTCGGCAACACAACTTCTGAAACGTTGAATGAAAATAAACAAAATAAATATATGAATTATTTTAAATAAGTACGTAATTAATTTCATAAATTGATCGAAATAAAACCCACTGAAGCAGCTTGTTTCATGTACCAGCATTATTACAAGCAAGGTGGAGATTCACTTAAAGGCATCCCCAGAAAGGAGCAGGAAGGTTGGTGAGTTATTCATAACTGGAATCAACTTGGGTGATGAAAGTGAGTGCAGATGTAGAGGTAGGGATGACAGAGAAACCATCAAACTGTACACATATAGACTTAGCCATGACACCGCAAAAGGATCAGGAGTGAGCAAAGGTACAAACAGGAGAGGATTCTGAAGAGTTTGGGAAAATTCGATTGGATACAGGCACAAATCTGGATTATACTTGATAGTGGTAAATTTGAGGAGCGGGATTGTGAAAGAAACCAGATGATGTACTTGCACCGTGACATTTGTGGGCATCAAGGATCAGATAGAACTATGGAACAGTTGAAGAATCTGTGTTGGTGGCCAAAACTGCGAGGAGATGTACATTATTGCAAGAATTGTTTGATTTGTGTCCAGTGATAACCCAGATAAATCGGCTAGAAAGGCAGTTTCAGGATACGCCCCGTAAAAGGACCATATGTTAACTTGCAGGGTTATTTTGTTGGATCTTCAGCTCCATCCGCCGGAGGACTGAAATATATCTTCGAGATAGTGGATGCGTTCACCAAGTGGATAGAGGATTCCCCAACTAGATAATGGAAACCGCTGACGTTACAGCCAGGATTTTGTTGGACAGAGTTTCTACCCGTTGGGGATTGCAAAGCACTCTAGCGACACAAGTTGGTATCCCTTATCGCCCACAATAGAGTGTAATTGCTGAAAGGATGAACAGAACTTTAAAGACAATGTTATCCGAAATGAAATGGTTGGAATCCCTCTTTGGGCTAGATTTATCACAGACCGGGTATGATGGCATTGGAAAGGACAAATGCAAGCAGCAATTAATTGACTCTATTAAGGTAGCTCATTATGATGCCGCCCATAATAAGGGACGGAGGAAACAGCAAAACAAAGCTTATTTCGAGGTGCGAACAAAACAGCGGGAGTCGGAAATAGGACAGAAAGTTAGGAATTCACTACATCAGCCAAGCCCCTTGAGAGCTTCGCGATCTGCAGGGACATATGATGTCGCTGACAAAGCAATTCCGTCAGTATATTGAATCCAGACCGCTCCAAACAAGTTGGGGAGATATCATATTAAACAACGCAAACCTCTTGGAGATACTCAATATCCTCTAGTAGCTGAGTTCCAGAAAACATATTGTCAATGGGATGTCCTGGACCGAGATGTGATTATCCTGTTAGAGTTATATCTCAGGAAATTGACGGTGACGTGGATGGAGGAGTTGGGCAACCATTTCCAGATTGCCCCCGGAGGATGAGGATAATTCACATCTTTACACTCGCCCGAGCTAAGGTGGAGACAATGGAAGAGAGAAACAGATGGGAGAACGTGTTTGTTGCGTGCTCTTCTGGAAATAAAGTGGGGGATAATTTATCTGATATGACTGGATTTTAACAAGGCGTTAAGGTTAGCCATGGTAGGACCATTCATAATGTCAGAAGGTTTGGTATCCAGGTATACAAAAGGCAAAGGATAGTTGTGGATGGAAAATATTCTCCCTGGATGTCGGTGAATTGTGGAGTCCTGCAGAGATCTGTTCTGAGACCTCCGGATTGTTGTGTTTTTATTAATGATTTGGATGAGGAGGTGGAAGGGTGGTTTATTGTATTTTCAGAGATTTGAATGTTGGTGCAATTACGGATAGTATAGAAGGTTGTCACAGATTACAACAGGACGGTGACAGGACGCAGAACACCGCTGAGCAGTTACAGATGGAGTTCAACCCGGAACGTTACGGTGTGATTCACTTTTTGAAGGATGGATTTGAAGGCAGAGGCGATACTTTCTGGAGTCAAACAAGTGTCGCACATCAGTACGAGTTCCACAATGGAAACAGAGTGATGAGACTCTCTGCAATAAGGCGAGGGCCGCTCATCGGTACGAGAACCACAACAGGCATTGAGCGGTGCACTGCAGGAGCAGAAGGAAGTGTGATTGACAGGTGAGCTTGACCGCATCCGCTGTTCTGCACAGACTCATAGTGACGCGCAAAAGGCAATAGACCTGAAAGTAAATTAGGAGTAAAAAAATACAACTTCGTGGCAAATAATAGAACAGCCTGGGAACCTGCTGATAGATCACAGATTTGAATTACTACTTTTATTCAAACTGAGAATGATAGAGTTTTGGCAGGTTTGAAAATATATTTAAAGTTAAATAAACGGCATCGCACGCCACGGGAATGGGAGGTCAAGTCATTCACTCGTAGAGATCAGGTTCCTGGTAAACGGTCCATTTGTGCGTAGGAAAATATTGTTCTTCAAACTTTCCACGGCCTTTGCTACTTTCCTGATGAGAAGAAGAGAAAGTCCTGAATGAAGACTTCAGTTCAGTATTCAGAAGGACATTTGTGAGGAGAGCGTTAAACAGTCCGATGTGCGACAACATGCCAAGGTTAAGAGAGAGGATGTACTGGAACTTTTGAAAAAAAAATACAGTAGGTTAAATACGGCTTCTTGTGTGGTCGGGAGAAAGCCTGAGTGACTGCGGGAAGCGGTGAGTCCCACTTCAGTGATGGGCAAATTATCAGAGAACTTTCTTAGAAACAGGATTTACGAGAATTTGGAGAAACATTACCCAATTTTGGAGAGTCAGTATGGCTTTGTGAGGGGCAGATCATGTCTCACGACCCTGGTTGAATTCTGTGAGGATGTGACGGATATACTTACGGTTAACCATGGCAGGACCTTTTAGAAGACTTGGTATCCTGGGAAAGTTGGCTTGTGGATTCAGGACTGACGCCCCAGGAGGCAGAGGATAGTTGTGGATGGAGCGTTTTCTCCCCGGATGCTGGTGCCAGTGGTGTCCTGCAGAGATCTGTTCTGAGTCCCCAGGTTATTTGTGCTTTAAAATGATGTGAATAAATAAGCGGTTCATTGTATTTGCAATGATGTGGAGGTTGGTGGAATTAGGGATAGTATAGAAGGTAGTCAGAGTTTACAACAGGACAGTGACAGGACGCAGAGCAGCGCTGAGAAGTTACAGATGGTGCTCAACCCTGAAAGGTACGAAGTGATTCACTTTGGACGGATACATTTGAAGGCTGGGTGATACTCTCTCTAGTCAACCGAGGGCCGCAAATTAGTACGAGTTCCAAAATGGAAACAGAGCGATGAGACTTTCTCCAATAAACCGAGGGCCGCTCATCGGTACGAGAACCACAATCGGCATGGAGCGATGCACTGCAGGAGCAGAAGGAAGTGTGATTGACAGGTGAGCTTGAAGTGCTCATAGTGACGCTCGAAAGGCAATATACCTGACAGTAAATCAGGAGGAAAAAAATACAGCTTCGTGGCAAATAATAGAACAGCCTGGGAACCTGCAGATAGATCACAGTTTATTCAAACTGAGAATGATAGTTTCGGCAGGTTTGAGAATATCTTTAAAGTTAAATAAACGGCATCGGACGCCACGGGAATGGGAGGTCAAGTCATTCACTGGTAGAGGTCAGGTTCCTGGCAAACGGCCCATGTGTGCGTTGGAAAATATTGTTCTTCAAACTGTCCACAGCCTTTGCTACTTTCCTGAACACACGTTCGATTTTTGATCACACGTCTGTGGAATATCGCTGTGGATCTTTAAAAGTGTTTGGAGGAACATAAGTACAGTTTTAATGTAATATATGTCAGCTGTCATTATCAATTCCACCACTCAAAGAGCATGTAATGACTGCAATGAACGAAAGAAAAGAAAGAGCGAATGTTCCCCTTTAATAAAGAAGTGTTCTCCATTTCACCTGCCAGAACAAACTCCTTCCCTCAATTTCAGAAGCGAATGGGCACGGTCAAAAATTACAAAGTAAATCGACTTCAAGATGAATGCCTGTTTTAAAGCAAGAATGATATAAAAATATGCTGTTTAAACAGCTGATGACAGGTCTCATGGAAAATAATCTGGAGAAAAGCACATCGTATTTTGGTTTAAAGTAAATAGATTGCAATATCCCTTGAAGACTCAAATTCATGACGAGAGAACAGTGAGTAAAAATAGTTTAACGTAAGTGTTTGTGCAGTTGGTTGTCACTAATGTCCGTGACGTGATCGCCACGCTAATTGCCTCAGTGGAATAGCTCTCACCTCAATAAAATTCTGCTAAACCGATCACCAGTCCATCTGAGCAGCTGAAACGCTCTGTACAACTGAACGCGTCTTCTGACGGAATATGGGATATCCGGCGATTTACTACATCGCGGCCATTTTCTATCCCACACTTGTAGCGGTTGGTGTCTCCGGTAAGATTCCGGAGCTGGTTACTTTATGTATGGTGCCGTCGTTACTCTGCTGCGGTATCCGCACTGATACTAAGCACAGATGCTGCCGTCGGCTGAAACGTGTTTTGGGAATGGAGGATTCCGGAACCTGATTGTTTTATTTTCATTTTCCCTATTTTGGCCGCAGTGATTTTTTTTTTTTGTCAATTAAGTTCGTGACGATATTGACATTGTTTCAGAATTTCACCT
The DNA here is from genome assembly GCF_048418815.1 of Hemitrygon akajei. NCBI lineage: Eukaryota > Metazoa > Chordata > Chondrichthyes > Myliobatiformes > Dasyatidae > Hemitrygon > Hemitrygon akajei. The sequence continues at coordinate 364,185 of NW_027331931.1, read as the reverse complement.
CGCTATACTTTCTGAGCTGATGCTGGTATATGTTATTCTAGGTCCCAGTTTCTATCAGTGCAGACACTTTGACCTTATAACAACGTGGCAGCTTATTTAAATGATGGTCCAGTCTATTTTCGACACATAGATCTGTTCTTACATAAGTCAGTAAATGATAAATTGTCTTTTGATTCCACTTTGTCACTGCTGCAAACAATCCCTTCAACTGTTTCGCCCCTAATAATGGAAATGGTGTTCTTTACTGGGACGATCGTCCGTTCACCGGTCCGTGAACCGTGGAACTCAGATTCTTTGCTCAAAATTGTCGGAATGTCGCCAATCCTCTGACATTCACATCTGTCATTGTCCTCCAGCAGGAGCGCAGCGACCGGGACTGCACAGACTAGATTCCCGCTTTCCACTTCCAAACAGACCATACCCTGCATAGCATGGCAAGAATGGGGACATTCAGAGATTTGCTGTTGTCCATATTTTTATTTTGCTTTCTAATTTCTTGAGGGTAATTTAACGGCGATTGTGATCCTCTCTCGGGGAAAATGCGGACTCTCCAAATGCATCACCCGTTACCTGGTCGGAATGGCAACAGCGGATCTGATGGTGACTATTCTTGTTGCTTTAGTGGAAAAGACCAACAATATCTACATTTATTCTAATTTTATTTCCATTTTCCAATTTATTGCAGTTAATTTAACGGCGATTGTGATCCTATCTTGTGGAAAATGCGGACTCTCCAAATGCATCACCCGTTACCTGGTTGGAATGGCAACAGCGGATCTGATGGTGATTATCGTTGTTGCTTTAGTAGAACAAATCAACAATATCTACATTTATTACAGATCCTTGCTCATCACTCCTGTATGCGCTCTGACACTTGTACTTAGGGTCTTAACAACAGACTGCTCTGTTTGGTTTACGGTCAGTTTTACCTTCGATCGTTTCATCGCAATATGTTGCCGAAAGCTGCGGGAGCGATACTGCACCGAGAGAACAGCAACGGTGGTTATGGTGACCGTGGTTATAGTGAGCTGCGGGAGATGTGTCCCGTTATACTTTGCCCTTGAACCTTACGTCATCATTGACAACACGCCGTGGCGGTGCCGCGCCACATATGAATACGTTACTTCACCCGTGTGGAGGGGATACGAATTACTGGACAGTATTTTAACACCATTGCTACCAATCGGCTTAATCCTGGTGTTTAACGGGTTAACCGTGAGGCATATCGTTGTAGCAAATAGAGTCCGCAAAAGGCTTCGGCACAGCAGCGACAATCAGAAAGATGCCGAGGTGGAAAAACGCAGAAAATCGATGATTTTGTTGTTTTCTATATCAGCTAATTTCATATTATTTTGGATGCCCTATGTAGTCCATTCCCTGAAATGGCAACCAGAGAACTATTTTTACCAGGACAGATATTTGAGTTCCCCGGTATACATCCTACAGCAATTTGCGTTCATGTTGCAAATGCTCAGCGTGTGCACCAACACTTGTATCTATACACTGACACAGAGGAAATTCAGAGAAGAGCTGAGGAATGGAATGAAGTATGTGTTTACATTAAATGGCCATCTGTGTAGATAACGCCCATGTCCAATTACAATTCAGCGGAGTTTTCAAATAAAGCCGTTTTGCAATGAACAGCATTGGCAAATATGTCATAAATTCAAACAATCATATTGCTGGTCATCCGGAAATTGCAGAATTGGCGGAAGATTGCTGACTTTATGCAGTTCAGGTAGGTAGCAATACAAACGTTCAATGCTGCTGGCGTGATTGTCACTTTGGTTGAAGTATGTTCCGAACTATCACAGACACTCGACTGTCACAAGGGCAGGGATGGCTGCAGGACTTCCCGGGGTTTAGATGTTTCAAAATGGACAGGGTCGGGTAACAGAGTGTAAAGGGAGTGCGATGGGAAACCAGGGATAGTATCGCAGCTGCAGAAAGGGAGGACAACGTGGAGCGTTCGTTTGTTGATAGACTGTGAGACGAACACAGAAACCTGAAGGGCACGATCACCGTATATGGAGTATTCTGTACAGCCATCCCTAGATTAACAAAAAATGCAACGGGAACAGTGAGGAGCCCATCGGGAAGCGGAAAATGGACATGTGCAAGGTTATTGGAGCGGAAAACTGAAACTTCCCTAATATTCTTTGGCACTTCCCCAGGGTAAAAGGTTTAGTTATGGGATAACTTTTTAGTTGTTTCCCGGAAGGATTCATGTCACTATATGTCGACAGGAGGACTAGCGAACAGTCCGTACCGGGTCAAATATTAGAAAAGGAAACGGATCACGTGACAGATCTCTCCGCGGGTCAGCATTTCAGAACGATAGCGCAGGACTCCCCGACATTTACCTTGCATAGTGATAGGACCAGGGAGCATGGAATTCTGGGTTAGCGATGTGTGGTGCTACCTGTCAGGAACTTGGGAACGTACGCTGGGAAATGGTGTACTCAGGTAAATGAGCGACAGATACGTGGAGTTTGCTTAGTGGGTAATAACTTGGGGTTCAGTATAAGCTTGTCTCTTTGACGCAGGGCAAGGATGAGAGCATAGAGTAACGCTGGGTGACAAGGAAGTTGCAACAACTCGCCAAGGGGAAGAAAGAAAGATACTTAAGATTTAGGAAGAAAAGATCGAGTGGGGTTACGGCGAGTCACAAAAAAGACAGGGAAAAATTTAACAATGGACTTCGAAGAGGTAGATAGGGACGTGAGATTGTCATGGCAATTTGCACTAAGGTAAGTGAAGAACAGGAGGATAACTAGAGATAGCGTGGGCAGATCAGAGGTGAAAGGAAAATTGTGTTTGGAGTCAAGGAGGCAGTGAAGCTCCTTACTGATAATATTGATGAATGTGAACACGGTGTAAAAAGGCAGATATGCTTGAATATGCCGACGCTCAGAAAGAGGATGTGCTGCAAACTTAGAAAACTTTATGATAGATGATTCTCCGGTGCCAGAAGGGATGTAGTCCTGGTAACTTTGGAAGGCGAGCGAAGTTATTCCTAAGCTTTTGGACGGGATATTTGTGTCTTCGCTGGCGACGGAAGGAGAACTCGATGATTGTAGGGTGGAAAATGTTATTCAATTGTGGACGAAAGCTAATATGTTAACTCTTTGGAATTATAGACCACTGGGTATTATGTCAGTAGTGGGAGAAGATTATTGTAGAGGGAATTTATGGGCGTTTGGAGAAACGTTGTCCAGATACGGAGAGTCACCATGGCTTTTTGAGGGGCATATTGTCCTTTATGAACCAGATTGAATTATTTGTAACAGTGAAAAACAAACAGATGAATCAGAACAGTCGATGTGGATGTATTGATTTTGATAAAGCGTTTGATCCGATTCACAATAGTAGACTCATTCAGAAAATCAGGAGGCATGGGATCCAGGGAAGCTTGGCTGCGTTGATTCAGAATTAGCTTCCTAACAGAAGGCAGATGATGTAGTAAACAGAGTGAATTCTGTCTGTAAGACAATGGGAAGCCGTGTCCCGCAAGGAGGATAGAAATTTCGGTACACTTTGTAACCTTATTTAGACTCAGCCGAGAAATAGGACTGAGGGAAATAACCGATTTAATCGGATCACCCAGCAGCAGCTGGATAATTTATTGAATTGGGGCTGCCGATGTAAGCTAATCGCTGTGGTATTGACTGCACCGCTACGTTATCTAAACTGACCTGCCATTTATATATTACAGGACAGATGCTACAATGACTTCAAAACAATTTTTTCCAGTTTTTTTTTCCAACTCAAAATCAGCATTTCAAAGTGTTCAGCAGCAACTTTTGCTGCTCATTAAAAGAGCCATCGTTCCGAAATGCCAATTCCAAATTCCCATTTCAAATACACACCATTTTATCCTAATGCCGATTTACCTCTGAATCGTGACTTTATCGTGCTGGGTGTAGAAACGGTCAAATTTCGATCCCTTTAACCCTGAATCCACATGGCCGGTCTGGAGTCCGTATCTCCATCAGAAATCTATAATAAAAATAGATACATCTCCAACCATTGGTTTGAGCGCGTCCCTTCTCTATCACCTGCCTATCCTCACTCTCTCTTAATATGTACAAGCTTTCTTTGTTTTTGAGCCAACCGCCTCTTCCTCCGTCTCTTCAGTTCGGTTCCAACCCGTAGCTACTCTCCCCAGTAGCCTTAGCAAACAAGAGACTTGACATTCCCTTCTTCTGAGCAGTCCACCTGACGTCAGTGCTTGCATACGAAGCACTTCCTGGATGGTAGCATCTGGAATAGATTGCGGTTGGGGTGAATAGGATCCTCAATTATCCTTCGGACACTTTTTACACACATGTCCTTGGAAATGTCCTGAGTCATGGCAAGTTCACAGATGCGCTGGGCTGTCCGCACCACACTCTGCAGAGTTCTGCGATTACGGGATGTATGTGAAGAAGAAGATGACTAGAGAGAGTGTAGGACCGGTCGGGGATAGAAGATGAAATAAGCCCCTGAAGTCGGGGGAAGAAGGGCAGATCCTGAATGAGGACTTTAGTTCAGTATTTACCAGTCAGAGGGACATTTGTGATGAGCGCGTTAAACAGGCCGATGTGCGACAACATGTCGAGTTTAAGAGAGAGAATGTACTGGAACTTTTGAAAAGGAAACATTAGGTTAGATAAGTCCTATTGTGCGTTCGGGAGAAACCCTAGGTGACTGCGGAAAGCGGTGAGTCCGACTTCAGTGACGGGCAAATTATTGGAGAACATTCTTAAAAACAGGATTTAGGAGAATTTCCAGAAGCAGAAACTGATTTGGGAGAAACAGTGTGTCTTTGTGAGGGGCAGATCATCTCTCACGAGCCTGGTTCAATTCTGTAATGGTCATTATTTGGTTAACCATGGTAGGACCTTTCAGAACGTTAGAAGACTTTATATCATGGAAAAGTTGGCTTGTGTATTCAGGACTGGCGTCCAAGAAGGCAGAGGATAGTTGTGGATGGATCGTTGCAGTGTGAAGAACAGGAGGAGACTGGAGAGAGTGTGGGCAGATCAGAGGTAAATTAAGTAACGTGTCTGGAGTCCAAGGAGGCAGTGAAGCTCCTCACTGAATATATTGATGAATGTGAACACAGCGGAAAAAGGCAGATATGGTAGAACATGCCGACGCTCCGAAAGAGGACGAGATGGAAATTTGGAAAACATTATGATAGATGATTCCCCGGTAACGGAATGGTTAGAGACCGGGTAATTTGGGAAAGCGAGCGAAGATATTGCTGAGCTTTGGGACAGGATATGTGTGTCTACGCTGGCCACGGAAATAGAACTAGATGATTGGAGGGTGGAAAATGTTATTCATTTGTTGACGAAAGATAATGGACATACTTCTTGGAATTATAGACCAGTGAGTCTTAGATCAGTAGTGTGCAAACTACTGGAAAGCATTATTGAAGAAGGAATTCATGAGTATTTGGAGAAACGTACTCCGGCTGAGGAGAGTCAACACGGCTTTTTGAGGGGCATGTTCTCCTTTATGAGCCAGATTTAATTATATGAAAAACTGAAAATAAACAGATGAATCAGAACAGTCGATGTGGATGAATAAATTTTGGTCAGAAGTTTGATCAGTTCCGCAAAGTAGGCTCATTCAGAGAGTCAGGAGGCATGGGGTCCAGGGAAACCTGGCCGCGTTGATTCAGAATTCCCTTCCTAACAGAAGGCAGATGATATAGTAGATAGAGTGAAAGGGCGGCCGTGACCCGCTAGGATGGGGGAAACGTCGGTACACTTTACAACTCTATTTGGACTCTGCAGTTACTGTGCTCCGAGAAATAGTGCTGAGGGAAATAATCGATTTAATCTGACCACACAGCAGCACCTGGATAATTAATGGAATTAGGGTTGACGACGTAAACAAATCGCTGAGCGACTGACTGCACCAGCGCGATTTCTAAACTGACCTGTCATTTACATGTTACAGGGCAAATGCTACGTTGACTTCAAAACAGATTTTTTTCCAATGGAGCCCTACAACTTAAAACCAGCATTTCAAAGTGTTCAGCAGCAGCTTTTGCTGCTCATTAAAAGCATCATCCTTTCGAAATGCCGATTCCAAATTCCCATTTCAAGTTCGCACCAATTTATCCTAAAGCCAATTTACGTTTGAATCGTGGTTTTGTCGTATCGGATGTAGATACGCTCTTATTTCGATCTATTTAACCCTGAATCCACATGGCCGGTGTGGAATCCGTGTCTCCCTCTGAAAGCAATAGTAAACAAACATACAAAACTACACAAACTAAAAACGCAGTGAAGGCAAAGCAAATATCTGGGCTCACACTTGTCTTCCTTCAAAACCATCGCAGGCAATTGGAGAATACAGAATAAACAATTTCAAAAGCTTCCATCTTCTCACGCTGTAACCATCCATTAACTCAGTCTCTATGCTTCAGTGTGTGCAAGGACAGAGGGATAAAACAGTATCAACGACTTTCTAGATTGGTCGGTGCTGTGAGACACTGAAGCTCTAACCCAGATATACAGTCAGACAGCCATAGGGAACCACTGCACAGAAACAGGGTCTTCAGCCAGTCAGGTCCGGGAGGAATTATTTAAACTGCCTACTGCCATCGATCTGCACCTGGACCGTGGCCATCCATATCACTCTCAACCGTGTACTTATCCAATCACCTCTTAAACTTTGACATCGGAATCTAATTACCTTTTGCACTGGCAGCACGGTCTACACTCTGACCAACCGCTGGGTGAATAGGTTTCCCCTCATGTTTCCCTTAAACATTTCTAATTTCACCATTCGCCCAGATCTCTAGTTGTATTCGCACCCAACATCAGTGGAGAAAGCCCGCTTGCATTTACACTCTCTATACGCCTCATAATGTTGTATACCTCTATCAAATCTCCCCTCAGTCTTCTACCCGCTTGAGAATAAAGTGCTGACATAGGTAATCTTTCTTTTTAATTAAAAGCATGCAGTCCTGACAATAGCCGTGTAATTGTTTTCTGCATTCTTTTAATGTCATTTTAATCTTTCCTGTACAGAATATTCCAAATTGGGCCCTAGTAAAGCCTTAAACCACAGCAACGTAACGTCCCAACTCCTGTACTCAGTACTTTGGTCTATGAAGGCCAATGTGCGAAAATCTTTTTTGTACGACCCTGTCTACCTGTGCCGCAACTTCCATTGTAATATGGACCTGCATTCCCAGATTCTTTTGTTCAATCATACTCCTCAGTGCCCTATATCTCATTGTGTCAGACCAACCCTGGCTGGTCCTCCCAAAGTGCAAAATCCAATACGACTGTGCGATAAACGCCATCTGCCATTTTTCAACCCATTTTTCCAGCTGGTCCAGATCCCGTTTCATGCTCCGGTACTCTTCCCTGCTGTCGACTACACCCGTAATGTTCTTGTCATCCAGTTAACGACATTATTATCCAGATCATTGTTATAGATGATAAATAACAACGGACACCGCAACGATCCCTGGGACACTCCACTCATCACAGGTCCCCCGTCAGACAGACAACCGTCCATTACCATATTCTAGCTTCCCCAACGTAGCCAATGGCGAATCCAATTTACTACCTCATCGTGAAAGCCAAGCGACTGAACCTTCTCGAGCATCCTCCCCTACCGAACCTTGAGGAAATTCCTGGCTGAAGTCCCTGTTAGCCGGCATCCACTGTCTTGCCTTCCACACCATTCCTGGTGACTACCTCGTAAAGCTCTGTGAGATTGGTTAGACATGACCTACTACGCACTGGCCCATGATGAACATCCCTAATGTTCCTGTTTGTCCAGATACTTCGCTTCATACCCCATGACCAGCGTAGTCTGAACACCCAGGACAATTCATCATTACATAATACTTGGCGAGTCCCTTGCAAGCAAAGCTATCGAGATCATCCAGCGGTCGGTACTGATATTTATGGCCTATTGTTTTTTTTTAAATTCTCCTGCACTTTATAAACTGACGCATTGATATTAGTCTGGAAAAGCAAGGCGTTATAGCTCTAGATAATTAATCGACTTACTAAACTATAGCAAGTTACGGTACTCTCGATCGAGCACAGAACATTGAATATTACAGCACAGTACACGAGGTTCTGATAGGCTTTCAAATAATATAAGTTCGATCTGACACATCCCCCCTGCATCTGAATCAGTATCAAATGTTTCAAAGGTACATTTAAAGAATCAGAACCAGATTTATTATCACAGACAAACGTCGCGAAATTGTTAACTTTACGGTAGCAGTACAATGAAATACAGGATAAATAAATATAGAGAAAACAAAACTGAGATACAGGCGGCAGCGGGAGAAAAGCTGTTCCTGAATCGCTGAGCCTGAGCTTTCAGGTTTCTGTATCTCCTTCCCGATGGTAACACTGTGTGGAGGGCACGTCCTGTTAGTGGGCAATGTTAATGATGGACGCCACTATGACCAGGATCATCCCTTGATACAACGATCAATGAGATACAGACAATCTGCAATTACCAAAAAGTATCTTTTATTATTTCTACTAAAAACACGTAGATTTACACATTATCTTCCTATGTGCACCCAACTGGAAACCCTGACATTCCATGAACAGTCAGTGAAGGGAAAAGGTATTATCCGGGAAAAGAGTCTACGCTGGCCAGGTATTCCATAGAAACATAGGAAACACAGAAAATCTGCAGCACAATACAGGGCCTTCGGCCCACAAAGTTGTGCCGAACATGTCCCTACCTTAGAAATGACTAGGCTTACCTTTAGCCCTCTATTTTTCTAAGCTCCATGTACCTCTCCAAAAGTCTCTTAAAAAGACCCGATCGTATCCGCCTCCAACACTGTTGCCGGCAGCCTATTTCACGCACTCACCACTCTCTGAGTAAAAAAAAAACTTACCCCTGACATCTCCTCTGTGCCGACTCCCCAGCACCTTCAACCTGTGTCCTTTTGTGGCAACCATTTCATCCCTGGGAAAAAACCTCTGAATATCCACACGACCAATGCCTCTCATCATCTTCCGATCCTCATGTTCCCGATCTCCACGTGTCCGTGTGGTCCTACTTTTCGGCAATGGTTGGTCTCTGGCCGCTGGAGAGTTATCACCCCTGCATATTTGAAGCTCCAGAATCTTATATTGTTCCTCATCAATTGATTCATTCGATCTCCAAACCATTGGCTCAAGGTCACCTGACCTACCTGGGTCACATGGTTACTGATCATTGTACAGAGCTACAACCAACATATTTTACGTGGCTCTGCCCACCCCAGCCTTGTGTATTCGTATCTTTACACCCTGACTGGTCCAAACCAGTTAAATGAGGCAACCCAGACAGAGTCTAACGAGACTACAGATTGCTTCTTTGATATGTCTGGCATTTTACATAACAAGTAGCTGCTCCTCTGAGCATGGTCTCAGGTTTATTGCTCTGATTAGATTGTCCCAGAGTCAAGAATCAGTTCAGAGTCCACGCCCTTGACATAACAAATGGCGACTTGTTTGAGAATGGACTCAGGTTTAGCAGATCATTACCTGAAGCTTCCTGTGTCCACATTCAGTTCCTCTGATTAAATTATTCCGGTGCAAGAATCAGTTCATAGCCCACAAAATGGGGGGAAACAGAGAGAACTGGTTTGTCTGCTTCCCCTGTCCTTGATCAGACTGTAGTTCCTTCTGGCCAACAGTGTTTTATGAGCCATTAAATCTGACGCGACGGTATCTTTCTCGGGTCTGCTGTCGTCTGAATGCACCAGGGTGGATGATGCAGGTTTTGCAGAGATGCCGAGTGCTGTAGGGGTCGAAGGGGTTTACAGAAATGCGCTGTGATGTAGGGGTTGGAACGGTTTTGTTACGTGCCCCGTAACGGGTTAAAAGAACCAGCAGAAATGGAACACACCTGGAGTCTGGTATTGTTACAAACAAAACACTATTTATTAGTATTTACGTAATATAGTATTATAAAACTAGGTAAGTCAAACTTGTTAGCAGAGTTTATGCATATATAAATGTGTAAATATAAAACCCCAAACTCCTTCAAGCTTACGTAGTAAATGATGCAGTCTTTTGATGGTATAGGAATGACGTCAATTAAGTTCTTGATATTAAACTGAGTAGAATTGATGGGAGAGAGAGAGAGAGAGAGAGAGAGAGAGAGAGAGAGAGAGAGAGAGAGAGAGAGAGAGCAGTGATTTGTTTTCCAGTAAGCCGATGTTATCAATCTTTCCGTCGTGCTCCGAAGACCTGTTGAAGTTATGGACTATGAGCACACAATAGGATACCTTTTTCACCTGGTAAAGCTATCAACACAGTCAAGGGTTAAACACATCGATAGCATTCCACCGGTCCCCTCTTTTTCACATTGCGAGCAAAACCCACTATTTCGTGGGCACTGAAAGCTCATCCAGTGTCTATTCCGTCTGTATTTCTGTCCGTGTCTTCTGTGTGTCTGTGTGTCTGTCTGAAAAGCCAGCTGACCTTGTGTATATATAACTCAAACATGCCTAAGGCCAGCTGTACATTATAGAGCTGCGCCCTTCCGTAACCATGGAGACTCACGAGCTGTTCTGTGCTCTCTCTTTCTGATTCAGTGTACACCCAGTCTCTCTCTCTCTCTCTCTCTCTTTAAAGGCACATTCCATATTGAATAATGCTTAGGATCTCGTCAAGTCTCTCTCTTCTTGGGAAAAGATTTTGCTCAAGGAGCAAAATTCTTGTCTAACTGTAGATTACAGAATATAAAGCAATACATATCTGATTTACATGTAGCAGACTAGAGAAGCGTATAAAAACACCAGTTTCTATTTCATTCTTAAACTTAACATCCAGACAATCAATCCAACATGTTATTGTCGTTACCTTTCACATACTTAGTTAAAAAAACAAATCCTGTTACGTTCAAAATGGCGTTTGATCACCCATTTTCTCTTTTCCACTTCACCACAGAACAATGAACCATCACGTGATCATATCCAGCAGCGGTTTCAAGGACGGCTTGAGCTTTATCTTGCACAGGTGCTATCTCCTCACTCATGTTTTCTAAACCAAGCCCATTCGCCTAACTTCCAAATAACTCCGTTATTCCAAACAAGTCATTAATTCTGTCTCCAACATCTTTAGTTCTGTATGTTTCCATAAGAACATCTGCAGATGGCCTCTCTTGGACAAAACAGCACTTCCCTTTGTTCTGAGAAGTCTCCGAACACTGACTCTCCAATTCCCAAACTTGAACAACATTACCCAGTTGTTTATCTTTAAATTCCAAACTACAGTTAAACAAATCAACATGTATTATCTCAGAATCTGAGACAGCAGTTTCTGTCAGCAAGGTCAAAGGTCTTGAAACCCATCCGGAATTCACAGGTACTTTATTCAAAAGTCCAGAGACAGCACCCTTCTCAATATCTTCAACAACATTCACCTCACCAGTTTTCATCCCATCACCAACTTTTAGAACACTGTCTAACTCAAGTGATTGAGAATCCTCAATTTCCGCTGGTACCAAGGTTAACCCATTATTCACTGAACCAAGACTATCTGACACAAAAGGACTGCATTCCTTTTCAACCGAGTCAGACACCTCAGACCGTAACTGAGTTTCAACACAAGGTGCAGTACCCTGTGAATTCACAGGTGCTTCAACAACCTGAACACAGGCAATCGGGCCAGCTGCCTCTTCTACGCTTTAATTACTAGTGCCGATTTCAAATTCCAGTTCACCATGATTATTCCAGCTACACTCTTGGAAGCTCTTATTCAGGAAAAACTTAACCTCATGGTTTAAAGCAAACTCGTCTGCAGACTTAGCAGACCCTGACGGTCTCAGCCACTTTCTCATCTTCCCTCTTTATTGTTTTTAACCGAAGCTGATCCTCAGCCTCAGTAGGTTTACTTTCAACAACATTTCCCACACATCCTCTTCAAACGTCCCCTTGGATATATAACGCTCCGTTATTAACGCCTGTGTTATCGACTTCCTCATTCTAGTGGTCACCTTACGTTTTTATGAGTAATTCGCAACAGTGCATCCCTCAAGCATCAACTAATGATTCAGGGGATGATCCAACGTAACAAAATGAAACCCGTATTGTGTCGGAGCGTTTTGCAAATAATGTTCGTGCAACATTACGCCGAGTGAACCTGAGTACCTGACTGCAGACCGCAGTCCCTACACTGTATTTCATCTGCCACCTCATTGTCTGTTCTTCAAACCGGTCTGAGTCCTTCTGCAGACACCCACTTTGCTCTAAGCTGCCTATCCGGCACCTACCTTCGTAGCAACTTCAAAGTCGGTCACCAAGCCACTGTCATCCAAATCGTTAACTTTAACATGAACAGACGCAATCTCATTACCGACTCCAGGGGAACGCCATTGGTTACCGGTAGCAAACAGAATAGGCTCGCATTGTTCTAACTCTTTGTCTCATGCCAGTGAACCAATCTTCCATTCGTGCCAGTAGCTTTCCTGTAATACCATGAGTTGTGATCTTGTTTGGCAGGCTCATGTGCAGCAAGTCGTTAAAACCATCTGGAAATCCAAGAGAACAACATCCATCGCCTCACCGCCTCAACATTTCAGAAAAGTTCGGATGAGTATATGGATAGGAGGGAATGGATGACTCTTGTCCCGTTAGAAGTTGCTGGAACTAGGCAGATTGATGGCTTGGCACAGCCTAGACTGGCCGAATGGCATTTTCCTGTGTTGTAATGTTCCATGACTCTAATGCCTTCACAAACTCTTCAACTACCTCTTTCTGGACAATGGGGTGTACATCATCTGGTCCAGGAGTCATATCTACCTCCAGGCGTGCCAGCTTCCAAAGCACATTTTCTCATTAGTAACGGCATCGACACTCACTTCTGTCCAGGGTACTCTTGGACTATTGGCTTTTTTGAAAAAAAGATGATAAGTCAGAGTAAGAAGAGTAGTGGGGCAGGTGAGGAAGAATAACAAGGAGGTACTTCATCGGTGAAACTGGGAGATGGGGAGGGTTGTTAATTTAAAAAAAATCCTCCTCAGGATATTTTTTTCTTAACGAAACCAGAATTGAGCACTGCATGCCGGCGTGTTTAAAACTAATACAAAATACTCACCACTAAACTTAAATGAGAGCACAATCCAAAAACATGAAGAAATGGTCACTATCGAACATCAAATGAACCACTCATGTCTGTTCATAGACGACATCCCAGCGATTTGAGCACACAATTTCCTGGCAAACTGAGACATGAGTGTGTTATACCAGCTTGAGCTAAGAAACAAGTAAAATATAATAATAATAATTATTAAAGGCTGACAAACCCTGTATAGACAGTCGATCGCTCCATCACAATCAAAGGTAGAAGAATTAATTAAATAGTAGAACTATATTCTGAAGATATAAACATTAACTTTAGACAAGATAAGTGCAGAGCAAAATTATGAAAATTGCAATAGAGCTGGTAGGAAATGACACAGATCAGCAAGAAAAAGCTGTTCACCCTCTCAACTCCAGATCCATTGATGTGAATAGGGTTTAGCCCGTCTCCATTCCTCCTGTAATCAACAACCAGCTCCTTTGTTTTTGCGACATTGAGGGATAGATTGTTTACTTGATGACACTGTGTCAGAGAGATAACTTTTTCCCTGTCGGCCACTTCGTTATTTTTTAAAATTAGTCCAATCAATACAGTATCATCGGCAAATTTAATTAACAGATTGGAGCTGTGGGTGGCGATACAGTCATCGGTATACAGGGAGTAAGGAGGGGACTCAGTACATGGCCCTGAGTGGCTCCTGTGTTAAACGTCAGAGGCGTGGAGCTGAGGGAGCCCATTCTTACAACCGGCTGGCGATCTGAAGGACAGGGTCAAGGACGAGATCTCTGAGCTTCCTGTCGAGCCTGGGGGGAATTATGGTGTTGAATACTGAACTGTAGTCCAAGAATAATATTCTCACATGAGCATCCTTTTTCTCCAGATGTGTAAGGACGGTGTGTAGAGCAGTGGCCATTGCACTGTCTGTGGATCGGTTGTGTCGGTAGACAAATCATAAGGGGTACAGCACCCTCCTTTCGTAAAAGGGTTACATACACTAATCACACAGGCCCGTGTCATTCACCAAGTAATCTCAATGCCCCGCTGCGTCCCCGCAACCTCGTGTCATTCCCCATAACCATCCCATTGCCCCACTCTCTGCCCACAACCCGTGTCACTTCCCAAATTTATTAACAGTGTAAGTGGAGTTACGATGATATTAAGCTGGAACATCAAAGCATGAATCAGGAAAGTATATGTCCTGGAAAATACACACCGGAAATGTGAATATATTTAAGGCTGTACTTACATGGGGTTCTGGATATGCTTGCCCCATTCAGACAGGGGAAGGACTGCAGGGTGAAGGAACCATGGTTGACAAGAGATGTGAAACATCTGGTCAAGAGGAAGAAAGAAGATTTAGGAAGCTGACCTCATGATTAGAAAGCAAGGATCAGACGTGACTGTAGATTTACAAAGTAGCCGAGGACAAACTGAAGAATGAAATTAGGACAACTAGAAGCGTCTACAGAAGGTCCGTAGTAACTTTAAGGAAAACACTAAGCCTTTCTAGATGTATGTGAAGAAAAAGATGACTAGTGTGTTTGTAGGACCGGTCGGGGACAGAAAGTGAAACAAGCTCCTTAAGTCAGGGGAAGAAGAGCAGATCCTTAATGAAGTGTGCAGTTCAGTGTTCTCCAGTGAGAGGGACATTTGTGAGGAGAGCGTTAAACAGGCCGATATGCGACAGCATACCGAGGTTAAGAGAGAGAATGCATTGTAACTTTTGGAAAAAAAACGCATTAGGATAGGTAAGTCCTCGTGTATTCGGGAGAAACCCTGGGTGACTGCGGGAAGCGGTGAGTCCTACTTCAGTGACGGGCAAATTATTGGAGAACATTCTTAGAAACAGGATTTACGAGAATTTCCAGAAGCAATAACTGATTTGGGAGAATCAGTGTGGCTTTGTGAGGAGCAGATCATCTCTCACGACCCTGGAGCAATTCTATGAAGACGTGACGGTCATCCTTCGGTTAAACATGGTTGGACCTTTCAGAAAGTTAGAAAACTTGGTACCCTGAAAAAGTTGGCTTGAGGATTCAGGACTGACACCCAAGAAGGCAGAGGATAATTGTAGGTCGAGCGTTTCCTCCCTGGATGTTGGTGCCAGTGGTGTCCTGTGAGATCTGTTCTGATAACCCCGGATTTTTGTGCTTTAAAAATGATGTGAATAAGGAAGTGGAAAGGTGAGTTATTGTATTTTCAATGATGTGGAAGTTGGTGGAATTATGGATAGTATAGAAGATAGTCAGAGTTTACAACAGGACAGTGACAGGACGCAGAGCAGCGCTGGGAAGTTACAGATGGAGTTCAACCCGGAACTTTACGAAGTGATTCACTTTGGAAGGATGAATTTGAAGGCAGAGGTGATACTTTCTCGAGTCAACAGAGGGTCGCACATTAGTACGAGTTCCACAATGAAAACAGAGCGGTGTGTCTCTCTCCAATAAGCCGAGGGCGCTCATCGGTACGAGAACCACAATCGGCACGGACCGGTGCACTGCAGGAGCAGAAGCAAGTGTGATTGACAGGTTCTGCACATACTTATAGTGACTCTCGAAAGGCAATATACCTGACAGTAAATCAGGAGAAAAAAAAGACAACTTCGTGGCAAATGATACAACAGCCTGAGAACCTGCGGATAGTTCATAGATTTTGCTTACTATATTTGTTCAAAAAGAGAATGGATGGAGAAATAGTGGTAGAATTGTGGCAGGTTTGCGAATATCTTTCAAGTTAAATAGACTGCATGGCACGTCAAGAGTGTGGGGTGTCAGGTCATTGACTGGCAGAGGTCAGGTTCCTGCCAAACGCCCCATGTGTGCGCTGGAAAACATGCTCTTCAAACTGTCCGCAGCCCTCGTTAATTTCCCGAGTACTCGTTCCCTTTTTGACCACAGGTCTCTGGAATATCGCTGTGGATCTTTCAAAGTGTTTGGAGGAATATGTATAGTGTATTTTATTGTAACACATGTCAGCTGTCACTGTGATTTCCATCACTCTAACCGCCCGGAATGAGTGGAACGAACGAAAAGATGAACGGAAGTTTCCCTTTAATAAAGAAGTGTTCTCCATTTCACCCGCCAGAACAAACTCCTTCTCTCAATTTCAGTAGCGAATGTGCACGGTCAAATATAACAAAATAAATTGACTTCAAGATGAATGCCTGCTTTAAAGCAACAATCATATAAAAATATGCTGCTTAAATAGCTGAAGCCAGGTGTCATGGAAAATAACAGGGAAAAATACATCATATTTTGCTTTAAAGTAATAGACTCCCTTGAGGAGTCAAATTCATGACACGTGGACAGAGTGAGTATAAATAGTTTAAGAAAAGTGTTTGTTGCATTTGGTTGTCACTAATGTCCCTGACGTGATCGCCACGCTAATTGCCTTAGTGGAATTGCTCTCACCTCAATAAAAGTCTGCTAAACCGATCACCAGTCCATCTGAGCAGCTGAAACGTTCCGTACAACTGAACGCTGCTTCTGACGGAATATGGGATATGCGGCGATTTACTACATCGCAGCCATTTTCTATCCCACACTTGTAGCGGTTGGTGTCCCCGGTAAGATGCCGGTGTTGGTTACTTTATGTATGGTGCCGTCGTTACTCTGCCGCGGATTCCGCACTGTTACTAAGCACAGATGCTACTATCGGCTGAAACGTGTTTCCGGAGTGGAGGATTCAAGCATGCAATGGTTTCAATTTCTCTTTTTTATAATTCGATCTCACAGTTTTCTTCTTTTCTCAATTAAGTTGGTGTCGATATTGACATTGTTTCATAATTTCACCTCGCTAGGCTTTCTGAAGTGATGCCGGTCTCTGCTTTTCTAGGTCCGAGTCTCTATCATTGCAGACACATCGACCTTATAAGAATGTGACAGTTTATTTAAATGACGGTCCAGTCTATTTCGACACGTGGGTCTGTTCTTCTGTAAGAGTAAATGAGAACTCGTGCTTTGCATCTCCTTGATTCCACTTTGTCACCACTACAAATAATCCCGTCTGTTTTTTCTCCTCTAATAAAGGAAATGGTGTTGTTTACTGTGGCGATCGACTGTTCTCCCGGGCATCTGGTTGTTTTATTTCATTTGCATACTTTGATCGATGAGATTTTTCTTTTGTCAATTACGTTCGTGCCGATATTGGCATTGTTTCATAATTTCACCTTGCTAGGCTTTCTTAAGTGATGCTGGTCTCTGCTTTTCTGGGTCCCAGTTTCTATCAGTGCCGACACTTCGACCTTATAACAACGTGGCAGCTTATTTAAATAATGGTCCAGTCTACTTTCAACACGTAGATCTGTTCTTACATAAGTCAGTAAATGATAAATTGTGTTTTCTATCTCTTGATTCCACTTTGTCACCGCTGCAAACAATCCCTTCAACTGTTTCGCCCCTTATAATGGAAATGATATTGTTCACTAGGACGATGGTCCGTTCACCGGTACGTGAGTCGTGAACCTCTGATGCCTCGCTCTAAACTGTCGGTAGGTCGCCAATCCACTGACACTCACATCCGTCATTGTCCTCCAGCCGGAGTGCAGCGACCGAGACCGCACACACTGGACTCCCGTTTTCCACTTCCAAACAGACATGGGGGCATTCAGAGAGTTGCTACTGACGATATTTCTATTTTGCTTTTAAATTTATTGTAGTTAATTTAACGGCGATTGTGATCCTATCTCGGGGAAAATGCGGACTCTCCAAATGCATCACCCGTTACCTGGTTGGAATGGCGACAGCGGATCTACTGGTGGTTGTCTTTGCTGCTTTAGTGGAACAGACCAACAATATCTACATTTATTCCAGATCCCTGCTCATCACTCCTGTATGCACTCTGACACTTATATTTCGGGCTGTAACGACGGACTGTTCTGTTTGGTTTACGGTCAGTTTTACCTTCGATCGCTTCATCGCAATATGTTGCCGAAAGCTGCGGGACCGATACTGCATCGAGAGAACAGCAACGGGGGTTATCGTGACCGTGGTTATAGTGAGCTGCGGGAGAAGCGCCCCGTTATACTTTGCCATTGAACCTTACGTCATCATTGACAACACGCCGTGGCGGTGCACCCGCACATATGAATACGCTACTTCACCCGTGTGGAGAGGATACGCATTACTGGACAGTATTTTAACACCATTGATACCAATCGGTTTAACCCTGGTGTTTAACGGATTAACCGTAAGGCATATCGTTGTGGCAAATAGAGTCCGCAGAAGGCTTCGGCACAGCAGCGACAATCAGAAAGATGCCGAGGTGGAAAAACGCAGAAAATCGATGATTTTGTTGTTTTCTATATCAGCTAATTTCATATTATTGTGGATGCCCAGTGTAGCGCATTCCCTGAAATGGCAAGTGCAAAACTATTTTTACCAGGACAGATATTTGAGTTCTCCGGTATATATCCTACAACAATTTGGGTTCATGTTACAGTTTCTCAGCATGTGCACCAATACCTGTATCTATACACTGACACAGAGGAAATTCAGAGAAGAGCTGAGGAATGGAATGAAGTATGTGTTTACATTAAATGGTCATCTGTGTAGATAACGCTCGTGTCTAATGACAATTCAGCGGAGTTTTCAAATAAAGCCGTTTTACAATTAGCAGGTTTGTCAAATATGTCATTAATTCAAACAATCATATGTCTGGTCACCCGAAATTGCAGAATTGGCGGAAGATTGCTGACTTCATACAGTTCAGGTAGGTAGCAATACAAACAGTCATTGCTGCTGGTCTGATTGTCACTTTGGTTGAAGTATGTTCCAAATTATCACAGACACTCGACTGTCAGAAGGGCAGGGATGGCTTCAGGGTTTTCCGGGTTTTAGATGTGGAAAAATAGACAGGGTCGGGTAAGAGAGTGTAAAGGGAGTGCGATGGGAAAACAGGGATAGTATCACAGCTGCAGAAAGGGAGGAAAACATGGAGCTTTCGTTTGTTAATAGACTGGGAGACGAATACAAAAACATGATCACTCCATTTGGAGTATTCTATGCAGCCGCCCATCTAACAACAAAAAACCTGCAACGGGAACAGTGAGGAACCGATCGGGAAGCGGGACTTGGACATTTGCCATGTTATTGTCACGAGTAAATTAAACTTCCATAATATTCGTTGGCATCTCCCCCGTGTAAAATGTTTAGGTATGGCATAATTTCTCAGTTGTGTCCAGGAAGGATTCATGTCACTATATGTAGACAGGCGTACTAACGACCAGTCCGTACCGGATCTAATATTAGAAAAGGAAACGGGTCAGGTGACAGACCTCTTGCTGGGTCAGCATTTCAGAACGATAGGACAGAACTCCCCTCCATTTACCTTGCCCAGGGATAGGACCAGAAAGTATGGTATGTGTTTAATTGGCGGTCAACTCCAGCTGCCTGGCTGGAGTTTAGGAAAGTACATTGGGAAATGATGCACTCAGGGCATTCCGCAACAGGCATGTGGGGATTGCTTAGGGAGTACTTCAGCACTCCATGTTGTGCCCCATGTAATCCTTAAAAACAGTACTAAACCCACATTACGCAATAACCATTTTTCTTTCATCTATATGCCTGTCCAAGAGGATCTTAAATACCCCTAATGTTTTAGCCTCCACCACCATCGCTGGCAAGTCATTCCAGGCACTCACAACCCTGTGTGTAAAAAACTTACCCCTGATGTCTCCCCAAACCTCCCTCCCTTAATTTTGTACATATGCCCTCTGATGTTTGCTATTGGTGCCCTGGGAAACAGGTACTGAGTATCCACCCTATCTATGCCTCTCATAATCTTGTAGACCTCTATCAAGTACCCTCTCGTTCTTCTATGCTCCAAAGAGAAAAGTCCCAGCTCTGCTAACCTTGCTTCATATGACTTGTTCTCCAAACTGGGCAACATCCTGGTAAATCTCCTCTGCACTCTCTCTATAGCTTCCACATCCTTCCTATAAAGAGGTGACCAGAATTGAACACAATGCTCTAAGTGCGGTCTCACCAGAGATTTGTACAGTTGCAACATGACCTCTCTACTCTTGAACCCAATCCCATTGTTAATGAAGTCTAGCATCCCATAGACCTTCTTAACCACCCTATCAACCTGTGCAGCGACCTTGAAGGATGTATGGATTTGAATCCCAAGGTTTCCATTGTTCATCCACACTCTTAAGTAACTGACCATTAATCCTGTACTCAGTCTTCTGGTTTGTCCTTCCAAAAGGCATCATCTCACTCTTCTCCGAACTGAACTCCATCTGCCATTTTTCTGCACAACTCTGCAGCCTGTCTATATCCTCTTGTAACCTTCGACAACCTACAGCTCCATCCACAACTCCTCCAAACTTCCTGTCATCCGCAAACTTACTCACCCATCCTTCCGCCTCTACATCCAGGTCATTTATAAAAATCACAAATAGCTGGGGTCCCAGGACAGATCCCTGCGACACTCCACTAGTCACCGACCTCCAGGCAGAATACTTTCCTTCCACAACTACCCTATGCTTTCTTCCTTTAAGCCAATTTTTAAAAAATCCAAATAACCAAGTTTCCACTGATCCCATGCCTCATGACTTTCCGGATGAGTCTCTCATGAGGATGCGGGGATTGTTTAGGGAGCACTGACACGGGGTTCAGTGACCCAGGGAAAGGACGACGGTGTAAAGTAACCCTGGGAGACAAGAAAGTTGGAACAACACGTCAAGAGGAAGAAAGAACGATACATACAGAACAGAAAGAAAGGATCAGGTAAGGCTACGGCGAGTCACAATGTAGACAGGAAGGAACTTAACAATTGACTTAAAAGAGTGATAGGGGGATTTGAGAAGTCCTTGACGATTTGCACTGTGAAGAACAGGAGGAGACTGGGGAGAGTGTGGGCAGATCAGAGGTAAAAGTCGAAAACCTGTGTCTGGAGTCCAAGGAGGAGGTGAAGCTCCTCACTGAATACATTGATCAATGTGAACACAGTGTAAAAAGGCAGATATGCTCGAACATGCCGACGCTGAAAAGGGGATGCGCTGGAAACTTGGAAAACATTGTGATAGATGATTCCCCTATAACGGAAGGGTTATAGTCCAGGTAATAGATGATTCCCCGATGCTGGAAGGGATATAGTACAGGTAATTTTGGAAGGCGAGCTCAGATATTGCTGAGCTTTTGGACAGGATGTTTGTGTCTTCGCTGGTCACAGAAGTAGAACTAGATGATTGGAGGGTGGAAAATGTTATTCATTTGTTGACGAAAGATAGCAAGGATAGTATTTGAAATGATAGACCCGGGAGTCTTACATCAGTAGTGGGTAAATTTCTGGAGAGGATTATTGACGAAGGAACTTATGAGTATTTAGAGAAATGTAGCCTGGCTACGGGGAGACAACATGGCTTGTTGCCCTTTATGAGCCAGATTGAATTATTTGAAAAAGTGAAAATAAAACAAACAGAAGAATCAGAACAGTCGATGTGGGGGCATTAATCATGGTCAGGCGTTTGATCAGTTCCCCGAAGTAGACTCATTCAGAAAGTCAGGAGGCATGGGATCCAGGGCAACCGGGCTGCCTTGATTCAGAATTGGTATCCTAACAGAAGGCAGATGATGTAGTAGACCATATATGTCAAAGTCAAGGCCCGCGGGCCAAATCCGACCCGCGGTGGAATTATCTTTGGCCCGCGAGATAATATCTAATTACTATTAAAGCTGGCCCCAGTAATCGAAGCGCCTATGGCGTATGATATGGCTAATGCTGAGTTTATTCAGGTACCAGGTTTTCAGGGTTTTTAGTGTTTATTCGGCAGTCTTCCTCGGCAGTCTTCTTCATAAGAAACGGAATTTGTAAAGTGAAACACTTTGTAGTTATAGCAGAGACTGAGACACATGAGAGCAGGCTGAAAAAACGGAGGCAACAAAAGCTGCGTTCGCACGCGTCCGACTGATCCGGCCCGCATGAAGCTGCATTTTGCTCAATCCGGCCCGTGACCTAAAATGAGTTTGACACACCTGAAGGCAGACAGTCAGACAGCCTTAGGAAACCATTGTACAGAAACAGCGTCTTCAGCCCGTCCAGTCAGTGAGGAATTATTTACATTGCCACCTCCCATCGACCTCACCAGGACCGTGGCCATCCATATCCCTCACATCCATGTACTTCTGCAATCATCACTTAAACGTTGACATTGGAATCTCAATTACCATTTGCGTTGTTCGCACTGCCTAGACTCTGTCGACCCTCTGAGTGAAGAAGTTTCCCCTCATGTTTCCCTTAAACATTTCACATTTCACCCTTTACGCATGATCTCCAGTTTTATTCTCGCTTAACATCAGTGCAGAAAGCTCGCTTGCATTTACACTCTCTATACACCTCATAATGTTGTATACCTCCATCAAATCTCCCCTCAGTCCACTACCCGCTCGGGAATAAAGTGTTGACAAATGTGATCTTACCTTTTAATTCAAAACATTCTTTCCCTTCAATAGCCGTATAGATTTTTTTCTGCATTCTTTCAATCTTACTTGCATCTTTCCTGCAGGCAGATGAGCCCAACCGCACACAATATTCCAAATTCGGCCCCACAGCAACATAACATCCCAACTCCTGTACTCAGTGCTTTGGTCCAGGAGAGCCGACGTGCAAAAAGCTGTTTTTACCACCCTGTGTAACTTCATTGAATTACGGACCTGCGTTCCCAGATTCGTCGGTTCTATCGTACTCCTCAGTGCCCTATTTCTCATTGTGTCAGACCAACCCTGGCTCGCCCCCCAGAGTTGTGTATGTTAAATGCGATCTGACATTTTCCGACCCATTTTTCCAGCTGTCCCAGATACCGTTTCATATTCCGGTACTCTTCCTCGCTGTCGACTACACTCAGCAATGTTGTTGTCATCAGCAAAGCTAACGACATTATTACCAAGATCGTTGATATGGATTTACAAACAACTACGGGCACAGCGACGATCCCTGGGGCACTCCACTCATCACAGGTGCCCAGTCAGAGAGACAACCATGCATTACCACACTCTAGCTTTCCCAAAATAGCCAAGCGAATCCAATTTACTACCTCATCATGAAAGCCAAACGACTGAACCTCCTCGAGCATCCTCCCCTACGGAACCTTGAGAAATTCCTTGTTGAAGTCCCTGTTAGACGGCATCCACTGCCTTGCCTTTCACACCATTCCTGGTAACTACCTCGTAAAGCTCTGAGAGATTGGTTAGACATGACCTACCACGCACTGGTCCATGCTGACTATCGCTAATATTCCTGTCTGCCCAGATACTTCCCTTCATACCCCATGACCAGCGTAGTCCAAACACCGAGGACAATTCCTCATTACGTAGTACGTGACGTGTCCCTTCCAAGCAAAACCATTAATATCACCCAGCGGTCGGCACTCACATTTCTGGCCTCTTGTTGTTAAATTCTCCTGCAGTATTATCAGACGCATTGAGAGTAATCTGGAAAAGGAAGGCGTCGTAGCTTTAAATAATTAATCGTTTGGACTTAAATAGTGAGATACTGTACCTAGATAGAGCATAGAGCATAGAATGATTCATACGAGAGGACATGATTTGAGAGTTAGGGGGCAAAAGTTTAAGGGTAACACGAGGGGGTATTTCTTTACTCAGAGAGTGATAGCTGTGTGGAATGAGCTTCCTGTAGAAGTAGTAGAGGCCAGTTCAGTTGTGTCATTTAAGGCAAAATTGGATAGGTATATGGACAGGAAAGGAGTGGAGGGTTATGGGCTGAGTGCGGGTAGGTGGGACTAGGTGAGATTAAGAGTTCGGCACGGGCTAGGAGGGCCGGAATGGCCTGTTTCCGTGCTGTGATTGTTATATGGTTATATGGTTATGTATGTGTATTACAGCACACTACAGCCCATCGTCTCACGAGGTTCTGATAACTTTTCAACTAATTTAAGTTCAAACTAACACATCTCCCTTCATCTGAATCAGGATCAGAACCAGATTTAATATCATCGGGGTATGTGGTGAAATTTGTTAACTTTACAGTGCAATTAAATAAATTTAGAGGAAAAAAAAACCTGAGTTGCTGGCGGCGGCGGGGAAGAAGCTGTTCCTGATTCACTGAGCGTGAGCTTTCACGCTTCTGTATCTCCATCCCGATGGTAACACCGTGCAGAGGATGGGACTTGTTGGTGGACAGCTTGTATGGGTGAATCACCCCTTGTAATAATGGTCAGCGAGGTACAGAGAATCCGTACTTACCAACAAGTAACTTTTATTATTTCAATTATAAAACACGTAGGTTCAGACGTCATCTTCACTCCAAGACACTCCATGAACAGTCAATGAAGAGAAAAGGTAATACCCGGGAAAGGAGTCGACTCTGGCCAGAGAGAAGAGAGAGAGGGACAAGGGAGAAAGTGACTGGGACAGAGACTGGTGAGGTAGCGAGAGGAAGAGGAAGGTAGATAAAGACCAGGGGGAGGGAGGGCGAGGAAGTCGAGGGAACTGGTGTGACGAGAGATCGGGGATTCGTGAAAGATTTTCGATGGGGAGAGAGATCGGAGTCGGGTGTTTGGTGTCGGTAGAAAGCGGGAGGGGGATAGACGGGAGAGAGATGACGTGCGAGGTGATGCACTTTTTAGGCTCAAGTAAGAGCGGGATGTCTACATTATTGATAAGGATTTAGGAAAGTTGAGGTTTGTTTATAAATCCAAAGATCCACGATGGCACTGGCGATACACGCGACGTATTGCTGACAGCTCGCAAAATGTCTAGATTTATATCTGCTGAACCATTGTCGCTGCAATGTGAAACCCCTAATTTCCCTTTAAGAAACGTACTGTTGAGCTGTCTAAATTAATCGGCAGTTTAACGAGCTGCTGAAGGACCAGATGGACTTGACTCCGGGAATGCAGGTGCGGCACCTTTCAGCGATCAGCGAAGGTCAGCCATTACCATTGCCGGAAAAGAAGTCGGTTCGGATCACTTCAAGCCAGACTAAATCGATGGGCTACGAAGAGTCCTTTACCCAGCATCTTCTTAGCCAAAGGCGAATTACTTGAAAACACAATACATTACGTAAGCACAACATTGCAGTTTCGGAGGAAAATGAGGGACTGCTGTCTTCTCTGTTTCATGGAGACATGGCTCAGTTCGGTGGAACAGCCGTATGGCTTCTCAATCCACCGTTCGGACAAGATAGGAAGGTATTATTGTGGTGCTGGTGGGTGGGCGGGGGGTGGAACGGCGGTGTTGTTTTGTGATAAATTCTTCATGCTCTCCGTATATAGCGGTCTTGCCGCACCCTTGTTCTCCCAATCACAACATCCAATGATTGAGTTCTGTCGGTGCTGCTACCAAGAGGTTCTCCTCATTGATCCGGACAGCACTTCACATACCGCCAGAGCAGATGTTAAGCAAGCATACCATGTACTGAGTGCCGCGAACAGCAAACAAGGAACTGCCTACCCTGAGGACTTTCAAATCATTGCAGGGGTTTCTATCAGGGTTATTTAATGAATTCTAAGCTCATTTGTCATCAGCGCGTCATCCTCAGTACCGGGGCTCCCACACACTCGACCACTGCTAGAGTACGATCAGGAAAGCCTACCATTCTACCCTCAGAACATATTTCGGGCATTATGAACGTCTGGTTTTCTTTCTCCTACCTCCACCCAGGTGGAGGATAAGGAACAAGACAACAGATGTATCGACAACAATGTCGCGGGAATCGGAAGGCCGACTACTGAACTGCTTCGAGGCGATAGACGGAAACAAGAATGACCGAGGGCTCATAGGAGAAAATGAATGTCACCATCTTCATAAAAACACTGGACAACGAGTGTTTCCCACTGATTAATTCAGAGTCCAGAGTGTTCTTTAACCAGAAGCACTGGGTAAAGAAGAGATCTGCAAAGTGCTGAGCAGTAGATAGGTGGCAATATTTATCACATTTATTCATTATTATTATTTATCTGCAAGTTTTGTTTTACATTTTGCTGGGTTTGATAGTTGTCTATTGCTGTAGGCAGTGTTTCGTCAGATTCCCTGATGGTCTAGTGGTTAGGATTCGGCGCTCTCACCGCCGCGGCCCGGGTTCGATTCCCGGTCAGGGAATTGAAATATTGCCTGCTGTAATTTAATCAGACACACATACTTTATTGATCCCGAAGGAAATTTGGTTTCGTTGCAGTCGCACCAACCAAGAATAGTGTAGAAATATAGCAATATAAATCCATGAATGATTAAATAATAATAGGTAAATTATGCTAAGTGGAAATTAGTCCAGGACCAGACTATTGGCTCAGGGTGTCTGACATTCCGAGGGAGGAGCTGTAAAGTCTGACGGCCACAGTCAGGGATGACTTCCTATGACGCTCGGTGTTGCATCTCGGTGGAATGACTCTCTGGCTGAATGTACTCCTGTGCATAACCAGTACATTATGGATTGGATGGGAGACATTGTCCAAGATGGCATGCATCCTCTTTTCAGACACCACCGTCAGAGAGTTCATTTCCACCCCCACGACATCACTGGCCTTGCGAATGAGTTTGCTGATTCAGTTGGTGTCAGCTACCCTCAGCCTGCTGCCCCTGCACACAACAGCAAACATGATAGCCGTGGCCACCGCAGCCTCGTAGAACATCCTCAGCATCGTCCAGCAGATGTTAAAGGACCTCAGTCTGCTCAGGAAATAGAGACAGATCTGACCCTTCGTGTAGACAGCCTCAGTGTTCTTTGACCAGTCCAGTCTGTTGTCATTTCGTATCCCCAGGTATTTGCAATCCTCCTTCATGTCCACACTGACCCCTTGGGTGGAAACAGAGGTCACCGGTGCCTTAGCCCTCCTCTGGTCCATCACCAGCTCCTTAGTCTTTTTCACATGAAGCTGCAAATGATTCAGCTGACACCATGTGACAAAGTTTCCCACCGTAGCCCTGTACTCAACCTCATCTCCCTTGATGATGCATCCAACTATGGCAGAGTCATCAGAAAACTTCTGAAGATGGCAAGACTCTGTGTTGTAGTTGAAGTCCGAGGTGTAGATGGTGAAGAGAAAGGGAGGCAGGACAGTCACCTGTGGAGCCCTAGTGCTGCTGACCATTCTGTCTGACAAACAGTGTTGCAAGTGGACGAACTGTGGTCTGCCAGTCAGGTAATGAATAATCCATGACACCAAGGAAGCATCCAGCTGCATCACTGTCAGATTCTCACCCAGTAGAGCAGGGCGGATGGTGTTGAACGCACTGGAGAAGTCAAAAAACATGACCCTTCCTCACCGTGCTCGCCGGCTTGTCCAGATGGGCGTAGACACGGTTCAGTAAGTAGACGATGGCATCCTCAACACCTAGTTGGGGCTGGTAGGCGAACTAGATAATGTGTTTATTTTGAATTATCGTGTGTATTAACTTGCTGCCACAACAACCCCATTCCTGTCTGTGCTTCACCTGCATCCGCCTGATTCAGCAACGTAAGACCACAAAGTATAGGAAAGAATTAGGCCTTTTGGCCCATCGGGTTTGCTTCGACATTTCCTCTCAGCCCCATTCTCCTGCTTTCTACTGGTATAATTTCATGCCCTGATCAATCAAGAATCTATCGATCTCTGACAAATATACAAAGAGACTCGGACTCCACAGGGGCCTGTGGCAACGAATCCGACAGATTCGCCACTCGCTGGCTGAACAACCCACTCCTCATCTCTCTTCTAAAAGGATGCTCCTCTATCTCGCGGCTGCGTCCTTTGGTCTTAGATTCTCCCACCATAGGAAACATCCTCTCAACATCCGCCCTGTCAAGGCCTTTCACCATTCGATAGCTTCCAATGAGGTCCCGCGCATCCAGTGAATGCAGGCCCGGCGCCATCAAACGCTCTTCATATCACTAGCCATTCAATCCCAGCATCATTCCTCTGAATCTCCTTTAAACCCTCTCCAGCTTCAGCCATACTCTCTCAGGTAAGGGAACTAAACCTGCTCACATTACTCCAAGCGAGGCCTCGCCAGTTCTTTATAAAGTCTCTGAATCACATCCTTGCTTTATATTCCAGTCCTCTTGAAATGAATGCGAGCATCGCACTTGCCTTCCTCATCACAGACTCAACCTGCAAATTAACCTTTGGTCATTATGGTGCCGGTGTGTACGTCACAATGGGAGGCCTGTACACGGACTCCCGAGGCTCAGCGTCTCAGTCTTCTTGTTAGCATTTTCTCTCCTCTTAGAAATTCTGCTTCTTCATTGCTGATATCAAAGTGTGTGACGAAATATTTCCATGCACTGCATTCAATCTGCCACTTCTTTGCCCATTCACCAACCTTCTGTAGCCTCTCTAACTCCGAGAAGGACTTCCTGCTCTTTTCGCTCTGAAAAATCTGCATATTTGCGGTGTGATACCAAAAGTCGCCCATATCGAGCTGACTACCACACATCCTCACTTGCACCCGCCCAACTCTTGCCCATTTCTTAACTCCCCATACGGGTCATCTGCTCTCCACGTTTAGCTCAGCGTCAGTGTGTGGATCGGAAATGTGTACTATCTCTCTCCGCCCGCAAATGCTGCCTGACCCGCTGTCCACTGTTCCTGCAGCGATTCGGTATTTGTTCTGTATGATACTTGTTAGACAAGGAGAACATGACTTTGAGAAAAATATCGCAGGTGCAATCTCAATAAAGCTGGAAATAACTGTGCGAGGTCTTACAGACAATAACTTGCAATCGATACAATGTAGATTTGATCTTCTTCACTCCTCACTGCACCTCAATCCACTCAGAGATGCTGTCTCTCTGTAGAAGAGGGTGAACATACATTTCCCATATTGGACTCTGGTCCTACTCACTCAGTTTGCCGACATCACCTTGACTCATCTGCCCGGGGTCATCACTGCTCAAATCTCAGTGAGTATTGTCAGGTCCAGTCGGGTTTATTGCCGTGTGCACAGGGACGGTGAGGGACAGGTACAATGAAACACTTGCAGCGTCATTGCAGGCTCGAAAAGACAGACAGTACGCAGAACATAAATTGTACAATTCTGCATCATGAACAAACGGTAGATATAAATCTTGTGCCAGTTTCAGACTTGGAAATGATTCCTCAGGCAAACTGATGACATAGATTGCCAACTATTATATCCACGGGGGAGCATCCAGGCCCAAGAAAGGCCTGTTTATTCCTTTTCTTTAAGCAGACAGACAACAGAATGAAGGGCGAGTCTCTAGTCCTCTTCAGCCAGACCTGGCATCCAATAAGATCAGGCTGGCCCAGACTTTTTCTCAATCCTCCCCCACCCCATACCGCAGTTGCGAGTCAAAAATCGGTCGGTGTCCTCCAGCAAATCTTCTACCGTCTCCCCAGGTGAGAGGAGATAAACTTCTGTCGCCCGCCTTTATTTCGACGCCCTGACAGCGCCCCCAGCTTCGATCAGAAGCATATGGATATGAATGTTATATAATGGGACATTGTTCTGAGTTTTGCTCAGTATTGACGGGACTTTGGGGAGGTAGAAGCAGTCAGAGTCTGTGGGAGGGAACAACTCCTGGGTGAAACCCTTTCCGCAATTGGATAACACATTGGATTGACATCTGCATACACGAATGGGAGCTAGGTAGGTTGCACGTCATTTGACGAGATTGGTTGATGTCGGACCATTAAACCGCGTCACTGACAATTGGCGAGGGTGATTTTGACGGAAGGTCAGCAAACCGATTTGTCTATGGCAATAGGCGGGATCGCTCACTAGACAAGAGAGCAATGGGGAGTCTGTACAGTGAGTGATATGAAACGGCGAAAGCTTTTCGCGTTCGGCGACCGTGCTGCCCACTTCAGCGAATCAGTCATAATCTCAATCTCCCCTCTCCCAGCCGCGGCTGAACAACATTTCTTATTGAATATGGAAATATTTTTCAAAGTTGACAATTCAAGTGTTTTCCGCTAACCGAAATTTCACATGGTGGTCGTGTCTTAACGGAGCACTGAACCAAAGTCCAGGAACAGATTTGTTTAAAAAACAGCTACTCCTTCATGTCATATTACCTATTCGCCCCGACATCTCAGCACCAGTTTACACCTACTCCCCTGCGCCCCAACCTAGCTGTCTTGTAAAGGAAAATCTATAAACGTCCCACTGCACTAAGTTTAGTCCTTTCACTAAACACGAATACTGATAGCTAACCGTTCGCTTCAGCCTGTGAGGAAAGTGTGGGAATAAGGAGCAAAGGAAGATGTGGAGGGAGAGAGAGAGAGAGAGAGAGAGAGAGAGAGAGAGAGAGAGAGAGAGAGAGAGAGAGAGAGAGAGAGAGAGAGAGAGAGAGAGAGAGAGAGAGAGAGAGAGAGAGAGAGAGAGCGAGAGAGAGAGAGAGAGAGAGAGAGAGCATGCGCGTTCGTGTGCGTGTATGCGTTTGATGGAGAGATATAGAAAGAGCGGGACATGGAAGTGAGGCAGGAGAGACAGTCACATCGTAGACAGGACAAGAGAGATCAACAGGGGAATTTGAAAAGCAGCTAGAGAAAGAAAGTTACGGCAATTTACCAATTTCATGTTCACTTTCAGCCATTTTTTTCCTCGCAGTGTTTTCTTGACCACCAGAGTAACTCACCTCACCGACAAAGCGAAGTGGATCTTTCCGCCCCTTCGTTTGAACTCGAACGCTGCAGGGCGTAAGTATTATCACCATTTGGACTGAGGAGGAGAAATGGTTCATGTGTTTACAGATTGCCCTTCAACAGAGGGATGAACAGACGGCGCACGTTATACATATTGACGCCGTTCTCCCAGTTTCTTCAATTATAAAGGCAATTAACATTAAATTAGCGCCATTAATTCTTAGAATTCCTAAGTTAATTCTGACTTGGATGCAAGGATTCTGCTCCGAGCGATAAATTGTCCTCTGTCTAACTTAAGGAAGTACGTTGGTGAACGAAGCGAGGCACTCAGCATCCGTACAGTTGTAGAACACACCGGCATCAATCGTCCTGTTTCTACTCATAATATATTGTTAGACACTCGGTTGCAAAATAAAAATATCGTAGCTAAATAAACTCATCTCGATTTGGCTGGTTTCCACCCGTCCCCACCCATCAGCAAGTACATTTTTCACTGCGCTTGTGTGTACACGTAGATGTGCACATAAATATAAATTTGAGTTCACATTGAAGTAATCACCAATTGCGTATGATGCATGATCCCCTCGGTTAGATCCCTCACCAGATACAGATGAATTGAGTCACTGTAAGTTATTTTCGCGCAGTAGAAACTCAAGACGTTGACCAGCATATGCGTGTGTGGGGGCTGTGTGGTGGAAGAAATTTTCAGCGTTTTGCGTTGAAATACTCAATCAGGACCTCATCATCTGCTATATATTCTCAGCTAAAAATGCTGTGAGCATGGAACTGACAGAAATATGGGATGTCAACTCCACAAATTCTCGTATCTCCCCAGCCGAGGGAACAGGATTTATTGAGGAACTTGAGACCGGCTCCAGATTTGTTTTAGATACGCTACCAGAACTCAGTACATCGAAATCCATGTCGTTAATGAAAATCGAATCGGGGAAGTACCGCGTTGAACAGAGAATCAGAATCAGGTTTATTATCTCTGGCATGTGACGGGAAATGTGTTAACTTAGCAGCAGCAGTTCAATGAAATATATAATCTAGCAGAGAGAGAGAAAATAATAATAATAATAATAATAATAATAATAATAATAATTATTATTATTATTATTATTATTATTATTATTATAAATGAACAAGTAAATCAATTACGTATTTTGAATAGATTATGAAAAAAGTGCAAAAACAGAAATACTGTATATTGAAGAAGTGAGGCAGTGCTCAAAGCTTCAAAGTCTATTCGGGATTCTGATGGCAGAGGGGAAGATGCTGTTCCTGAACCGCTGACTGTTATGACTAAGGTCATAACCTTAGACACCCAAGTTCCAACCTAATATCCGCTGCCATCTGTGTCGACATTGTTCTTTTGCAGATTGGAAGAATTTTCATCGGCAGTGTCATGACGGTCTATTATCGTCCCTCATTAATGAGCTGCCTTTACTGTGTGAGGCTGATGACGTGACGTAGCCGGACAGCGGGTTGCAATGAGAATATTTAGGCTGCAATTGGTTCGTTCAGTGAGGGCGCAAACTGGACAAAAGAGTCTATTGCAGGAACGTGTCAGGTCGTGTACTTCGTTGGGATTAGTATTAAATAAAGGACGATCGGTTGCGGTGAGACTGTCAAAGGAAACTGTTCACGAAACCGAGGTGGCGAGCCGATGGGTGGATTAGGTATTTTGCAAGGCAACTGCAGATTTTAGGTTATTTCAACTCGATTGGAAATTAGAAATAGAGAAAGCATTGTAATATATTTGTATGGGAAATGCTTAGCAGTACATAACACCTGCATTAGGTTTAGAATTGTGCAGAATTATATGGAAAACCCCAGTCCCGACTTTGCTTTAAGGAAAGAATGTCATCTCACTTCCTGAATTCAAATAAATTTCTATTCGACAAAACCGCTTGTTGAAGCTCATTTGTGATTTAATATTTTTTCTTCGCGAAAACTGATCAAACTTGAGGTAAGGACGGAGAGAATCACAGTCGTTTTCAATTGCTGGGAGCTTTCGGACTATTCCCGTGGTGTTCAGTATTCAGGCTTTCCGGAGATTTACAGAAACATTGTCGGGTTCGCCCGAATATTTAATGATATTGTGCAGTGACTCTGGGATGAAACCAGCTGTGGATATTACTAATCAGACAATGCACACACTGTTCATTTGCCATAGTCTCTCAATCTCGCATATTGCCGGTGTTTTCACTTGTTGATTTCTGTATGTTTGGTGAGTTTGGAATTGCTATAGCTATTAAGTAAATTGTTATTGAATGTTTATCTTGTAATTGGACGGAAATTGTGTATTGCTCTATCTCCAATAAAAAAAAAATCAGTGGTAAAATAATTGCAGAGCCCCGACTCTGAAACCAGATCAGGATTGATTTATAGTGATGTGTGGCATGTTTCCTCAGCTTGCACCTTCAAGCAAGATTTTGGTGAATGGTGCGTGCCGCTTGATTCTGTCTGTGTAAGTAACCAGATTGAAGTAAACTGTCGGGGGATTCTGGAATGTGTTGGATAGTTTCTGGTTTCTCTGGACAGTTTCTACTTTTGTCGTATAGAATGTGTTACTCTTTTATAGTGTATTTTTGGCAGTTTATGTGTTAACCACCTGGTCCTGCATTGTCACAAGGAACAACTCTCTCTGGGAAGAGGTTTCCAACTTTGAGCCAGGCGTCGGACTCTTGTCGACACCGACTCTGCTGAGATCGAGGGGATGTCATCCTTGGAAGTTCATGCTCAACCACTGGTTAACCCTTTCTTCCACAGTGATGATATCTTCATATCTCTGGGGGGAACTTCCATTCCAGTTTAGTGGTCTGTACTTCTTACCAGAATAGAACATACCCAATCGAGTGTTGAAACCTGTTTTCGTTGATACTCTATATCCTTGGACGGTTTACTGTGAGCGGGACAGAGGGTATGGATCTCCCGACACCCAGTCTGAGTGTGTGCCGCTCTCACAACATCTTCTTCGCTCCTCTCCACACAGTGAGCTCACCTTGTCCGCGTCCCGCTTTCACCCCAACGCTCCCCATCCTCTCACTCCTCAGCACACCCTCCTTCCTCAGTCTCACTACTCCAGTTTCTCTTACTCGCCGCTCTATTTCCTCTTTTTCGCATCCGGGGACATCGCCATCCTCTTGTTCCGATAGGTGTCCCAGACGGAGCTTAGGACAACCTGGAGCCAGGCCGGACTTGGAGATCTGGTAGAGTCCGGGAGGAAGAGTCTCCTCTCCGAATGAGGATCTGGCCCGGGCCGTGGTCGCCTATACTCTGGAGCACCTTTCTCCCCCACAACCTCTGCGCTCCCTTCTACCTTCATTAGCGAGACATGGCGGAGCCTGGCCTCCGGTCCCGGTGCGCTAAACACTCCAAACTCCTGTGTGGCCTTTCGGACCTACCGCAGCCTTCAGTCCAAAGAGCTCAGTGATAGAGTTCTGAGGTTCCTGAGGAGGGGAGGGAAAGTTGGAGATTTACCTTACCTTCGTGGGGCTGATCCCTGCGCCCACCGGTGGCAGGGATGGTGGGAGCACCGGATTTCCGGCACTGGTGTTGTGAGCGGTGCTCGTGGACTCGGCGATTCGGTGGTCTTGAGTTAAAAGGAAGTGTGGATGAGAGCGCTGTAATGCGGGTTTGGACCGCTAGGAGTAGCTTCAAGATGGAGAGAGGGTGATCGCTGTGTGGTTTTAATTTAGCTCAATAGAAGGCATTAACTATTCATGAAATAATACAAACCGAAGACATTTGAAAAATATAATAAATGTAATACTTCAGTGTGATTCATTTCGTTCCAGCAGCCTTCTTTCGTAAACGGGGGACTCACACCAACCCCAAAGGCCGGTAACAGCACTCAAAGTAATCCCACCACGCCATTACATAATCGCAGCCCCCTGACAGCCCCAAAACTTATTGACAGAGTAAGTGGATTTATGGTCTTATCAGGTTGCAAACCCAGAGCTAAAATCAGGAACGGATGTACTCTGGGAAATACACAACGGAAAGGTGGAAGTATTTAAGGCAGAACTTGCATGGGATTCTGGATAGGTTTGTCCCATTGAGGCAGGGAAAGGATGGTCGGGTGAAGGAACCATGGTTGACAAGAGATGTGGAACATCTCATCAAAAGGGAGAGAGAAGCTGACTTAAGTTTCAGGAAGCAAGGAACAGACAGGGGTCGAGTTACAAGATAGCGAGGGACGAACTGAAGAATGGAATCAGGAGAGACAGAAACGGCCTCAGACGGGCAGAGCAAATGCCATTATGGAAACGCTCCAAAGTATTCTAGATACATTTGATGACTACAGTGAGGGTAGGACAGGTCAGGGCTAGAAGATGAAACATGCGCCTAGAATCGGGGGAGGTAGGGCAGGTCGTTAATGAAGAATCTACTTTAGTATTCGCCAGTGAGAGAGATCGTGACGTTTTTGAGGACAGCGACAAACGGGCTGAGGTGTCGAGGTTAAGAGAGAGGATATGTCGGAACGTCTGGAAAACATCAGGATATTTAAGTCATTTTGGGTGTTTGGGATATACCCTAGGTTACTGCGCGAAGCGAGGGAAGAGACTGCAGCTCCCTCGGAGATGTTCTTTGCATTATAAGCAGCTAGACAAGTAGTGCCAGAGGATTGGAGCATGAAAAATATTATAAATTGTTCAAGAAAGCGATTAAGGACAATTCTAGAAATTATAGTCCAGTGAGTCTTACTTCGATGGCGGGCAAATTACTGGAAAAGATTCTTAGAGACATGATTCATGAGAACGGGGAAGCATAACCTGATTTGGAAAAGTCAGTAAGGTTTTGTGAGGGGCAAGGCGTGTCTCACGAGCCGGGTTGAATTGATAAAGGTAGGAAAGTTGATCCTGTATAAATGGATTTTAATAAGGCATTTAACACGGTTCACCATGATAGGATGTTTCAGAAGGCTTGGTATCCAGTGAAAGTTGGTTGGTGGATTCTGAATTGGCAGAGGCAGAGGATACGTATATGTGCAGGAAAGGAATGGAGGGTTATGGGCTGAGTGTGGGCCAGTGGGACTAGGTGACAGTAAGCGTTTGGCACGGACTAGAAGGGCCAAGATGGCATGTTTCCATGCTGTAATTGTTATATAGTTATATGATAATTATGTAGAGAGAATTTTCTCCCTGGAGGATGTTGACCAGTGGTGCTCTGCAGTGATTTGTTCTTGGATCCCCTGCTTTTAGTGTTTTGTATTAATTACTTGTTTGAGCATGTGGAGGGTGGAGTTAGTAAGTTTGAAGATGATATGGAGGCTGATAGAGTTGTGGATAGTGTAGGGATTGTCGGAGACACGACATTGACAGGATGCAGAACAAGGCTGAGAAGTGGAGTTTCAAATGTGCAAAGTGATTCAATTTGGAAGGACGAATTTGAAGGCACAATACAGGGTTAATGACGGGATTGTTAGCAGTGCGGTTTAACAGAAGGATGATAGGGTCCACATCCATAGATCCCTGAAAGTCTCTTCAGATAGGGAGCTTCAGAAGGTAAATTAGGTGCCGGGCTCATGAATCAGGGGCTTGAATTCAAGAGCAACGAGGTAATGTAACTTGAAAAATCCTGGTTAGACCGCCATTGAAATATTGTGCTCAGTTCTGAGCGGCTCATTGCAGGAAGGATGTGGAAACTATCGACAGGGTGCAGTGTAGGTTTACCAGGATTCCTCCTTGATTAGACAGAGTGTACTACTTTGAGCGAGCGATGGTGTTTTCCGGGGGGAAAGAGGTGTTGACAGTGTGGCTTTGTGAGGGGCAGATCATATCTCACAGGCCTGGCTGAATTCTGAGACGATATGACAAAACACATTGATAAACGTAGAGAAGCTGATCTTTTATAATTGTTTTTAATAAAGCATTCGATGACGTGATGGGCTTTTTCTGTAGGCATGGTATCCAGGGAAATTTGGCTGGTGGATTCAGAATTGGCGTTTGTCCGTAGAAAGCAGAGAAAAAGTATGCATACGACCAGTGGTATTCTGGGCTAAACCGTTTTTAGTGTTTTTTTTATAAATGATTTGGTTGAGGATGTGCAAGGGTGGAATTAGTCATTTAAGAATGATATGGGGATTGGTAGAGCCGTGGATAGTGCAGATGATTGTCGGAGGTTACAAGAGGACATTGACAGGATGCAGAAAAGGACTGAGAAGTGGCAGATGGAGTTCACCTCAGAAACGTGTGAAGTGATTTTCTTTGGAAGGGCAAATTTGACGGCGCTTCCTCCCTCCACCAGCCAGCAGGTTACAATTGGGCAAGGTGGAGCACCCACTTAGCTGAAACCCACCACCATCACCACCCCGCCCACCCCCGGGATCAGAGTTATTTGAAGCCATGGGGGCAGGTAGAGTATGATTGTATGAGCAGCCGGTGCATGTCACAAGTACTGCTTCTCCGACCACTGACGCCAGGCAGGCAATTGCTGAAGAGTATTGTTAATGTCTTGGGTCACCCGGTTTGTAAAGATACTGCCCAGAAGGCGGTAATGGCAAACAATGTTTGTAGAATTTCCATGTAGTCATGGAAAGATCCTGATCACCCACGTCATGCGACACGGCACATACCGAACTAACAAACAAATATAAACTGAGACCTTCTGCATGTAATGACTGAGATGGATTATAATTTGCCAGGTGCATTTTAAATCAGTATGTGTGTTGTCCAACTAGTGGAGGACCCTTACTGCATCTGATATGGGTAATGAGTCCGACCAGTTGAATGAACAGTGAACGCAACATCTTTAGTTTCAAGCAACACACACAGAATGTTGGTGGAACACAGCAGGCCAGGCAACATCTATAAAGAGAAGCACTGTCGACGTTTCGGGCCGCGATCCTTCGTCAGAACTGAATACAGCTGCAGATGAGAGACATTGCTTGTGTTGATAACCAAAGGCTTTTTCCCAGGGTTGAAATGGCTAACACAATGGGGTATCTTATTAAAGTGATTGGAAGTAGATACACAGGTGACGTCAAAGGTAGATTTTTCACACAGAAGATGATGGGTGAGTGGTAAGCACGACCAGCAACGGTGGTAGAGGCGGATACAATAGAGTATTTTAATAAACTCTGAGATAGTTACATGGAACTTAGAAAAATAGAGGGCTATGCGTCAGGGAAATTCTAGGTAGTCTCTGGACTATGTTTCATAGTTGGCACAACACTGTAGGCCGAAAGGCCTGTAATGTGCCGTAGATTGTTATGATTCTTTAAAGATAAGCATAGAGCTCGCGGAAAACAGGGCAAATTACAAAAGCATTAGGCAGGAACTCGTGAGAGTTCACTTGGAGCGGCCGCTTTTGGGTAAGTCCACATCCGGGGTTTGCAGGCTAACTGCTCAGAGTGCAGGGCAGGTATGTTCCAGTCAGAACTAAGGGCAGGGAGGACAAGGAAAGACAACCGTGAATGTGGAGGGAGGTGATGAATGTAGTCCCGAATAAGAATGAAAAATAGGTAAAGCTTAAGAAGTTAGAATCAAACAGAGACTTGAAGGATTAATACGAAGCCAGAAAAGAACTCAACGGGAATTAGGAAAGCCAGGACAGTCCATACAAAGTCCTTGACAAGTATAATTCAAGACAATCTCAACCGAGGCTTCATTTTATTTATTCGAAACTATCTGTCCATCCTCTACTACACTCCAGTAGAGAGGGATCTGGGGTAATTAGGAAGTCTATCCGTATTGCCTAAAGGCAGGGACTTGATTGAATTTGATGTTAATTGGATAACTGAGTTGTGCACTTGCTTGGAACACACAACATCAAGCGGGATCTTGACAGGAATCTGGAGAATATGTTTGCTCCTGTCGGGGGGGGGGGGGTGGTGAAACAGTTTTTAGTTTTCAATGTGATGAATTCCGCAGAGCACAGATCATTCACAGGAAAGGTTTCTGCAGACAGACGCAGTGTTGGGCCGCTGAGATGAGCTTATAGAATGACGGAACAGGATTGAGAGGCCGAATGTCCTAATGCTAATCTAATATGGCAGAACCAACTTCCCACAAAAAGGAGACGCAGCGAATTTAATGTTCGGAGTTTTCGCATCACTGACTGATGAGAAACGGCTGACGTGTCTATAAAATAAAGGCGATGTCACGCAAATTCAATGTAATTTCATGATTGATGCTCTGACATGGTAACTTGTTCTTGCTGTAG
Source organism: Hemitrygon akajei (assembly GCF_048418815.1). Taxonomy (NCBI): domain Eukaryota; kingdom Metazoa; phylum Chordata; class Chondrichthyes; order Myliobatiformes; family Dasyatidae; genus Hemitrygon; species Hemitrygon akajei. Next base: position 325,407 of record NW_027331931.1, on the reverse strand, counting down.
ACTTTGACCGGTAGCTGCCCCTGGAAGATGGTAATCTCGTACAGTTGCTTCCCAATTGACCAATTGCCCCAATGATCCAACTACGGACAACGGTTGAAAACGACTTCATGAAAAGGCTGAACCTGAGACCACGGCATCTCCGGGCAGCTGGTGCACAGTTAGATCTGGAGAAAGGAAGTGTGCACTGTTCAATGCAAAATGGTATCCCAAATGCGTAACTTCTCGCCAGAGTCCAGAGCGCCCTTTCTTCTGCTATCTAAATGTATAGCTACAGCTAGTGCTGTGGTTTATAGTCTGGCAATAAACAGATCCCAAGGTGAACAATGAATCAGACTGGACCAGCTAAACCGAACTCGGATGCGAGATCTGATTCCACTCTGGAGCAGATTAAATTTTAGAGAGCAAGGTAACCATTGCCACCGTGTACTGAAGTAGTAATTTTGGCTCGATCCAAATGTTAGGAAAACATTCAATCAAAATGAGTCTTTGTGTGGTTTACCACAAGCGTTGTGGAACAGGGTGTGGCGTTACATGCTGAATAGACTGAAGTTCAGGTTGATGAGCGTGTTATCAACAGAACATTGCTCAGGGTCAATTCACTTACTGTGAGGGACATAAAATTCAGATTCTTGGATTCTCTGAAACCAGACTCAGGATTGCAGCACCAGGTAAGAACAGAGACTGTACTGATCTGTGTTATGGTGCAGACCGTAACACATTCAAATACCCACTTGTCACGGCAGTATTCTAGTATTGCAACCATATCAATATTATCGTTGAAATTCCGCGGCTTTACGGATCTGTGTGCTTTATTATTCTATATGTGGGATTTTTTTAGGCAAGGCGTGGTAGATCTGCCAGCGATATTTATATTAATAAATATTATAGTAATTCTCACAGACTGTAATTAAAAATAGCAAATTCTACACTCACTGGGCACTTTACTATGTACGTCCTATACCTAATAATGTGGCCACTGAGTGCATGTCTGGGGGCTTCTGCTGCTGTTCCCCGTCCACTTCAATGTTGACCACTGTGCTACCCTCCGCTTCAGTGCTGACCACTGTATTACCGTCCGCTTCAATGCTGACCACTGCACTACCGTCCGCTTCAATGTTGACCACTGTGCTGCCGTCCGCTTCAATGCTCACCACTGTACTACCGTCCGCTTCAATGCTGACCACTGTGCTACCGTCCGCTTCAATGCTGACCACTGGCTACTGTCCGCTTCAATGCTGACGACTGACTACCGTCCGCTTCTATGCTGTCCACTACGCTACCGTCCGCTTCAATGTTGACCACTGACTGCCGTCCGCTTCAATACTGACCACTGCGTTACCCTCCGCTTCAATGTTGATCACGACACTACCGTCCGCTTCAATGCTGACCACTGCGTTACCGTCCGCTTCAGTGCTGACTACTGGCTACAGTCCACTTCAATACTGAATACTACGCTACCGAGCCGGCACGTTTATCAACATCAGCTTGTTTCCCTGATTTAGTAGAATTAGAGGCAGCATGATATCTTCAGATACTGGATGAATGTGTGCATTTGACTGCATTTGCTGGTATTAGGTCAAGACAGGAAGTTGATTGCATTCGCTGTTATTTAGAAGAAGGAGAGGAGGTTTTGTCCGCTGCTGTTTAAATCATGCGGATTCTTGGCAGGAGAACATGTCTGCTGCTGTAGGAGGCGCTAAAACAGGTGAAAGTACATGAGGTTATTTTAATGAGGTGGAACTGCTGTGTCTTTGGAATTGTCTTCCCCGAAGGAAAAGAGAAGCAGAGGTTTTTTGCAACACACAGATTCTAGAAAGGCAAGGGAGTGAAGTGTTTCAGCGGTCGCAGGGACGTGTCACTGAGATCACAGCCTGACCTGAATGATCACAGATTATTTACGAGGGGGAGATAGTTTGTGCCTGGAATTCCCTTACTCAAAAGAGAAGCCGATTTTTTTTTATCATGTTTAATTCCGCAGAACACAGATTCTGGACAGGCAAGGGAGTGAATTGTTGTAGGCGGTCGCAGGGATGTGCCACTGGGATCACTGTCCGTCTGTGATCATAGAGAATGGCGGAACAGGACTGAGGGGGCGAATGTCCTGTTACTTATTCAACATACCAGCAGCGCACTCCGACAAAGAAGAACCCCCCTTGTGAATTGAATGTGTTCTTTCCCATTGTTTTCTGAGGATGAACGGTGCATGCTTTTGGAAAATAAAGACGATGCCGGTTGATGTCTGTGTGATGTAAATGGGATGCCAGGCAATTTCCCAGTGGAAATGCTGATGATTTCACATGTCTGCTGCTGTGACATTGCATCGTCTTTCCAGTAATTTAGCGATAAACTGAAGGGGAAGGGCGTTCTTATCTTGCTGTCAACTTTGACCGGTTGCGATCTCTGGGAGATGGTTATCTCGGCATAGTTCCTCCCCAATCGGCCCATTACTGTAATGGTCCAAGTGCGGACTTCTGTTAAAAATGGGTCTTTATAAACAGGGTGACCTTGAAGTCAGCTGGGGTACAGTTAAATCCGGAGAAAGGGAATGCCCAGTCGACAAAAACTCCAAATGTATACCGTTTCACTAGAGTTTACAGCGCCCTTCCTTCTGCTGTCTCTGTGCAATAAACCCACAGCGATCTTTGCCCTGAGCTGTCGCTGGAAGTTTATAATCTGACAATAAACTGGTCCCAAGGTAAACATTAAGTCAAAGCGACGACACCAACTGAACCGGACCAGGATTCGGTTTGTGATTCCTCTCTGGAGCAGATCAAATTTTCTGGAGAAAGATCATCATTCCATCGCGCACGGACGTATTAATTTTGTCTTGGACCACTTGTAAGAGAGACCTGTTCAGGGAAAATGAGTCTTTGTGTTGTTTAAACATAAGCTTTATGGAACAAGGTGTGGCGTTACATGCTGAATAGACTGAAGTGCGGGTTTATGAGCGTGTCATCAACTGATTTTATCCTCAGGTACTGGATAAATGGGGGCATTTGACTGCATTCACCTGTATTAGATAAAGAGAGGAAGTTGATTGCATTCGCAGTTATTTAAAAGAAGGAGAGCAGATTTTATCCGTTGGTGTTTTGATCAATTCATTGAGCCATTGCCCGTGACAGTGAACATCACGCGGTGTCTTGTCAGGAATGCGGAGAGCATGTTTACTGCTGTAGGGAGACGAGATTATTTTTATGAGGCGGAGCTAGTGTGTCTTCGGAATTCTCTTCCTCAAAGGGAAAGAGGAGCGGCAGGGGCACAGATAAATCTGGAGAAAGGGAAAGCAATACTCCAAATATTTCCTCAGAGTTCACAGCACCCTTTCTTCTGTTATCTCTGAGCAATAAACCCGCAACGATCTTTGCCCTGAGTTGTCGCTGCAGTTTACAATCTGATAATAAACTGGTGCCAAGGCGAACTATAAATCAAAGCGACGACACCAACAGATGCGAACCTGGATACGGAGCAGACGAAAATTTCGAGAGAAACATAATCACTGCATGCGTACTGAAGTATTAATTCTGGCTCGATGCACATGTTCGGAAAACATTCAACCAAAATGAGTCTTTGTGTGGTTTAACACAAGCGTTGTGGATCAAGGTGCGGCGTTACCTGCTGAATAGACCGAAGTTCAGGTTTATGAGCGTGTAATCAACTGAACATTGCTCAGAGTGTGTTCACTTACTGTTAGATTCTCGCATTCGCTGAAACCAGACCCAGGAGTCCAGCACCAGGTAAGAACAGAGACCGCAAGGGGAAATGTTGTGGTGGTATATACCCCACTTGTCACAATAGTATTTCCAGAGTTTCTACCAGTTCAATATTGTCCAGAAGATAGCCTGGACTTACGGATATGTGTTTTGTTTTTTGATTCTGTGTATTTTTGTGTGCAAAGACGGCAGTGAAATTGAAAATTTTTAAAAATGCTGTAGTAAATCTCACTGGAATTTGATAAAAGTCTGGACGTCTACACTCAGTGGGCACTTCTTATCCACCCCCAGGACATAATAATGTGGCCATTGAGTGTATGTTCGGTTTTATCCAAATCCAAATCCCCGTCCAAATCCAATGCTCGGCGTTCGGTGACGCTCTTCTGCTTCCCTGCTTTTGGAGCACATGGTTACATAAATCACTGTCGCCTTCCTGTCGGATTTAATCCGTCTGGCCAATCTCCTTGATCTCTCCCATTAACAAGGCGTTTTCACGCCCAGAACTGCTGCTCACTGGATTTTCTTTCGTTTTGTTTACGCACCATTCGCAGTAAACCGAGCGGATTGTGCGTGAAAGTCCCAGGAGATGATAAGAGTCCGTATTGCTCACGCCACCCTGTCTGGCACCAGCGATCATTCCATGGGCAAGGTCACACATTTATTCCAGATTCGCATGTTCGGCCTGAATAACAACTGAACCCCTTGACCATGTCCGCATGGTTTTATGCTTTGAATTGCTGCCACGCGATTAACAGATTCCCATTAAAACCTGATAAAACGGCCATCTAGTGCATTTACCATTTAGATGGGCCCACACCTATCTCGAACATGAACTTGGGTGAGATTTTGTGCTGATTTTTGCGATTTTCCTGTTTCCAACATCAGGTTGGAAGGCAGTGGACACAACATTTATAAGTTTGGGGAAACCTGGAGAGAGAGAGAGAGACTGTGACTGTTCCCTCAGAGCTGCGCCGGCGTGCGGCTGCGCTGAAAATAAAACGCTCCCGTCAGGGAGATTTTGCTGCAGTGCAGTTGGATTTGAACGCAGATGGAAAAAGGTTCATGAAACATGGGAGTTTTTCTTTGTTGTACTGTATTTTATCTTATCCATCCAGTAATAGATAAAGTCAAAAGCATGCTTTTTTTGTCAGTCCGTTCTAAATATTAATAGATGCGCATTACAAAAAAGAACATTTCCGAGATGCCGCGCTTTTTTCAGGCCGTGTGGAAATTTCCTGCTCAGATCAATGATGGATCCACGCAGATGCAAAAATAGTAATTAGTGGGAACATCGGAGACCTGACCATTTTAGATTTTAGGCATTTTATTAGCGGTTGAATGTGGCACATTATTCTGCTTCATTATGATACATTATTTTGGTCCTGTTTTAAAATACTGGCTAGCTTGTATTCATATTTCACCGTTTGTCTGCTTATTTCTGTTTTAATTGCCTTCTTTTGATTGTTAAAAGCTCCCCGATTCTCTGTCCAACTATTTCTGCTCCCTAGGATGACATCTTAAATCAGTATGTAGATAGCAGGAGCTGGGTAATTATGCTAGCTAGATACCCGACCATTTGGTGGGTGAACGGTTAGGGCAGAACTCGTTAAGTTTAAGAGAACTATAGAGAAGGGAGGTGTAGACTTTGCGGGAAGGTCATGAAGTGGAGCAGGGTAAATTACGAGTTCATAAGGAGGGAATCAGGGAGAGTTAATGGGAAACAACTGTTTCTGGCAAGTCCACATCTGACATGTAGAGGGTGTTTGTAGTCCATCTGCACGGAGTATAGGACGGGTACATTCCTATACAAAGAAATGACGAGATTGGCAGCGTAAGAGAACCTTAAGTAATGTGGAGAGAAGTGATGAAATTAGTCAAGCAGGAAAAGGAAAAGTATGTAAAGCTCAGGCAGGTCGAATCAAACAGAGCCCTCGAGAATGTGTGTGAGGTCCTTAATGAGTAACTTACATCGGTATTTACCAAGGGGAAAGACACGGAGGATAGAGAGACCAGTGCGCAGAATACTAGTATGCTCGGGCATTCTGAAATAAAGGAGGAGGCAGTGTTGGGTCTCTTAAAGTGCATTAAGCCCTATAGGTCTTCAGCACCTGATGGGATACACCCCAAATTACAGGGAGAGGCAAGTGAAGAGAATGCTGGGGTCTTGACTAATATCCTTGGGTCCTACCTAGGCACAAGCAAACTCCCGGTAAACTGGTGAGTACCTCATGTTGATCCATCATTCAAAGAGCGAGCCAGGGAATAATCCTGTTGAGCATTGAAACTGCCGAGATACAGTCGGCTATGAATCAAGTACTGATAAATGGGACCAGTGTAGTCAAAGAGTGGATGGTCCAAACAGGTTTGGCCGGCCAAAGGTGACCCACCACTCCGGATATAATAAATTAACGATAGGGACACCACAAGGCATTGATTTCAAAACTCCACACCCCTCTCCAAAGTGAAATAAATTAGACTGCACCCCTTCACACCACTGCGAATATCTGTTTCTGGCAAGGAAACATACAAATTGGTCAATTCTGTTAAACAACTGGTAATTGGTGAAGATGCTGTGTCTTCTGCCATTAACGTTGCTTCTTTACTGCAAAACTAACCGTCTTACTGTATCAGAATCAGTGATTAAATCAGACCCGGAACACTGTGCTTTCATCCCTGCACATTGTAACTTGAACATCTCACTGAAGGTCTAATGGAGACACAACCCCTGCTCTCAACACATGCGACCACATCTCCCCTGCTTCTGACATTTCAAATGCCCTCAGAATGGTTTTCTGATACAGTCTGAAGGTTATGGTACATTCATCTCATTCTCAGACCTGACAAATCATGTCTTCCCTCAGCCAGTTCCACCTGTCTGTGTCCTCTTTCCTCCACCTCTAGGGAAGCCTCATTTCTATAAGACCATAAGACCTCACGCCAATCAAGCACTGATTTATCCATGAAAGAATGTTTCCTGTAATACCATGGGCTCGTAGCTTGGTAAGCAGCCTCAAGTGTGGCACCTCGTCACAGGCCTTTCCAAAAGTCAAGTACACACATCACCTTTGTATATCCGGCTTGATATTTCTTCAAAGAATTCCAACAGATTTGTCAGACAGTGTTTCCCTTGAGGAAACCATGCTGACTCCGGCCTATTTTATCATTTGTCTCCAAGTACCATGAGACCTCATCCTTAATAATTGACTCCATCGTCCCAATCACTGAGGTCAGGCTGACTGGCCTATAGTCACCTTACTTCCGCCTCTTCCCCAACTTGAAAACTGGAGTGACATTTGTAATGTTACAGTCTTCTGGAATCATTCCTGAATCTTGTGACTTTTGAAAGGTCTTTTATGCCTCAAAAATCTCTTCAGCCTCCATTTTCTGAACTGTGAGGTATGCACCATCTGGTCCGAGTATCGTATCTACCTTCAGACCTTTCAGTTTCCCAAAAGCCTTCTGTCTAGTTCTGCAATTCATGACAGCGACACCTGGAACTTCCACCACACTGCTGGTGTCTTCCACAGTGAAGAGAGACGCAACATACTTATTCAGTTCTCCCACCGTTTTGTTGTTCCCCATTGCAACCACTCCAGCATCGTTTTCCAGCGATCCGATATCCACTCTCACCTCCACTTTACTCTTGATATATCTGAAGAAGCTTTAGGTATCCTCTTTAATATTATTGTCAAGCTAACTTTCATATTTCATCTTTACCTCCTTAATGTCTTTTTTCAGTTGCCTTCTGTTGGTTCTAAAAAACCCAGTCCTCTAACTGTTTGCTCTGTTGCATGCGCTGTCTTTGTCTTTTATGTTGAGTTTGACTTCTCTTGTCAGACACGTTTGTATTATCTTTACTTTAGAATATTAGCACCTCTCACACAAACTCTTCTACCTCCTGCCGTCTGGGAAAAGGCACCGAAGCATTCACGCTGTCACGCCCAGACTATGTAACAGTTTCTTCTCCCAGGCCATCAGACTCCTCAATACCCAGAGTCTGGACTGACACCAGCTTACTGCTCTCTACTGTGCCTATTGTCTTGTTTATTATTTATTGTAAAGTTTGCATTGTTTTGTCCACTTCATGCTGTCCTGGGTAGGACTGTAGTCTCGTGTAGTTTTCTTTTCTGTGTTGTTGTTTACGTAGTTCAGTCTAGTTTTTGTAATGTTGCATATAACACCATTGTCCTAAAAAAACGTTGTCTCGTTTTTACCGTGTACTGTGAAATGACAATAAAAGGTGACTTGACTTGACTTGACTTGACTTGATTTCTCCCTCTTTGAGATGCATATATCCTGTGCCTTCCGAATTCCTTACAGAAATTCCAGCCATTGCTGCTCCTCCGTTATCCCTGCCGAGTTCTGTTCCAATCCATTCAGGCCAACTCCTCTCTTATGCCTCTGTAATTCCCTTTACTCCATCGTAACACTGATACATCATACTTTAGCCTCTCCTTCTCAGATTTCAGTGTGAATTCAATCATATTATGATCACTTCTCCTCAGGGGTCTTTTACATGAATCTCTCTAATCAATTCTGGTTCATTACACAACACTCAATACAGAATAGCTGATCCCCGACTGGGGTTAACCACGAACTGCTCTAAAAGCCATCACGTAGGATTTCTATAATTTCCCCCTCTTGCGATACGGCACCAAACTAATTTTCTAATTTACCTGCATATGGAAATCTTTCATGGCTATTGTAACATCGCTCTTTTGGCAAGCATTTTCTACCTTTTTTTAGTGCAATCGTGAACAATGGCCAGATCAGAAATGCTGATCAGGTCAACTAGTCCCCAAAGAGAATTTTGATAGGCCAATAAGATGGTTCACTGCTGCTCAGCAATAGGACATAACAAAATCATACGTACAATTAAGAAACATTAAAAATTAGTAGAAATACTGGAGTATTGATGATCATGATGAAGTCTGCTGGAGAGAGACATTTATACACATGCTGTCCTCCATAATTCAGACAGTTTGAAGGTTAAGGTTACAGGGTGACAAAACGCGGCAGGAGCACTTGGAACTGAAAACTAATCCCTGCCGGGGAAAACAGTAACTGCTCTTTCCGCACTGTTCTCCAGCAGTTTAAGGATAAGTCCAGCCGGAAGGTAACTCACAAGTGCTCTTGAAATTCAGGTAGTATCCTTAACTACCAACAACCAAGGATTGCCATCCCGGTCCCCTTCATGACAGTTTATGAAGAAGCATGTGACTTCCCTCCCAGAGATGATAGGTGTTTGTGCACTCGACTCTTGAAGGCTTGGACCCCATCGTCGCAGATAATTCCAACCACAGCATCTGGAAGGTTGATCCAAATTCTGATAGCACGGTGAACGAAGCTTCAATCCAGTGTGTAGGTTCTCGCGCCACGCACAGGAACAACATGAGCAGGCAAAGATAAAGTTGATCATGTGATGCACTGTCTCTCATAAGATGAAGGCAACATTTGTACAGCACAGCAGCTGCAGCAACCTGTCGTCTGTGGTGTAAGCTACTGACGGCTCGCTTCTCACGAGTTGTGGTTTCATTTACACCTATAATCCTGACAGCCTTTCTTTGCAAAGAGTTACCGTATGAGCAACGGCTGGCAGCTTTTGGGTTATATTCCCTGCAGTTCAGGAGAACGAGGGGAGATCTCACAGAACAATTCCGAATGTTAAGAGGCCTAAACAGATCGATATTGCAAAGTTATTTTCCATGGTGGGGGATTTAGGATAAGAGGCACAAATTCAGGATTGTAGGCCGTCCATTTAGAACGGAGATGCGAAGAACTTACTTCAGTTAAAGGGTTGTAACTCTATTGAATTTGTTGCCGCGAGCGACTGTGGAGGCCAAGTCATTGGGTGTTTTTACGGCTGAGATACATAGGTTGTTGATTAGCCAAGGCAGCAAAGGGTATGGGGCAGAAGGCAAGGGAGTGTGGATGACTGGAAGAATTAGATCAGTCTATGATTGAATGGCGGAGCAGACCGAATGGGCCGAATGGCGTACTTCTGCTCCTATATCTTATGGTCTTATATTTAAAATAATCGTCAGATTGAGAAACATTTCTTGAGAATGTAGCCGAAACAAATTGTCATTGTTGGTGACCCGCACGGATTTGTAATAATTGTATGACGTGCCCTGAGCTCCAATACTGAGTGTAAAAGTCGGTGATTGTAAAGGTTGGTGTATTCGATCCTTTATTAGAAATCAGCAAACATAAAACATACAATCTTTTGGCAATGAAACTGAAGTCTACCCAAGTGTAAGTTCAGTATGTTTGAGTGGATAATAATAAAAGATATGACATCCGTCAGTTCCCTTCTGTGAACAAAGCACAAATATGTAACTGATTCCCTTCACTTTAACCACGCCCTACCCCACTGCGGATCATAAGAAAAGCATAAATACGCAACACAGAATACAACGCAGACAGAGAGCAGATACATGGCTGCTGCAGACAGGCTCAGCTTCGATTACGCCGTCTTCGACCCGAAATATCAACGTACTGTCTGTCTTGTTCAATAATTCCACCATTTTCTTTCAGTTATTGTAAATCGTTTTTTGCCAGCTTGCTGTTTTTGATGTATGGTTGGTCTACATTGTGTTTAACAAGGTGTCATTTAACGATCTGATAATATCCAGATGAATGCGTAAATAAATCTTGACCAGAGATTAGGTGCTAATAATGATCTTAAAATCCTGCCAGAGAAAATGTTGTGGTTCTGGACGAGAGGCCGCGATGTTGTGGGTGGAACTGGATTGCCCAGGATGTTGGATTGTTTCTATGTAGACTCAAACCATATATTGCCCAAGGTGTCAATGCCAGGCGATGTTAAACTGAAAGGAGACAGTAAGAATCAGGTGTGACAGAGAAAACTGTATAATTCAGTGATGAGAAGAATAGATGTTCCATTGGTCAGCAGAAATGTTTCACCCAACACTGCTGTAATAGCTGTCCATTACTCACCACAGCGCCACCGGTGGTTGGAGGACCAAATCAGTGGGCGCTGTCTGCTCAATCTGCCTCGCCATTCTGTTGACTCATCACTCACAGACCAGGACGCAAGATTGGTTATTTAAGGGGAGTTGCCTTCACTGCAGCGCGTAATACTCTGGGGAGTCCGGGTAAGGTGTAAAATCCAGGGTTAGCGGGATAATGGGTATTGTGTGACTGTGGGTGGTTGGGCGCAAGTAGATTCGGCCGTTTCAAGTCTTCAGTGGATAGGCCAAAGATGTTTGGAAGGGTGTCGTTCTATTTAAGAACAAAACAGTGTTCCCCTTTATACTTAAATTAATGCTTGACGCTCTAATGTTAATTTTGCTTGTTACAGCGCAGCAAAATCTCACCACAACTGAACGGGCGGATAATGGAGGAGTTCCAGTGACGTCAAAATCAGGAAAGGTCATGGGTATGTATCTAGGTTTAATGCAGTACATCACTTCACAAAATATTTGTGAAAGCAGCAGAGTGATGAGAGAGAGAGTTAACATCTCTGGGGGACACAGTCACAAGTGGAATGGGTACAATATCCGCTCCGTCTCTCCCCACCGCTCCCTTCCCCCCACCACTTAGTCTCTCCTCATCCTTTCCTTCCCCTCTTCTCCCTGTCTCTCACCACCCTTCCCTACTACCTCCCCACCACCGGATCACTCACCACTCCCTCTCTGACCCCCCCTCTCCATACCGCTCTCCCCTTACCATATATATCTCCGACTGTGTTTGGTGACCTGCCACACCATCTTTATGTTCCATAGAAAAAGTTGCTGCCCAATATGCGGTCAGTAATTTCTTTAATGCTCCTCATTTTCCGTCACAGGTCCGGGCTCAGAGATCACTGAGCTCCTGGCAAGCTGGGACGATTTCCAGCTGCTGCAGTTGACGGATTTCTACCGGGACAGGCTGGAGCAGGCGATGGAAGGAGGGGTGCACGGAGTGAGCCTGGTGTTAACAGCCGAGAAACAGTTTAGCGGAGAGGAACATCGGGTGAGTGGGAGGGAGAATGGGTTTGAATTTTCACTCATCACAGAACTGATGGGTGTCGGAACTATCACTCATCGGATATTAAATTAGATAAACGAACAACTGGGAAATAAATACTGTACATTCAATCACAAAAATGTGAATCTGAACCAGTGATAGAAAGGGGTGAAAAGACCCCTCGGACTGGTGGGTAGCTGATCAATGTTCGGAGTGAGTTGAGCAGGTAACAGTTGTGTGGGCTTACAGTATTAAATGGAAATATGAAGGGAATTATTATTTTGGAATGATCGTGCAGCATGACGGAAGGACGAGAGTGAGAACTGGGGCATCGTCAGTGAATGCCACAGGAGCTCGAGTATGTTCTGTTCTGGGTGGAGATGATTGTGTTACAATCTGCAACTGCAAACAGTGTGAATCGGAGAATACTGCCATGTTGTAATGTGTAATCACTGAATAAACCTCCACTGGAAAAGGCAAAGGAAAGGCATCAGGTGTCAGCCGGTAATCCGCTGTCATGTTGGACACTGGCGGACTGAGGAGATGAATCACATCATCTTTTCTGCAACTTCCCCGAGACTGTTCACGCTGTTATAAAAACCTTTCTGAATTATTTCTTCAATTGTGATCGTTACTTTCCGATTTCTGTTTTGCACTATCAAATCCCATGAGGAATTATTTATGGATTTGGAGCCACGTCAATGAAGCGGTCACAGACCAGCCAGGATCTCATTGACTGGTGGACCAGGTTCACGGTGAATGTCCCTCCGTGTGCTCTGCACTCAGAATGTACAGTCCATGTCCAGACAGGATCAACACCCGTTCGGGTGACTGCTCAGTGTGATCCCGTTACAGAGCACATCATTTACTTCTCATTCTCTGTGTGAATCTGTCAGTCCCCAATATGTTCAATGTTACTCTTCACAGAAAATCTCTGATCTCGCTGATAAGGGAGAGCGGGCGGACAGTTCTAAACTCCTCCTGAGCCTGGTGATGGAGAAAGGCTCCCGCGCCCGGAGGGTGATGTGGGAAACCTTTGTGAAAATGCGGATTGGTGTCCCAAAGTTTGACAAAATACTGAAAGAAATACAGATATATGGTGAGATAATATCAGAGGTTAATTTAATTTTTTATCGCAACACAGCACAGTTTACAATTTGTCAAAAATGATTTCCTCAATTTGTTTAAATTCAATCAGGTTGTGATCCTTCCCATCGACCAATTCCTGCTCAACATTTACTAAAGTTTCTCAGTGAGCTGAAAGGTAAGTGAACGTGCATTGAACTGAAGAGTATAACACAGGAATAAGCCATTAGGCAAATAATATTGTGACGAAACAGCTAAGAAATAAATCAAACAAACCTGAAGTCTAATCTCTCCTTCCTTCACCATGTCCACATGCCTCCATCTTCCTTACATCCATGTGACTGTCCAAACGTCCCTTAAAAGCTTCTAATAATTTGCCTCGACCACCTGACCAGACAGTGTGTTCCAGACATCCATGACTCTCTGATTAAAAGTCCTATCCCTCACATTCCCCTTCATTCTACACCCTCTCACCTTCAATATGTTCCCTCTGGTATTAGACATTTCAAACGTGACAAACCGATTCTCTCTCTCCACTCTGTCTATGCCTCTCATAATCTTGTCAACCTGTGTCAGAGCCCCCCTCAACCTCCGATGATCCGGAGAAAATAACATAATTTCTTCCAGCCTCTCATGATAGCGCATGCCCTCTAAACCAGGCAGCATCCTGGTAAACCTCTTCTGCTCCCTCTCTAAAGCCTCAACATCCCTCCGGTAGTGAGGCGATCGGAACGGTACACAATGGCCCAGATGAGGCTGTAGCAGGGTTCATCAAGTTGAAACTTGACCTCTGTTTCCACCAGCGGTTGTAATTTGCGTAGGGCAGTTCAGTTGTTGTGCCACGAGGATCTGACCAGGTAAATATTGGCACTGTGACAGAGAACACAGTGAGACACAGGAAAACGTGTTTGCTAGAGGGAGAGTTCTCAAAGGACATTTTGAGGAAAGAGGCAGAGAGCTGGCGAGTTTGAGGAAAGTGGTCACAGCGCTCTGGGGCCTGCAACTACAGATCCCCACAGGAGTCTGAGTGGAGAAGGGGGTGATCTGGAGAATGGGGAAAAACTTATATTTCTTCACACCAAAAAGTCAAAACTTTCTCTTACCAACCACTGCCCCCTACTGAACAGCTCCATCCTTAACCATTTTCTAAACTCCCCCAGTTCCTGCAGATTATCTTTTCTTAGAGTTGGGCGTCCACTGAAGTTCCAGTCACAGAATAGTAATAATAGCATCACTTTAATTAGAAAAGCAGGTAACATCCCAACTGGTCTGTTCAGCCACAGAGCAGCAGATGAACCCCGCTGTGTTCACATCTGCACTCCCTAGTGCAAACACTGCTACAGTGTTAGAGAGGGTGAGACTGGGGGACATATTCTTCAGCTCAGTCCACAGAAGCTGAAATTCCTGTCTGCCGGTGTTGTGTGATGGACACTGTGGAAGGGTGAGAGATGGGAATTAGGACAGGGAAACCGAGGGTTGTGGGATCGCGGCAAGGTAGGTGCAAAGGACTGAAAATATCTATAAATATTATTACAATTAGTTAAATTGTGACCGTCTGGATGGGAAGCTCACTACATTCATAAGCCCATCATGTCTGTGAAAATGGAGCCCGGGACAGTGCATGGACTCAAGAGATTATGAGGCTCCATCATCGCAAACTGAGTTGGATCACTCAACTGCACATTTAACAGGAGAGAGCGAAGGAAAGACAAATATCACAAAACTTGTTGATATTGCATCAGACCATGTTTTCTCTGATTATTCGAAGCTCTTAACATAAATATAAGGAATCTCGGCCAGATCCCTGGTACAGTCCCTCTCATTTACAGGAACAAATCCCAAAGATGATAATTTAAATTTGGTACCAGAGATAGAGCAATCAGAAGTTTACAAACTACTCACGTCTCTGTCACCTCAGTTAGTGCTGTTCCAGTCCACATCTGGTCAATGAAACCCCTCAATGTCCCTGAACACGGGTTTAGTAAATCGCTGCAAGCTTGCTTCTCATTGTCCTTCATCCGGTTTACAGAGGGAACACACCCGACAGTGAAATTCCCACACCCATTTCTGAATATGAAACACATACACCCCGTTTATTGAACAACATCATTTCTACCACTGTCACATTCCCTAAATTAAATATGTCCACAATCAATGTTTTCCTACGCTCCCTATCACAGCTGAATACATTGAATGGAGACCCCTCACATACCTGACAGTGTACTGACACACTGTGAGACCCCATACACAACCGACAGGGTCCTGTCGCACTGTGAGACCCCACACGCCCCTGACAGGGTCTTGAAACACTGTGAGACCCCACACACCCTTGACACGGTCCAGACACACTGTGAGACCCCAGACACCCCTGGCAGTGTCCTGAAACACAGTGAGACGCCAGACACCCCTGGCAGGGTACTAACACACTGCCAAACTCCACACACCCCTGACAGGAACACGACATAACTATGAAACCCCAAACACCCCTGTTCGAGTCCTGACACACGGTGAGACACCACATACCCCTGACAGGGTCCTGACACACTGTGAGACCCCACACACGCCCGACAGGGTCCTGACACACTGTGAGATCCCACACACCCCTGACAGGGTCCTGACACACTGTGAGACGCCACACACCCCTGACAGGGTCCTGACACACTGTGAGACCCCACACTCCCCAGCATGGTCCTGACACACTGTGAGACCACACGCACCCCTGGCATGTTCATGACACACAGTGAGACGCTACAAATCATTGGCAGTGTCCTGACAGACTTTCAGACCCCACGCACAACTGCAAGGTCCTGATAAAGCGTAATACCTCACACGCTCCTGATAGGGGGCTGACACACTCTGAGACCCTACACACCCCTCCTAGGGTCCTGACACACTTTGAGACCCCACACACCCCTGACAGGGTCCTGACAAACTGTGAGACCCCACACACACCTGACAGGGTCCTGACACACTGTGAGATCCCACACACACCTGACAGGGTCCTGACACAATGTGAGATCCCACACACCCCTGACAGGGTCCTGACACACTGTGAGACCTCACACACCCCTGACAACGTCCTGACACACTGTGAGACCTCACACACCCCTGACAGCGTCCTGACACACTGTGAGACCTCACACACCCCTGACAGCGTTCTGACACACTGTGAGACCCCACACACCCCTGACAGCGTCCTGACACACTGAGACCCCACACACCCCTGACAGGGTCCTGACACACTGTGAGACCCCACACACACCTGACAGGTTTCTGACACACTGTGAGACACCGCACAACCCTGGCATGATCCTGACATACTGTGATAAACCACACCCGCCTGTGAGGGTGTTGACAGGCTATGAGAACCCACACTCCCCTGACAGCGTCCTGACACACTGTGAGACCTCACAGACCCCTGACAGCGTCCTGACACACTGTGAGACCTCACACACCCCTGACAGCGTTCTGACACACTGTGAGACCCCACACACCCCTGACAGCGTCCTGACACACTGAGACCCCACACACCCCTGACAGGGTCCTGACACACTGTGAGACCCCACACACACCTGACAGGTTTCTGACACACTGTGAGACACCGCACAACCCTGGCACGATCCTGACATACTGTGATAAACCACACCCGCCTATGAGAACCCACACTCCCCAGCATGGTCCTGACACACTGTGAGATCCCACACGCTCCTGACGGTTTCGTGACACACTGTCAGACCGCAAACACCCCCGGCAGGGTCCTGCACACTGTGAGATCCCACACACATCTGGCAGGATCTTGACACACAGTGAGTCCCACAAACACATCTGTAAGGGTCCGGACATGCTGTGATATCACACACACCGACGACAGGAAACTGACCCACTGTGCGACTCCAGAAACCCGACAGGGTCCTGACACACTGTGAGATCCCACACATTCCTGACAGCGTCCTGACACACTGTGAGACCCCACACACCCCTGACAGGATCCCGACACACTGTGAGACCCCACACACACCTGTCAGGTTCCCGACACACTGTGAGACCCCACACACCCCTGGTAGGTTCCCGACACACTGTGAGACCCCACACACACCTGGCAGGTTCCCGACAGACTATGGGATGTCACACACCTCTCAAGGTTCTGACACACTGTGAGACCACACACAACCCTGGCAGGTTCCCCACAGGCTGTGAGACACCACACACCCCTAACAGGCTCCAAACACACTGAGAGCCCCCACACACCACTGACACAGTCCTGACACACTGTGAGATCTCCCACACACTGAGAGGATCCTAACAGACAGTGAGATCCCACACGCCCCTGACAGGGTCCTGACACATTGTGAGACTACACACACCCCTGACAGAGTCCTGACACACTGTGAGACCCCACACACCCCTGACAGGGTCCCGACACACTCTGAGACCCTACACACCCCTGACAGAGTCCCGACACTCTGTGAGACAACCGGCACCCCTGACAGTGTCCGGACGTCTGTGAGACCCTACACACCCCTGACAGGGTCCCGACACACTCTGAGATCCTACACACCCCTGACAGCGTCCCGACACTCTGTAAGACCACAGACACCCCAGACAGGGTCCTGACGTCTGTGAGACCTGACACACCGCTGACAGGATACTGACACACTGAGACACTACACATTATTGACAGTTTTTGACACACTGTGAGACCTCACACACCTGACCCGGTCCTGACACACACTCAGACCCCATAAAACCCTGGTAGGGTCGTGATACACTGTGAAACACTTCACACCCCTGACACACAGTGAGACCCCACACCCCTGACAGGATCCTGACATTTGTGAGACCCCACACACCGCTGACAGAGTCTTGATAGACTGTGAGACCCCTCACACCCCTGATAGGTTCCCGACACACTGTGAGACCCCACACACCCCTGATAGGTTCCTGACACACTGTGAGACCCCACTACCCGTGACAGGGTCCTTACACACTGTGATACGCTACATACCCCTGGCAGTGTCCTGACACACTGTGAGAGCCCACACAACCCTGGCAGGGTCCTGACACACTGTGAAATCCCACACATCCCTGACAGAGTCCTGACACACTGTGAGACCCTACACACCCCTGACAGGGTCCCGACACACTCTGAGACCCTACACACCCCTGACAGGGTCCCGACACAGTGTGAGACCCCACACACCCCTGACAGGGTCCTGACACTCTGTGAGACCACAGACACCCCTGACAGGGTCCTGACGTCTGTGAGACCTGACACACCCCTGACAGTGTCCTGACACACTGTGAGACCCCTCTCAACCCTGACAGGGTCCTGACAACTGTGAGACCCCACACATCCCTGACAGGGACCCAACACTCTGTGAGAGCCCATACACACCTGACTGGGTCCTGACACACTTTGAAACCCCAAACATACCTGACCGTGTCCTGACACATTGTGAGACACCACACACCCCTGACAGGATCGTGACACACTGTGAGACCTCACACAACCCTGTTAGGGTCCCGACACACTGTGAGACCCCACACACCCCTGACAGGGTCCTGACAAACTGCTAGACCCCGCACTCCGCTGTTAGGGTCCCGACACACTGTGAGACCCCGCACCCCTGCAGAGTCCTGACGAACTGTGAGTCCACACACAACCCTGGCAGGGTCCTTACACATTGTCAGACCCCGCAATCCCCTGTTAGGGTCCCGAAGAACCTTGAGACCCCACACACCCCTGACATATTCCCGACACGCAGTGAGACCCCGCACACCCATGACAGTGTCTTGAGACACTGTGAAACACCACACAACTCTGACAGGGTCCCGACACACTGTGAGACCCCACACACCCCTGACAGGGTCCTGACACACTGTGAGACCCCACACACCCCTGTCAGGGCGCTGACACACTGTGATACCCTACAAACACCTCACAGTTCCTGACACACTGTGAGACCCCGCGCACCCCTGACAGGGTTCCGACACACTGTGAGACCCCACACACCCCTGACAGGGTCCTGACACACTGTGAGACCCCACACACCCCTGTCAGGGCGCTGACACACTGTGATACCCTACAAACACTTCACAGTTCCTGACACACTGTGAGACCCCACACACCCCTGACAGGGCGCTGAGACACTTTAAGACCCCACACACCCCTGACAGTGTCCTGACACACTGTGAGACCCCACACACCCCTGACAGGGTCCTGACACACTGTGTGACCCCACACAGCCTGACAGTGTCCTAACACACTGTGAGTCCCCACACACCCCTGTCAGAGTCCTGACACACTGTGAGACCCCACACAACTCTGACAGGGTCCTAACACACTGTGAGACCCCACACACCCCTGACAGGGTCCTGACACACTGTGAGACCCCACACATCCCTGACTGGGTCCTGACACACTGTGAGACCCCACACACCCCTGACAGGGTCCTGACACACTGTGTGACCCCACACAGCCTGACAGTGTCCTAACACACTGTGAGACCCCTCACACCCCTGTCAGAGTCCTGACACACTGTGAGACCCCACACAACTCTGACAGGGTCCTAACACACTGTGAGACCCCACACAACCCTGACAGTGTCCTAACACGCTGTGAGACCCCACACACCCCTGACAGGGTCCTTACACTTCTGAGACCCCACATTCCCCTGTGAAACCCGACACACCTCTGGCAGGGTCCGGACAAACTGTGAGACACCATTTGCCCCTGACAGTGTCCTTATCTACTGTGAGAGCCCACACACACCTGACAGGGTCCTAACACACTGTAAGACCCCACAAACACCTCACAGTTCCTGACACACTGTGATTTCACAGACACAACCCTGACAGGTTCCTGACACACTGTAAGACTCCACATACCCTTGGCAGGGTCCTGACACAGTGTGAGACCCCACACACCCTTGTCAGGGCGCTGACACACTTTGGGACCCCACACAAACCTGATCGTGTCCGGACACTCTGTGAGACCCCACACACCCCTCACAGGGTCCTTACACATTGTGAGTCCCCACACACCTCTGAGACCCCGCAGAATCCTTGCCGGGTCTTGAAAAACTGTTAGACCCCACACGTCCCACACAGCGTCCTGACACACTATGAGAAACCCACATACCCCTGAGAGGGTCCTTACACATTGTATGATCCCCATACATCCCTGGCAGAGGCCAAACACAGTGCAAAACCCCACTGACCCATGACAGGATTTGAACGCACTTTGAGATCCCACGCACCCCAACCACACACCCACAGTGCACGTGTTGATCAGCAAAGCTGCTTCTTTGTATTTTGATTCAGTGACGGGGGGGATGGGAGGGGGAGCTGTGATTCCCCGACCTGTTCCTTTGACAGAATGCCCACCACCCTCTTCTCCATCTCCACACGCCAGATCAACACTGGAGATGTAAAGTTTCTTCCTCAGGAAAAAAGTGACAGCTGTGACAGGAGTGGGAGATGGTCCGGTACAGGACAGTTGGAGGCCACTAAACTACCAGGGAAATACTGACCTTCACAGCACAGTTAATGTGAAAATGTGATCACCTTGTGTTTATCTGGACCAGGCCTCTCTGGCCAGTCAGTGGTCTGTTAATGAAATTTACTTTTCTGTACGAACATCTATTGATGAATCCAATTAATGAAATAGCTTTGAGCTAACTCGTGTGTGCTTAAATACTGAGCTCTGAGTTGAGGCATCTAACAGTTTGTCCACTGTCTGTTCCCATGGAAGATGTTCAACAGAAACACAAGGAGACTCTGCGGGCACAAACTGAAAAACTCAGAGTGAACACGATCCTGATGAAGGAGAAGGTGAAGGTTTTCCAGCTGCTTGATCAATACGCTGAGCTCACGGTCATTTCTACTGTTCGAGATCGGACACTGGTGGAACATGAGCTGCTAGCCAGAGGCAGAGACCACGAGGAGTGGAGACAGAAACATCTCCTTGGAGAGCTGGAAAAAATCCAGACTAATCAGCTGTTCCAGAGCAGCTGTTCCCAGAGTAAATCCAAATCTGCATGTTCGGCAGCAGTAGCCGGAGCACCGGGAATCGGGAAAACAACAATGGTACAAAAGATTGTTTATGACTGGGCCACGGGGGAAATATACCAACAATTCCAATTTGTCTTCAGTTTCAAATTCCGGGATTTAAACTCCATTAACAACAGAATAAACCTGAAGGAACTGCTTCTGGATCAGTATCCTTACTTTGGGAATATCCTGAGAGAGGTCTGGAAGAACCCAGAGGGATTGCTGTTTATATTCGATGGTTTGGATGAATTCAATGACAAAATTAATTTCTCTGACAGTCGGAGAGACACAGAACCTCAGTACACATGCACAGATCCTGAATTCAAGTGCAAGGTGTCGGACATTGTGTACAGTTTAATCCAGCACAAGCTGCTCCCAGGGTGTTCAGTGCTGGTGACCACCCGTCCCTCTGCATTACATTTATTGGAAAAGGCTGATATCAGCGTCTGGGCTGAAATCCTGGGATTTTCTGGTAAGAAACGGAAGAAATGTTTCATGAGGTATTTTGAAGATCAGGTAGTTGCAGCAGCTGTTTTCAAACACGTGATGGATAACGAGATCCTGTATACCATGAGCTACAACCCCTCCTACTGCTGGATCCTCGCTCTGGCACTGGGCCCCTTCTTCACACAAAGAGTCAGGGACCCACAGCAAGTTCCCAAGACCATCACGCAACTGTACTCCTATTATATTTACAACATCCTGAAAAACCACGGCCGTGAGATTGAGAACCCCCGTGATGTGTTACTCAGGGTTGGTCAGATGGCCTTCAGAGGAGTGTCCGATAGGAAGATTGTGTTTACAGATCGAGATTTGATCAACTACAATCTGCAGCCTTGTCAGTTCCTGTCCGGGTTCCTGATGGAGCTTTTGGAGAGAGAGGATTCTGCCCGGAGCGTAGTGTACACATTCCCACATCTCACCATCCAAGAGTTTGTAGCTGCTGTCGCACAATTCCTGAATCCACATCCTGGTGATATCCTGATATTCCTCACTGAAGCCCACAACACGACAGATGGGCGGTTTGAGGTATTTCTCCGTTTTGTTGCTGGTCTCTCCAACCCAATGACAGCTCGGGGCCTGGAGGAGTTTCTGGGTCCATTTCCTCATGAAACAACCTGCCGGGTGATTGACTGGGTGAAGGAGGAGGTTAAACGCCAGAGTAGAAACACGAGTGAAGCTGGTAAAAGGAGCCTCCTGAACACATTGCACTACCTGTTTGAGTCTCAGAATAGTGGACTGGCTCAGGAAACACTGGGATCTGTGAATATACTTTCATTCCGTGAAATTACACTGACCCCGATTGACTGCACGGTCCTGTCTCATGTCATCGGACTCTGTGATACAGTAAAACACCTCGAACTGGTTCGCTGCCACATTCAGTTTGAAGGAATCCAACGGCTGGGACCCGGGCTGCACAAGTGCCAGGAATTGAGGTAACTTGATTTATCTCTCACTCTGAACTGTTAAACTGTCTCATTGTATTGTTTCAATAGAAAGGGATTTGGGTAAAACTGTAGTAATTCAGATTGTGAAGAATTGTGAAAAATGCCCAGGGATGGGTCACTAATTCCCCAAGGACGGGAGGTTTCTGTGGTTCCTTATGAAGGGATGTAGGAGACTTCATCAGATCAGTAAACAACGGCCATTGGTTTAATGGTAGTAAATCACAGGAATGGCCGTGTTTCTCGCTGCCTGTGACACGTCCATTGACAATGTTCCTTCTCACTGTTACTGACACCCAGACCGACACTGACTGCAGCAGGTGGGTCAGAGATTCACACCCCCTTCCCGGTGAGGGACAAGAGACTGTCAGCAGACTGTCCCAGTGAGAAGGAAAGAAATACCATTGTGAGATTGTCCTCCCACTGCCCTTCCCCGTGTGTGACTATCACCATCAGTCCACCTGTGTGACTGTGCTCACTACCAGATACCCAGACCCCATGGGCACACGTCCTGTCTCAACGATGATCCTAGGTTCATAACGCCCCTACCGTACAATATATTAATGCATCCCAGACAGTCTATCTCTTCCCTCCCAACCTCCTGGGGGACACCTCTTACAAAACCCCCATTGTTATATTGCAACACTCTTCCTCAACCCCTCCCTCCGGTGGGGTCTTTCTTTCCCATCCACCTTCCTCCTGTGGGATCTCTCTTCCCCATCCCCTTCCTCCTGTGCGATCTCTGTTCCCCATCCCCCTTCCTTCTGTGAGATCTCTCCTCCCCTTCCCCGTGAGGGATGTCTGTTCCGCATCTCCGAACTTCCTGTCGGATCACTCTTCCCCATCCGCTTTCCTCCTTCGGTATTTTTCTTCCCCAGCTCCATTACTACTGTGGGATCACTCTTTCCCATCCCCCTTCCACCTGTGAGAACTCACCTCCTCTTCCACCTTCCTCCTGTACAATCTGTCTTTCTCATTCCCTTCCCTCCTGCGGGATCTCTCTTTCACATCCCCCTTCCTCCTTTAGGATCTCTCTTCTCCATTTTGCTACTCGGGGATCATCCTTCCCCATCCCCTTATTCATGTGAGCTCTCTCCTCCTCTTACCCTGGTGGGATCTCTCTTCCACATCCTCCTTCGCATTGTGAGAACTCTCCTCTGCTTCCCCATGCTCCTGTACAATCTGACTTTCTCATTCCCCTCCCTCCTGCAGGATTTCTTTTCCCCGTCCCCTTCCTCCTGTGAGAATTCTATTCCAAATCACCCTACCTCCTGTGGGAACTTTCTTCCCCATCCCCTTCCTCCTGTGGGATCTCTCTTCCCCATCCCCCTTTCTCTGGTGGGATCTCTCTTCCCCATCCCCCTTCCTCTTGTGGGATCTCTCTTCCCCAGCCCCCTTCCTCCTGTGGGATCTCTCTCTCCCATCCCCTTCCTCCGGTGGGATTTCTCTTCCTCATCCCTCTTTCTCCTCTAGGAAGTCTCTTCCTCAACCCTCTTCCAATTGTGGGATCTCGATTCACATCCCCCTTCCTTCGGTGGGATCTGTCTTCCCTATCATCCTTCCTCCTGTGAGATCTCACTTCGACATCGTTCTTCCTGCTGTGGTATCTCTCTTCCTCATCCCCCTTACACCTGTGGGATTTCGCTTCCCCATCCCCCTTCCTTCGGTGGGATCTACCTTCACCACCTCCATTCCTACTGTGGGATCGCTCTTCCTTATCCGAATTCCTCTTGTGGGACCTCTCCCCCATCCCTTTCCGCCCCTTCCACCTCAACTTCCAATCTGTCTTCCTCATTCCCCTACCACCTGCGGGATTTCTCTTCCCATTCCCCATCCTGCTGTCATATCTTTCTTCCCCACCCCCCTTCTTCCTGTGGAAACTCCCTTCTACATCCCCTTCCTAATGTGGAATCTCTCTTCTGCATTGTCGTACCTTCTCTGGGATCTTTGTTCCGCATCTACCTTCCTCCTGTGGGATCTCTCTTCCCCATCCCCCTTCCTCCTGTGGGGTCTCTCTTCCCCATCCCCTTCCTCCCGCGGGATATCTCTTCCGCATCCACATCCTCCTGTGCGATCTCTCTTCCCCATTGACGTTCTTATCGTGGGATCTCCCTTCCTCCAGTTTTGTATCTTTTCACCATCCCCTTTCATCCTGTGGGATCTCTCTTCCACATCCCCCTTCCTCCTGTGGGATCTCTCTTCCACATCCCCCTTCCTCCTGTGGGATCTCTCTTCCCCATCCCCCTTCCTCCTGTGGGATATCTCTTCCATATCCCCTTGCTCCTGTGGGATCTCTCTTCCCTATCCCCCTTCCTCCTGTGGGATCTCTCTTCCACATCCACCTTCCTCCTGTGGGATCTCTCTTCCCCATCCCCCTTGCTCCTGTGGGATCTCTCTTCCCCATCCCCCTTCCTCCTGTGGGATCTCTCTTCCACATCTCCTTCCTCCTGTACGATCTCTCTTCCCCATCCCTCTTCCACTTGAGGGATTTCTCCTCAACATCCCATCCGTCCATCTGTGTGATCACTCCTCCCTCACCGGCTTTCCTTGTAGGATCTCTCTTCAACATTCCTCTTTCCTCTGCGGGATATATCTTCCCAATCCTCATTCCTCCTGTGGGATCTTTGTTCCCCATCCCCTTCCTCGCGTGGGATCTCTCTTCACCATCCCCCTTCCTCCTGTGAGATCTCTCTTCCCCTTCCCCCCTCTTTCTGTGGGATGTCTCCTTCCGATCCCTCCTCCTCCTGTGGGATTTCTCTTCCCCATCCCCCTTCCTCCTGTGGGATCTCTCTTCCCCATACCCTTCCTACAGTGGGATCTCTCTTCCCCATCCCCCTTCCTCCTGTGTGATTTCTCTTCCCCATCCCGCTTCCTCCTGTGTGATTTCTCTTCTCCATCCCCCTTCCTCCTGTGGGATCTCTCAACTAAATCTCACTTCTTCCTGTGGGATCTCTCTTTCCCACTCCGCTTCCTTTTGTCGGATCAGGGACATTTCCATTCTGTTGGAGACTTCATCATCAAATCAGAGAACAACAACCATTGGTTTAATGGCAGTAAATCACAGGAATGGCCGTGTTTCTCGCTGCCTGTGTCACATCCATTGACAATGTCCCTTCTCACTGTTACTGGCACCCAGACCGACA
This sequence comes from Hemitrygon akajei, assembly GCF_048418815.1. Taxonomy (NCBI): domain Eukaryota; kingdom Metazoa; phylum Chordata; class Chondrichthyes; order Myliobatiformes; family Dasyatidae; genus Hemitrygon; species Hemitrygon akajei. Next base: position 300,000 of record NW_027331931.1, on the reverse strand, counting down.
CTGACTGCAGCAGGTGGGTCAGAGATTCACACCCCCTTCGCGGTGAGGGTCAAGTGACCGTCAGCAGACTGTCCCAGTGAGAAGGAAAGAAATACCATTGTGAGATTGTACTCTCCTGCCCTTCCCCGTGTGTGAATGTCACCATCAGTCCACCTGTGTGACTGTGCTCACTACCAGATACTCAGAACTCATGGGCGCATCTCCCCTCCCGATTGTGGGCCTCAGTTCAGACCCAGCCTTCCTGTACAATCTATTTCTGGATCATCTCATCTTGTGGGGTTATCCTTTCCCATCGGTGTACTGCTGTGGGTCTTCTCATCCCCATTCCCCTTCCTCCTGTGGGATCACTCATCATTATCTCCTTCCTCCTGAGGGATTTCTCTTCCCCATCCCATTCCTATCGCAGATTCTGTCTTTCTATCCCTTTTCCTCAGGTGGGGTCTCTTCCACCGTCTCCCATCGACACTTTCACAAATCTTCCTCAATATGGGACTTTCTCCCACCCTTCATCCCTGCCCCTCCCGAACCTCTCACATCAGGAACACTTTTCTCACCATCGGGGAATGAGACAGAATATGTGAAGTTTACAGGGTCACACCGACATACTAAATTATTGACATTGGGTGAACACCCCGGAGCTGGTCAGTGAGGGACATTGACAGTGATGGGAACTCCAATCTGTGATTTACAGAAGGGTTTAATATTTCCTGAAATATCCGAGTGAGAGAAATTCCCCCAGACCAAATGTTTGAATAACTTTGTTCATCAATCTGTCTGTTTGTGTTTAGACTGAGTAATAATAAACTGGGGGTTTTGGGAGTGAAACCGGTGTCTGCGGCTCTGAGGAACCCGAAGAGTAAAATACAGAAACTGTGGTAAGTAGCAGACTGTGGGAGATTGTGTTTACAAACACTGGGTATCTGACATTGAACATTAATGTGATTAGTAATTGTGTTACTGATAAACACTGGGGATTTGTACCGTCTCCTCTCTCTGTGTGTCCTTCACCCTCACTCTCTCTCATCTCCAGGCTGGAGAGTGTCGGTCTCACAGATTCTAGTGCCGAGGATCTCATCTCTGCTCTCAGTACAAACCCATCACTGAAGTGGCTGTACCTGAGTCACAACTCACTGACAGACCGATCACTTCCCGCACTCCGCCGCCTCATACTGAACCTCCCGAGTCTGGTGTGGATCGGGTGAGTGTTTGTGTTAATGTTCAATGTGATAAAATATCAGCGGATCCGCGGGTTTTCTGGTGATATTTGTCTGTGAGTGTTGTTGAAACATTAACCCCGGTCCCCTGTTACTGACACTGTTGTGTAATCTGTTTATTTCATCTTTATTCTCCCATCTGTTTCAGGCTGGGGGACAATCAGTTCAGTGAGACCGGGAAGAAGGAACTGAGATCTCTGCAGGAACCCAGACCCGGACTGACAGTGACCGTGTGAACATCCCCGACCACAGGATAGGGATATTTTGGCCGATTCCCCCTCCTCTTTAACTCCCGCCCTTACCTTTAATGGCCGCGCACTGGGGATAATTCGCAACGGTATTAAAGGATCCTGTGACGTATTTCCGCAGATGTGCGTGTTCGAGACTCTGGGGATTTACCCAGACAGGAAGACCCCGGAGGTCGGGCCTTAGTCTGGGACACCAGTGGGATTATCCTTTTGCTCCCTTTGCTGAGGACGGTGCATTCGGCAGCCTGGCCGATATAATGATGTTAAATTGACAAATCCCTCGGCAGTGACCCTGGATGCCAGTACCTGAAGTGTGATTTTATAATCATCGGTTCCCCGATGCAGAGTGACGGTGAGAAACGGGACTGATTATTCAACCGGTCACTCGTTGTCGCCGGTCAGTTAATTGTGTGTGACTGTGAGTGAGTCGGGAGCAGCTTATTTATTCCCGCACGTCAGCAGCTCACACATTGTTTAATTTACATTTGTCATGATGAAATCAATAAACCGCTGTAACTTCCTGTCCTAGTGCCGGACTCGAGTTTTATTTGAGGTTTCTGCTGGCCCCCGCACCCTGTGCACTGCAACAGTGGGTCGGAGCTCCTCACACTGAAACAGTAGCGTCTCAGCTCCAGGCTGAGGGAGGTCGGATTGACAGAGTCTGGGTGCCCAGGATCTCGTCTCCACCCAAACTGTCCCCCTTCTGCCCCCCGCATACAGATAAAATCAACTGTAATAACAGGTGTGAGTCTACTGAGATACGAGAGGGTCCACACCGTCCCGTCACACACTCCTGGTCTCAGACACAGAGTGAATCTCCCTCCGCACCGTCCCATCACACACTGCCGGGGTCAGACACAGAGTGAATCTTCCTCCGCACCGTCCCGTCACACACTCCCGGGTTCAGACACAGAGTGAATCTCCCTCCGCACTGTCCGGTCACCCACCCCCGGTGTCAGACACAGAGTGAATCTCCCACCACACCGTCCCATCACACACTCCCGGGGTCGGACACAGAGTGAATCGCCCTCCACACCGTCCCATCACACACTCCCGGGGTCGGACACAGAGTGAATCTCCCTCCACACCGAACGATCACACACTCCTGGGATCAGACACAGAATGAAGCTCTATCTATGTTGTCCAGTCTCCCCCTCTCGTGCCCTCCAATTCTCGAAACGGAAGCACAGGGATCCCCCCCCCCACACACACACACAGGATGAATCTCTGTAGAGGATGTCAGAGAGACGGGGAGAGAAGTACTAGAACGACGGAGAGGGCTACAGGGTACACGGACCTGGAGAGTGTGGGAGAGGACACAAACGGGCAGGGGAGTACAGATTGATATTAGAACCCTGGCGGTTAACAATCACATTTGATTTCTTGGGTCGGGAAGTAGCCCAGGATGAAATTGAAGATGAGGATGATTTTCCAAAAACAGGAACTCACTCCTTCCCGTCCTCTCCCAGCTTCCGCACTCCTACGAGGACGCCGTCCCTTCCCATCCACTCGCTTCGCTTAAAATGTCTGACGGGGCAGTTTAGGGTTCGTGATACCTTGTTTAAAGTGAGCGCCGGGAAGGAAGGGGGTGAGACTCCGATTGAAAACGGCCGTCACCATCGATAATTTTGTTGTGACAAAGGGAGAGTTGTGGTGACTGAAGGAGACCCCGTTCGGCCGGGTTGAAATGGGACTTAGGGGGGAGCGACGACTCGGTTAAAGTGAGCGGCAGAGAAGGAGTGAAGTTCACGGTGACTTCAAATGGCCGACGCTTCACTTGAAATGGCCGCTGGGGAGGGAGTGACGGCTTTGGTAGAAGTGAGCACAAGAGAGGGAGGGACGCGCTGATTTAAAATGGGCGAATCCTTGGTTAATGTGGCCGCCAGGGATGGACACTGACTTACAATGGCCACTGTCACAACAGAATCTATGGCGAAGGAACATGCGGTGCTCATGGATACAATCCCGGGATCGAGTGTGTTATTGATTGTAATAACAGTATTTTAATTTGTGTTTTATATAGCCCTGGGCATTGTACATATGTTTCAATTCTAATAATGTTGTCATTGAATAAACTAATGTATATATCTCAGATATTCACACATACACATATACATGTGGGTTTTGGGGAGGAGGGGTGAGGGGTTTGGGAGGAAGAGGAGTGATGGGACGAGGAGTGGACTGAGGAGACGGTGAGCGTGGCGAAGTCACTGACTCAATAGGGGACGGAAAGGGGAGGGGCGAAAGTTCCTGTCACAAACTGGTGGCAGACATGGAGAAGACCATAAGACCATAAGAGAAAGGAGAAGAAGCCGGCCATTCGGCCCATCGAGTCTGCTCCGCCATTTCATCATGAGCTGATCCAATCTCCCCTTTAGTCCCATTCCCCCACCTTCTCACCATAACCTTTGATGCCCTGACTACTCAGATACCTATCAATCTCTGCCTTAAATACGCCCAATGACTTGGCCTCCACTGCTGCCCGTGGCAACAAATTCCATAGATTCACCACCCTCTGACTCAAAAAATCTCTTCGCATCTCCGTTCTGAATGGGCGCCCTGCAATTCTCAAGTCATGTCCTCTTGTACTAGACTCCCCCACCATGGGAAACAACTTTGCCACATCCACTCTGTCCATGCCTTTCAACATTTGAAATGTTTCTATGAGGTCCCCCCTCATTCTTCTAAACTCCAAGAGCGGTCAAACGTTCCTCATATGTTAACCCTCTCATTCCCGGAATCATTCCAGTGAATCTTCTCTGACCATCTCCAACGTCAGCACATCCTATCATAAATAAGGAGCCAAAAACTGCACACAGTATTCCGAGTGAGGTCTTACCAATGCCTTATAGAGCCTCAACATCACATCCCTGCTCCTGTACTCTATTCCTCTAGAAATGAATGCCAACATTGCATTCGCCTTCTTCACCACCGACTCAACCTGGAGGTTAACCTTAAGGGTATCCTGCACGAGAACTCCCAAGTCCCGTCGCATCTCAGAACTTTGAATTCTCTCCCCATTTAAATAATAGTCTTCCCGTTTATTTCTTCTACCGAAGTGCATGACCGTACACTTGCCAACACTGTAATTCATTTGCCACTGCTTTGCCCATTCTCCAAATCTATCCATGTCTCTCTGCAGACTCTCTGTTTCCTCAGCACTACTGGCCCCTCCGATTAGCTTTGTATCATTAGCAAACTTAGCCACAAAGCCATCTATTCCATAATCCAAATCGTTGATATACAATGTAAAAAGAAGCGGCCCCAACACAGACACCTGCAGAACACCACTGGTAACCGGCAGCCAACCAGAATGGAATCCCTTTATTCCCACTCTCTGTTTCCCGCCAATCAACCAACGCTCTATCCACGTATGTAACTTTCCCGTAATTCCAAGGGCTCTTATCCTGTTTTGCAGCCTCATGTGCGGCACCTTGTCAATGGCCTTCTGAAAATCCAAATACACAACAACCACTGCATCTCCCTTGTCTACTCTACTTGTAATTTCCTCAAAAAATTGCACTAGGTTTGTCAGGCAGGATTTTCCTTTAAGGAAACCATGCTGAGTTCTGCCTATCTTGTCATATGCCTCCAAATACTCCGTAACCTCACCCTTGACAATCGACTCCAACTACTTCCCAGCCACAGATGTCAATCTAACAGGTCTATAATTTCCTTATTGCGCCCTTGCCCCCTTCTTAAATAACGGAGTGACATTTGCAATCTTTCAGTCCTCTGGAACCATGCTAGAATCTATTCACTTTTGAAAGATCATTGCTAATGTCTCCACAATCTCCAATGCTTCTTCCTTCAGAACACAGGGGTGCATTCTGCCTGGTCCAGGAGATTTATCTACCCTTAGGCTATTCAGCTTCCTGAGTATTTTCTCTGTCGGCATTGTGACTGCGCATATCTCTCTTCCCTGACACCCTTGAATGTCCGGTATATTTCTGATGTCTTCCTCAGTGAAGACTGATGCATAATGCTCTTTCAGTTCCTCTGCCATCTTCTTATCTCCTATTACAATTTCTCCAGCATCATTTTTTATCAGTCCTATATCTACTCACACCGGTCTTTTACTCTTTATATACTTGAGAAAGCTTTTAGTATCCTCTTGGATATTATTTGCTAGCTTCCTTTCATAGTTCATCTTTTCCCTCTTAATGACCTTCTTAGTTTCCTTCTATAAGCTTTTAAAAACTTCACAATCCTCTGTCTTCCCACTAATTTTTGCTTCCTTGTATGCCCTCTGCTTTGCTTTTACTTTGGCTTTGACTTCCCTTGTCAGCCACAGTTGCATCCTTTTTTCATTCGAAAATTTCTTCTTCTTTGGAATATATCTGTCCTGCATCTTCCTCACTTCTCACATGAACTCCAGCCACTGCTGCTGTGCCGTCCTTCCTGCTAGTGTCCCTTTCCAGTCAACCTTGGCTAGTTCCTCTCTCATGCCACTGTAATTTCCTTTACTCCACTGAAATACCGACGCATCGGATTTCGGCTTCTCTTTCCAAATTTCACAGTGAACTCAATAATGTTATGATCATTGCCTCCTAAGGGTTCCTTCATCGCAATCTCTCTAATCACCTCTGGTTCATTACACAATACCCAATCCACTACAGCTGATCCCCTTGTGGGCTCAACAACAAGCTGTTCTAAAAAGCCATCTCGTAGACATTCTACAGATTCTCTCTCTTGAGATCCAGTGCCGACCTAAATTTCCCAACCCACTCGCATGTTAAAATCCCTCTCAATTATCATAACACTGCCCTTATGGCAAGCCTTTTCTATTTCCTGTTGTAATTTGCAGTCCACATCACTGCAGCTGTTTGGAGGCCTGTATATAACTGCCATCAGGGTCCTCTTACCCCTGCGATTTCTTAGCTCAACCCGTAAAGTTTCTGTACCTTCCGATCCTATGTCAACTCTTTCTAATGATTTAATATCAATTCTTACCAATAAAGCAATGCCACCCCCTCGACCTACCTGTCTATCCTTCTGATATACCGTGTATCCTTGGGCGTTCAGCTCCCAGAGACATGCATCTTTAGCCATGTCTCAGTGATGGCCACAGTGTCATACCTGCCAATCTGTAACTGTACGACAAGATAATCCACCTTGTTCCTTATGCTGCGTGCATTTAAGTATAACACCTTAAGTCCAGTATTTGGTACATTTTGCATTGATTGCACTGCAACTCCTTGCAATAGCTGCAAATTTGCTCCATCACCTGCCTGTCCTCCTGACATCCTTACTGTTCACTACCTTGGATCTATTTATGTTTTCCCTCCCCTCCGCTCTGTCATTCCGGTTCCCATCCCCCTGCCAGATTAGTTTAAACCCTTCCTAACAGCTCAATTAAACCTTCCCGCCAGGATATTGGTCCCTTTGGATTCAGGTATAACCCTTCCTTTTTGAACAGGTCATACTTCACCCAGAAGCGATCTCAATAATCCAACAATCTGAAGCCCTGCCCCCTACACCAGTCTCTAACCACGCATTCATCTGCTTGATCCTTCTATTCTTGCCCTCGCTGGCACATGGCACAGGTAGCAATCCTGAGATTACTACCTTGGAGGTCCTGCTTCTCAGCTTCCTTCCTAACTCCCGGAAATCCCTGTTCAGGACCTCCTCCATTTTCCTATCTATGTCATTATTACCAACATGTACCAAGACAGCTGTCTGTTCGCCCTCCCCCTTCAGAATATTCTGGACCCGATCCGAGACATCCCGTACTCTGGCATTTGGGAGGCAACACACCATGCGGGTATCTCTATCAGGCTCACAGAGCCTTCTGTCTGTTCTCCTGTCTATGGAATCCCCTATGACTACCACATTCCTCTTCTCCCTACTCCCCTCCTGCACAGCAGCTCCAGGCTCAGTGCCAGAGACCCGGTCAACGTGGCCATCTCCTGTCATGTCATCCCCCTCAACAGCATCCAAAACAATATGCTTGTTGGGCAGCCACAGGTGTGCTCTCCACTATCAGGGTATTTCCCTTCCCTCTCCTGACAGTCACCCAGTTTTCTGACTCCTGTAGCTTAGGCATGACTACCTCCCTGTAGCTCCTGTCCATCACTTCCTCACTTTCCCTAATAAGCAGTAGGTTGTCAAGCTGCAGCTCCAGATCCCTAACACGGTCTCTGAGGAGCCGCATCTCGGTGCACCTGGCGCAGATGTGGCCATCAGGGAGGCTGGAGGTCTCCCAGGATTCCCATATCTGACACCCCGAACAAAGCACTAGCCCTGCAGACATGCTACCTAGTTCCACGAGAATGAAATGAGGGAAAAATAAGTCTACTCATTCACTTACCTCGGCAAACACACAAACTTTTTAAACCGTTAGCTCGTACTGTTAGCTGTGTGAGCCCTGCTGTTCCTCCGTCTATCCGGGAAGATTCGCCAAGGTGAGAAAAAAAGAGTTGGTGCCTCGCTCTCGCCTCTTCCCGTTACTGCCTAAGCCCGTTGAGCCAAAGCCCTACACTCTACTGCCACTCACTCCGCTGCCTGCTGTATAGGGTGATCTTCTTTTTAAACTCTCCATGCTGTCCTGGCTACATCATACGCGCCTGCACAGCCTCTCCCTTCTTGTACTCGAAGAAGTTTTTTTTTTAAACTGTCTTCCTTCAGAATTTAGCTCTCACGCCGCCCTTCTTGTCCCGATCCAAAAAAAAACAACCACCGTTGGAAGTCCCATTCCTTTTCAAACTCTTCGCGTTGTCCTGCCTACGACAAAATGTTGAGTACAAAGATTGTGATGTTATGTTGAGGTTGTATAGGACGTAACTGAGGACAGGCTTGGAGTAATATGTTCAAATGTGGTCACCTACCAAAGGAAATATATGAATATGCTTGAAAGATTGCAGAGAAAATATCTAATTCCAGAAAGTATGTACTTCCGGTTGAAGGGGGAACACTACTTCATTGGTCACTTTTACCACTATTTACTTATTGTGTAATTTCGTCTAATGTTGTATCTTTGCCTTACACTGCTACTGTAAGAATCAATTTATATAAGACAGCAATGTTGACCTGACCCAGAATATTTAACAGAGATGTGTATTGCAAGATTTTCTTTCACACGCAGTGTGGTGGGTGTCTGGACTGAATGCCGGATTGTTGGTGGAGCCAGACGCAATAGAAGCTATTAGATACCACGTGAATGTGTGGAGAATGGATGGTGTGGACCTGGTTTAGGCAGAGGTGATTGGTTCAGGTAGGCATGCAATTGCCAGCTCAATTCGTTTACAAGAACGCACTGAGGAGAAGGGTCTGTTCCCCTGATGTACTGTTCAATGTTGCTAAGACCATAGCTGGAGTGTTGTCTGCATATCCGGTTGTCCGGCTCAGGAAGAACGTGATTAGTCTCGAAAGGCATCGAAATGATTCACGGATTTTGTTGTTGGGATCGGAGGACTCGAATCAAAAGGTGTCTGTGCACTGATCCCATCACTGATGGATATGTAATACTGATTCTCCCCTCCGCCACCACAGGCCCCACGATCACGATGCAATTGCAGGCTGATGCCAAGGGTGGCAAATAGCATAAATGGTCCATAAGAGAAATAGTGTGACATAATTCACAAACATCGTTTTTGAGTTGATATTTTCGCATTAAGGGGTAGTGCCTGACATAATGGTGAGAGTGTAAGGGGATTGCTTTTGATTTCTTAGTAACTAAATTAGTCTGCAGCTTTTAATAAGCACATAAACCGACTCGAACACGGTCTATTCACAAAATCCTACAAACTCACAGTAAACGCACTGTTGTGGACAGGGCAACCACCACTGCAGTCGCACAGTGCAGTATATACGAGGGAAAACTACGAACATTAATGTGAATTGCCACCTTTCTCTTAACTCCAGCGGCACAGTGATATGTGGGTAGAACTTAGAAACAGGATGTTTCACTCCAGTGGAGCTGTATAATAGACTCCAGTAGTCAGTGGGAAATCGAGTTGTCACCGTCCAGACCACCTGAACCTTTGGTCATTTTAATCGTTTTCATTCCTTTCCCTCCCACTCTCCTAAGTTCTCGTTCTCTCTCTCTCTGTCTGTCTGTCTGTCTGTCTGTCTGTCTGTCTGTCTGTCTCTCTCTCTCTCTCTCTCTCTCTCTCTCTCTCTCTCTCTCTCTCTCTCTCTCACTCACACACACACACACACACACAAATATCTATCTCGTTCTCTCTATATCACCATCCCCACTTGTACCCCACTCTCGTTTCGTCACCTCATTCAGTCGCTATTTCACGTCTCCGCTTGCAACTGCGTTCATGTCTCCCCCGCTGTTCATACTGTCCCTGTGCTGCCGATCGATGGGACGATGCGTCCGGGGTAAACACCTGTGATCAGGCGGTAAATCTGAGTTGCGATCAGGATTTGGCTTTATTAATGAAGTGAAGCACCAAGATCACCGGATATTTCACTGCGTTGATCATCTGCTCCCTGAATTTTGACTGAGTGACCGCGTAAATAAATGTGTTCGTGCAGCAGCTGAAATTCTTCAGCAAGGCTCCGACGCGATGAAAGATCCATTCAGAATCATTGAAATACCTGAATCCTATTCCTTTGATCTCATAATACATGAAATTGACAATGAGCGTTATCCACAGGAGGATGAAGCTGCCGGAGATGGTGAAGAGTAAAACTACAGACCTCTTCCGGCTCTCCATCTCCGGGTCCCTGCTGTTCTCCCCCTTGCTCTGACCCCTCAGCCCCTTACGGACACGACTGGCCACTAAAATGTGCCTGACTGTCAGAGCGTTGAACAACAGGATCGCAACGAAAGGGATGAACGGATTTAAAACGATATCGAGCCAGGCATTACCCACCCACCCGGGGTCAGTGAAGTTATTGTCCTTGGCTTTACAGAACCACGGTACATTTTTGATTATCTGTCTGGGTTCCCAGAGGAAGTAGCGGGGAACGTTTCTCAGAAAGGACAGCACACCGGTTGTTGTGAGAACCACAGCCGCAGTTTTCCCGGTGCAATATTTTGTTTTCAGCTTCTGACAGCAGATGGCGACAAATCGATCAAAAGTGAAAGTGACGGTGAACCAGACAGAACAGTATGTGGCTGTAAACCTTAGCACCTGGATAACGCTGCACACAGGGGTGATGCTCAGAAAAGACCACGGTAAGTACTTATATATGATTCGAAATAAAATGACCTCGATGGTAACAGTCAGTAGATCCGCCGCCGCCATGGCCACCAGGTAGCGAGTGGTGCAGGTAGAGAGGCCGCACTTTCCCCGGGACAGGATCACCATCGCCGCTAAATTCACTGCAGGGAGAGAGAGAAACGAGTAAACACTGGGCATTATTGAGCACGTTCTCCGGGAATGGACACGGGTTTGCGTTTCGGCCAACGGACTGGAGTGCTAGAGGAGTTGAACGGCTGCTTATATAACACCAAACACAGGTCACACTGTCCCTGACCTGCCTTCCTCATTGTGGAGATAAGACGATGTGTGGGAAATCATAAGGAACAACAACGATTTCAGTCCCTGATGGGAGCCGTTGCACTGATTTAACTGCGACTGACCAGGCCTCTGGAAACATCATCGGACCGGGCCGAAGAGCGAGACAAAACACAAGAAACGCTGGAGGAGTTCCATGATTGCTCAAGCAGCAAACAGTCAAACGGGTTCGGACCGGGGTCAGAGGGACTGTAGGAACAACTTAGTAACCAGACGCTGAGTGGCTCCATTAATGGATTAACTCCACAGCACAGTTCAATTCGATAACACACGGCAGTAGATCCGTGGACACTGATTCAGGTGATCAGACCCGATTTTTAACTAACAGGAAGTGGGATCTGACTGTGACAGACTTCACAGGAAGACGTGGAACACAGGAACAGGGGTCCACTCTGATCAAAAGCACAGAAACAGTGAACTTCACAATGTAAACTATTCCCAGTCACACCGTGACGGACAGCTGCCCGTCCTCAAGCCTGGGACAACTCTGGAGACGGTGCCACTGAAGTCCTGCTACTGACCCCTTCCTGTAGAGCTGCCTGTCCTCAACACTGCGCAAAGTCTCAATACATACCTCCCAGACACCCCTTTCCGGAGGGCTGCCTGTTCAAAACACCGGGACAACTCTGGATACGGTCCCAGTAAAATCCTTTCCTGCAGAGCTGCCTTTCGCTAGAACTGCTATGTAGAATACAGCATTTATGCTAAGACTTTTAGCAATAGAATATAGCCTTAATGGTAAGACTCTTGGCAGTGTGATCAGAGGGATCTTGGGGTCCGAATCAATAGGACACTCAAATTCTGCTACGCAGTTGACTCTGTGGTTAAGAAGGCATACGGTACATTGGTCTTCATCAATCGTGGAATTGAGTTTAAGAACCGGGAGGTAATGCTGCAGCGATATAGGACCCTGGTCAGACCCACATGGAGTACTGTGCTCAGTTCTGGTCTCCTCACTACCGGAAGCACGTGGAAAACATAGAAAGTGTGCAGAGGAGATTTTAAAGGATGTTGCCTGGGTTCGGGATCATGCCTTATGAGAATAGGTTGAGTGAACTCGGCCTTTGCTCCTTGGAGCGACGGAGGATGAGAGGTGACCTGGTGGAGATGTACAAGATAATGAGAGGCATTGATTGTGTGGATAGTCAGAGACCTTTTCACAGGGCTGAAATGGTTAGCACGAGAGGGCATAAATTTAAAGTACTTGGGAGTAGGTACAGAGGAGATGTCGGGGTAATTTGTTTTTTTTTTACGCAGAGAGTGGTGAGTGCGTGGAATGGGCTGCCAACGGCGCTGGTGGCGGTGGAAACGATAGGTGGATAAGAGAATCCAGGATGGCTACATGGAGCTTAAAGAAATAGATGGCTCTGGGTAAAGCCTAGGTATTTCTAAGGTAGGGACATGGTCGGCACAGCTTTGGGGGCCGAATGGCCTGTATTGTGCTTATGGTTTCTATGTTTCTATGGTACAACTCCATGCAAAGTCCCAATGAATTCCTCGCACGTATCCCTTCCTGGAGAACTGTCTGCCCAATACTTTGCGACAGGACTGGACAAACCCTGCAGGTCACACCTTCCCAGAGAGTTCTCCGTCTCCAGCACTGGGACAACTCTGAACAAGGACCATGTATTCACTCTGATTAACAACTCAGAAACAGGCAATACCTCAGTGTAAAACTCTCCCAGTCACACATCCCGGACAGCTGCCCGTCCCCTAACACTGGGACAACTCTGAACAAGGACCATGTATTCACTCTGATTAACAACTCAGAAACAGGCAATACCTCAGTGTAAAACTCTCCCAGTCACACATCCCGGACAGCTGCCCGTCCCCAGCACTGGGACCGCTCTGGGCAATGTTCCATTAAAGGTAAGTACCACGTTCAAGTCGATTCCGTGAGCTGAGGAGAGGTTGAGGTTTAGTGCCATTTGTCATTAAATATGAAACATTCTGGACATTGAATTGACATGATCGATATCACTGACGGATATTTGTGCAATGATGATCAAGTTCGAGGACTGCAACATGATCATTATCAGGTTCACATCTATTAACTCACAGAGATACCAAACAGGAATCGCTCCGCTCACTCACCAGGAACTCCAATGACGGCAATGAACACTCTCAACATTTTATCCGCACTCAAGTACCTATCCAACATTGAAGACATTTTCTCTGTCCAGTGATTTGCTCCCTTCTGCTCCAGGCGATCTCTCGGAATGAAATGTTGAGGCGGCACATGCCGGGGGTTCTAATACCATTTGGCGACTCCACAGGGACAGATTTCAACAGATATAAAAATAAAGATATTTTAATAATTTACAATCCGATTACGTCAGACAAGTGCAATTCCCGCGGAGACCGTTTGTGATTAATTTAGGAATTCATTGTGAAACTGCAAACAATTGAAATTGTGATGGTACTAAACGATGTAAACAGCGAGAGACATTATTCCAGTAAAGGGGTTAGGTTTCAAAGACCATCAGACCCAACTCTCCACCTCATGATGTGTCGGTGTGACTGTTGTCCATCGGTTGAGGAGATCAACTGAGAGTGAAACGGCCGTTTCACTCTAATTCTTCATCAATTGTAATCACAATACTTCTCACTCTAACCTCATCTCTCACTCCCAATCACCAATAACTACCCTCAGCATGTTTGTATGAAGTGTTCCAAAATTTGCCATGAGTCAAAAATATATTTAGTTTTATCACCATTGAGGGAAATGTATGTTCCGAGGGAGGAAAAGTTGGAGCCTGCTGATTGTCTCACTCCTACACTAGACAGAGAAAGGTAAAGAGCAGAACCAGTCCCTTCGGCCCACAGTCTGTGACGGATCCTACCTACCGACACGTCAGCAGTCTGCCTACAGTCCCTGCTTCTCCCATCCTCACAACAGTAATCTTGCATTTTTGTGTTCTCTGTTCTCAGAGGAGAAGGGTGGAGAGAAAAGGATAGAGTGGAGAGTCTCCACAGTCTGTGACGGATCCTACCTACCGACACGTGAGCAGTCTGACTACAGTCCCTGCTTCTCCCGTCCTCACAACTGTAATCTTGCATTTCTGTGTTCTCTGTTCTCAGAGTTTTTTTGACCATCTGTGTTCATCAGTTGGGTCCTACAACTTGTTTAAATCTTACAAGCTGTCATATCAAGTACTCTGGGCTCCCACTCTAAATGTAAAGATTATAGGAACCTTTTATCAGACACAAAAATATTGAACTAAATTATATCATTGTCGCTGGTGAGATTGGTTTTGCTTACCTTTAAATGACCGTTTCCCCAGGGATATAAATATTTGACGCATTTCCTGTTTTAGAGTCTCTACCGACAGTGTGTCCTGCAACTTCTCCATTTTCTTCAGTGAGTTAGTCTTCCGGGGGCCCCGAACGATGGCCATCCAACTCTGCACTCTCACAGAGGTGACTGGGTGTCTAAGAACACAACGGGGAGATGGAGACGCGGATAAGAAAGTACAGTTGTGTGTGCGTGCGCGCGCGCCCGTGAGCGTGCGTATCTCTGTCTGAATGTGTGCGTAAGTGTGCATGTGTATATCTATATGTGTGTGGGGGTAGGAGTATTTGCTCACAGGGTATGTGTGAAGCGTCTAGTGCAGTAATGTAGTAGTGCTTGTAGTTAGTCCATACTGCATGCTGTGTGCCGCATACTGCTCTCTGCTTGCTACTCTCTGCTCACAGCTATTGCCGCTGGATAGCCTTCTTAATAGAGGATGAAAAGAGGAGCCTAGTGTACAAGCCTCATCTGCCAGTACAGAGACTCTCCACCATCAAGACTCCTGCAGTGCCTCCTCGGGGCCACACACGGAAACTGGGTATCTTACGGTCCCAGGCTAAACTACAGGGGATCTCGGAGCAGTATTGAGCCCCAGAGACGTGGCGTGCAGGCCCACCACTGTGTGGATACGCCCTGGTGCCCGTCAGCCACTGTCCCAGCTATGGGCAAATAGCCCCGCTGTCTTGTGGTAAGTCTGTTGAGACAGTAAATTAAATTGGTCCCTCCATTTAGTGAAACAGAAGGTTATTAAATTGGAATTTGATGTTACAACAGTACAATTTTTGTGATAACTCATATTAATGGTAAAGATAATGTGGTTGCTGATTGTCTATCTCGATGTTAAATGAACAATTTTGTTTCTTTTATGGAGTGATTTTTTTTAACAATTGTAACACTCCTGTATTGTAAGTTGTAAGATGTTATGCGATGATACTATGTATATTGTGTATGTTATAAAATTTATACAATTTTTTCTTGTAAATAATTGATAAAATTTTGTTCTAGACAGACCAATTTTTTTTGGAGGGAGGTGTTACGTATCAGTGGGTATATTGTACTTGTCACGTGACAGTGGTGTTGAAGATATGCTGGACCTAATGTAGTGGTCTTGTGATGGTGGAATGACGTCATTTCCCCGTCAGTAGAGATCATGTTACGGATTCAGAAACAATAAATATATAAGTTAGGCAGGGTTTTTTATAACAAATAAAATATTTATTAAACACTGAAAAACAAACCCCCAAAAGTAAACAAACAACTAACGTCACCGGAAATCAGCTGCTGTGCGGCAGCTTAAACAGTTCTTAAAGGAATAAATCGAAAACAGTTCGTAAAACGATGCTGCAAAAACAGTTCTTCAAAGTAGTACTGCAAAAGTTCAAAATGCTTACAGTCCATTAACGCAGAGACTTTTTAGTGGATTTAAATTCTCTTTCATGTCGTGTTGTTGCGGTTCCCAGTCCAACTATACTTTTCCCGGATAATTTACGAAGATGAAAATGAAATGGCTTAAAGGCACTGACCTTTCCTTTAGAAAACTCTACCCAAACCTTTCTGCAATTACTTGCAGGGGCTAACACGGGCAGAGCCAACGAATTCCTTCTGAACGAGGATCAAACACGGTCGAACCTGTTTCACCATCGAAATCGACTTTCCTCGATCTTTTAGCTCCCGAACTCCGATCTTCACTCTCCACTGATTTTTAACTGGCAGTATTATAAAGAAACTGCCGGCAATGACCTTTTAAACTTTAGGCATTAAATAAAATTCCATCATTCAACCAAACTGCGACATAATATTGGACCACGCAGTGGCACGGAGTCAAAATGGCAAATCCGGCCACGAACTGCCCCTCCTCACAGGGAGGGGTCCTCCTTTTATATCCTGTAAAAAATACCTGTCACATGACCTCTACTAGCGGGAAAAAAACGTCACTCCACCATCACAAGACCACTACCTTAGGTCCAGCATATCTTCAACACCCCTGTCACGTGACAAGTACAAGATACCCACGTGTACGTTACAACTTTCCTGCCCAGTTGAGGGGAAGCGTGGATCTCAGACCCCCTTCCTCACCACACAGCCACCAGGTGTCTGCTAACGGGATGGTCTGGGCGTCCAATGTGCCTTCGGGTGGAGGGGAGCCTACTACGTGTCTTTTGCTTAGGTTACATCCAACACCTGTGTGTAGTTACCTCTGAAATGACCCACTGGACGAGCACAATTCAACCGCCAGGAGTAAGATATGTTAAAGTGCCGGGGATGATTGTATTTAATGTATTTAAGTAAACTACTTAAGAACTTTTTAAAAGCTATTATTAATGCTTTTTGAGAGAGTGATTTAGATGCATATCATATTTTTACTGAGTTAAGTATTGTATGTAATTAGTTTTGCTACAACAAGTGTATGGAACATTGGAAAAAAATGTTGAATTTCCCCATGGGGATGAATAAAGTACCTATCTATCTATCTGTCTATTATCTATCTATCTATCTATCTATCTATCTATCTATCTATCTATCTATCTATCTATCTATCTATCTATCTATCTATCTATCTATCTATCTATCTATCTATCTATCTGTCTGAGTAAAACATTCATAGCTGAACTGATACTGCATTATAAGCTTTTCCAGTATCGGTGTCTAGCTTCTTGTTCCTCCTGTCTGTCTCCTGCTAACTGCTCCTCCACACCACTTACCTCGGACACCTCACCTGATTGTCCTTGCAGGACTGCCCTGGTGCAGTGGTTCAGATGGTACCAGGTGGAGCGTCCTTCTACCTGAACTGCGGTGGGTAATGCCTGAGTCAACGTAAAGGGTCCTTCCCTTCTTGACTCGTTCCACTTTCTCCGAAAAACTCGCACGTAAACCTGGTCTCCTGGTTTGATCGGTCCTTCCCCTTGTACGGTCTCCGGCTCTTTCTGTTTTTCCTGTACATAAATAGACCTATGTATCATAGTTAGCTGCTGCATGTATTGTTTCAATTCTATTTTCAATTGTTCCAAACTAGGTCCTCTATACGGCCCTCTCTACTGGGGCACTGGCATGGGCCTCCCAGTGAGCATCTCATGCGGTGTCAGGCATTTTATTCGATTAGTTTGCATGCGGTAACTCATCAATGCTAACGGTAAAGCATCGACCCAATTAAGTTTAGTGTCTGCACAGATTTTGTTCAGTTTGGCTTTCAGGGTTCCATTAATTCTCTACCATGCCCTGCGACTGAGGGTGGTATACACATCCAAATCTTTGCTTTATCCTTAGCGCTTGTAGTACGAATTTGACCACTTTCTGGATAAAAGCTGAACCATTGTCTGAGCTAACTTCTGTAGGTATTCCAAACCTTGGGATCACTTCATTTGTCAGAAATTTTACCACTGTCTTTGCCCCTTGATCTCTTGAAGGTACCGCCTCCACCCATCTGCTATATCGATCAATTACTATCAGCATGTATCTTTTCCCTCTCACTGTCTTTATCATGTCTACGTAATCGATCACTAGATGTTTAAATGGTCCTTCAGGTACGGGAATGTGACCTATTGGGGTTGTAATTCCCTTCCGAACATTATTCTGTGCGCATACCTCGCACTGTGACAAGACAAAATCCACTGAAGCCTGTAAATAAGGTGACCAAAAACCATCCTTCTTTATTTTCCTGATCACTTCCCCCCTTGCACAATGGTCCATCCCATGTGCTTCTGAAATCAGAATCGTCAGTAGAGGGGTGGGCGCTACCAACAAACCGTCTTCCCTGCTCCACAAGCCTTCCGGGTTCTGCTTGGCCCCCCTTTTTCTCCACATTATCTGTTTTGCCAAAGTTGCCTTACCTTGTATTTCAATTAGGTCCTCTACCACTGGTTCTGGAGCTAGGCTTACCTGGGGGGCAACTACAGCTGATGTACATCCAGACGATTTTCTGGCTGCCTCGTCCGCAGCTTAATTTCCCTTTGTTATTACATCATTTCCCTTTTTATGTGCCTGGCATTTTACTATAGCCAATGCTTTTATTAAGTCTAGAACTTGCTGACAATGTTGTATCCGATCTCCACTGCTTTTTTTAAAAAAACGTCTCTGTTTCCACACTGCCCCGAACAAATTATATACTCCATGAGCATATGCGGAATCAGTAAAAATGTCTACTTTCTCACCTTCCATCATTTCACACGCAGCTGCCAAGGCTTTGATTTCCGCTAGTTGGGAAGAACACGGTTGAGGACAGGACTCCATACTAATAATCTTAAAGCTGGACTGATCCTGCTGCACTACTGAGAACCCTGCGTGATTTCCATCATAATCCCTATAACAAGAGCCATCTACAAACAGAACCTTTTTATCTATATTCTCTAGTGGTTCTGACCGTAAATCTGCCCTCAATTTGGCAAATGCCATCGTCTTCCCTACACAATCATGGGGTTCTCCTTCATAGTCTAAAGGGACAAAATCGGCTATATTACTGGTAGTGTATCTCTGTATAGTTATGTCTGGAAATGTCAATAGCATCTGATACGCTGCTATCCTGGCTGGCGTCAGCACAAATTTCCCTCTTTCCAGCAATTCTGCTACTTTGTGGTGTGTGCACAGAGTCACAGGATAGTCCAGGGTTACAGATGATGCCTTTTCATACGTATAGGATAGCGCCGCCAATCCCCGATAACAGGGTGGATAACCCCGAGCCACCTCATCTAGTCTCGTACTGTAGTATGCTATCGGCTGTTTTGCTTTTCCTGTGCCTGTCTCTTGTGTTAGAACCCCTGTGACATAACTTTCCTGTCGGTTGGATACAAACAAATGAAAAACCTTCTCGTAGTCAGGCAAAGCTAATGCTGGTGCTGACTGCAATTCCTGCTTAATAGTATTGAAAGCTATCTCCGCCTCTCCATTCCACTGTAAACCGTTCTTCAAATTTGTATGTCCTGCTTCTTTCATTATCTTTCTCAAAGGTGCCACAATCTCAACATATTCTCCTATCCAATCTGAGCTGTACCCTGCCATTCCCAAAAACGTCATCATCTGCCCTACAGTCTGGGGTTTTGGGACCTTAGTTATTACCTCAATCTGATCTGGTGCTATCGCCTTCGCTCCCTTGGATATTACCCTGCCTAAGTATTCCACTTGCTGCGTGCAAAATTGCAGTTTCTTTTTGGATACTTTATTTCCTCGGTGTGCCAGCTTCTCTAACAGAGTTATAGTGTCCTGCTTACACTGTTCCTCGCTGTGGGAGCAAATCAACAGGTCATCCACATACTGTAACAATGTACTTTCCAATGATATGCCCTCTAGGTCTGCCTTCAACAGCTGATTAAAAACGTGGTGAATGTTTAAACCCTTGCGGCATTCTGGCATAGATATACTGAGCACCTCTATAAGTAAATACAAACAAATACTGACACTGGTCGGCCAGAGGAATGCTGAAGAAAGCCGAACACAAATCAATCACTGAAAAGTAACTTGCTTCTGGTGGAACATTAGTCAAAAGCGTGTGTGGGTAGGAGACTACCGCTGGCCAGTCCTCTACCACATCATTTACCGCTCACAAATCATGCACCAATCTCCACTTAGATTTATCTGCTTTTAAGACCGGCAGCAACGGGGTATTGCATGGACTGTTCGTTCTTTTAAGCACTCCTATTTCAAGCAACCCCTGCACTGTCGATGCTATTCCCTCTTCTGCTTCTGGTCTTAGAGGGTATTGTGGTCTCCTGGGTAGAATTGCTCCCCTTTTCAGCCTTATTTCCAACGGACTAGCTGTTTTTATTTTCCCTACGTCCTTGTCATGCTGTGACCACAGAATAGACGGCAACTCATCTAACCTTCTATCTTTCTGCTAGCCTCTTTCCTTTCCCAGCAAGGGCAGGTGTGGTTGGGGAGTTATTTCGACCTCTCTCACTGTCCCTACCATACCGACACTTATCATTATTTTAATGCAATTGTTGTCTTCTGATATCCACACCTGTCGTGATTTTCCTCCACACTGTTACGGTTTCAGCACTCTTAACTAAGGGTCCTAAGTCTTTAGACTGATATCCCTTGTTGACCAACAACATTACGTGGGGCGCAGCCTCCGGTATCCTGTACCATTTTTCAAAAAGGTGTTCCACTTAACTTGTAAAGCTGCCCCTTGCTTTCCAATTATCACAGCCTCCCCTTCCAGGTGCTGTTGGGTACATGCCTCCAGGTGCCATCTCTCCTCTAACTCCCAGTTCTGAGTCTCGTCAAAAATCACTGTACAATGTAGCTCAGATTTGGGCATTAACCCCGTTGATAATATAGCCTGCACGCCCTTTTTCCATTTCTCCCAGGTTTCCTGAATCTGATCTGCGATGTCTCCTATCCAAAAGACATTAGCCTTCTTGTCTTCTCGCACTATCAATTGTGTCCCTGCTCCTTCCACACTCAGCCCATTTCTGGGTCATTCTAATTTTAATTCCAGTTTCAATAAGGCATCTCTGCCTAACAAATTAATCGGAGTTCCTTTGAATACTAGCACCAGCAAAACAATTCCTTTATTTCCCATTCTCAACCACACTGGAGCCGTGCACTGTGTCAACTGTGTTTTCCCCGAGAATCCTACCGTCTTAATAAACTTTCCTGACATGGGAAGGTGAAGGGCATACTGTGGCTGTACGCAAGTGTACGTGGCTCCAGTATCTATCATCATTGGTGTCAGTTGCCCTTCTAACATAACCTGAACAATGGGTTCCTCGTCTGCCTCCCTTGTTATCATTGGGTAATGTCCCTTCCCACTCGAGTTCTCGGGGCACCCCTAATACCTCGCATAGGGATTCACAGGTCCGCTTGGGCCTGTGGGGCTGGTCCTTGGCTAAACTTTAGTTCCCTTCTTATCGGTTCCTGCTGGTGTGTGACAGGCCATGGTGTAAACGGACAATCTCTTCTCATGTGACCTGGCTGATTACATCCCCAGCACAATCTCTCTACCTCTATTTCCCCCTGTTTGCTCATTGGTCCCCTCTGCCCATAGCTCCTCTGTCCCCCTCCATGGGACTTCCAGTCCTGTCTGGGTTGTTTGAATTTTGTCTGTTCCTGATAGGGCATTTGTGGGAATGCTCCTCCAAAGACGTTGATTATTGGCATGGGGTTTTCCGGCTCTTGTCTTACAGTATGATCGGTCCCTCCATATAACAGTGTGTTGTCCAGTTCGATGGCTGTACTCGAACTGGTGGTTGCTGGCAGCATCTTTTTGTTTTTCCCTTTTTCCTTCTTTTTGAGTTCTTCAAGCTGCATTTGTATTAACTTTCTTTGCACCTCTTCCTGCTGCTCAGCCAACCTTCGTTTGTCTTTCCGGTATTTCTCAACCGCAGGGACTACGTGGTCTCTAAATTCTTGTGGGGTCATTGACGTCAGCCCAAGCACTTTCTCCAGTTTGGATTTTACTTACGGAGGCATTGCATCCAAAATGCTATGTCGGAACAGAGTGGTGATAAATAAGCTATTTTTCACCTCTTGCTCAGTCTCCAGTCTCCACCTTTTCAACTGGTTTTCTACTTAGGTTGCTGGGTTATCAGTGTCTCCCAGTCGATCCCTCTTTAAGGCTTTGGGGTCCACTTTGGGTGGATAAAGCTTTCTGAGGACTTGCCATACCCTCTGCCTCTCTCTGTCAAACCCGTCTCCATCAGTTCTCGGGTCGTTCGAGTTTACTATGCCAGCCATTTCCATTAGTTCGTTAAATTTGGAGGTTCCCATCAACCTTATCAATAGTGCCTTCAAATCTCCCATAGCCAATAATCGTCCTGCTGTTTCTTCCTCAAAGGCTCTAATCCATTTCCCTGCTCCTTCATGTAGATTGGGCAGAGTGTTTTTCAGCCCTTCAAGGTCCTGGGATCCGCAAGGGATGTACTGCACTTGTCCTGATCCTTTAACTAACAACGGCATCATTCTTCCTCCTCCTTCCCACCTGCCCTGGCTCTCCTCCTCGCCCGACTCCGAATCTGTCTCAGGGTATGTCTTTACTGCCTCCCACACAAATGTCTCCGGGGTCCTCTTCTTCCCTCGGTCTCCCTGTGGAGTCCTTCCTTTCTGTCCTGATTCAATACTTGTTTGGCCCCTGGAGTATTTTTCGCATCTCCTCTGGCAATCCCCTCTCAGTAACTTATCTAGCTCTCTCTCTACTTCCGCAAGTGGCTGCCCTACCGCCTCCTTCTGCTCTCCTGGGCTTCTGCCTCCTACCTCTTCCCCACAAATTCTCGCATCCTCTCTCTCTCCACTTAACTCTAGCTCCTCCAATGAGTCACCTTCTCTTTCTTCCTGTATTCGTGCTTGATTCCTGTATCCTGTATCCGTACTCGTGCTTGATTCCCTTTTCTCTTGTGTTTCTCCAGGACTCTCATCTCCTATCTTTTTTCCACTTCTTCTTGAATGCCTCATCTCTTCCTGCCCTGATGAGCCACTTTCTTTTCTAGTCTGTTTATTTCTACAGTATAACCGATACTCCTCATACTCCTTTTCTTCTCTCAAGTATTTCATCTGTTCAATCTCTTTTTCCATTTCTCTCTTTGCCTGTTCCACCTTTATCCTTTCTGCCTGTATCTCCTTCCATATCGCCGCTTTTTCCTTCTCATATTGTCTTTTTTCCTCCTCATTATCCCAAACGTGTACTTCTCCCTGCATGTTTACTGTTCCCGTCAGCAGGGGGCACTGCTTAGGGTTTCCTTCCTCATTATAGGGAGGGTGCTTTTCTGTTTCTTTCGCATCCGGGTACGGAGCTGAAGACAGTTTCTCACTGTACCTCCTTCTCTCTAACAGACTGTTTCTCTAGCACCTTAGTGTCTTCCTTGCTTGTAATCAATATTCTACTGCCCTCCTCGGCCTTTCTCCCTCCGTTCTGAAGGGTTTTAGCACTTCCATTTCTCGTTCTCTTTTTTGCCCTCTTTTCTTAGATTTATCTTTTGGTTTGTAATTTTTAATTAGTCCCTCCATTTCTTCGCACAAGCTTACATCAAACGTTCCTTCTCTTGGCCATTTTGTGACCATGTTTTTGGTTCTCTTTTCCCATTTTTCTGAAGTTTTTGTGATCTCATATTTATTTACCGGGAATTTTTTTGCTCAGAATCTCTACTGCCGTTCCTTTACCTGTCATGTTGTTCTTTCTTTATAAGGTATTTCAGAGATTCACAGATCGTTTACTGGATAATATTATTTACTCTAATTCTAACCCTAGTCTATCGTCTATCTACCAGCACTTTAAACTATATATTGGACTGTCCTTGTTTCCTATTCTGTTCTGCCCGTACAGACCTCTATTCAGAGCGGTACCCACAGAATCTTTCTCTTTGCACCTCGTCTATTCAGACCTTTATCTCTTAAAGCGGTATCCACGAGGATGTTCTCTATTTTCCCTTTCCCTACTCGTTCAGACCTTCGTTTTATACGAAGCGGTATCCACAGGGATTTTCCAACACCACGTGGAATTTTTCTTAACATAACTTCTTATTAACTTATTTGTACTTACCCTCACTGCAGTGTTCTTGATCAATCCTCTGAGACTCCTGTTAACCCCCAATTCTGCCAGATTCTTTGGACCGGAGAGACCCTTCGGCAGTGGTTCCACACTTCTGAGACTCTAAGACCTCCCCAAAACCAACAGGATTCTTAGTCCACTTTGTCGCAAAAAGCGCTTACCTTTTGTTTGGGTGCACCCTTAATTCTGTTAGCCTTGTGGGGGTCCCTAGAGGACTGGGAAGCGTCCCCAATCTGCCGTTTCCTTTCCGCAGGTCTTTTTCCTGTCCTGCCGCGGTCACCAATTTTGTCGTGGTTTTTCATGCCCCACAAACGACCAGGAGACGCAGAAGATTCTTCAAGAAGTATTAAACTTTAATTTGCAAATCAAAGCTGAGACAGTCAGTGAGCTAGTCGCTGATTGCCCACCGATCCTTGTACATAGCATTTTTTATAGCAATCGCCTGGTTTAGTTGCATTAGCATATCCAATCGGTCTATAGGTGCGTATCACAAGTACATCCGCCACTATTGTTTCTACCCATTGACTTAATCATGTTTTAATCTACATCTCTTAGCTACCTCTCATTAACACACCATTGTCTTCTACATTCAATTGGATACATGCATAGCAAATAGCAAACTCAGACTACATAATCCACATCTCTTAGCTACCGCTCATTCACACACCATTGTCTTCTACATTCTTAAGGTTTCATTCTCTAGCAAATAGCAAGTTCAAAGCTGACTACATAGTTATGGTTACACAGCAAACAATGCAATTTTTATACTCCAATACGAACATATCTAATTGTTCCTTTTAATGCAAAACATCCAGTCCCAGCAACAGCCATGTAATTTTTTTTCTGCATTTTGTTCAAAATTAATCACATCTTTCCTGGAGGTAGCTGAGCAAAACCCGCAATAATATTCCAAATTAATCCTCAACGAAGTCTTAAACAACATCAGCATAGCCGTTCAGTTCTCTGTAAGTCATCCGTACAATCGAACAGATCCTTTCCCGTAGTGAATACCGAATCAAGGTATTCATTAAGTATCTCTGCTATCTCCTTCTGTTCTATACACAATTTTCCGCTGTCACACTTGATTGGTCAATATTCTCTGACGTCTTATACTCTTGCTCTTCACTTTGTTATAGAATGCCTTGGGATTTTCCTTAATCCTGCCCACCAAAACCTTGTCATGACCCCTTCTGGCTCTCCTAATTTCATTCTTAAACTCCTTCCTGCTGGTTCTTCAAGATTTTTTCAACCTTTCGTATGGTTTTCTTTTCTTCTTGACTAGATTTACAACCGCCTTTATACACCTCTGCTCCTGTACCGTCCACAACATTCCCTGTCTAATCGGAACGTTCCTATGCTGAACTCCTCGCAAATTTCCCCTGAACGTTTGCCAAATTTCTTACATAAGTTTCCCTGAGAATATCTGCTCCCATTTTATGATTCCATATTCCTGCCTGATAGCCTCATACTTCCCTTTACTACAATTAAACGTTTTCCTAACTTGTTTTTTCCTCTCCTTTTCCAATACCATGGTAAGGAGATATAATTTTGATCACTATCTTTAAACTGCTCCCCCACTGAGAGATCTAACACCTGTCCAGATTCATTTTCCTATACAAGATCAAGTACAGCCTCCTCTCCTGTAGGCTTATCTACATATTATGTCAAGAAACCTTCCTGAACACACTTAACAAACTCTACCCCATCTAAAACCTTTGCTCCAGGGATCTGCCAATCAATATTGGAAAATTAAAATCTCCCACCAAGACAATCCTGTTATTATTACACCTTTCCAGAATTTGTTTCCCTATCTGCTCCTCGATGTCCCGATTACTATTGGGCAGTCTATAAAAACACCCTGTAAAGTTACTGACCCCTTCCTGTTCCTAACCTCCACCCACTCAACCTCCACTCGGTAGACAATACTTCCATGACCTCCTCCTTTACTGCAGTCGTGACAATATCTCTGATCAGAAGTGACAAACCCCCACCTCTTCTGCCTCCCTCACAGTCCTTTCTGAAACGTCTAAAGCCTGGCACTCGACATAGCTATTCCTGCCCCTGAGCCATCCAAGTCTCTGTAATGGGCACAACATCATAGTTTCAAGTACTGATCCACGCTCTAAGCTCATAATACAAGTTCATAATACTGGCTGCATTAAAATAGATACGTCTCAAACCATCGGTCCGAGCGCATTCCTTCTCTATCACCTGCCTATCCTCTCTCTCGTAATATCTACAAGATTTCTCTATTTGTGAGTCGACCGCCTCTTCCTCCGTCTCTTCAGTGCGGTTCCCACCCCCAGAAATTCTAGTTTAAACTCTCCCTAACAGCCTTAGCAAACCAGTGACATGCCTTTACAAGGCAGATGACCTGACATCAGTGGTCACATACGAAGCACCTGCGAAATGCTCCAACTGCTCACAGGTCCATCTAACACCTGCTCTCATGACTTTTCGTGTCCATGATCGTGGTGTGACACAGTTGTTCCCGGACGCCCCCCTCCCCCCCCAATCCTTTCCAGTGGTGGAGTGCAGTCAAACTAAGTGAAGGCGCGCCTCACGCCGTCTTTGCTGGAGACGTATCTCCACGTCGCCACCTGTAAGCACAGTAGCAACAGGTGACCAGCATTCAGACAGACTGACTGCTATATCGATAAATACTGTATCTTCATATTTCTGGGCTGAATTTCATTTTAATTTATTGGTGTGTAATTCTTACCAGAATAGCACAAGCTCGCTTTGAATGTTGAATCCTGTTTTGTTTGGTGAACATACATCATGTGAAGGTTTACTGTGAGTGGGACAGAGGTGGTGGAATTCCCTCAACACCTTGTCTGAGTATGTGCAATTCTATCCCTATGTTCTTCCCTCCTGCCTCCATGGTGCGCTCACCTGCTCTGTCTCCGCTTTTCTCCCCACCATTCACCCTCTCAATACACCGTTCTCTCTCAGTTTTATTCTTCCATCTTCTCTTACCCTCGTCTCCCTACTCTCTTCCTTTCTCCTCTCACCTTAATATTCCTCCTCCTTCTACCTCACTTCCCCCTATCTCTCCTCAGACCCACCTCTCACTCTCACATTCTCCCTTTTCTGTCTACAACCTTACCCTCTCCCTTCACTAACGATAGCAACCCATCCCTTTCAATGTGCGATAGTGACAGAGACACAATTGTCGGCAAGATAAACAGTGTTTGTGCTGTGTTTGGATATCGGAACTTGGCTGGCATTCAGAGGAGATAGTAGCAAAGTGGAAAGAGGAGGAGAGAAAAAGACAGAGAAGGAGAGAGGAGAAAGAGAGAGGAAGAGAGCGAGGGAAAGATTTCAGGAATTCTGGGGAAGAGAGAAAGAGTGTGGGGAGAGAAAGATAGAAGAGAGGGACAGGGAGAGTAGGAGGGCGGGACAGATGCGGAAACGAGAGACGAGGGAAGAATAAAGAGCTGAGGGAGAGAGAATGAGAGAGAAAATAATTGAAGGAGAGAAAATGAAAGGAGAGAGGCAATGGGCTTGGAGACTTGGGAGAGAGAGCCTGGGGAGAAAGAATGTTCACAAAATTCATGTTACTGATCACCTTAACAAAATGGTAGCCTCCGCCTTTTCAAGCACAAGGCAAAAAGACATGCGTTTGGTTTGTCTACTTCTACTGTTCTTGCGCTTGTCCCGTTGACGTTTACTTCTATATTTCAAACCCATCTCCAGTAATAGTTACAGTAATTCTTCAAGTAATTCATAATGTTCCTTTCAGGTCTTTGCAACAGGAGACTATCGACATATTGAATTAAACACGGGGGAGCTGAAAAAGCTTTCAGCCTGTTTGCCAACAGCTGATATCAAATTGTCGGCGAATTCTGAAAACCTTGCGGCAGAACAGTCGAAGTATACTTCTGTCCTTGCGGAGTGAAAGTTTATTAAAATTGACACTCTCTTTTCAATGGAATAGACCAAACTCCATTACTTATATTGAGCACTGTAAGCCAAGTTACTACGGTGTTCTGCTCAATCATATTCTCGGATTCGTGGAGGAGGGACGGAATGCATGGTTATAAATAACCCCAGACTGAACTTGCCCAGGCGTCATCTCTGAGAGGAGATTATTTATCGGATATGCCTGGAAAGCACTCCGATTCTTTTCAAGCAAAAACAACCTATTTCATAGGTATGGCTATTCCGAACACACAGAATAGAAAGAAATCAATAAATTAAAAACACCAGAAATATGCTGACTTAAGAAAGGAAAATTAAAGACTATGGCACATAAACTGTGTCGCAATTGTAATATCTACTGCTGCTTTCATCTCAAGTTATTTAAAAATACATATGAACAATGAATACATATGAACACAGCAATACGTATGTAAGTCTCCGGAAAGCCACAATAATAAACACGGCCAGAATAGTCCGAAAGTTCCGAGCAATTGAGAAACCACTGTTCTTGTCTATGTCCACACCTCAAGTTTTACTAGTTTTCACGGAGGAAATAAAATCATAAACATGCGATTGTGTTGGAGTGAATGCAGAGGAGATTAAACATGCAGTTTGCTCGGATGGAAATTTATTAGTGATCACGAAGTGAGATAACATTCTTTCCTTGAAGGAGAGTAGGCATTGGGGGTTTCCATAGAAACTGCACAATTATGATCAGAATGCACGAGTTCTGTAGATTTAAATGTTTCTCCTTAACAGGTTCATCTAATGTGACGGATAAATGCAAGATTTACAGCAAGTTTGTGTTGACTGTTAACATTTCTTGTCGTTTTTATCCCCATGCAAAATGTAAAGTAATGTATGAATAACGATTAATTTTGCGGGACGGTCGATGTGCCTGACAGGTTTTCGTTTGTGCTTGCGCCAGCAGGGGGGCATGGAAGTTGGTGATGTGCCTATTCAGTTTGGTCGTTTCGTTCTTTACCGAGGGGCTGAGATTTGGAGATTGACGATCGTGCCACCTGTTTCCTTCACTTTCTTGGTTTCCTGGCTACCTGGGGAATTGAAGAATTTCAGAGTTGTGTACTTTGATAATAAAATATACCTTGGAACCTTTGAGAGGCATTTCCACTGATACGGTATTGGATGTCCTCAGATCCCGGCATGCTCTATCATGATCGAAAGGGGCGTGGCGGTGACCAGGCGGGAAGATGGGGGACAACATTAAACTAATATGTAAGATCAGTTCATTAATTGTTGGGCGGGTGAAATCGCGGGCAGCGGGTGTCGAAGTGTTTGTTCCTGCGTTTCATCTCTCTATGGCTCTAAACAAGTTTCATTCTCCCCGCTGTGACTTTGTTTCGTAATCAGCATATCTGCAGTGTCACGGTGGAAAGCACCGCAAGCGCCTCTGAGAAGAGGTCAGACAATCTGTTTATTAATGAATTGAATAATTGGCGTGAGCGGATATTTCGCTGCGCTGATGAACTGCTCTCTGAACTTGGACTGAGTTATCCCATAAATAAACGTGTTTGTGCAGCAACTTAATATCGCCAGCATATATCCCGAATGCCGAAATATGTACTCCGAATCGTTGTAATTATTTGGGTCAACTCCGGCAATGATATAATATAGGAATTCGGCAACATTCACTGACCACAGGATTATACAACTTCCGGAGATGGAGAGAAGTAAGATCACAGACCTCGTCCTCCTCTCCATCTCCGAGTCTCTGCGGTTCTCCGTCGAGCCCTGACCCCTCAGCCCCTTGCGGACGCGACTAGTCACTAAAATGTGTCTGACTGTCAGAGTGTTGAACAATAATATCAGCAAAAAAGGGAGTAATGGCGTTCGAACGGTAGAAAGCCATCGATACACCACCCACCCGGGATCCGTATAGTAGCTTGGCTCTCGAATACAGTCCCAGGGTATATTGTCAATCACGTTCACAGAACGAAATGTAAAGAAGAAGGGCACATTTTTTACACAGAGCAGAGACCCAGTTGTTGTCAGAACCACAGCCGCAGTTTTCCCGGTGCAATACTTTGCTTTCCGCTTCTGGCAACTGATGGCGACAAACCGATCAAACGTGAAAGTGACGGTGAACCAGAGAGAACAGTCTGTGGCTGCCATTCCCAGGGCGGAGATCGCGCTGCATACGGGGGTGATGTCCAGGAAAGTCCCGGGGAAGTAATAATAACTGATCCGCCACAATATGACACGAAAGGTGATGGTTAGTAGATCCGCCGTTGCCATGGACACCAGGTAGCGAGTGATGCAGGTGGAGAGGCCGCACTTTCCCCGGGACAGGATCACAATCGCCACTAAATTCACTGGGGGAACAGCCAAAAGAAAGAGTGAGTTACTGCCTCTCCGTTCCGTCTGCCCGAGCATAGAAATAAGCTGGAAATTGAGAACAATAAAACTTTCCAGACAATACATTTCTGGAGATTTAGAAGGTGTAAAACGTTACGGTGCTCGGTACAGGAAGGGGAGCAGTGGTTGGGAAGGAGGTATTGTCAACTTATTACCGAGGGAAACTTGGAGAAATCGATATAAGTCTGCAAACCTCAGGTTTTCGAGTCGACTGCAAAGCCTGGTCACCTCGGCAACTTTCTCAGCAATGACGATTGCTGCTCTCACGACACCTATATTCTATTGCTCCCCTCGTATAGCCAAGCCTGGCTCCCCCCGCAAATCTCACAAGAAATTTATTTCTACGTTCGTGTGTCTTCCTCTCCTTCTCGACTCTCATTTGTCACCCGCCCACAGGGGCCGCGCCTAGCTCGCTTCTTTCAAATTCTACGGCTACTCTTGGTTGGGATAGGTTCACACTATGTCGAGGAATCGGATCAGAAATTTCCAAGTTTGGCTATTAAAAATTTCAGATATTTTTCACGGTAGTGCCTAAAAATACTATTTTCAAGGGAAAACGCAATGGGTACCTCAGAACATCTCCTATTTTAGGTGCTGCTCCAAATTACTTCAGTATTATTCTAGATGCTTCGATACTTATTATTCCAGAGCGGAGTATCGCTTGTACTTTAGCCGTCTGACGTCTAACTTGCACCGCTCACTTCACCGATATTAGCGCGTGGAAACAAACACTGGTGCACGAACACCCACCCAGCTTTCCTTTGAATTTTCGAAACTCCCTATGGATCGAGGCTAACACACAAGTGAACACTACCAGTAGTCCTTGAATCTCAACAGTGATTCGCCTCCCTCGTTCGTTTCAAAGTTAGAGTAATTCCTTTTTAAAAAAAACGGGTACAATGCCTTTAAATTTCAATCTAAGTCATGTTGCGCGATTGGTACAGAATCATCTTAAGGGCGTCGAGTGCGCTGCATTATCAGAATTTATCAACTCGGAGTTTATGCTTTGCATTGATAAATCACGACTGCCTGCCATCAAGCACAAAATGAATCCATCTCTCCGATCTTCCACTCTACATCTGTTTCACCTGCCGGTTTAATTTCAGCCGAGGCCACTGGTTAAACTGCAAGGGAACTCCTGAATGAACACAGGGTTTTGTCATAATGTCTACACCGCACTCACTGATACACCAGCATCACAACGCTGTCGGTAACTCACCGAGTTCAAAGACCGCGCACACGGAACTGTAAATGTCAATTCGCCCATGATCTTACCAGGAGCACCAATGACAGAAATGATCAAAAAATACAACTTTCTCACACGGAAAAATGTCTCAAGCATGTTGTTGAGATTCAGCCTGTCTTCCAGCTGCCCACGATCTCGCTGAAGAAACTCTGAGCTGATGAATCTCCACGGTCATTCATTTATATCCTCTCCAGCACACTGAATATTCAATATTACACAAGGCTGACGTGTCTTCCAACAGCTGGGTAAAAATAAAAATCATGTCATTCAAATCCCAATTGTGATGAGGTATGAATAGCTTGACAGCAAATTGCAAAACCTCAAAGACAAAGAAATGACGATCGGAGGAGTCAATGAATGTTGTTGTGAGACCCTCTCAGGCTCGACTCTCGGTTTCTGATTGTTATTGTTGCTCTTGTCCATTCCTAGACGCCATAGCCATTGTTATCATAGACCAATGCTGCACTGTCATTGGGCTGCCCTGTTTCACTCTGAACATTGTCTCAGTTATAGATCATGCAACAGGAATATAAAAAAGAATATGTTGCTTGTACGTTCCCGTCATATTGTGAAGAGCCTTAACCCAATATCGCATCCAGTCTTACGAAGATACTGAACGAATGTAAACGGTTAATCAAATTAACCGGAACACACACGAAGGAGGAGCTCAGCAGGTCAGGCGCATCTGTGGAATTGAATGAACAGTCGATGTTTCTGGCAGAGACCATTCTTCACATGTATTAATTCTTCGTCGAGTACCTCAGCTCCAACTACAAAAAGCAGAATTTCCCAAAGGCCAAACATTTCCATTGCTGTCCCCATTCCCGGTCCGACAGGTCGTTCCAAGGCCTGTTTCTCTTCCACGACGAGGCCACACTCAGGCTGGAGGAGTAATAACTTCTACTCTGTCTCAGCGACCTGTAAGCCTATGGCAGGAAGATGGAAATCCCTTTCGGTATTTCCCGGTGCCCCTTCCCTTTTTTCACTTCTCCGCTCTAGCCTCTTAATATTCTCCTCACATTCCTCTGACCTCCCTCATCCTTCCCGTGTTCCCATGATGCACTTTCCAGTTCAGTCAGCTTCCTACTTCTTCAGCTCTTCTCCTTCTCCACATAACATTCCAGCAACTGATCTCGCCCACCTTCCCCAAGCACCTATCATCACCTATCAGCTTCCAGCTTGTCCTCCTCCCGTTCTCCACCTCTCCCAACATTATTATTCTGTCCATTTCCCTCCTTCCTGTCTGGTACACTTGAAGGGTCGCGGCCCATAAAGTCATTTCCATTGATGCTCTCTGAGCTGCAGAGTTCGTCCAGCGTTTTGTATGCGCATTCAATTGAAGCAGTCCGTCAGATGGTAAACCAGCTCCCATCAAGCTTCGCACCGGTATGAAGCAGCGACATTCATTCAGAGCACAGATGCCCCTCGAACTGTTGCAAATGCTGACAGCGACAGAGCACCCGCATTCTTAAATGTGTACCAACATCAACATTGATGTTGGGGAAGTCCAGAACGAGAGGTAACAGTTCAAGGTTAAAGGGGAAGCCTTTTAGGACCGAGATGAGGAAAATCTTCTTCACACGGAGAGTGGTGAATCTGTGGAATTCTCTGCCTCAGGAAACAGTTGAGGCCGGTTCATTGGCTATATTTAAGAGGAAGTTAGACATGGCCCTTGTGGCTAAAGTGATCAGGGAGGTATGGAGAGAAAGCAGGTACAGGGTTTTGAGTTGGATGATCAGCCATGATCACACTGAATGACGGTGCAGGCTCAAAGGGCCGAATGGCCTACTCCTGCACCTATTTTCTATGTTTCTATGTTTACCACAATGACAATTGGTTTCTCAGATGCACTAAAGTAGTGAGTTTGTTGGCGGCGAGGTAGTTAGTCAGATTTACATATTTCACAACCTGAATTGCACTTTCACCCCTTGGAAGTTTTCATGTCTGTTGTGTTTGTTTTACAACATTGAGTCAATTCGGATTTAATCTGGATTTCTTTTGACTCTGATTGCATAATAATTGACCCCCTTTAATATTACAAACCAAATCACTACTGGTGCAGCAAAGTTTTAGATGTCACGTAATCATTTCAAAGGGGAACACCATGTGCGGACAAGCTGTACCGCAAATACACACAAAAAAAATTGATTGTGCTACAAATACACATATGTCTGGAAGGTCCAACTCATGGTGCGTCAGGATGCTGGCGAAAGCTACACCATGAACACAAAGGAACACTCACGCAACTCCGCCAAACGGTATTGTAAAACACAAGTACAGAGATGCGTACAGAAAATTTCCAAATCACTGAATTTCCCCTTGGAGTACAGTAATCAATAAGAAATGGAAAGAAAATGGTACACTGTACATATACAATTCTATGTTACATTAACATAAATAGGGGGGAAGTGTAATGTGGATCAATTTCTTTTAGAGCATTGACTCCCGCTACTTATGGACTGATGGTACCTACGCGCATTGATCAGTTGTCTGTATGTTTGCACATGCGCATTAATCTGTTGTCCGCATATTTGCACATGCGCATTTCTCTCCCCTCTCTCTCTCTCTCTCTCTCTCTCTCTCTCTCTCTCTCTCTCTCTCTCTCTCTCTCTCTCTCTCTCTCTCTCTCTCTCTCTCTCTCTCTCTCTCTCCCTCTCTGTTTCTGCAATTGAATACACCAGTTAAAGCTGTCACCCGCAAGTGTGTTTTTATTTTACTTTATTGATATATAATTGCACAGACACAAAATTCCCGTACCTTACCACCCAAGAGTTTGGAGCCGCACTGTCACATTTTTACTTCATATGGCAGGGATATCCTGGAACTCCTAACGGAAGCGAAGTGTACAATGGATGTGCAATTTCAGGCATTTCTACATTGGTATGCTTGTCTGTCCTGCCGGGGACAGTTTAGCGTCTGGATTAGTTTCCGTGTCCATTTCCTCATCGACATGATGACTCGGTAAAGAGAGAGGTTAAGCATCAAAATGGAAACCGAAAGACAGTAAGCGTGTCACAAGAGCGTCCTGCACACATCGCGTTCCCTTTCGGGGTCTCAGAGGCGTAGGCTGCTTCAGACCGCACTAGGAACTATATAAAAACTTCCGATCGGTGGATTGCTACTGATCCCAGTCCGCTGCGTTGTACTGTCTCAGATCATTGGACTCTGTGACACAATAAAACTTCCTGATCTGGAACGTTGCTGCTTCCAGGGAGCTTGCCTTTATTATGAGTAAATGATTTAACTTGTGTATTGTAGGAAAAGACTGTGGGACTTGAGAGGTTAATGGGTTGCTATAAGTTTCCACTCAGCAGGTGGTATTTGGTGGGGTAGTGGGTTATTAATGTAGTAGAATGGATGGCGTCGGGACAGGAAATGTAACAATGCAATCGGTCCCAGCTCGTCAACCGTAACGCGTCCTAAATTGTCCTGTGGTAACTGTACCGTGTAGGCATGTAGGGGCACTGTACAGGACGTCAGTATGTTAAGATATTTATTGCTCTCATTGTTCTAAGGGGATATAGAAAGGGGCCAGGGGCTGTGAGGTGAGAAGAGAAGCAGAGGAGAGAGAGAAGACAAGCAGGTAGACAGAGAGAGGACGACATGCAGTCCGTGGAGAAGGACAACAACTAGCAAGACCAGAAGGAACCCTAGGTGGGGACGAAACATCCCAGGTGAAGACCGCGTTCGCTGGCGTGGGTGCTTCATCACACCTGTTCCTGGCCCCGTATGAGTCGTGTGGGAGTGGGATTAACCACGCGTTGATAAGTATTGCCTGTATCGGGAAAAGGGCAGTTGCACAGCGTGGGTAGTTAAGCTAAGCCGCTTTCCGCAATGAAGTGTCATTTATGCTAATATTTTACCTTACCAATAAATAAGTGTAATACTGTGATCCGTGGTCTAGTCTCATTCTTGTCGCGGATACATTTTCTCTGATACCACGGTCCTGCTTGGTCGGATAACTTTCCGTCCATAACAATTGGCGCTGCGTGCAGGGTATCAGGATGAATTTGTTCCGCCGCAAGAAGGAGGCCACTCCCGAACAGTTCCTTATTCCCGGCTGGACGAATAATTCGGCCGGGTTCGGGATGCTGGCAAATACATTGTCTCAGTTGGGCTCTCCTCTCAGCTGGGAGGATCGCCTGCTACCACGGGAAACCCCTATCGGGGAAAGTGTGGCACGGTTATTGCGAGAGCTGAATTTTCCGAAGCAAAAGGGGTCCCTGACGGATGCTTTTTGGCTGCTGGCCACAGCCCTGAGGCATCAATCAGGAGTATTATCTGCTAAGAAGAAGGAATTGGGTGAATTAAGGGAGGAAGTTGAAGCCATGCAACAGAGGTGTGCTATGATGGGCGAAGTAGTGCGCACCAGTCAGAATCGGGCTTCTGAGCTGGAGGAAACGGGGGTCAAATTGGCATGTAGGGCCCTTCAATTGAAACACCAGTTGTATAAGCAAAAGGGATCTATGTCCCCGGATCCCGCCCGAGTAAGGGCAATGTTAGCACAAGGGGATGACATTGATACCTGGGATGGTGATATCTGGTATGATGATGACAACCGATATCCGGATCAACCATCTTATCCACCTCTCCCGGGCAATGGCCAGGGAGAGGATACCGCCCAAGCCCAAGCCCGGCCGGCAATGGTCACCACGTATACTTATCCTACCCCCCAGGATGAGGCGGAGGGAAATGATTTTGATTCTGACTATGCTCAGGCCGAGGGCGATGCGCGGGTAAGACCGGGAGAGGCCCTAAACGCGGGTCGAAGGCAGGTACAATATAAGGATTACACCATGAAGGAATTGTCCGGGATGGGCCAGAGGTTCCGGCAGAAACCATCGGAATTTTGGCGGCTTGGTTATTACGGATATGGGAAGAAGGAGGGGGGCATATCTATCTAACTCCGGAGGAGTTGGTAGGTATGGGGACGTTAGCTACAGACCCTCGCCTTAACCAAGAGTTCCGGGGTCGGAGCGTCGACACTGATTATTTGTTCTCTACTGTTACTGCTGCCGCCCGTAGAGTCTTCCCTTCCGCTATGGATTGGGACCATAAAGTTGCGGATTGGGAGACGGGGGAGGAAGGAGCACAGGTGCTGCGGCAGCAAGCCCTGGCGGCTGCCCTATATGCCCATCGGCTGGCCCAGTGGGCCCATGGGGGAGGACCAGAGGATGAACTCTTTACCGCTGGTATGCAGACCCGCCTGGTCCGCTCAGCGGCTCCCGCATTACGGGGAATTGTGTTATCAATAACGGGACCCTTGATCAGGAGCCCTATCGCCCGTGTTATAGGGGCCCTGCAGACCTTGTCTGAAATAGCCACCCCCCGTAGCCGGGCTCGGCCCGTGTCTACGGATCGGCAGAAGAAAGATGGACCGCCAGGACCGAGTAGGCGAGAACTGTTCCTTTCACTGTTGCAGGCAGGTGTCCGTAAGGAAGAAATAGATGGTAAGCCCACCTCTGTCCTGCATGCATTGTATAAGACCAAAGTGAAGGGAAAGGTGGAGGAAGGACAGGGTCTGAAGAGTAATGATGTGAGCAAGTCGTCCCCTTCCCTTTATCCCAGCTTGGACGATTTGCAACAGCTGGTGCGTAAAACATTGCAGGAGGAGGCGGCTAAATGGAAGGCACCAGTGCCATGTAAAGAATAGGAGGTTGGCGGGGTCGCCCTGGTGTATCGCATCACCACAGAGTGGACAAAGGGTGACCCCCGGCCTTATATACCTGTAATAGTCCACTGGGGAAAGGGGAATGACCAGCGCCATCTAGCCTTGGTTGATACTGGGGCTGAACATACGGTAATACCGGGCAATCCAGATAAGTGGAAAGGACCACCGTACCACATTGAGGGTATGGGAGGAGCTCTGACGCGGGCCCGAGAGATTTCGGTCCGCCTCACTATTGGCAATCATACCCCGGTGGTGCGGCGGGTACTGGTGGCTCCCACGGAAGAATGTATACTGGGTATGAACATCTTAAGAGGGTTACAGTTACAAACCACAAGGGGCGCGTTCACTTTTGGGATAAGGGCTACTAGAGTAATTGTGGGAAAGGCGAGGTGGGAACCGGTCCACATCCCCGCTCCTCTCTCTCCGGTCAGTGTTCCCCAATACCGCATTCCTGGGGGGCATGATGCCATAACCGAGACGGTACAGGCTTTGGTCCAGGAAGGCATCGTGCGACCAGCCACTTCCCCGTTTAATAGCCCAATATGGCCAGTACAGAAGCCAGACGGCTCGTGGCGAATGACGGTCGATTACCGCCGGCTGAATAGAGCGGCTCCTCCATTGGCGGCGGCCGTTCCGGACATAGTAACTATTATTGAAAATATCGCCGCGCAGGAGAACGGGAGTTGGTATGCTGTGATTGACCTGGCCAATGCCTTCTTTAGTATTCCTATTAGCCCCGAATCGCAGGATCAATTTGCCTTCACTTGGAAGGGGCGACAGTATACATTTACCCGACTACCTCAGGGTTATCTCCACTCTCCCACCGTATGCCATGGATTGATAGCCCGAGACCTGGCAGAATTCACCACCATACCTAGTATTATTATACACCATTATATTGATGACATTATGATTCAGGGCTGTGATATGGACACAGTACAAGAGGCCCTGGAATCCCTAACCGCATACCTCACACAACGGGGCTGGGCAGTTAACCCCGCTAAAGTCCAGGGACCAAGTCAGTCAGTAGTGTTCCTGGGCATTCAGTGGCATGCGGGAGAGCAAGTCATCCCGGAAAAGGTGCGGCAGAAAATAATTAATATTGCCACCCCCTCTAACAAGACAGACACGCAACGATTCCTCGGGTTGCTAGGTTACTGGCGGAGGCATATTCCGCACCTGTCCGGCCTCCTGCGCCCTCTCTATGTGGTCACCCGAAAAAAGGCCCCTTTTGAGTGGGGTGAAGAACAACAGAAGTCGTTTGAAGATGCTAAGCTAGCTGTACAACAAGCGCTACCATTGTCTCCAAGGGTACCTGGTGTACCGTTTGAACTGCAGGTGACCGCCGATGTGGATGCGGCGCATTGGAGCATGTGGCAAAAACAAGCAGGACGGCGAGTGCCTCTGGGCTTTTGGTCAAGGAAGATGCCAGATGCTGCAACACGGTACACCGCTTTTGAGCGACAACTCCTGGCCTGTTACTGGGCGCTGATTGAAACAGAGCGGATGACTGGAGACGCACCTATTGTTCTTCGACCTAGCCTCCCCATCATGAACTGGATCCTATCGGACTCCGCTAACTTAAAGCAAGGGCGAGCCCAACAGTCCTCCATTGTTAAGTGGAAGTGGTATATTCAAGATCGAGCTACCAAGGGTCCTGACGGAGTGAGTCGCATACACGAGCTGGTAGCCGAGCAGCCGTTGGAACCGAAACCAGTCGCTGAGAAGATCGATGTATTACCTACCTCACCCGTGAAGTGGGGGCGGCCCTTTGAAGAGCTAACCGACGAAGAAAAGAAACATGCTTGGTTCACCGACGGATCAAGTAAATGGGTGTCCGGCGTGCCGCGGTGGCGAGCTGCCGCTTATCATCCTAGTTCCGGAACCGAGCTTACTGAAGAGGGTACGGCCGGCTCCAGCCAGCTCGCTGAATTGGTGGCAGTCACTTTGCCCCTGGATCACAGTAATGTAGAATCTGATGCTATGGGTCCTAGTGCTGTGGACACTGCTGTGTATTTATATACAGATTCGTGGGCCGTAGCCAATGGACTGACCGTGTGGATGCCTGATTGGGAACGGAACGGCTGGACAGTGCACGGTAAGCCCATATGGGGACAGGAGTTATGGAAGAAGTTGTGGGCAGCTGCGCTGACACGGACCATAACAGTATGGCATGTGGATGCCCATGATAAGCGGCCCACTGAAACGGCAGCTCATAATGAGCATGTAGACATGTTAGCCGCGATCCGAAAGATGGACGTGCTGGCTCTGGGTCGCTGGGCCCATGAACAGAGTGGACATAGGGGAGAAAAGGGTACTCGGGAGTGGGCTCAGCGGCATGGGATTGCTCTAACAGGTGACACGGTAAAGGAGCTGGTGCATACTTGTCCTACCTGCCAGGAGGTAAAACCCCGTCGGGTGATGCAAGGCCCTCCTGCTGCAATAAAACGTGGGAAAGCCCCCGCCCGGGTATGGCAAGTGGACTATATTGGCCCCATGCCTGAATGTCGGGGGAAGAAGTATTGTTTGGTCATGGTAGACACATGACCATGTGCCAGAGCGGATCAAGATTCTACCGTGGCCGGACTTGACTACTTGATATCCCACTACGGTATCGCGGAAGAAATACAATCCGATAATGGGTCCCATTTTACCGGAGGACAAGTAGCCGACTGGGCAGTGGCCCATGGGGTATACTGGGTGTTTCACATACCTTATTATCCACAAGCCTCAGGACTAGTGGAGCGGATGAACGGACTGCTAAAGGAGCAGATCCGGTTGTTGACCCCCAGCCATACGCTTAAAGGCTGGTGTATTGTGCTGCAATAAGCAGTAGACCGGTTAAACCAGCGGGTGGGGAAGGGGGGCACCCCGTTGGAGCGCCTGTTTCCCCCTGATGGTAACCAGGCCGGCATTGACATTGAGGAAGACGAGGAAGAAAAAATGGTGCCTGTTGTAGGACAACAGGTATGGGTCCGTTATCCTACAGGTGAACGCCTCCCGGGGGAGATAATTGCTGTGGCCCAGGGGAACACCCGTTGGGTGGCTGTGGAAGGGCACGATCGGGTGGAATGTTTAAATACAGAACGCCTGACTAAACGCGAATGATTGTTTGTTTTCAGGATTTTGATGATGCTCTTGTACGGCCTGCTGACCCTCCTTCCTCTCGGATCCAGTTCTCGTATCTGGTTTTGTGACGATGGCACCGACCAGTTACACTTACCCGTCGGTGACAGCTGCATGTGTCATGCGAGTGGATGGAGGGTTGACCGGTTAACTTGTAATTGGTACAATGGTTTGTGTTTGTTATTCTGTTAATAATTTTTGTGGCTTTATGTGTTTTTGTGATTAAGCAGGTTATTCAACGCTGTGTAACCCCTCGCCGCCGTTGACGAGTTGGTACCGAAGGGGTGGAGTGTATTGTAGGAAAAGACTGTGGGACTTGAGAGGTTAATGGGTTGCTATAAGTTTCCACTCAGCAGGTGGTATTTGGTGGGGTAGTGGGTTATTAATGTAGTAGAATGGATGGCGTCGGGACAGGAAATGTAACAATGCAATCGGTCCCAGCTCGTCAACCGTAACGCGTCCTAAATTGTCCTGTGGTAACTGTACCGTGTAGGCATGTAGGGGCACTGTACAGGACGTCAGTATGTTAAGATATTTATTGCTCTCATTGTTCTAAGGGGATATAGAAAGGGGCCAGGGGCTGTGAGGTGAGAAGAGAAGAAGAGGAGAGAGAGAAGACAAGCAGGTAGACAGAGAGAGGACGACATGCAGTCCGTGGAGAAGGACAACAACTAGCAAGACCAGAAGGAACCCCAGG
Organism: Hemitrygon akajei; assembly: GCF_048418815.1. Lineage (NCBI taxonomy): Eukaryota > Metazoa > Chordata > Chondrichthyes > Myliobatiformes > Dasyatidae > Hemitrygon > Hemitrygon akajei. Next base: position 259,255 of record NW_027331931.1, on the reverse strand, counting down.
TGGGGACGAAACATCCCAGGTGAAGACCGCGTTCGCTGGCGTGGGTGCTTCATCACACCTGTTCCTGGCCCCGTATGAGTCGTGTGGGAGTGGGATTAACCACACGTTGATAAGTATTGCTTATATCGGGAAAAGGGCAGTTGCACAGCGTACGCGTTGATAAGTATTGCCTGTATCGGGAAAAGGGCAGTTGCACAGCGTGGGTAGTTAAGCTAAGCCGCTTTCCGCAATGAAGTGTCATTTATGCTAATATTTTACCTTACCAATAAATAAGTGTAATACTGTGATCCGTGGTCTAGTCTCATTCTTGTCGCGGATACATTTTCTCTGATACCACGGTCCTGCTTGGTCGGATAACTTTCCGTCCATAACAACTTGTTGGGATATTATGCTGCAATTTTACAAAACGCCAGTTAGGCTGAAACTACTTCATCCAATTATTGTTGCTGCATTAAAAAAAAAGATGCAGAAGGTGTTGAAGAGGTTTATCAGTATGCATAAGGGTCGAATGCTGGCGGGAGATTTGATAGAGGTTTACAAGTCTGAAGAAAGCCTAAGGAGAATAGCGAGATATTATACTATCTACCAAGACAGATAGTAATCATATATAAAGGTTTCAGGCCAAAGTGAGTGTGTTTCCGTTTAGAGAGTCTAAGTGCAATGGAAATACGTAGGGTACTTTTCCCACTCACAAAGGTTTGGGTGCCTGGAATGCAGTGCCTATGGTGGTGGAGACCAAGGACTCTGAGACAGGCACATATCCAGTCACTGGGAAAACTTACTGGAGGGGGATATCAGGTGGTCTCAGATCTTGCATGTTTTCCAAATACACCACACAGCCACCAGATATATTCTGTGGATGAAATAGCAAATACTGCTTCCATCGGTGTTATGAATTGAAATAGTTTATCCCCTTAATTCAAAAAGAAGAGACATTCCCATCACATCAGTAAAACTATCAATTTTGTGTGACATTGTGTCTAAAATGACTTCTGCTCTTTGAAAAGTGTACAAAGTATTAACATTTTAGAGACAGCGACCCCAGCGACACCGCTATATTAAATGTCCCACCTTTAACACAGACTAACGCTTTGCCATGCAAATTCTCATGTTAACTTATCGAATCCGAACTCACATATTCGAATTCCAGCACATGAAATGTCCTACATTCCGCGATCGTATTCACTGCCGTTTCTGATGGGAAATATATTGTCAGATTTTGTTTGGACGATTCTGAAATCAGAGCCTTTGTGCAATCATCAAGAACCTGTAGTAAGAATCACTGCTCAGCTTGACCCACAAAATTTCAACATATCAACATTTATACCACTGCTTACGAAATGACCCAAAACCCAGACCTGCCACTTACAAAGGAAAGCAAAGTACAAAGTTGAAGAAAGACTGCGGTGTTTCACAGTGTGTAAGGATCCTGCCTGGGGTGGGTGCGTGAGGTCTCACGGTATGGCAACCAACTGCCAGAAGTGCGAGGGAAGTATCATGACTCCAGCAGTTGCAGTGGGTTTACAATGTGTTTTAGAACTCTGTCAAAAGTGTGCGGGGTGTTGGAGTGTGTCGGTATCCTGCCGGGTGTATGAGCTTCACAGTGGGGAAGAACCCTATCAAGACTGTGTGGTTTCACTGTGCGTCGGCACGAGGAATACGTGCCTCATCAGAACCAAAAGCTGGACCAGTGGAAAACAACGTACGTGCAGTTTCAGGCTGCAGCAAATGATTCTCTTATTTGGAACTTGAATCCACAGATCTGCGTGTGGTTTTGGTGATTTTCTCTTCCTCGAGTCTGCCAAGCTACAGTCTATCATTGAATTCAAAATGTGGTTTAAACGGTACGTTTCATCGCTCAACTTTCTGTTGAGTGGGTAACTCAGATTAGTTATATCTGCCAATCGGGATCTGTTTATATTAAAACACATCTATGCAAACAGCTGTATTATAATTGAAACTCCAATGCTTCATTGCGATTCTGTGCTACGCGCGTGTCTTAACACAGCGAGCTCCTGGAATCCCCTCACTATTTTGTCCAACGTTGGTCACTCATAATCACAAAGTATTTCCACATCGCTCCCTTGTGCGTGGAGCAGTTCCCCATCATCAGATCGGGGAAGGGTGTCGTTCTTTCTGACTCTGTTCCCTTCCCTTTGAGCTCCGTAACTTTCCCTAAAAGGGAATTAATGAATTTATTCAGTAGCAATTTAGAAAGGCAGGGAGAATGTGGAGTTGAATATCTGCAGACCAGGTATCGTTTATGGAAAAACGAATAAGGCTTCCATTTCAAATCTTTCATCAGAAGATATTCCAATGTTTGCTATTTAGAAAATAATCGAGCTGTTTCTAAGAATTGCATTATTAATTATATCGTTAAATATGTATTAAAATCATGCTGGAACTAAATGACAACTCCAGTGAAAGGGATATATTTTACAAATGGAAACAGGAAGGAAACAGAAATGACTTTCAGTTTTTCTTATCAACTTCAGTTCCATTAATCGATCAAAATCAACAATTCATAAATTAGAATTTACACGATGAATATTTTGTTTTGACAGCGCACCGCTTGGTGTAAAACCCCAGACAATCCATCAAACAAAGCACTTTGCAGAATTGGTGCAGGCAGGAGTTCTGCGGATGTTATACTTGTCCAGCGAAAACCCGCACTCTCGGTGACAGGCGTTCCTGGGGACAGTCCCGATGGGGTCAGATGCGGACAGAATGTTGCAGAAACAAAGCAATGGAAACTGGCTTGGGGCATAAAGAACAGAATCCAAGGGGAGAGCGAGCGAGGCAGAGAGAAATGTATCGATTTGCGGACGGAATCTCGAACATATATGGAAAGAGCTTAATTCTCAGCTGCTGCAGTGAAGGTAAGCAAAACAGAACACATTCAGAGTTACAGACATTCCCAGTGACCCGAATGATGAAGGAGTTGGACTTTTAAATTATATATTTTCCTGATAGGGCCCACTAGCAAACCCATTGTTGACTGTTCATCCCTGAATAATCCCTCCAGATGATGGTTGTGAGATACAAGTCCAGTTAAAAATAAAACAGACAACTGTGTGGAGGAGCTCCAGGAATAAGTTCCAGTGCTGAGAAGGGAATGGTGAAATATTCCAAATCAGAACAGACTGAGAGTTGAAATGCACGGGTCACGTGGTGCGTACTCCAGGTACTACTGCTTGTCCTTGGTGGATTAATTAGCAGGTGTTGGAGATACCGTCAAGATTGCTGAACTCATATAAATATGGGATCCAGAAATGGTTTGCCCACAGAAGGCAAAGACTGGTTGTAGACGGGTCATATTCTACACATGGAGGCCGTTGACCAGCGGTGTGCCTCAGGGATCTGTTCTGGGACCTCTACTCCTCTTGATTTTTATAAATGGCCTGGATGAAGAAGTGGAGGAATGAGTTAGTAAATTTGCTGATGGCACAACATTTGGGCGTGTTGTGGATAGTGTAGAGGGCTGTCCGAGGTTACAACGGGACATTGATTGAATGCAAAACTGGGCTGAGAAGTGGTGGATGGAGTTCAACCCAGATAAGCGTGAGGTGGTTCATTTTGGTAGGTCAAATATGATGGCAGAATGTACTATTGATTTTAAGACTCTTGGCAATGTGGATGATCAGAGGGATCTTGGAGTCCGAGTCCATAGGACACTCAAATCTGCAACGCCGGTTGACCCTGTGGTTAAGAAGGCATATTGTGCATTGGTCTTCATCAATCGTGGGATAGAGTTTAGAAGCCGAGAGGTAATCTTGCAGCTATATAGGACTCCGGTCAGACCCCACCTGGAGTACTGTACCCAGTTCAGGTCGCTTCACTACAAGAAGGATGTGGAAGCCATAGAAACGGTGCAGAGGAGATTTCAAGGATGTTGCATGAATTGGGGAGTATGCCATATGAGAATAACGAGTGAACTCGGCCTTTTCACCTTGGAGTAACAGAGGATGAGAGGTGAATTGACAGAGGTGTATAAAATGATCAGAGGCATTGATCGCGTGGATCTTCAGAGGCTTTTTCCCAGCGCTGAAATGGCTAGCACGAGAGGGCCCAGTTTTAAGGTGCTACGAAGTAGGTACAGAGGTGATGCCAGGGATATGTTTTTATACGCAGAGTGGTGAGCCTGCGGAATGGGCTGCCGGCGACGGTGGTGGAGGCGGATACGATAGGATCTTTTAAGAGACTCCTGGATAGGTACAGGAAGCTTTGAAATATCGAGGGTTATGGGTAACCCTAGGTAATCCTAAAGTAGCGACATGTTGCTCCTGTATTGTGCTGTAGACTTTTTATGTTTTCTGACTTCTGTACCTGCTGTAGACGTTAGAGTAGAGCGTGTGTTGAATGGAATTCATATTAGAACTTGCATAATGAGCAGCCCATCTAGCACCACCTCATCGTAAATGATACTGAGTTTTAAGTGTTGCAGGCGTAGTACTCAGAGGCAAATACATGCAGCAACATGACAGTTCCAATAAGTCATGCCGACCGTGAAAGTATCAATGTAAATGAAGAGCGGCACTGAGCTTCTGCTCTGTTAGCGCTACAAAATGCCTGATCTCCATCTCCCTTTTGTGCTCCCTTCCCCCTTTCTTTCTCCCTAGGACTGCCGTCCCGTGATCCCCTCCCTCTCCAGCTGTGAATCCCTTTTGCAAATCAACTTTCCAGCTCTTAGCTTCATCCCTCCCCCTCCTGTCTTCACCTACCATTTCGGGTCTCCCCTCCCCTCCCAATTTCAAATCTCTTACTATATCTTCTTTCAGTAAACACTCTTAACACACGTCCTGTATTCCCTGAGCTATTTTTAGAACAAGAGTCTACTGCGGTCGGTTTACGTTAATTTTGTGAGAGGGACAGTGCACTGATGAATGATGACGGTTTATTGAGCGGTACTTTCAGCGTCATAGAGTCATATGACAAACAGACCATTCGGCCCGACATCATCCTGCAAGCTACACCTTGCCACCACATAGAGCAAATCGAACTGCACCTAATCTGTAATTTCCTGTGGCTTGGCAAAGCAACTTCTGAAAAGATAATGAGAATAAACAAAATAATCATTCTAATTAATTCAAATAAATACTTAAATTGATAATTCGTTGAAATAAATCCCATCGAGGCAGCGCGTCTCATGTTCCAGCATTTATAGGAATACATTTCCCTCAGCAATTCTAAATTGCTCCTTCATCGTGTATCTCTGTAGTCTTATGTTTGCCGATCCTGTCACATATTCTCATTTTATCGTTTTAAAATCTTTATATTAATTATTATTGAAGATTAATAAAAAAGATACATTGAATCAATATGCCATTATGTACAATAAAGAATTAAATTAGCAAATAACTGATTAACAAACCTAAGCAATATATCAATAATAAGAGAAAATAAAGTGTTAAGAATTTTTTGAAAGAAAATGAAGGAAAATAAAAGAAACCTACTAACTGGAAAAAAAACAAACAAACATAAAAAAACATTGGGAGCACAACCGCGGAGCTATACATCTTACAAGCTTGCATAGAAAAATAAATATCAATCCGCCAACTCAAATCCACTTAAGAAAAAATTGGAAGGAAATCATATTAATTAACTCAAATTAAATGACAGTGGGGGGCGAATGAACCCCAAATATTTTTTAAAAAGTGCACCAGAACATGAATTTATTTGAGTTATGTACCACTCATAATAATATCATAATCATTTCGATTTTCTTATCACAGCTTCAGACTGGTCTGCAATATGCCATGTATTCTTCAGTGATAAAATTGTGACTGCCTTGTCCGTGGCAGCACTGAAAAAGTTTCTGAGTAGGAATGCGAGGGAAGCTCAAGTTTCTCATCTGGAGTAATCCGGAGTTCCACATTGCAGCATCCGGTTGATTGATAAAATCCTGAGAAATTGGCGTCACTGCTTATGTCACAGCACAGCCGGAGGGTGTTCCGCTCGTCAGGGACATGGTGGGCGGTAGAGTTTGCTCCTGCGTTGCAAGACACCCTGCTCTCTAGTACACTCATCAGTGCAGAAGAACGAGATGAATGTCGGTAAATAGTCAGCGAGCGATGAATAGATTGACATTACAATGTGTACACATCACCTGGACACATTGGGATCATAGAACAGTAGAGTACAGGATCAAGCCCTGAGACTCACTGCTTCTGCGCTGAATAAGATGCGGAATGAATGAGACTAATCTCTGATGAAAGTACGTGACCCATCTCCCTTCATTCAATGCATGTTCAGGTGCTTTGACGGAATATTTACCGTTATGGGAATCTACAGGTTATATTGCAATAGAAGGCAAACCTTTACCATCAGCTCTCTTGATGAAGTAAATATTTGAGAATGAGAGAGGAGACACTGATGGATGAAAAAAGGAGAGGGCTCAGTTAAAGACATCCCCGGAAGGGAGCAGGAAGGCTGGTGAGTTCGCGAACCTAGAATCAAGTTGGGTGATGAACTGGAATCCACATGTAGAGGTAGGGATGGCAGAGAAACCACCAAACTGTACACATATAGAGTTAGTCATGACACAGCAACAGGATCAGGAGTTTGCAAAGGTACGAAGAGGAGAGGATTCTGAAGAGTATATGGAGTATCGAGGGATACAGACACGGAAAGGGATTGTGTTTAATAATGACGGATTTTTGGTGCCAGAATGGGAAAGAAACCTGGTTGTAGAGGAAGTGCAGCGTAGATTCACGAGGTTAATTCCTGGGATGTCTGGACTGTCTTACGCAGAGATGTTAGAGAGACTGGGCTTGTACACGCTGGAATTAAGGAGATTGAGAGGGGATCTGATTGAAACATATAAGATTATTAAAGGATTGGACAAGATAGAGGCAGGAAATATGTTCCAGATGCTGGGAGAGTCCAGTACCAGAGGGCATGGTTTGAGAATAAGGGGTAGGTCATTTAGGACAGAGTTAAGGAAAAACTTCTTCTCCCAGAGAGCTGTGGGGGTCTGGAATGCACTGCCTCGGAAGGTAGTGGAGGCCAATTCTCTGGATACTTTCAAGAAGGAGCTAGAAGGTATCTTATGGATAGGGGAATCAAGAGATATGGGGACAAGGCAGGAACCGGGTATTGATAGCAATTGATCAGCCATGATCTCAAAATGGCGGTGCAGGCTCGATGGGCCGAATGGTCTACTTCTGCACCTATTGTCTATTGTCTATAAACCAGATGATGTATTGTCACCATGACATTTGTTGGCATCAAGGAGCAGACAGAACTATGGAACAGTTGTAGAATCTGTGTTGATGGCCGAATTTGCGAGGGGATGTACAACATTATTGTAAGAATTGTTTGTGTTGTGCCCAGTAATAACCCAGATGAATTGGCTATAGAAGTATTTTAAGATACGCTCCGTAGAAGGAGCATGTGTTACTTTAGAGCGTTGTTTTGGTGGATTTTCATCTCCATCCCCTGGAGGACTAAAATATATCCTCGAAATAGGGGATGCTTTCACCAAGTGGAGAGAGGCTTCCCCAGCTAGATAATGAAAACCGCTGACGTTGCAGCCACGATTTGGTTTTGAGAGAGTTTTTACCCGTTGGCGATTGACAAGCACTCTAGAACCAGTCATGGTCCCCTCTGCACCGCACATGTGATACAAAATGTAATGAAACTGTTTGGGGTAAAACACAGTTGGTATCCCTTATCGACCATAATACAGTGCAATTGTTGAATGGATGAACATAACTTTAATGAAAATGTTAGCTAAAATGAAAGAGTTAGAATCCTTGTTTGGGCTAGATTTATCATCAACCGAGCATGGTGGCATTGGGAAGGACAAATGCAGGCAGCAATTAATTGACTCTATTAAGGAGACCCATTATGTTGCCTCACATAATAGGAGACGAAAGGATCAGCAGAGCAAAGCTTATTTCGAGGTGCAAACAAAACTGCGGGAGTAGGAAATAGGACAGAAGGTTATAATGTCTTTCCATCAGCCGAGCCACTTTACAGCTTCGCGATTTGTAGGGACATGTGATATCGCTGACAGAGCCAGTCCACCAGTATATCGAATTTAGACTGTTCCAAACAAGTTGGGTTGGTATCATTTTAACCAATTCAAACCCCTTGGAGACAGTCAATGTCATTTAGTAGCTGAGTTCTAGAAAACATATTGTCAATGTGATGCCCTGGACCGAGATGAGATGTTCCTCTTCGAGTTATGTTTCAGGCAAACACTTCCAGTTTGTACCCGGAGGATGAGGATAGGTCACATCTTTCCACTTGCCGAATGCCAAGGCGGAGACTATAAAAGAGAGAAAAAAGATGGGAGAACGTGTTAGTTACGTGGTCTTCTGGAAATAAAGTGGGCGATAATTGATCTGATATGAATGGATTTTAACAAGGCGTTCAGGTTAGCCATGGTAGGACCATTCATAACGTCAGAAAGTTTGGTGTCCAGGGAAAGTTGGTTGGTGGAATCAGTCTGACGCCCACATAAGACAGAGGATAGTTGGAGATGAAGTGTTTTCTCCCTGGATGTCGGTGACTAGCGGATTCTTGCAGAAATCTGTTTTGAGACCCTCTGCTTTATGTGTATTTATGAATGATTTGGATGAGGAGGAGGAAGGGTGATTTATTGTACTTGCAATGATGTGGAGGTTGGTGAAATTACGGATGGTATAGAAGATAGTCAGAGTTTACAACAGGACAGTGACAGGACGCAGAGCAGCGCTGAGAAGTTACAGACGGAGTTCAACCCGGAACGTTACGGAGTGATTCACTTTGGAAGGATGAATTTCAAGGTGATACTTTCTCGAGTCAACCGAAGGCCGCACGATTCTACGGGTTCCAGAATGGTAACTGAGTGGTGACACCGCCTCCAATAAACTGAGGGCCGCTCCTAGGTACGAGAACCACAATCGGCACGGAGCGGTGCGCTGCAGGAGCAGAAGGAAGTGTGATTGACAGGTGAGCTTGAACACTTACGCTGTTCTGCACATGCTCATAGTGTCGCTCGAAAGGCAATATACCTGACAGTAAATCAGGAGTTAAGAAAAAGCGCAACTTAATGGGAAAACATCTTGAGAACCTGCTGATAGTTCACAGATTTCACTTGAGACTTTTGTTCATAGAGAGAGTGGATGGAGAAATAGTGGTAGATTTGTGGGAGGTATGAGAATATCTTTAAAGTTAAACAGACTGCATTGCACGTCACGGGTACGGGGTGGTCAGGTCATTGACTGGCAGAGGTCTGGTTCCTGCCAAACGGCCCATGTGTGCGTTGGAAATCATTGTTCTTCGAACTGTCCACAGCCCTCGCTAATTTCCCGAAGAGACGCTCCCTTTTTGATCAAAGGTCTCTGGAATATTGCTGTGGATCTTTTAAGGTGTTTGTAGGAATATGTGCAGTGCATTTTATTGTAAAACATGTCAGCTGTCACTGTGATTTCCATCACTTGCACCGCCTGGAATGACTGGAACGAACGAATGACGGGAATGAACGAGTGTTCCCCTTTAATAAAGAAGTGTTCTCCATTTCACCTGCCAGACCAAACACGTCCCCTCTGTTTTAGAAGCAAATGTGCTCCGTTGAATGCTACAAAATAAATCAACTCCATTATGAACGCGTATGTTAGAAACAATACTGAGACAACTATGTCCACTTTGAATAGGTGAGGTCAGGTGTCATGGAAATTAAACTTGCAACAATCACATTACATTTTGTTTTAAAGTAAATAGATTGCAATGTCCCTTGAGGAGTCAAATTCATGGCACGGTGACAGAGTGAGTAAAAATAGTTTAATTTAAGTGTTTGTGCAGTTGGTTGTCACTAATGTCCCTGACGTGACCGCCACGCTAATTGCCTCAGTGGAATTGCTCTCTCCTCAATAAAAGTCTGCTAAACCGATCCCCAGTCCATCTGAGCAGCTGAAACGCTCCGCACAACTGAACGCTGCTTCTGACGGAATATGGGATATCCGGCGATTTACTACATCGCGGGCATTTTCTATCCCACACTTGTAGCGGTTGGTGTCCCCGGTAAGATGCTGGAGCTGGTTACTTTATGTATGGTGCCGTTGTTACTCTGCTGCGGTATCCGCAATGTTACTGAACACAGATGCTACCGTCGGCTGAAACGTGTTTCCGGAATGGAGGATTCAGGCATCTAATGGTTTTGTTTCCATTTTCCATACTTTGATTATAGTGTTCTCTTTTATTGACAATTAAGTTGGTGCCGATATTGACATTATTTCATAATTTCACCTCGCTAGGCTTTCTGAAGTGATGCCGGTCTCTGCTGTTCTAGCTCTGAGTCTCTATCAGTGCAGACACTTCGACCTTATAACAACGTGGCAGCTTATTTAAATGACGGTCCAGTCTATTTTCGACACGTAGGTCTGTTCTTCTGTAAGTCAGTTAATGAGAACTCGTGCTTTATATCTCCCTGATGCCATTTTGTCACCGCTACAAGCAATCCGTTCAGCTATTTCACCTCTAATAATGGAAATGGTGTTGTTTACAGGAGCGATCGACTGCGCACCGGTCCGTGACTCGTGGAACTCGGATGCCTCGCTCTAAACTGTGGGAAGGTCGCCAATCCACTGACACTCACATCCGTCATTGTCCTCCAGCCGGAGTGCAGCGACCGAGACCGCACACACTGGATTCCCGCTTTCCACTTCCAAACAGACCAAACCCTGCATCGCATCGGTAGAATGGGGGATTCAGGGAACTGATCATATTTCTGTTTTGTTTCCAAATTTCTTGCAGTTAATTTAACGGCGATTGTGATCCTCTCTCGGGGAAAATGCGGACTCTCCAAATGCATCACCCGTTACCTGGTTGGAATGGCAACAGCGGATCTGATGGTGGTTATCGTTGTTGCTTTACTGGACCAGACCAACAATATCTACATTTATTCCAGATCCCTGCTCATCACTCCTGTATGCGCTCTGACAGTTGTATTTGCGGCTGTGACGCGGGACTGTTCTGTTTGGTTCACGGTCAGTTTTACCTTCGATCGCTTTATCGCAATATGTTGCCGAAAGCTGCGGGAACGATACTGCACCGAGAGAACAGCAACGGTGGTTATCGTGACAGTGGTTACAGTGAGCTGCGGGAAATGTGCCCCGTTTTACTTTGCCCTTCAACCTTACGTCATCATTGACAACACACCGTGGCGGTGCACCGGCACATATGAATACGCTACTTCACCCGAGTGGAGAGGATATACATTACTGCAGAGCATTTTAACACCATTGATACCAATCGGATTAATCCTGGTGTTTAATGGGTTAACTGTAAGTCATATTGTTGTGGCAAATAGAGTCCGCAGGAGGATTCGGCACAGCAGCGATAATCAGAAAGATGCCGAGGTGGAAAAACGCAGAAAATCGATGATTTTGCTGTTTTCTATATCGGCTAATTTCATATTATTTTGGATGCCCTTTGTAGCCCATTCCCTGATATGGCAAGCGCAAAACTATTTTTACGAGGACAGATATTTGAGTTCCCCGGTATACATCCTACAGCAATTTGGGTTAATGTTGCAATTTCTCAGCATGTGCACCAATACTTGTATCTATACACTGACACAGAGGAAATTCAGAGAAGAGCTGAGGAATGGAATGAAGTATGTGTTTACATTAAATGGCCATCTGTGTAGATAGCGCCGTGTCTATGGTAATTCAGGGGAGTTTTCAAATAAAGCCGTTTTACAATGAACAGCTTTGGCAAATATGTCATAAATTCAAACATTCATATGCCTGGGCATCCAGAAATTGCAGAATTGGCGGAAGATTGCTGACTTCATTCAGTTCAGGTAGGTAGCAATACAAATGCTCAATGCTGCTGGCGTGATTGTTACATTGGCTGAAGTTTGTTCCAAACTATCACAGACACTCGACTGTCACACGGGCAGGGATGGCTTTAGGACATTCTGGGTTTTAGATGTTTCAAAATGGACAGCGTCGTGTAACAGAGTGTAAAGGGAGTGCGATGGCAAACCAGGGATAGTATCGCAGCTGCAGGAAGGGAGGACAACGTGAAGCGTTTGTTTGTCAATTGACTGTGAGACGAACACAGAAACATGAAGGGGGCGAACACCGATTTGGTGTTTTCTGTACGGCCGCCCACCGGGAGCGGAACCTGGACATGTGCCAAGTTATTGGAATGTAAAACTAAAACTTCCCTAATATTCGTCGGCACCTCTCAAGGGTAAAAATAAAGTTTAAGTTTTAGCATAAATTCTCAGTTGTGTCCAGGAAGGATTCATGTCACTATAAGAAGAAAGGCAGACTAGCAAACAATCCAGATCAGATCCCATATTGGAAAAGGAATCGGGTCATGTGACAGATCTCTCCGCGGGTCAGAATTTCAGAACGACAGGGCAGAACTCCCCGACATTTAACTTACACAGAGATACGACCAGGGAGCATGGGATGTATTTAATTTGGGGTCTGCGATGTATGGTGCTACCTGGCAGGAACTTGGGAACGTACATTGGGAAAAGATGTACTCAGGGAAATACGCAACAGATATGTGGGGATTGTCTAGGGAGCACTAAGATAAGGTTCAGTATAGGCTTGTCTCCGTGAAGCAGGGAAAGGATGGTAACGTAAAGTAACCCTGGGTGACAAGTAAGTTGGAATAACTCGTCAAGAGGAAGAAAGAACAAAGCTTAAAGATTAGGAGGAAAGGATCAGGTAAGGCTACAGCGGGTCACAATGTAAAAAGGAAAGAATTTAACAATGGACTTAGAAGAGGTAGAAGGGGCTTAAGAAGTCCTTGACGAGTTGCACTGTGAAGAACAGGAGGATGACTGGAGAGTGTGTGGGCAGATCAGAGGAAAACTTGTATCTGGAGTCCAAAAAGGCAGTGAAGCTCCTTACTGAATACATTGATATACCAGAACCTGCCGACGCTCAGAAAGAGGATTTGCTGGAAACTTGGAAAACATTATGATAGATGATTCTCCGGTGCCAGAAGGGATACGGTCCAGGTAATTTCGGAAGGCGAAGAAAGATATTGCTGAGCTTTTGGACGGGATACTCGTGGCTTCGATGGCCACGAAATTAGAACGAGACCTCCGTTGATACCCCTGCACCCCCTTACCCCATCCCCATCTATAATTTTAGTTTGGTTCTCTTTCTCTTCCCCCCCTCACAACAATCTCCCCCCGCCCCGCCCTACCTTTCTTTCTCTTTTAATTTTCCAGCTTCCCCCTAGCACATTTCCCTTCAGCCTATCACTTCACAGCTCTCTACTTCATCCCTCCCCCCACTTCTTATCCCCCCCTTGACCTTCCCATGTTACCTCACTCCTGATGAAGGGTTTCGGCCTGAAACGTCGTAACTACCTCCTCCCATAGATGCTGTCTGGCCTGCTGAGTTCTGCCAGCATTTTGTGTTTTTATTCAGTCCCGTCAATAGCCGTGTAATGTTTTTCAACATTCTTTCAATCTTATTTGAATATTTCCTGCAGGTGGTTGAGCCCAACTGTACACAATATTCCAAATTGGGCTCCAATAAAGCCCTAAACAACAGTAACGTAACATCCCAACTCCTGTACTCAGTACTTTGGTCTATGAAGGCCAATGTGCGAAAAGCTGTTTCTCCGACCCTGTGTAACTGTGCCGCAACTTTCATTGAATTATGGACCTGCATTCCCAGATTCGTTTGTTCTATCGTACTCCTCAGTGCCCTATTTCTCATTGCGTCAGACCAACCCTGGCTGGTCCGCCCAAAGGGCAACATCTAACAGTTGTGCGTGTTAAATCCGATCTGTCATTTTTCAGCCCATTTTTCCAGCTGGTCCAGATCCTGCTTCATGCTCCAGTACTCTTCTTCGCTGAGAACTACACCCGTAATGTTGGTGTCATTGGCAAATTTGCTGATCCAGAGTAACGACATTGTTATCCAGATCATTGATACTACCTCATTGTGAACGCAAAGCGACTGATCCTTCCCGAGCATCCTCCCACACGGAAACCTGACAAATTTCTTCAACAGCATTGCGGGTAACTACCTGGTAAAGATCTGTGAGATTGGTTAGACATAACCTACTATGCACTGGCCCATACGGACTATCGCGAATGTTCCTGTTTATCCAGATACTTCCCTTCATACCCCATGACCAGCGTAGTCTGAACACCGAGGGCAATTCATTATTACATAATACTTGACGAGTTCCTTCCAAGCAAAGCTATGGAGATCATCCAGCGGTCGGTACTGATATATATGCCCTATTGTCTTTTTAATTTCTCCTGCAGGATTATCAGACGCATTGAGAGTAGTCTGGAAAAGCAAGGCGTCGTAGCTTTAAATAATTAATCAATTGGACTTAAATAGTGAGATACGGCCTACTAGATAGAGCATAGAATGGAGAATAGTACAGCACAGTACAACCCTTCGTCTCACGGAGTTCTGACAGACTTTCAACTAATTTAAGATCAAACTAACACATCCCCGCTGCATCTGAATCAGATTCAGAACCAGATTTAATATAATCGGGAGATGTGGTGAAATTTGTTAACTTCACTGTAGCAGTACAATGAAATAAAGTATAACTAAATATAGGGAAAGTAACAAAACATCTGTTGCAGGTGGCAGAGGGGAAGGAGCTGTCTCTGGATCGCTGAGCGTGAGCTTTCAGGCTTCTGTATCTCCATACCAATGGTAACACTGTGCAGAGGGCGGGACTAGTTAGTGAGCAACTTTAATGATGGACGCCACTGTTAGAAGAAACACCCCTTTTAATAATGATCAGTGAGGTACAGAATATCTGCATTTGCAAACTTGTAACTTTTATTATTTCAACTAAAAAGCACGTAGGTTCAGACGCCATGTTCACTTCGCGACATTCCATGAGCAGTCAATGAAGAGAAAAGTTATTACCGGGGAAAGGAGTCGACTCTGGCCAGAGACGGGACAGAGGGACTAGGGAGAAAGTGACTGGGACAGAGGCAGGTGAGGTAGCGAGAGATAGAGGAGGGTAGAGAAAGACCATGGGGAGGGACGCCGGGGAAGGCGATGAATCTGGTGTGTAGAGAGATCGGGGGTTGGTGAAAGATTTTCGATGGGGAGAGAGATCGGAGTCGGGTGTTTGGTGTCGGTAGAAAGCGGGAGGGGCATAGACAGGAGAGAGATAAAGTGCGAGGTGATGCATTTTGTAGGCTCCAGTAAGAGCGGGATGTCTACATTATTGATACGGCTTTAGGAATTTTGAGATTTGTTTATAAATCCAAAGATCCACGATGGCACTGGCGATACACGCGACGTATTGCCGACAGCTCGCAAAATGTCCAGATGTATTTCAGCTGAACCACTGTGGCTGCAATCTGAAGCCCCTAGTTTCCCTTTAAGAAATGTACTGTTGATCTGTCTAAATTAACCGGCAGTTTAAGGAGCTGCTGAAGGACCAGATGGACTTGACTCTCGGGAATGCAGGTGCGGCACCTTTCAGCGATCAGCGAAGGTCAGCCATTACCATTGCCGGAAAAGAGGTCGGTTCGGAAGACTTCAAGTCAGACTAAATCGATGGGCGACGAAACGTCCTCTACCCGGCATCTTCTTCGCGGAAGGCCAATTACTTGAAAACAAGATGCATTACGTCAGCGCAACATTGCAGTTTCGGAGGGAAATGAGGGGTTTCTGTCTTCTCTGTTTCATGGAGACATGGCTCAATTCGGTGGAACAGCCGGAAGAATTCTCAATCCACCGTTCGGAGAAGATAAGAAGGTATAGTGGTGCTGGGGTGGAGGGGGGGGGAGGGATGTGGAACAGCGGTGTTGTTTCATGACTAACTCTTCATGCTCTCCGTACATAGCGGTCTTGCCGCACCCTTGTTCCCCTAATCACAACATTCAATGATTAAGTTCTGTCGGTGCTGCTTACCGAGAGAGTTCTCCTCATTGATCCGGACGGCACTTCACATACCGCCAGAGCAGATGTTAAGCAAGCATACCATGTACTGTGTGCCGCGACCAGCAAACAAGGACTGCCTACCCTGAGGACTTTCAAATAATTGCGGGTTTTCTATCAGGCTTATTTGTCATCAGCACATCATGCTCAGTACCAGCGGCTCCCGCACACTCGACCACGGTTTGAGCACGATCAGGAAAGCCCACCATTCCAACCCCAGACCATATTTCGGGCATTCTGAACGTCTGGTTTTCTTTCTCCTACCTCCACCGAGGCGGAGGGTGAGGAACAAGACACCAGATGTATCGGCGACAATGTCACGGGAATCGGGGGCCAACTACTGAATTGTTTCGAGGCGAGGACAGAAACAAAAATGACGCAGGGCTCATAAGAGAATCTGAATTTTACCATCTTTATAAAGACACTGGAGAACGAGTGTTTCCCACCGATTCATACAGTCCAGAGTGTTGCTTAACCAGAAGCACTGGGTGAACAAGAGATATGCAAAGTGCTGAGCAGTAGATTCGTGACAATATTTATCACATTCATTCATTATTATTATTTATCCATTGATTTTGTTTGGTATTTTTCTGATTTGATAGTATATGTTGCTGTGATGCAGCGCATCATCAGCTTTCCTGGTGGTCTAGTGGTTAGGATTCGGCGCTCTCACCGCTGCGGCCTGGGTTCGATTCCCGGTCAGGGAATAAAAATATTTCCTGCTGTACATTAATGTGTTGATTTTAAATTATTTTGTGTATTCATTGCTCGGCAACAACCCCATTCCTGTCAGTGTTTAACCTGCATCCGCCTGATTCAGCGCCATAAAACCACAAAATATAGAAGCAGAATTCGGCCGTTTGGCCAATCGGGTTTGCTTCGACATTTCCTCTCAGCCCCATTCTCCTGCTTTCTACTGTGTGTACTACCTCTTTCCGTCTACAAATGCTGCCTGACCCACTGTACACTGTTCCTGCAGCGATTCGTTATTTGTTCTGTATGACACTTGTTAGACAATGAAAACATGACTTTGAAAAAAAAAATCGCAGGTGCAGTCTCAATAAAGCTGGAAATAACTGTGCGAGGTCTTACAGACAATAACTTGCAATCGATACAATGTAGGTTTGATCTTCTTCACTCCTCACTGCACTTCAATCCACTCAGAGATGCTGTCTCTCTGTAGAAGAGGGTGACCATACATTTCCCATATTGGACTCTGGTCCTACTCACTCAGTTTGCCTACATCACCTTGACTCATCTGCCCGGGGTCATCACTGCTCAAATCTCAGTGAGTATTGTCAGGTCCAGTCGGGTTTATTGCCGTGTGCACAGGGACGGTGAGGGACAGGTACAATGAAACACTTGCAGTATCATTGCAGGCTCGAAAAGACAGACAGTACGCAAAACATAAATTGTACAATTCTGCATCATGAACAAACGGTAGATATCAATCTTGTGCCAGTTTCAGGCTTGGAAATGATTCCTCAGGCAAACTGATGACATAGATTGCGAACTATTATATCCACGGGAGAGCATCCAGGCCCAAAAAAGGCTGTTTATTCCTTTTCTTTAAACAGACAGACAACGGAGAGAAGGGCGAGTCTCTAGTCCTCTTCAGCCAGCCCCGGCATTCAATAAGATCAGGCTGGCCCAGACTTTTTCGCAATCCTCCCCCCTCCCCATACCGCAGTTGCGAGTCAAAAATCGGTCGGTGTCCTCCAGCAAATCTTCTACCGTCTCCCAAGGTGAGAGGAGATAATCTTCTGTCGCCCGCCTTTATTTCGACGCCCTGACAGCGCCCCCAGCTTCGATCAGAAGCATATGGATATGAATGTTATATAATGGGACATTGTCCTGAGTTTTGCTCAGTTTTGACGGGACTTTGGGGAGGCAGAGGCAGTCAGAGTCTGTGGGAGGGAACAGCTCTTGGATGAAACCATTTCCGCAATTGGATAACATGTTGGATTGACATCTGCATACACGAATGGGAGCTAGGTAGTTGCACGTTGTTTGACGAGATTGGTTGATGTCGGACCATGACACCTCGTCAGTGACAATTGGCGAGGTTGATTTGACGGAAGGTCAGCGAACCGATTTGTCTATGGCAATAGGCGGGGTCGCTCGGTAGACAAGAGAGCAATGGGGAGTCTGTACAGTGAGTGATATGAAACGGCGAAAGCTTTTCGCGTTCAGAGACAGTGCTGCCCACTTCAGAGAATCAGTCATAATCTCAATCTCCCCTTTCCCAGCCGCGGCTGAACAACATTTCTTATTGAATATGTAAATATTTTTCTAAGTTGACAATTCAAGTGTTTTCCGCTAACCGAAATTTCACATGGTGGTCGTGTCATAACGGAGCACTGAACCAAAGTCCAGGAGCAGATTTGTTTAAAAAATTGATACTCCTTCATGTCATATTACCTGTTCGCCCCGACATTTCAGCACCAGTTTACACCCGCTCCCCTGCGCTCCACCCGAGCTGTCTTGTAAAGGAAAATCTATAAACGTCCCACTGCATTCACGCAGTCCTTTCACTGAACACGAATATTGATAGCTAAGCGTTCGCTTCAACTTGTGAGGAAAGTGTGGGAGTGAGGGAGTGAGATGTGGAGAGAGAAAGAGAGAGAGAGAGAGAGAGAGAGAGAGAGAGAGAGAGAGAGAGAGAGAGAGAGAGAGAGAGAGAGAGAGAGAGAGAGAGAGAGAGAGAGAGAGAGAGAGAGAGAGAGAGAGAATGTGTGTGTGTGGGTGTGTTAGAGAGAGAGGAACATGGAAGTGAGGCAGGGGAGAGAGTCACATCGTCGACAGAACAAGGGAGATTTGAAAGGCAGTTAGAGAGAGAGAGAGTTACACGGCAATTTATCAATTTCATGTTTACTTTCGGCCACTGTTTTCCTCCCAGTGTTTTTTTGACCACCAGAGTAACTCATCTCACCGACAAAACGAAGTGGATCTTTCCGTCCCTTCATTTAAACCCGAACGCTGCAGGACTCGTAAGTATTATCACCGTTTGTACTGAGGAGGAGAAATGGTTCATCCGTTTACACATTGCCCTTCAACAGAGGGAGCAGGAGCACGTTATACTTATTGATGCCATTCTCCCAGTTTCTTCAATTATAAAGGCAATTAACATTAAATTAGTGCCATTAATTCTTAACATTCCGAAGTTAGTTCTGATTTGTATTGCAAACACGAGGAAATCTGCAGATGCTGGAAATTCAAACAACAACAGACACAAATGTTGTGTGTGTTGTTGTCTGATTTGGACGCAAGGATTCTGCTCAGTGCGATAAATTGTCCGCTGTCTAACTTAAGGAAGTACGTTGGTGAATGAAGCGAGGCGCTCTGCATCCATACAGTTGTACAACAGACCGGTACCAATCGCCCTGCTTGTACTCGGAATCTATTGTTAGACACTCGGTTGCAAAGTAAAAATATCGTAGCTAAAAAGGCTGTATTGGCATGTCGATTTGGCTAGTTTCCACCTGTCCCCACCCATCAGCAAGTGCATGTTTCATTGTGCTTGTGTGTACTGTTACGTATTCAGGCAACAATAAATATAGATGAGTTAGGCAAGGGTTTTTATAACAAATAACACGTTTATTAAACACTGAAAACAACCCCCTCAAAAGTAAACAAACTCAAACGTAACCGGAAAACAGCTGCTGTGCGACAGCGTAAACAGTTCTTAATAGCGTTGCAGTCCAAAACAGTCTTTAAAACGGTATTGAAAAAAACAGTTCTTTAAAGCGGTATGCCGAAAGTTCAAAAGCTCACAGTCCTTTTTAAAGGAGAGACTTTTTAAAGCGATTTAAATTCTCTTCCACGTCGATGTCCTTCGATTCCCCGGCGTCGAACTTTCCCACGAAGAATTTTATGGAATATAACGGCTTAAAGGCACTAAATTCTTCTTCCACACTCTGTCCTCAATCTCCCGCTATCCCAGCGGAGATTAACACGAGAACAGTCAACGAAATCCTTCCGAATGAGGATCAAATAAGGTCGAAATCAATCCACCGTCGAAAATCGATTCTCCTCGATTTTTATCTTCCAAATTCTTATCTTCACTGTCCACAGCAAAGAAACTGTTGGCTATGACCTTTTAAACTTTAGGCATTATATAAAACTTCATTTTTCAACTAAACTGCGTCATCACATTAAATCACGCAGAGACATGAAGTCAGCTTGGCAAATCCAGCCACAAACTGCCCCACCTGACAGGGTGGGTCTTCCTTTTATACCCTGTAAAAAAACCTGTCACATGACCTCTACTGGCGGGAAAATGACATCACTCCACCATCACAAGACCATCACCTCAAGTCCAGTATAACTTCAACCCCAGTCACGTGACAAGGGTACCACTGTCACGTGTCACGGGTACGTAACAGTACACATAGATATGCGCATAAATATAAATTTGAGTTCACTTTAACGTAATCACCAATTGCGTATAATGCATGATCCCCTCGGTTAAATCCCTCACTAGATACAGATGAATTGAATCACTGTCGGTTATTTTCGTGCAGTAGAAACTCAAGACGGCGACCAGCATATGCGGGTGTGGTGGGGGGGGGGGTGTGGTGGAAGAAATTTTCAATGTTTTCCGTTGAAGTACTGAATCAGGACGTCCTAATCTGGTATATATTCTCAGCTAAAAATGCTGCGAGAATTGAACCGACGGAAACATGGGATGTCAACTCCACAAATTCTCGAATCTCCCCAGTCGATCTATTGAAGAAAGTGTTACCGGCTCCAGATTTGTGTTGGATACGGTACCAGAACTCAGTACCTCGAAATCCATGTCGTTAATGAAAACCGAATCGGGAAAGTACCGCGTTGAACAGAGAATCAGAATCAAGTTTATTATCACCGGCATGTGACGGGAAATTTGTTAACTTAGCAGCAGCAATTCAATGAAATATATAATCTAGCAGAGAAAGAAAATAATAATAATAACAACAAATGAAATAAAACATAATAATAAATACACAAGTAAATCAATTACCGATATTGAATAGATTATGAAAAATATGTATAAACAGAAATACTGTATATTAATAAAGTGAGGTAGTGTTCTAAGCTTCAAAGTCCATTCGTGATTCTGATGGCAGAGGGGAAGAAGCTGTTCCTGAACCGCTGAACGTGTGTTTCTGTCTCATGACCTTAGAAATCCAAGGTCAACCCTAATATCCGGTGCTATCTGTGTCGACGTTGCTCCTTTGCAGATTGGAAGAATTTTCATCGGCAGTGTCATGACGGTCAATTATCGTCCCTCATTAATGAGCTGTCCTGACTGTGTGTGGCTGATGACGTGACGTAGTCGGACAATGGGTTGCAATGAGAATATTTAGGCTGCAATTGGTTCGTTCAGTGAGGGCAAAAACTGGACAAAAGTGTTTATTTTGAATAAACAGGATTTCAGGAATGTGTGAGGTCATGTACTTCGATGGGATTAAAATAAAGGACGACCGGTTGCGGTGAGACTGTCAAAGGAAACTGTTCCCGAAATAGAGATGGCGAGCCGATGGGTGGATCAGGTATTTTGCAAGGCAACTGCAGATTGTCAACTGAACACATTTGGGGCCAGCGCTCAGACAGCATCCAGGGTGTTAAATTTTATTGGCACACTACACGCTGCTGCTTGTAGTGTGAGCGCTGCGAGCAGGGTTCGAACCTGCGTGGGGAATCCCCATTGGATTTCAAGTCCAACGCCTTAACCACTCGGCCATCGCAGCTCCATCAATGTTCAGCACCCACCGTAAGGCTGCACCTGAAGTGAGAGTTGTACTTGATTTATTTTCGGTAACGGAAATGGTGAATCGATCATGCTTTGGGCTTGTCTTGCAGCCAGTGGCACAGGGAACATTTCGCTGGTAGAGGAAAGAATAAATTCAATTAAATACCAACAAATTCTGGAAGCAAGGATCACACCGTCTGTAAAAAAGCTGAAGATGAAAAGAGGATGGCTTCTACAACAGGATAATGGTCCTAAACACACCTCAAAATCCACAAAGGACTACTTCAAGAGGTACAAGCTGAAGATTTTGCCATGGCCCTCACAATCCCCCGACTTAAACATCATCAACTATCTGTGGACGGACCTCACAAGAGCAGTGCATGCAAGATGGTCCAAGCATCTCACAGAGCGAGAAGCCTTTTGCAAGGAAGAATGGACGTATATCCTCCAAACAAAAATTGAAAGACTCCTAGCTGGCTACAGAAAGCCTTTACAAGGTGTGATACTTGCCAAAGGGGGTGTTACTAAGTACTGACCATGCAGGTGGCCCAAACCTTTGCTTCGGCCCCTTTTCCTTTTATCTTATTTTGAAACTGTAAAAGATGGAAATAAAAAAAAAAGTAATCTTGCTTAAAATATTACAGAAATGTGTCATCTTTAACTTTATGCCTTTTGGAAATCAGGTCATCTTTTACTCGCTTAGCTGTTGAAAGTAACAGAAATTTTGAGCATCGGTGCCCAAATCTTTGTATCCCACCGTATCCTTCCTTCCAATGTGCATCACCGTATCACACGATGATCTGTTTGACAAATCTTCTCCCATTCTCCTCAACTGTCTTTGATCTTCAATGTGTTTGAATCTTTTGAGTTTTTGAACACGTTGAAGTCAGGCTACCTTTCTTATATTTTCTTTTCTTTAGCCTCCCTTCCTTCTTTCAGAGTGGAGTGACAATCCCAATTTCCCAACCATCAGGGTCTATTCTAGAATGTAATGATACGTGAAGGAGTACTATTATTGCCTCGAGAATCTTCAGTTCCCACGTTTAGAACCCTGGGGTGTAGTCCAACTGGTCCCGTTGACATACAGCTTCAGGGCTTTCAGCTTCACAGGCACCTTCTCCGGAGCCATAACATCCACTCTCACTGATGCCCTCTGACCCATGTTCATCGGTGCCATTAAGCTGGAGTCTTTCACAGAGCAAAATATTCATTCAGTTCGTCCGTCTTTTCCTTTCCCCCCATTACTGCTTCTTCCGCATCATTTTCCAGCTTTCTGACATCCACTCTCGCATCCCTTGTATTCTTCATATCTCCGAAAAAATGATCTTTTCTCTATTATTAGCCATTTAATTTTTCCTCTCATCAAATTTTATTGGTTTTCTTTTGTATCTTGAAAGCATCCCAAACCTCCAGCTTCCCACTAATGCTTGCTATATTATAAGCCCTCACTTTTGCCTTTATGCTGCCTTTACTTTCCAGTGTCAGCCACTGTTGCCTCATTCTCCCTATCGAATATTTATTCTTATTTGTGATGCATCTATCCTGCGCCTTTCCAATTGCCCCTAGAACATCAGCCCTGCTGGATCTGCCGTTAGCCCTGCTGGTTCCCCTTTCCAATCGACTTGGCTAACCCTAGACTTAGGTCGCTGTTGTTTTCTGCGAGTGACAGGGTCGAGGACTGTTATCGCCCCTGATTTTTTTTCTCTGCAAATGACGTGGTCGGGAACTGCTATTGCTATTGTGTTTCCATGCGAGTGACGGGGTCGAGGACTGTTATCTTCACGGACTTTCTTTCTGCCAGTGATGTGTTGGGGGACTGCTATTGTCGCTATATTCTTTTCTTTCTTTGCTGCGGGGAGGAGGCATTTTGGGGTTTAAGAGATTTGTTTCTTTTCTTTTCTCGTGCCGGGGTTGATGTTTGTCCTTTCATGAAAACCGATGGTCTCTCGGTATTTAATTGCTGTATGGAGCAGACAAATATCAGAGTTGTATTGTACATGCAGGCTTTGAGTATAATATTAACCGTTTGCACCTTTCTATTCTCCTCACTCGTGCCAATGCAGTTCCACTTACTGCATGGAATACTCATACGTCTAATTTTAGATTCTCGCTCTCAGACTGCAGGATAAAATCGATCACATTACAATCACTGCCTCTGAAGCATTCCTGTGTACTAATCTACCTGGTCAAAGCACAACACAACACACAATCCACAACTGCCTTTTCCTAATGGGCTCAACCACAATGTACTCTGAAAAACCATTCAGTAGGCATTCCCAAACTACCTGCATGTTGAGATCCTACAAGGACCATCGTAATATTGCCATTTTCACATGCCTTGTGCATCTCCCGTTGTCATTTGTACTCAACGTCGACTGCTAGAGGCCCGCGTATAACTCCCATCCTCTGATCCTATGTTATCTCTCACTAACGATTTTTTAAAAAAAATTCTGTACATCACTATAAATTACAATAAATAAAATAAATAGAAATTAAAAAAGGGAATTGTTAGTGAGAGTTCATGCGTTCATGTGTTGAGAAATGTCTAAGCTGAGCAGAAAAAGCGGCTCTTAATAAAAATGTGATTTTCTATTTTCAGACTCCTCAACATCTACCACCCCACGCCACACTCCCCCACTCCCACCCCCGTGGGTAGAAATATGTAGAGGGCATGTTTGGTCTGGTGATGATTCTGAATAATGCACGCAGCCTTCTTTTGGCACCGTACTGAGAACATGATATTGGCGAGGCGTGCCCATCACTACAACTCTCTGCCCCTTCTTTCGATCCTACGCATTGGAGCCCCGCCCCACTCCAGACTGTGACGCAATGACTGACAATGCTGTCCAGGTACGCCGACAGAAATGCACTTGATTCTTCGACAGCACTCTAAATCTCATTAATGAACAATTATGACGTCAGCAGTGACCGCGTCAGCATGTTGGGACCAGGATGGATCCGCTGAGATGTCGACGCCCAGGAACCCGAAGATATTCACCCAGAAGACCATAAGACCATAGGACAATGAAGCAGAAGTCGGCCATTCGGCCCATCGAGGTTGCTCCGCCATTTCATCATGAGGTGATCCAATCTCCCCTTTTGTCCCACTCCCCCGCCTTCTCACCGTAACCTTTGATGCCCTGACTACTCAGAAACCTATCAATCTCTGCCTTAAATACACCCAGTGGCCCGGCCTCCACTGCCGCCCGTGGCAACAAATTCCATAGATTCACACTTTTGAACCTCCAGTGAGGATTTGCGTTTGTTCACCTGACGCATTCTCCCTGGAGTACAATTAATTCCCTGGTCTTACTAAAATTGATGAGATGGTTGTTGCTTCGACTCCACATAACCAGCATATCCATCTGATGCTGAGACGCCTATTGGTTTCATTAGAAACGGGATTGCCTGCAGAGTCAACGTAAACGATGTGTTCCTCCAAGTTCCGAGTGCAGCATGGGTAGCAGGGAAAGTCACCGCCTCCTCGATGCTTCACACGTCCCAGTCATTGCTCAGCGGTACAGTCAACGCAATGGCTTTTCTTCCGGACCACCCGGTGTGAGTGACTGTGAGTAATCTGTCCTTGGTCCTTGCTGAAATCGTTCAGTGTCTACAGAATGGAGCAACGAGTGGCGTCATGGGGAACGACACTCTTCATAAAGGGTTTGCACATTTCACTGCAAACGCAGGATGGGCTGAGACTGTCACTTTCACGTGATTGGTTTCAGCTCGGTCTGTTGTCAGACATTCCTGGTATTCGTCTCACGGTTGGCTTGTAATTAGTGATCACATCCGCAGCCTCCAAACAGAACACAACCTAGTCGCGGTGTGAAGGCTTGCCTGGCTCAGTAACCTGGAGAGCGAAGGTGGCTGGAGTTAGGAGTTAGTGCTTTGGCTCTTGGTAGGGTCACTCATGCCAAACAAGTCAAATGGCAGAGGGCAGACTGAGAGTGTTCCCCCGCTCCCACAAATTCGAGGGTTCAGCTCAGAGATAACAAGCCGAACTTGTCAAAGAAAAGTTCAATGAATCGAAAATGAAGAGTCCGTCTACATATGAATCCGTCAGTATTTCTGAATCGCTACCCGGGACTTGGCAGGGAATTGTGAAAACCGAGTTGAAGCTACTGACACGATGAATGAATCCCTGAACGTCGCCGACTGACAGGGCTGGAGGATCTTCAGCGCTGCCCCGAAAAGCCAGCGGCGAGACTGGCAGTAAGTTATGAAATTAGTCAGCTCCGCCCTGGGGACAGGCCTCCGTTGTGTCCAGGACATCTTCATGTAGCGGTGCCTCAGAGAGGCGGCGACCGTCATTAAGGACTTCATCACCCAGGACATTCCTCTTCTCACTGTTACCATCAGGAAGGAGGTACAGAAGCCTAAAGCCACACACTCAGCGATTCAGGTAACATTTCTTCCCCTCTGCCATCCAATGTCAAAATGGACATTGAACCTATGAACACTGCATCACTCTTTTATCTGTTTTTCTCTATTTTTAATTTAACAATTTAATATACATATATTTACTCTAATTGAATGTTTGATTTTTATTTCTATATGTATCATGCATTGATTGTACTGCTGCGGTTAATTTAACAGATTTCTCGACATTGGTCCGAGATATTAAACCCGAATCTGATTCTGATTCTGAAGTAAGTTACATCCGTAAGGCAGATGTTCGTGAAGATCAGAACTGAGACTCTCAATCTGGATCAGAAGAAAATGAGTTCAGTGGTAAAATTCCAGCTCTCGAAATGCCAAGCGTTTGGCACAGCAATGTGACTGGAGTGAGCAGTTTCGCTTGTCACCTAATTTCTGCCCGAACCGATTCGAAACCGTATGAAATGTATAAACGGATATTGTATGCAAGTTAGAGGCACTTGTGTCCTGGTCGGAAAAAGGGAAGAGGTTAAATTATATAAGTTCACTCGCCAGTTTCTCTTTCTTCCACATTAATGTCTACAGCGCTCATCAACATGCAGACCCATCGTTTTCCAAAGACTGCTGCGCTGTTTCCATTTTACACGTATTTCAACAACAGAGTGTAACAGCAACACAGTCTCCCAACTCCTACACTGACCTCCTGAGGCCAGCGTGCCGAACACCTTTCCCACAGTCTCTCTGCATATGAGACGGGTTTCAGCAAACTATGCCCCTCTACGACTCTCTCTCCATGCTGATTTGCACTCCCCGGTGCTCTAACCCTCACAGAATAAATACTCAGCTGGTTTGACATTCCAAAATGTGACACCTCAAACTTACCTGCCGTGAAAACTATTTCCAATTCCTTCTTCAGTGTTTCTGTTTGATATAGCCAATTATCTCGAGCGTCAATGCAAAAATCGTGAAGCAAATCGCTGAAAATGTCCAATAACGGGGCTCGTCCGGGATTTGAACCCGGGCCCTCTCGCATATTCTTTTTTCACCCGAAGCGAGAATCATACCTCTAGACCAACGAGCCCGCATTCGCAGATTGCATCGCAATTGAACTCCGAAGCCATTTAAAGTTAATTGGTGGAAACCCGTTGTCCTTTCCGTTGTTAAGAGGAGAGCCTGATGTCGAAATATGTTAGGCCCGTATTGCTTTGAGATTACAAGAGTATTCATTACTTGATTCAGTCAAAATAAGAATATAACGGACCCTGATGTAGAGCAGATCAGAATGCGTTTGCCAATGGAAAGGACCCAATCAAGGGACGCTTGTTTAAAACTCAGTTCCGAGCATATTTTTCTTGCACAGGTGCTGCTGCTCAGCAACTCCCTGCCACGGCGAATGGTGGACTTTGGATAATTACAATTATTTCAGGCCGGCTTCCAAAAGTATTTGCTCCATGAGCAGCGGAGACGTTTGATAAATGGCACACAATAAGAACTGACACCAGGATGAATTTTCACACGTGGACTGTACTCTTTTCCAGAGATACTGCCTGGCCTGCTGAGTTCCTCCAGCATGTTGCGCGTGTTTCGCAAGTTCGTCTCACATTCTGCTGAGTTACTTTGATTATCCTTTCACTGACAAGCATTGTTCCGTCACGTGACCGTCCAACTCATGTCACGTCACCTCCCGAATTTACTATCAAAACTTATCCCTTTTCGGAGCTTCTAAGTCGAAACTCACAAGAGGATTCCCATTCAAACTGTACAACCTATCATCGACATTCCCTCACTCCACGTCGAGTATGATTGCTATCGCCGATGCCATCACCACATTGCTGTTTGGGTAAAAACTGGTATGGAGCTGGAATGAGACAGAGAGTGTAAAGGATAATTCATATCTTCCTGAAAGCCGAGGGGAAAGGAGGAAATCGTGAAAGCCAACAGCATGGGGATATTTGCTCAATGACAGAAACTTCCCTTCAGCCGTACTGGGTGAAGAATGAAGAAAACAAAGAACGAAAGGGAGGTAGAATGATGAATTGTCATGGACGGGATTGGAAACTACCTCTCCAGTGGAAACTGTGACTTCAACATAAAGTCTTAAATCACCAATATATCCTAGCCATGGTGGATGATATTGTGGTTAATTTCATTACTGCAGTCAATCAAAGGATTTATGTACTTTCAAGTTTCCGGGGATGGGGTCGGAGAAAAGATTCGTTTTCAGCTTGCTGCTACTGTTTAGAAGGAGGTGTTATTTGTTTTGACAGAGAAGCTGAGAATGGAATGAAATGGACTTGGTGCGAACAGATAGGATTAGTCTAGTTTAGGATTGTGTTCAGAGAAGACGAGATGTTTTGAAAGGTCCTGTCGACGGTGTTCACCACTGTTTTAGTCAACATGACTACTGCCTACGGTGTTGACGGTGTTAACTAATTTTATACAACTAGTTTCGCATGTGGTGTAAAAGTCGGATACATTATGGATATTTGAAATACGCTCAATAAAATGATACATCTCACACTTTCACAGTGGGACGGGGCAAGATACGGGAAAACACATTGTCCGCACACTTCAGACTGAACCCTGATATCTCCAACCCTATCAGGCTGTCATCGCTCATCATTCTTCCTTCAAGGGTAGCCACGCTTCCGGTTTCTCTCCTCGTCACTCTCCTTCTACCCTTATCCCCCTCTTGTCTTGCACTTGACACTCGCTCCTTCTCAACCTCTTCCTCTCTCCCGTCTTTCTCCCAGTCTCTCTCTTTCTTCCTGCGCTTCTCTCTTTCGCTCCCCGTGTCTCTCCCCATCTCTACAAGACTCTCTTCCACTAGTCGTTCTTTTCTCCCAGCCTCTTTCCTCTGCTCCCTGTCTCAATCTATAACTCTTTCACCCACTCCCAGTCTCTCTACAACCAACCATTCTCCGCCATTGTCTTTCAAACCAAAGTGTCTGCTTCCTTGACATGTCTTTTCCCTCACGTCTCTAATTCCTTCGCGTTCCCTTACCTCGCTGATCCTCCGTCTCTTGCACGTTTTTATCTCAGTGTCTCTACCCATCTCTCTCTTCCCCGTGTGTCTCCACTCCGCTGTCCACTGTGGTCTCATTCTCCCGTCATTGCCTCCCCCGCGTACGTTTTAGCTCGGACTCCCTCCAAGGCTTGGAAAATGTCGAACACTCCGGATACATGCTGATGGTGTGAAGTTGCTGCACAAACACGTTTATTTGCGGGTAATTCAGTGGAAATTCATAGAACAGTTCGCCAGCGCAGCGAGATATCCGGTGATGTCAATTATTCAACAAATTAATAAATAAAATTTCTAAGTTCTTCTCAGTGGTGGTAGAGGGCTTCTTTCACCTTCTCAGTCTTCAAAGACAAATATCTTTAAAATTAAATCGACTGCATCGCAGGTCACGGGTATGGGGTGGTCAAGTCATTCACTGGCAGAGGCCAGGTTCCTGCCAAACGCCCCATGTGTGCGCTGGAAAATATTGTTCTTCAAACTGTCCTCAGCCCTCGCTAATCTCCCGAGGACACTCTCCCTTTTTGATCACAGGTCTCAGGAATATCGTTGTGGATCTTTTAAAGTGTTTGGAGGAATATGTGTGCAATGTTATTGTAATACATGTCAGATGTCACTGTTTATTCCATCACTCACACCGCCCGGAATGACTGGAACAAACGAAAGAAAAGAACTGACGTATATTCCCCTTTAATAAAGAAGTGTTCTCCATTTCACCCACCAAAACATACTCCTTCCCTCAATTTCAGAAGCGAATGTGCTCCGTCAAATGTTAAAAAATAAATCGATTTCAAGATGAATGCCAACTTTAAAGGCAACACAGATATAAAAATATCATATTTAAATTGTTCATGCCAGGTATCATGGAAGATAACATGGAAAATTCACATCATATTTAGTTTTAAAGTAAGTAGATTTCAATATCCCTTAAGGAGACAAATTAATAACTCGGTGACAGAGTGAGTAAAAATATTTTAACGTAAGTGTTTGTGTAGTTGGTTGTCACTAATGTGACTGACATGAAAGTTACGCTAATTGCCTCAGTGGAATTGCTCTCACCTCAATAAAAGTCTGCTAAACCGATCACCAGTCCATCTGAGCAGCTGAAACGCTCCGTGCAACTGAACGCTGCTTCTGACGGAATATGGACTATGCGGCGATTTACTACATCGCGGCTATTTTCTATCCCGCACTTGTAGCGGTTGGTGTGCCCGGTAAGATCCCGGAGCTGGTTACTTTATGCATTATGCCGTCGTCTTGCTGATTTATACTTCTGCGTAGTAGCCTACGCCGAACCCTTCGTAAGTGGCCTGCGCCGTTGTGAGCATTTAAACCTGCAATTCACCGCCAAAACGCTAGTTGGCGATGGGGTTTCAATGGCACCGTGTAGAGTTTCTTCGTGTACTTCAAACAATGGCGACTGAGCAAATCATGTTGGAGTTGGAGCTGATGAATGTTGAGCAAGAGTTACTTTTATTCAAATTACTGCTACGCAGAAAAGAGAGAAAACGTCGGAGTAGATGGTATGTACGACCATTGAAGGGGACTGAAGGGGAGATTGGATCAGCTGATGATGAAATGGCGGTGCAGACCCGATGGGCCGAACGGTCGACCTGCTCCTTTGTCTTACGGTCTTATGGTTATGGCCTTATGGATTGAGGCTGGAGGGTGAATTTCCTGTGCTTGTCCGGCCACTGAGAGACATGGACGAAGAAAGGTATTTCAATTATTTTCGGATGTCGGTAGGTAGATTTGACGATTTGGTTCATCGTCTCCAACGATTAATTTCGCATCAGTGTACGCACAGTATGCCTACAGACAGGAGGAAATGCGATGCAACCAAGCGGACCAATCACAGTTGTTGCGGTCTGAGTCGCCGCGACGCGCAGTTCGATTTTTGGAGAAGTGCGCGTCAGGCTATGGCATAGAGTAGGGCGTAGGGTACAGTGTAGGTTACGAGGATACGCCGTACCCACGGCGATCATTTGACGCAGAGGTATAAATCAGCCTTTACTCTGATACGGTATCCGCACTGTAATAAAGCACAGATACCATCGGCTGAAACGTCTTTCCTGAATGGAGGATTCAGGTATCTGACTGTTTTATTTAAATGCTCGGTACATTGATCGAAATGATTTTTATTTTGTCAATTATGCTGATGCCGATATTGACATTGTTTCATAATTTCACCTCGCTAGGCTTTCTGAAATGATGCTGGTCTCTGCTCTTCTAAGTCCGAGTCTCTATCAGTGCAGACACTTCGATCTTATAACTATGTGGCAGCTTATTTAAATGACGGTCCAGTCTATTTTCGACACGTAGGTCTGTTCTTCTGTCAGTCAGTAAATGAGAACTCGTGTCTTATCTCTCCTTAATGCTACCTGGCCACCGCTACAAATAATGGCGTCAGCACTTGCACCACAAATAATGGAAATAGTGTTGTTTGTTGTGGCGATCAACTGTTCTCCCGTACGTGAGTCGTGGAACTCTGATGCCTCGCTCTAAACTGTGGGTAGGTCGCCAATCCACTGACACTCACATCCGTCATTGTCCTCCAGCCGGAGTGCAGCGACCGAGACCGCACACACTGGATTTCCGCTTTCCACTTCCAAACAGACCATACCCTGCATAGCATCGGTATAAAGGGGGCATTCAGGGAATTGTTGCTGACAATATTTCTATTTTGTTTCCAAATTTCTTGCAGTTAATTTAACGGCGATTGTGATCCTTCCTCGGGGAAAATGCGGACTCTCCAAATGCATCACCCGTTACCTGGTTGGAATGGCGACCGCGGATCTGATGGTGGTTATCGTTGTTGCTTTAGATAGATAGATAGATAGATAGATAGATAGATAGATAGATAGATAGATAGATAGATAGATAGATAGATAGATAGATAGATACTTTATTCATCCCCATGGGGAAATTCAACATTTTTTCCAATGTCCCATGCACTTGTTGTAGCAAAACTAATTACATACAATACTTAACTCAGTAAAAAATATGATATGCATCTAAATCACTATCTCAAAAAGCATTAATAATAGCTTTTAAAAGTTCTTAAGTCCTTGCGGTTGAATAGTGGAACAGACCAACAATATCCACATTTATTCCAGATCCCTGCTCATCACTCCTGTATGCGCTCTGACACTTGTATTCGTGATGGTAACGACGGACTGTTCTGTTTGGTTCACGGTCAGTTTTACCTTCGATCGCTTCATCGCAATATGTTACCGAAAGCTGCGGGAGCAATGCTGCACTGAGAGAACAGCAACGGTGGTTATCGTGACCGTGGTTATAGTGAGCTGCGGGAGATGTGCCCCGTTATACTTTGCCATTGAACCTTACGTCATCATTGACAGCACGCCGTGGCGGTGCACCGCCACATATGAATACGCTACTTCACCCGTGTGGAGAGGATACCAATTACTGCTGAGTATTTTAACACCAATGATAACAATCGGCTTAAACTTGGTTTTTAACGGGTTAACTGTAAGATATATCGTTGTGGCAAATAGAGTCCGCAGAAGGCTTCGGCACAGCAGCGACAATCTGCAAGATGCCGAGGTGGAAAAACGCAGAAAATCGATGATTTTGTTGTTTTCTATATCAGCAAATTTCATATTATTTTGGATGCCCTATGTCGCTCATTCCCTGAAATGGCAAACACAAAACTATTTTTACGAGGACAGATATTTGAGTTCCCCGGCATACATCCTACAACAATTTGGGTACATGTTGCAGATTCTCAGCGTGTGCACCAATACTTGTATCTGTACACTGACGCAGAGGAAATTCAGAGAGGAGCTGAGGAATGGAATGGCGTATGTGTTTACATTAAATGGCCATCTTTGTCGATAACGCCTGCGTCTAATGGCAATTCAGTGGAGTTTTCAAATAAAGCCCTTTTAGATTATCAGGTTTGGCAAATATGTCATTAATTCAAACAATCATATGCCTGGTCATCCGAAAATTACATAGTTGGCGGAAGATTGCTTGTTTCATACAGTTCAGGTAGGTAGCAATGCAAACGTTCAATGCTGCTGGCGTGATTGTTACATTGGTTAAATTATGTTCCAAACTATCACAGACACTCGACTGTCACAAGGGCAGGGATGGCTTCAGGGCTTTCCGGGTTTTAGATGTTTGAAAATAGCCAGTGACAAGTAAAACACACGATTGGAAACCAGGGACTGGATCGCAGATACAGAAAGGGAGGACAACGTGGAGCGTACTTTTGTTAATGGACTATGAGACGAACACAGAAACATAAATCAACCCAATTGTAGTATTCTGTACAGCCGCCCACGAGATTTAGAAAAAAAAACGCGACGGGAACAGTGAGGGAAACGGAATTTGGACATGTACCAAGTTGTTGACACGGGGAAATGAAACATCTCCAACATTCTTTGGAATCTCCCCAGGGTAAGAGGTTTCGGTATGGCATAATTTCTCAGTTGTGTCCAGGAAGGATTCATGTCACTATATGAAGAAAGGAGGACTAGCGAACAGTCCATACCGGATCTAATATTAGGAAAGGAAACGGATCGGGTGACACATCTCTCCGTTGGTCAAAATTGCAGACGATAGTGCAGAATTCCCCTCCATTCACGTTGCACAGGAATGGGACAAGAGAGCATGGAAGGGTCAGCGATGCATGGCGCTACCTTGCAGGGACTTGAGAAGGTAAATTGGGAAATGATGGAATCAAGGAAATGCGCACGACATATGTGGGGATTGTTTAGGGAGCATTACATGGAGCTCAGTATAGGCTTGTCTCAGAGACACAGGGAAAGGATGACAGTGTAAAGTAACCCTGGGAGACAAGAAAGTTGGAACAACTCGTCAAAAGGAAGAAAGAACGATACTTATAGATTAGGAAGAAAGAATCAGGTAAGGCTGTCTCGAGTCACAAGGCAGACAGGAAAGAATTTAACAACGGACTTAGAAGAGGTAGAAGGGGAGTTGAGAAGGCCTTGGCGAGTTGCACTGTGAAGAACAGGCGGAGTCTGGAGAGAGTGTGGGTAGATCAGAGAAAACCGAGGTAACGTGTCTGGAGTCAAAGGAGGCAGTGAGGCTCCTTACTGAATACATCGATCAATGTGAACACAGCGTCAAAAGGCAGATATACTCGAACATGCAGACGCTAAGAAAGAGGAAGCGCTGGAAACTTGGAAAATATTATGATACATGATTCCCTGGTGTCGGAAGGGATATACTCCAGGAGATTTACCAGAATGCTGCCTCGTTTAGAGAGTATGGATTATGATCAGAGATTAAGGGAGCTAGGGCTTTACTCTTTGGAGAGAAGGAGGATGAGAGGAGACATAATAGAAGTGTACAAGATATTAAGAGGCATTGACAGAGTGAACAGCCAGCGCCTCTTCCCCAGGGCACCACTACTCAGTACAAGAGGACATGGCTTGAAGGTAAGGGGTGGGAAGTTCAAGGGGGATATTAGAGGAAGCTGTTTTACTCAGAGAGTGGTTGGTGCGTGGAATACACTGTCTGAGTCAGTGGTGAAGGCAGATACACTTGTCAAATTTAAGAGACTACTAGACAGGTATATGGAGAGATTTAAGTTGGGGGATTGTATGGAAGGCAGGGTTTGAGGGTTGGCACAACATTGCGGGCCGAAGGGCCTGTAATGTGCTGTACTATTCTATGTTCTATGTAATTTGGGAAAGCAAGTGAAGGGATTGGTAAGCTTTTGAACAGGATATTTCTGTCTTCACTGTCCACGGAACCAGATGACTGGAATGTGCCAAATGGTATTCATTTGTTGTAGAAAAATATTAACGATACTCCTTGGAATTGTAGACCAGGTCTTACGTCAGTAGTGGCTAAACTGTTGGAGACGATTATTGTATAGGGAATTTATAAGTATTTGGAGAAACATAGTCTGGCTACGGCGAGTCAACATGTTACATCTTAATTTTGGTCAGGCGTTTGATCATTTCCCCATAGTGGACTCAGTCAGAAAGTCAGGAGGCAACGGATCCAGGGAAACGTGACTGGTTGGTTCAGAATTGGCTTACAAACGGAAGGCAGATGATTAGAGTGCATTCCGGCTGGAAGACAGAGGGCAGCCGTGTTCCGCAAGGAGGGTTGAAATTTCGGCACACTTCACAACTATATTTGGAGTCAGCAGTCACAGTGCTCCGAGAAACAGGGCTGAGGGAAATAACGGATTTAATCTGACCTCCCAGCAGCAGCAGGATCATGTATGGAATTAGGGCTGACGACAGAAGCAAATCGCTGAGCTATTGACTGCAACAGCGCGATTTCTAAACTGACCTGCCATTTACATATTACAGGGCAAATGCTACAATGACTTCAAAGCATCTTTTCCAGTGGAACCCTACAACTTAAAACCAGCATTTCAAAGTGTTCAGCTGCAGTTTTTGCTGCTCATTAAAAGAACAATTCTTCCAAAATACCAATTCCAAATTTCCAGTTCAAGTACACACCAATTTATCCAAATGCCTATCGACCTCTAAATCGTGGTTTTAATGTATCTGGTGTAGATATGCTCATATTTCGATCCCTTTAACCCTGAATCCACATGGCCGGTGTAGAATCCGTTTCTCCCTCTGAAATCATTAAAAAATGAATCATACAAATCTACACAAACTAAAAACGCAGCGACAGCCAAGCCAGTATCCGGGCTCACACTTGTCTTCCTTTAAAACCATCGCAGGTAATTGGAGAATACAGAATAAACAAGTTCCAGAGCTTCCATCTCCTCATGCTGTAACCATCCATTAACTCAGTCTCCATGCTTCAGTTTGTGCAAGGACAGAGGGATAAAACAGGATCAACGACTTTCTAGATTGGTCGGTGCTGTGAGACACGAAATTGTCAGACATCCAGTCAGAGAGCCATAGGAAACCACTGCACAGAAACAGGGTCTTCAGCCCGTCCAGTCAGTGAGGAATTATTTAAACTGCCTACTGCCATCGACCTCACCAGGACCGTGGCCATCCATATCCCAGTACTTATCCAATCATCTCTTAAACATTGACATCGAAATCACAATTGCTATTTGCCTTGGCAGCACTGTCTGAGTGAAGGTGTTTTCCCTCATGTTTCCCTTAAATATTTCACATTTCACCATTCGCCCAGATCTCTAGTTGTATTTGCCCAACAGCAGTGGAGAAAGCCTGCTTGCATTTATACTCGCCATCCGCCTTATATTGTTGTATACCTCTATCAAATCTCCCCTCAATACCCCTACACGCTCGGGAATAAAGTGCTGACATATGTAATCTTTCCTTCTTATTCAAAAAGCCCAGTCCCGGCAATAGCCGGTAGTTGAGCAAAATCGTACACATTATTTTTCCAAATTAGTCCTTAATAGAGTCGTAAATAGCATCAACATAACATCCCAACTCCTGTATTCAGTACTTTGCTCCATGAAGGCCAATGTGCGGAAAGCTGTTTTTACGATCCTGTCTAACTGTGCCGCAACTTTCATTGAATTATGGACCTGCATTCCCAGATTCGTTTGTTATATCGTACTCCTCAGTGCCCTATTTCTCATTGTGTCAGATCAACCCTGGCTGGTCCTCTCGAAGTGCAAAATCTAACACTTGTCTGCGTTAAATCCGATGGGCCATCTTTAGCCCATCTCTCCAGCTGGTCCAGATCCTGCTTCATGCCCCGGTACTCTTCCTCGCTGTCAACTACACCGGTAGTGTCATCGGCAAATAATACGTCGGCAAAGTTAACGACAGTATTATCCAGATAGTTGATATAGATTACAAATAACAACGGGCACAGCAACGATCTTTGGGACACTCCACTTATCACAGGTCCCCAGTCAGAAAGGCAACCATCCATTCCCACATTCTAGCTTCCGTAACGTACCCAATGGCGAATCTAATTTACTACCTCATCGTGAAAGCCAAACGACTGAACCTTCTTGAGCATCCTCCCACAGTGATCCTTGCAAATTCCTTGCTGAAGTCCCTGTTAGACGGCATCCACTGCCTTGCCTTCCACACCATTCGTGGTAACTACCTCGTAAAGCTCTGTGAGATTGATTAGACATGACCTACTACGCACTGCCCCATACTGACTATCGCCAATGTTCCTGTTTGTCCAGATACTTCCCTTCATACCCCATGACCAGCGTAGTCTGAACACCGAGAACAATTCCTCATTACATAATACTTGGCGTGTCCCTTCCGAGCAAAGCTATCGAGATCATCCAGCGGTCGGCACTGATATTTATGGCATATTGTTCTTTTAAAAAAAATTCTCCTGCACTTTATTATCCGACGCATTGAGAGTAGTCTGGAAAAGCAAGGCGTCATTACTTTAAATAATTAATCGACTTACTTAACTATTGCAAGACACGGTACGCTCGATCGAGCACAGAACATAGAATATTACAGCACAGTACATGAGGTTCTGATCGGCTTTCAACTAATGTAAGTTCGATCTAACACATCCCCCACCCCCGCATCTGAATCAGAATCAAAGATTTCAAAGGTACATTTAAAGAATCAGAACCAGATTTAATATCACAGACATACGTCGTGAAATTCTTAACTTTACGGTAGCAGTACAATGAAATGCAGGATAAATAAATATATAGAAAACAAAACTGAGATATAGGTGGCAGCGGGGAAAAAAAGCTGTTCCTGAATCGCTGAGCGTGAGCTTTCAGGCTTCTGTATCTCCTTCCCGATGGTAACACTGTGTAGAGGGCATGTCCTGTTAGTGGGCAATGTCAATGATGGACGCCACTGTAACAAGAATCATCCCTTGTAACAATGATCAATGAGATACAGAGAATCTGTATTTACCAACAAGTATCTTTTATTATTTCTACTAAAAGCACGTAGATTTACACACTATCTTCCTGTGTGCACCCAACTGGAAACCCTGACACTCCATGAACAGTCAATGAAGAGAAAAGGTATTACCCGGGAAAAGAGTCTACGCTAGCAAGACATTCCATAGAAACATAGAAAACATAGAAAATCTACAGCACAATACAGGACCCTCGGCCCACAAAGTTGTGCCGAACATGTCCTGACCTTAGAAATGACCAGGCTTACATATAGCCCTCTATTTTTCGAAGCTCCATGTACCTATCCAAAAGTCTCTTAAAAAGACCCAATCGTATCCGCCTCCACCACTGTTGCCGGCAGCTTATTCCACGCACTAACCACTCTCTGAGTAAAAAAAAAACTTACCCCTGACATCTCCTCTGTACCTACGTCCCAGCACCTTCAAACCGTGTACTCTTGTGGCAACCATTTCAGCCCTGGGAAAAAGCCTCTGACTATCCACACGATCAATGCCTCTCATCATCTTCCGATCCTCATGTTCCCGATCTCCATATATCCGTTTGGTCCTACTTTTCGGCAATGGTTGGTCTCTGGCCGCTGGAGAGTTATCACCCCGGCATGTTTGGAGCTCCGGAATCTTATATTGTTCCTCATCAATTGAACCATTGGATCTCCAAACCATTGGCTCAAGGTCACTTGACCTACCTGGGTCACCTGGTTACTGATCATTGTACAGAGCAACAACCAACATATTGTACCTGGCTCTGCCCACCCCAGCCTTGTGTATTCGTATCTTTACACCCTGACTGGTCCGAACCAGTTAAATGAGGCAACCCAGACAGAGTCTAACGAGACTACAGATTGCTTCTTTGGTAGGTCTGGCATTTTACACAACAAGTAGCTGCTCCTCTGAGCATGGTCTCAGGTTTATTGCTCTGATTAGATTGTCCCAGAGTCAGGAATCAGTTCAGAGTCCACACCCTTCACTTAACAAATGGCGACTTGTTTGAGAATGGGCTCAGGTTTAGCAGATCATTACCTGAAGCTTCCTGTGTCCACATTCAGTTCCTCTGATTAAATTATTCCAGTGCAAGAATCAGTTCATAGCCAATAAAATGAGTGAGGGCAGGGCAGAGAGAACTGGCTTGTCTGCTTCCCCTGTCCTTGATCAGACTGTAGTTTCTACTGGCCAACAGTGTTTTATGAACCATTCAATCTGACACGACTGTATCTTTCTCGGGTCTGCTGTCGTCTGAATGCACCAGGGTGGATGATGGTGGTTTTGCAGAGATGCCGAGTGCTGTAGGGGTCGAAGGGGTTTACAGAAATGCGGTGTGATGTAGGGGTTGGAACGGTTTTGTTACGTACCCCGTAACGGGTTAAAAAAACCAGCAGAGATGGAACACACATGGAGTCTGGTATTGTTACAAATAAAACACTACTTATCTGTATCCACGTAATCTCGTAATATAAAACCAGATAAATCAAACAGGTTAGCAGACTTTATGCAAATGTAAGTGTGTAAATATAAAACCCCAAACTTCTTCAGCTTAGGTGGTCAATGATACCGTCTTACGATGGTATAGGAATGACGTCAGTTCAGTTCGTGATATTGAGTAGAATTGAGAAGAGAAAGAGAGAGAGGTGATTTGTTTTCCAAGTAAGCTGATGTCGTCGATCTTTCCGTTGCCTTCCGAAGTACCTGTTAAAGTTTTGTGATCACACAAGAGTACCGCCTTCAGGCAGTAAAGCTATCAAAGGTTAAACACACCGATAACATTCCACCAGTCACCCCTTTCCCACACTGCGATCAAAACCCACCCTTTCGTGGGCACTGAAAGTTCATCCAGTGTCTATTTCTTCTGTATTTCTGTCAGTGTCTTCCGTGTATCTGTGTGTCTGTCTGAAAATCTAGCTGACCTTGTATATATCCCAAACATGCTGAACGCCAGCTGCCCATTATATAGATCCGCCCTTCCGTAACCATGGAGACTCACGAGCTTCTCGGTGCTCTCTCTCTCTCTCTCTCTCTCTCTCTCTCTCTCTCTCTCTCTCTCTCTCTCTCTCTCTCTCTCTCTCTCTCTCTCTCTCTCTCTCTCTCAATCGCTGTACACCAACTCTCTCTCTTTTTAAAGGCACAGTCCATATTGAATACACCTGAGCATCTCGTCACAGTTTTTACAGATAGCGAGGGGTGCCAGCACACTTCTCCACCAATGTGGAAATGCAGTTTACTTGTAGTACCAAACTGGCATTTCTGTCTGTAACAAAATGAAACCCGTCTTGTGTCGGAGTGTTTTGCTAATAATGTTCGTGCAACATTGTGCTGAGTGATCCTGAGTACCTGACTGCAGACCGCAGTCCCTACGCTATGATGGCAGAATATGGTATTAAAGGCAAAACTTTTGACAGTGCGGAGGATCAGAGGGATCTTGGGGTCCGAGTCCACAGAACACACAAAGCTGCTACACAGGTTGACTCTGTGGTTAAGATGGCATATAGTGCATTGGCCTTCACCAATTGTGGGATTGAGTTTAAGAGCTGAGAGGCAATGTAGCAGCTATATAGGACCCTGGTCGGATCCCACTTGGAGTACTGTGCTCAGTTATAATTGCCTCACTACAGGAAGGACATGGACATAGAAAGGGTGCAAAGGAGATTTACAACGATGTTGTCTGAATTGGGGAGCATGCCTTATGAGAATAGGTTGAGTGAACTCGGCCTTCTTCTCCTTGGAGCAATGGAGGATGAGAGGTCGCCTGATAGAGGTGTACAAGATAATGAGAGGCATTGATCATGTGGACAATCAGAGGCTTTCCCCAGGGCTGAAATAGCTAGCATGAGAGGGCATAGTTTAAGGTGCTTGGAAGTAGGTACAGAGGAGATGTCTGGAGTAAGTTTTTTTTTACACAGAGAGAGGTGAGTGCGTGGAATGGGCTGCCGGCGGCGGTGGTGGTGGCTGAAACGATACGGTCTTTTAAGAGACTCCTGGATGGTTACATGGAGCTTAGAAAAAGAGTGCTATGGGTAAAGCCGAGGTAGGTCTAAGGTAGGGACATGTTCGGCACAGCTCTGTGGGCCGAGGGGCCCATATTATGCTGTAGGTTTTCTATGTTTCTACTCAGACGACGGCCACTGGGTTTGCCCCACCTTCCTTTAATTTGCTCTTACTAATCAATCCCAAATGCCGATTGGCCACTAGTTGATTGGTCACCGATTGCTCTATTGCAGTGCCGTGAGCTGCCCCTCGGACAATGAG
This sequence comes from Hemitrygon akajei, assembly GCF_048418815.1. Classification (NCBI taxonomy): domain Eukaryota; kingdom Metazoa; phylum Chordata; class Chondrichthyes; order Myliobatiformes; family Dasyatidae; genus Hemitrygon; species Hemitrygon akajei. The sequence continues at coordinate 218,172 of NW_027331931.1, read as the reverse complement.
CCTTATTGAAGTCCCTCTCCAGATTCCCGATGTCCAGGTTGGCCACTAGTCAAAGCTACCGGACTTACCTCTCAGTGATGGCCATGTCAATGACAGGAACATGACACTGGCAACCGAGTACATTGTCTTAGACAAGACACCTGCCAAATCTAATGCCACTCCCCTTCGCACTACATATGGACTGCTGACACTGTATGCATATTGATCTGTTGTCCCCACATGTTCATTGATCTCTTTCCCTCTCTGCAATGTGAATACTCCAGTTAAAGCCATCTCCTGCGTGTGTACTTCTATTTGATATGTAGTTACAGAGACACAATGCAGGCTGACATTTGAGTACAGAAGTGATGACCATCAGTTTCTCTATTCCTCCAACCCTGAGACAATTTTAGATCTAGATTCTTTGTTGTTCTCACAGTTCCAGTCCAAGAAATGCATTTGTCTCTTTCACATTTTGCAAGGGTCATGTGAGAAACGGCAAGAAAAAAATACACAGATATAACTGTAACTAAAAATTTTATTGGTGGCTTATTATACAAATGCCCCAAGTGAAGATGCTGTACCTATCTGCACGCAATGCAACAAGGACTGCTCACTTGGAATAACTTTACAATTGACTTAAATTGTGGTGCTCCTGTCAATATTGTAATGTCATTATGGGTGCAGTAAGAATTAGGCTGAGTGATGACACCTGACAGCTTTACAAACATTTGTAGAATGTAGAAAGGCACCAACTCTATGAATTAATGTATACTCCAATATAATTTAGGAATTGAGCTTCTTACATTGCATAAACAACTGATTAACACATGTTTACAAACTGCATTACATTCCAACAGTTGCTACATTCTCTCATGACTCATGCGGTCCTTTTCGTGGATGCAGACTTCTGGGCAGCATGAGCACATTTCAGATTGGCATCATGCACCGCATCCCACATCAATAGCAGTTCGAAAGGCCGAAAACGGTGCACTAGCAGCAACTCACGGTAATAGCAAGGATTGAAAGAGTCATCTTGGGTTGAAAGAACCCTGACTCCAGCTGTCCTGAATCCACTATGGGAGCGTGGGGCTAGTCCAGTCTTGGCCAGACACATCCCCCAAAATACATCATCAATGGGGTATAGTTCAAGGTCTTGGGCTATGTGGTAAATGATGTGAGCTGTATACACAGACATAAGTATGCCCGCTCCACTAACGTATGGTGGGTACAACTTGATGGTGATCACTATTTCTGGCACATAATACTTGCTCGACTTCTGGCGTTTGGGCCCAAACCCATAAACGAGATGGCCCACAAACAGGTGTTGGTGAACATTCATGCCTAGCAAGTAATGAACCATGTTATCGGTGTTGGCAAAGACATCATCATCTCCATTGAAGATGAATTTAGCTCTGGGGCAAAATTCACTGACCCACTGCAGCAACTTGTATTGTTTGAGGGTGAGGTTGAAAAAGGTATCCAAGAAATCCCATTGTAGGACATCTCTGTGTTCTCTGTTTTCCATGGCTAAAAGCTGATTCAATTTCCTCCTTTCGTTTTGATCAGGAGAGACACCAGAGATAAAGACTCTCTTAATTAGGACCCCATTGAATTCGCGTTCTTTGCCCCAGGTCTTCCTTACCATTTCCCGCCGATCCTGGTGGAAAGGGTGAGATTTGATCACCAGGAGCAGGAAGACATTCTGAGATCCTTCTCGACCACCACATTTGTCTGGGACATTTTGAATCATGTCAAATTCTCGACAGTGTTTATACATCAAGAAGTTTTTTATGTGCTCTTTCTCTTGATGAAATGAGGACAGGTGCAACAATGTCGTGTTCGCGTGGCACTTTGGCTTGAGCACTGATTTAGTTGCATCAGCAGTAACAACCTTGGGCAGATCTTTGCGATGAAAGGTTTCTGCAATATCATCAGTCTCTCGACGTTGGTCATTATCCCAGAACATGAAGAACAATCCCAGAGTAATCAAAACACCCAGCAGTACTTTCTCATAGAATCGCCGACGTCTACTCATCTTTCACCTGAAATAAAGAAAAAATATGGATTAATTCAAAGAAAACTTTACATTTACATGATGCTTGAGAAATATTGACCTCAAAATGGTGGTGAGGTAAGGAATAGGCAGGGCCTACACACTGTTGAAAGTGTAATTGACCTGAAGCATTCCATCCCAGCAGAAAAACAAATCTACCTATAGGATACCATCTCTGTCATTAAACTGAAAATCGCATAGTTTTTTTCTGGGCCTTAAAGATATATGATTCCAAAGGCTTTATTCCACCTCGCTTCACAGCTCTCATCACTCCTCTCGGGGCTTAATCTGAGCTGGGCCAGACCTAGAGCAATATAGCACAATGCAGACATTTTGGTCCATGATGTTGCACAGAACTTTTAATCTGCTCCAAGATCAATTGATACCTACTCTCTCAAATAGCTCTCCATTTTTCTTTCATCCATGTGTCTATCTAAAAGCCTCTTAAATCTCACTGATGCATCTACCCTTATCACTACCCAAGCTGTGCATTCCATACAGCCACCATTTTCTTTTTGTTAAAAAATACTACTTCTGACAAACCCCTACACTTTTCTCTAATCACCTTAACATTATGCCCCCTCATATTAGTCATTTCTGCCCTGGGAAAATGTTGTTGGCTCTCCATTCTATCGATACCTCTTATCAACATATACACCTCTATCAAATCACCACTCCCCACCCCCCCCCACCCCACCTTTGCTCTAAAGAGTAAAATCCCAGCTCGTTCACCATTCAGGTTGAGTTCACAGGTTACTAATACTATGGAAGATGATGCATTATTGACCATTGATTAGTAACTGAATATATGGCAGTGCAGGGAAGGTAACGTGCTGGCATAGCTACTGAAGGCATCTGATTTTCATGGTATTTCAACCTGGTCTATGTATGCCTATAATAGGAGAAACAAAGAGAAGTATACTCAAGGACCTTGGCTTTTTGCTTCTATTTTAACCAGAGAATTGTATTCAAAGTTAAATTAGCAGTGGCCCACCCACCCTGCCATCCATTGGTCAAGCCACTTTATGAAAGGCTGCAACTAAGGCATAACTAGTCCCAAAGGCAAGGCTGATTCCACGCAGACATTCAGCAGTATGCAATTGTGACAAGACAGCGAAGCCATCGCAGGCCAACATCTATTGAAGGAAAACGGCATCAGCATCACCTACGGCAGGAATTTACGCTTCATGAAGAGCAGTGAACCTTGGACTCCAGGAGCCCACAGAAAGCACAGATAACTGATAGCAGAAGAGGGCAGATAGTTAGCATGATCCACAATGTGTTTGAGTAAAACCTTGGATGCCAGGAGCCCTGAAAAGACACCAGTGACTGATAGCAGAACGATGTGTACAAGTAAAACTATTTGCACTGGGATGCAACTTGTGTCACTTTAGAATTATGTAATCCTAGAGTAATGCGATCTAAACAGGCCCTTCGGCTCAACTGGTCCATACCAACCACAGCATCCTCCCTGATAGTCCCAGTTGTCTAGTTTGGCCCATAACTCTCCAAGCCTCTCCCTTCCATGTACCTGTCCAAATGCCTGTTAAATGTTGCAGTTGAACCCACTTCAACCACTTCATCTGGTAGCTTCTTCCGGGTACTCACTGTCCTCCGTATACAGAGGTTATCCCCAAGGACTCTTTTCAATTTTTCCCCTCCTCTCCTCTATCTGTGACCTTTCATTTTGTGCTCTCCAACTCTCCAATAATGACAACCCACCTTATCAATACCCCTTATGATTTTAAACTTCTGAGGTCACCTCCCATTCTCCAAGGCATAAAGGTCCAGCATGGCCAACCTCTCTGTAACCCAGGCCCTCTAGTCCAAAGAGCATCCTCGTAAATTTCGTCTGCACCCTCTCCAGCTTGACAGCGTCCTTCCTATAACAGGGTAAGCAAAATTGTAGGTAATATTCCAAAAGTGGTCTCAACAACAAATTACATAACTGCAAATAATCCCCCGCTCCTAAACTCTACACCATACCTGATGAAGGCAAGCATGCTAAACGCTTTTTTTTTCTCACCATCCTGCCTTTCAGTGAACTATGCACTTGTCAGTGTCTTGCCATTTACTGTACAAGTTCTACTTCATCTGAATATCCATCACCTCACATATAACAATTACAGCACGGAAACAGTCTATCTCAGCCCTTCGATTCCGTGTCGAATGCTTACACTCACGTAGTCCCACCAACCTGCTCTCAGCCCATAACCCCCCATTCCTTTCCTGTCCATGTTCCTATCTAATTTTTTTTAAATGACAATATTGAACCTGCCTCTACCACTTCTACTGCAACCTTGTTCTACACAGCTACCGCTCCCCGAGTAAAGAAGTTCCCCCTCGTGTTATCCCTAAACTTTTACCCCCTAACTCTCAACTCATCTTGAGATGTTTGAATCTCCACTACTCTCAATGGAAAAAAAGCCTATCCACGTCAACTCTGTCTATCGCCCTCATAATTTTAAATACCTCTATCAAGTCCTCATTCAACCTTCTACGCTTCAAAGAATAAAGATCTAACTTGTTCAAACTTTCTCTGTAACTTAGGTGCTGAAACCCAGGTAACATGCTAGTAAATCTACTCTGTACTCTATTTTGTTGACCTGTTTCCTATAATTCGGTGACCAGAACAGTACAAAATACTCCAAATTTGGCCTCAGCAATGCCTTGTACAATTTTAACATTACACCCCAAGTCGTATACCCAGTGCTCTTATTTATAAAAGCCAGCATACCAGAAGCTTTCTTCACCACCCGATCCACGAGATTCCACCTTCAGGGAACTATGCACCATTATTCCTAGATCACCCTGTTCTACTGCATTCCTCAATGCCCTACCATTTAACATGATTGTCCTATTTTGAATAGTCCTACCAAAATGATAAGCACCTCACACTTATCAGTATTAAATTCCATCTGCCATCTTTCAGTCTACTCTTCTAACTGGCCTAAATCTCTCTGTAAGCTTTGAAAACCTACTTCATTATCCACAACGCCACCTATCATAGTATCATCAGCATACTTACTAATCCAATTTACTACCCCATCATCCAGATCATTAATGTATATGACAAACAACACTGGACCCAGTACAGATCCCTGCGGCACACCACTAGTCACCGGCCCCCAAACTGACAAACAGTTATCCACCACTACTTTCTGGCATCTCCCATCCAGCCACTGTTGAATCCATTTTACTACTTCAATATTAATACCGAACGATTGAACCTTCCTAACTAACCATCCGTGTAGAACCTTGTCAAAGGCCTTAGTGAACTCCATATAGACAACATCCACTGCTTTACCCTCGTCAACTTTCCTCCTAACCGCTTCAAAAATTCAATAAGATCTGGTGACGTCGCGTGATGACGTAGGGTCAAGACGTTGGGAATCCAGCTCCCTCGTAAAAAGTAAGAAAATAAGGTTTAAGTGAAGAAGAGTTAACAAATATCTACTAGAAACTATTTATAAATAGCTCAGGATTATCTTTTGATATGGCTCCTAAACCGAAACAGAAGAAAGCTACTACACTCGAAGACTGCGCAAATCGGCGCGGAAAAAGGCCTAACCGTATCGGCGAAGCCTTGGACTCAAGTTGGATCTCCTCCCGGCGAAGTGCATGGCACTTCTAATGATGCGGGACAGGAAGTTGCAGCAATGTCGGCGGTCTCTAAAAGAAACGGCAAGAACAATGCATGCACGAAGAATCAAGTATGCATGAACAGATATCAGCAAAAGTAACAGAACTACAAATCCCAACTACGGCTAGAAGTGAAACTGAAAGTATATCGGAAGTGGAGTCAGACTCTTTGGGAAATTCAGAGGAAGAAGAAGAGGAAAAGAAAATGGAGAGTAAAGGAGTCATAAAAGTTATCCTGATATATATTATGAATGAATTAAAAGCTATAAGAAGGATGCAGAATACACTCGATAATATGGTGGAAAAACAAAAGAAGATGGATAATAAAGTTAAAGAAATGGAAGTAAAAGTGGAAGAAAATACTGAAAGAATAGATAAGATGGAAGACAATAATCTTGCCTGGACAATAAAAAGAAAACGGATGTTGGAAAAAATAGATGCGCTTGAAGACTCAAGTAGACGAAATAATATCAAAATTGTTGGTCTTAAGGAAGGTACAGAGGGAGAAAATCCAATAAAATTATTTCAAGAATGGATTCCGAAAATTTTTGAAATGAAAGAAACAAGCCAAGTAATTGAAATTGAAAGAGCACACAGAGCTTTATGACCAAGACCTCAGCAAGATCAAAATCCAAGATCAATGTTGATAAAATGCTTGAGGTACCAAGATAAAGAAATGATCTTGAAGGCAGCTACTCAAGGTGCTAAAAAGAGAAGTTTTTTGAACTTGGCTGATGCACATGATAAAATATTAATAGGTGGACATTTTAATTTTTGTTTAGATCCAGTTTTGGATAGGTCAACTAAAGTTGCTACAAAATCAAAAGTAATAAAACTAACTTTATCATTAATGAAAGATTTAAACCTGATTGATATATGGAGAAAAATTAATCCAAGAGAAAGAGATTATTCATTTTATTCAAATAGACATAAAACTTACTCAAGGATTGATTTTTTTATTATCAAAAAATATTCAAGATAGAGTGAAAAGTGTGGAATATAAAGGAAGAATACTGTTAGATCATTCCCCCTTGATAATGACAATCATAATGATGGATAAGAAATCGATCTATAGATGGAGATTTAATTCAATTTTAATAAAATGTCAAGATTTTTGTGATTTTATGAAAAAACAAATTAAATTTTTTAACACAAATTTACATTCAGTTGAGGATAAAATTGGATTATGGGAAGCGATGAAAGCATATTTAAGTGGTCAGATTATAAGTTATACATCTAAAATTAAGAAGGAATATTTGGCAGAAATAGATCAATTAGAAAAAGGTATCATAAAGTTAGAAAAAGAATCTCAAAGATATATGACAGAAGAAAAACGAAGACAACTTGTTAATAAAAAACTACAATATAATACACTTCAGAAATATCGTACAGAAAAAGTAATTATGAGAACTAAACAGAAATATTACGAATTAGGTGAAAGATCACATAAGATTCTTGCTTGGCAGTTGAAAACAGAACAGGCTTCTAAAACAATAAATGCAATTAGAGCAAGTGTAATTAAGGTTACTTATAAACCTTTAGAAATTAATGAAACTTTTAAACATTTTTATACTGAACTATATCAATCAGAATCACAAAATAAGATTGCTGAGATAGATACATTTTTATCACAAATAACCCTTCCAAAATTAAATTTGGAAGAACAGAAAGGATTAGATATGCCCTTTACATTAAAAGACGTTGAAGAAGCTTTAGGATCACTTCAGAGTAATAGATCCCCAGGAGAAGATGGTTTTTCTCTTGAATTTTATTAAAAAAACTTAAAGATTGATTAATTCCTCCTTTTATGGAAGAAATATATCAAGTGGAAAGAATGCATAAACTCCCACAATCTTTTTTAAAAGCGATTATAACTGTTTTGCCAAAAAACGATAGAGATCCTTTAAAGCCAACATCATATAGGCCTATTTCTTTGTTGAATACAGATTATAAAATAATAGCAAAAATTTTATCTAATAGAATATCTAAATATTTACCAAAATTAATACATATGGATCAAACAGATTTTATTAAAAACAGACAATCAATTGATAATATAAGCCGGTTACTTAGTATAATTCATTTGGCACAAAAAAGAGAGGAAATGAGTGTGGCAGTTGCTTTGGATGCAGAAAAAGCATTTGATAGATTGGAATGGGATTTTTTATTTAAGGTATTGGAAAAATATGAGTTAGGAAAATCTTTTATACAATGGATTAAAACATTAAATACTAATCCTCAAGCTAAAGTCGTTACAAATGGTCAGATTTCAACACTATTTTGCTTAACGAGGTCAACTGGACAAGGCTGCCCATTATCACCTGCTTTATTTGTATTGCCAATAGAACCATTAGCTGAATTAATTAGAACAGATTCAGACATTGAGGGCTTTAGAGTTAATCAAGAAGAATATAAGATTAATTTATTTGCTGATGATGTTTTGATTTATTTCACAAACCCATTGCAATCTTTGCAAAGATTATCTTTTAGATTGGAAGAATATGGGAAAGTATCAGGGTATAAAGTAAATTGGGATAAAAGTGAAATTTTACCCCGTACCAAAGGAAATTATAATCAATGTCGATTAGTAACTCAATTTCAATGGTCAATAAACGGGGTAAAATATTTAGGTATTAGAGTTGATAATGATGTAAAAAAATTATATAAACAAAATTATTTGCCATTATTAAAAAAAAGAGGATCTTGATAAATGGGTGATGTTACCAATAACATTAATAGGTAGAGTTAATGCTGTAAAAATGAATATATTTCCTAGATTGCAATATTTATTCTAAACTTTACCAATACAATTACCTCAGAAGTTTTTCAACAACTGAATAAATATGTAAGGAAATTTCTTTGGAAAGGAAAGATGTCAAGAATATCATTGGAAAAATTGACATGTAAATTTGAATTAGGAGGGTTACAACTTCCAAATTTTAAGAATTATTATAAAGCAAATCAACTTAGATTTATTGCGTCTTTTTTTGATGAAGAAAAACCAGCATGGTTTAGAATAGAATTAGATAAGATAGGAGAAAACATACCAGAAGATTTTATATATAAATGGGAATCCAAATGGATATGGGAAAAAAAGAATATCCTATATTAAGACACTTGATTGATTTATGGAATAAGGTAAATATGGACGTTGAGATAAAGAAATCTTTATTAGCAAAAAGAACTTTAATTCAAAATAGGCTTATTCCTTTTACAATGGATAATAAACATTTATATAATTGGTTCCAAAAGGGGATTAAATATATAGGTGGTTGTTTTGAAGGAGGTATATTGATGTCGTTTGATCAATTAAAAAAATAAATATAAGTTATCAAAGAACACTCTTTTCTGTTATTTTCAATTAAAGGCTTATTTACGAGAAAAGCTGGGTCAAACAATATTGATGCCAAAACCTAGTGAAATAGAAATATTAATTCAAAAAGTAAAAATTTAAAAAATTACATCCTGTATGTACAATTTGAATCAAAAACAGACAATTAAATCAGGAATTCATAAATCAAGACAAAAATGGGAATCTGATTTGGATGTTAAAATTGATGGGAAAAGCTGGTCAAGATTATGTTCTGATAATATGATAAATACAGTAAATGTTCAACTTAGATTAATGCAATATAATTTTTACATCAATTATATATAACACCACAGAAAATAAATAGATTAAATTCAAATATGTCTGACCAACGTTTTTGGTGTAATCAAGAAATTGGTGCTTTTTTACATTCTATTTGGTCTTGTTTTAAAATTCAACCATTTTGGACAAATCTGAGACTTTTATTGGAACAAATTATTGGAGTACAACTTCCACATAGTCCAGTATTATTTTTATTAGGAGACATTGAAGGGACAATACCGAAACTTAAATTGAATAAGTATCAGAACAAAATTATAAAAATTGCATTGGCAGTAGCCAAAATAGTTATCGCAGTTACTTGGAAATCTGATTTATATTTAACTATGGATCGTTGGAATAATGAAATACATAGTTGAATTCCACTTGAAAAAATTACATACAATCTAAGAAATGAATATGATATATTTTTGAAAATTTGGCTCCCATACCTACAAAAGATAGGGTTAAATACATAGGTCCTTTGAAGATAAAATTATAAAGTAATTGGGGAAGGTAAAAATAAATATTAAAATTATTTTGAACTTCATGGAGCATGTGGGGATCCTCCGGTATCCAGGCAATCTTTCTCTTCTTTCTTTAGACAAGGGTTAAGGGGGGAGGGTTAAGGGGAGGGGGGAGGGTTAATATTATTTTTCTTTTTCTTACTATTTTATCACCACATTTAGTCTTTGTAAATTTCTAAAAATGTAATAAAAAAATAAAAAATATTCAATAAGATCTGTCAAACATGGCCTTCTACGCACCAATCCATGTTGACTGTTCCTAACCAGACCCTGTCTCTCCAGATAATTATATATACCATCTCTAAGAATACATTCCATTAATTTACCCATTATTGCCGTCATAATTACAGGCCTAGAATTGCTAGGTTTACTCTTAGAACCCTTTTTAAACAATGGAACCACACGAGCAATACGCAATTCCTCCAGCACCATCCCCGTTTCTAATGACATTTGAAATATTTCCGTCAGAGCCCCTGCTATTTCTAAACTAACTTCCCTCGAAGTCCGAGGAAATATCCTGTCAGGTCCCGGAGACTTGTCCACTATCCTTAATAGCGCCAGCACTTCCTCTTCTTTAAACAGCTCAGGTATTTGTAAAGTAATGGTGATAGCGGAGTAACACACCGACGGGAGTAATGTAAATAGACCCGGTAGTCATGAAAGTCATCTGATTTATAAGGTTATTTATTTCCAATAAGTGAACACTAATCTGATGGTGAAATATGTTGTACTCTTTTCGCTGTGGCTATGTCCAGTTTGCAATCTCCACATAGCTGCTGCCTTGCCCATCATTGTAATGGCCCCATTGTGGACAAATATTTAAGTTTGCTTTATAAAGTTGTTGACTGAGATCGGTGCTGCGGCAGGTTGCCGGGACACGGTTAAATCTGGTGAAAGGGAATGTCCAGTGTTCAAAAGAAAAGATTGTTCCAAAATCATTACTTTTTACCAGAGTTCACATGGCCCATCCTGCTGCTGTGTCTTTCCTATAAGCCCACAACGATTTCTGCCCTCAGCTGTCACTGAAGTTTATAGTCAGACAGTAAATTGGTCCCAAAGTAAACAATAAATTAATGCGATATGACAGCACCCGATCTGAACCAGGATGCGGGTCGCGGTTGCTCCCTGGAGCTGATCGATTTGTCGTGAGATACAGGTGCTCGGATTCGCTGGAAACAGAATCAGCAGCTCAGCACAGAGGAAACACGGAGACTGTACTGGGTGGGCAACGTTACGATGGGTTAATGCGTCCACTTGTGATGGCAGGAATTCTAGTTTTTCTACCATTTCATTTCTGTCTTTAAAATTGTGTGGCTTTGCGGATCCGCCTGATTTTTCTGCAGGAGTGAGTGTGCTATTCCAGCAAAGACAGCAAGTATCTGTCAGTGATATTTAAAATAAAACTTGCTGATTTAAATCTCATTGGTTGTTGATAACAAATGTCTGTGTGCACTGTATTGTGCTCCTCCGATACCTAGTAATACGGCCACTGACTCTATGTCCGTGATCTTCTACTGCCGTAGCCCTTTCAGTTCAATGTTCAACACGTTACGCGTCCAGCGATGCCTCTCTGCACAATGCAGTAGTAACGTGATTATTTGAGTTACTGTCATCTTCCTGGCAGATTGAATCAATCCCGCCTTTCTCCACCGACCTCTCTCATTACTAAGACGTTTTTGCTCTCAGAATTGCCGCAACCTGATTTATTTTCCAGCACCATTCTCCGCAAAACTGAGACTGTTGAACCTGACAATCCCAGGATTTCAGCAGTTCCTGCGATATTCAAACTGAACCGTCTAGCACGGACAAACATTCCACCCTAAAAGTCATCCAGATCACATTTCATCTCCATTGTGACGTTTGCTGGAGACAGAACGTACCGTTTACTAAAGAACAGGATAGGGAGAGGCCCGCTGTTAAAGCTGTGTGTTTAGTTAATGATTATCACCAGGAACTGACTGAATATTAACCAGGGTGTGTTCATTACTTACAGAACCCGTAACACAGCCTTACTGGGACAGGGTGGTAACAGAACCTGGAGCCGCGGTACACGGTAAGAAGCTCTATACACTGAATTATAAACATCATAAAAATATTTAGACACTTTTATGAACACGAATGGGATTGATAACGTATTGTGTTGATCGACATTAGAACTGTAGCGAATCGCTTTTAAATGACTTAATAATTCCCTTCATCTAATTGAATGCATCGACTTCATGTGCATGTCCCGGGGGATGACGGGGCAGTTGACAGTGTTATTGTAATCGCCGCGATTTCAGCCTAGCTCCGAATCATCAGCAAAGGCTCGGGAGGTGCGAGCTTCCCGCATCTCGGAACTGTCCCCGGGCTACAGCTCGCAGTAACAGAAGACCGATCCGTCCACACTCGGGCTCAACCGATCCCTGACCGAGGGAACTGAAGATTCGCTTTGTTTATTCCTTCACTGGCGGGATTGACACTATCTGTCCATCCTAGACGGCATTTCTGTAGGTGCTCAAAAGCATGGAACCACCCACATTGGAGATTACAGCCGGGGCGGGGGGTGGTCGCGGGGAAAGTCGGTGTAAGGAGTTGATGCTTCCATTATATAGTCGGCTGGTGAGACCTGTTAAGGATCACCGTCTGCAGTGCTGTTTCGCTTCTGTCAGATAAGAGTGGGTAGGTGGGAAATCAAAAGAAGGTTTACCAGACAGATATTTGCCCCTGAGAGTTTTTGTATGAGGAATCTGTTGTGATCTTGATTTGTGGTGTGACATAAAACAGGGGCTTGTATACATTACAGTTTTTGTTTAAAACAACAATATACTTGATTGTATCCGCGGTAATTTGGTATAATGAGTGGGGACTTCGATGGGACATAAAGTATCCCGCAGAGTTTGACAGGGACGTGGACAAAATAGTTCCTGTTGTGTGAGGATCTGAAACCAAGCACCGCCAGTTGAAGACAGTTGAGATGTTTTCCCTCTCTCTGTGGGTCTAGTGTGTCATGGGAATGACCGTCCTCAATATTCAGGAGACAGAATATTCATCACACAGTAAGGAGAAACATCTCCGGTATCTGTAAATGTGAGGTCGGGGAAGCACACCAGCTGGAGGAAAGTAAACAGACCCATTCGTCATATTTTTATCTGATTAATAATTTTATTTATTTCCAGTAAGTGAACACTGATCTGAATGTGGAAATATATTCTTATCTTGCTGTACTCTTTAGGGCGTGGTTATCTCCAGACCGTTGCTGCCTTGCCCATTATTATAGTGGCCCCATTGTGGACAAATATTGAAGATTGCTTTATAAACGGACCGACTCTGATATCAGTGCAGCTGCAGCAGATGGGGTACAGTCACATCTGGCGAAAGCGACTGTTCACTGTTTACAAGGAAAGTATTCCCAACCAGAGTTGATAGAGTCCGTCCTGCTGGTGTGTCTCTCCAATAAACCCATATTGAACTTTGCCCTCGGCTGTCACGGGATTTTTCAGTCGGAGAATAAATTGATCCGGAACTAAACAATAAATTAATTCGATCAGACCAACCGAAAGGAAACAGGATCCCTGGAACAGACTGAATTGGAAAGAGATCTTGCATGTAATCCTTGTCATTGTGCACCGAAGTACAATCGTAAGCCGGTACCGAACAACACAATACAACCGTTTGCCTGACTGAGGTTTCGTGTCCTTCAGTTCAAGCACTGGGGAGCGGGGTGTGGAGTTACATCCTGATTAGTGTGAGGTCCGGGTTGCTGAGCGTGATCTCAACTGAATGTTCCGCAGGGGGTACTCACTCACTGTTTGGACCCAGAGAATTCAGTTCTCAGATTCACTGGAAACGGAATCAAGAGCTCGGCACTTGTTTCTTTTTTTCTCTCTGTATGGTTTTTGTGCTACCTTGCGCAAAGATAGAGTGTATCTTAAGACTATCTGAAATAAAACTTCCTGAAGTACATCTCACTGTCACCTCCTGTACCTAATAGTGTGGCCGCTGAGTGTATGTCCGTGGTCTTCTACAGCTGTAACCCGCCCAGTCCAGTCTTCGACATGTTACACGTTCAGTGATGCCTCTCTGCACGCTATTGTTGTAGCGTGGTTATTTGAGATACTGTCGTCTTCCTGACATATTGAATCAGTCTGGCCTTTTCCCTTCCATCTCTCTCATTCATAAGGAGTTTTTGCTCACGGAACTGCCGCAGCCTTACTTTTTTTCTGTTGTGTTCTCCGCAAACTGAGACTGTTGAAGGTGATAATCCCAGGAAATCAGCAGTTTCTGCGATATTACAAACTGCGCCGTCTAGCATTAACAAACATTCCACGTTCTAAGTCACTGAGATCACATTTCATCCCCATTCTGATGTTTCTGAGAGACCGAACGTACCCTGTTCCAAGGACTAGGAGTCGGAGAGACCCGCTGATAAAGCTGTGGGTTTAGTTAATGATTATCACCAGGAGCTGACTGAACATTAACCAGGGTGTGTTCATTACTTACAGAACCCGTAACACAGCCTCACTGGGACAGGGTGGTAACAGAACCTGGAGCCGCGGTACACAGTAAGAAGCTCTATATACTGAAATATAAACATCACAAAGGCAGTTAGCCACTTCTGTGAACACTTAAATGAGACTGAGAACGTATTGGTGTATTCAACAGTAGAACTGTAGGTGAATCGCTTTTGAAAGAAATAATAATTCCTTTCGACTAATTAGATCAACTTCCTGTGCATGCCCTGCGGTAAACTGGTGTAGTTGGAAGTGTTAATGGAAACGTCGCACTTTCAATACAGTTGCGAATGAACAGCAAAGGCTAGGAAGGAGCTAGCTTCCAGATGTTCAGAACTGTCCGCGGGCTACTGTTTCCAGCAGGAGGCCGGCCTCTCCACACCCGGGGCTTTACTGATCGCTGACCGAAGGAACCGAGGATTCGCTTTGTTTATTCCTTCGCTGGCGGGATCTACACTGTTACGAATGTGCCACAACTCTGAGGGGCCGAAGAGTACAAAGTCGCCCCTTCCTTTTTGAGAATCGCAAGATCGCTATTAATTCGGGTCTGGGACCCAGGAAATGAGAGAGAATCCACAAGGTTTTGGAATGTGTCCTGGCCTCAGCGAGACAAAGCCACGGATAACGGCCATTGTCTCTTGGAGACGGAATTGTGTATTGAGTACTGTACTATTCATTGAAGCCCTCAGGGGACGACCAGAGTGGTCTGGTTGAGGGATTGCATCATCCCAACCTGATTGACATCTGAGACCCCGTGAGTAAGGATAAAAGAGGGTCTGGGGGACAACCCCTTTAGACGCACCAGGAGAAACGCTAGGAATCCCGTGACAGCGTTTAATAGCGACAGCCGGTGGGGCTCGCGTGCGTCATTTCCCTTGCCTGGGATTGGCGGGCTCACCACGGAAGAACGGCTTAGCTAAAGGAGAGGCCACAAGTGAACGGCCACACTAACGAGACTCTGACGGATCGAAATCAGAGAAAAACTCATGGGGGCAGATATCTGTCTGCTGAACCTTCTTTTGGTTTCCCACCTACCCACTCTTATCTGACAGAAGGGAAACAACACTGCATGCGGTGATCCACAACAGTTCTCACCAACCGACTATATAATGGAACCATCAACTCCTTACACCGCCTCCCCCCACGACCACCCCCCGCCCCGGCTGTAATCTCCAGTGTGGGTGGTTCCATGCTTTTGACCACCAACCAAAATGCCGTCTAGGATGGACAGATAGTGTCGATCCCGCCAGTGAGGAAATAAGAAAACGAATCCTCAGTTCCCTCGGTCGGGGATCGGTAAAGCCCCGAGTGTGGACGGATCGGCTTCCTGTTACTGCAAGCAGTAGCCCGGGGACAGTTCCGAGATGCGGGAGCTCGCACCTCCCGAGCCTTTGCTGATGATTCGTAGCCGGGTTGAAAGTGCGGCGATTCCAATAACACTTGTCAACTGCACCGGTTCCCCCCGGGACATGCACAGGAAGTCGATGCATTCAACGAGATGAAGAGAGTTATTAATTCTTTCAAAAGCGATTCTCTACAGTTCTAATATCGATCAACACAATACGTTATCGATCTCATTCAAGTGTTCATAAAAGAGGCTAACTGTCTTTATGATGTTTATATTTCAGTATATAGAACGTCTTACCTTCTACCGCGGCTCTAGGTTCCGTTACCACTCTGTCCCAGTGAGGCTGTGCTACGGGTTCTGTCGGTAATGAACACGCCCTGATTAATATTCAGTCAGCTCCTGGTAATAATCATTAACTAAACCTACAGATTTATTAGCGGTTCTCTCCCTATCCTGTTCCTTAGTAAAGGGTACATTCTGTCTCCAACAAACTTCACCATGGAGATGAAATGTAATCTTAGTGATTTTGAGAGTGGAATGTTTGCTGGTGCTTGACGGTACAGTTTTATAGACAATAGACAATAGACAATAGGTGCAAGAGTAGGCCGTTCGGCCCTTCGAGCCAGCACTGCCGTTCAATATGATCGTGGCTGATCATCCACAATCATTACCCTGATCCTGCTTTCACCCATATTCCTTGACTCCGCTATCTTTAAGAGCTCTATCTAACTCTTGCTTGAAAGCATCCAGAGAATTGGCCTCCACTGCCTTCTGAGGCAGAGCATTCCACAGATGCACAACTCTCTGAGTGAAAAAGTTTTTCCTCAACTCTGTTATAAATGGTCTACCCCTTATTCTTAAACTGTGGCCTCTGGTTCTGGGCTTCCCCAACATCGGTAACATGTTTCTTGCCTCTAGCGTGTCCAAACCCTTAATAATCTTATATGTTTCAGTCAGATCCCCTCTCGTCCTTCTAAATTCCAGTGTATACAAGCCCAGTCGTTGCAATCTTTCAACATATGACAGTCCCTCCCAACCCGGGAATCAACCTATTGAACTTATGCTGCACTCCCTCAGGAGCAAGAATGTCCTTCCTCAAATTTGGAGACCAAAGTTGAACACAATACTCTAGGTGTGGTCTCACGAGGGCCCTGTACAACTTCAGAAGGACCTCTTTACTCCTATACTCAGCTCCCTTTGTTAAGAAGGCCAACATGCCATTAGCTTTCTTCACTGCCTGCTGTACCTGCATGTTTACTTTCAGTGACTGATGAACAAGGACACCTAGATCCCGTTGTACTTCCCGTTTTCCTAACTTGACAGCATTCATACAGTTATCTGACTTCCTGTTCTTGCCGCCAAAGTGGATAACCTCACATTTATCCACATTAAACTGCATCTGCCATGCATCTGCCCACTCACCCAACCTGCCCAATTATCCTAACATCCTCCTCATATCTCACATTGCCACCCAGCTTTGTGTCATCTGCAAATTTGCTAATGCTACTTTTAATCCCTTCATTTCTGAAAAGGACCCGTTAATCCCTACTCTTTGTTGCCTGTCTGCCAACCAATTTACTATTTATGTCAGTACCCTACCCCCAATACCATGTGCTCTAATTTTACCCACTAATCTCCTATGTTGGACCTTATTAAAGGCTTTCTGAATGTCCAGCTACACTACATCCACTGGCTCTCTCTTGTCCATTTTAATAGTTACATTCTCAAAAAATTGCAGAAGATTAGTCAAGCATGATTTCCCTTTCGTAAATCCATGCTGACTCGGACCAATCCTGTTACTTCTATACAAATGTACCGTTATTTCATCTTTTATAATTGACTCCAGCATCTTCGCCACCACTGATGTCAGTCTAACTGGTCTATAATTCCCTGTTTTCTCCCTCCTTTCTTAAAAAGTGGGATAATATTAACTATCCTCCAATCCTCAGGAACTGATCCTGAATCTACAGAGCATTGGAAAATGATTATCATTGCGTTCACGATTTCTAGTGCCACCTCCGTAACTACCCTGGAATGCAGACCATCAGGCCCTGGAAATTTATCAGACTTCAATCCTATCAGCCTACCATCACCATTTTCTGCCGAATGTGAATTGTCTTCAGTTCCTCCGTTACCCTAGGTCCTCTGGCCACTATTGCATTTGGGAGATTGTCTATGTCCTCCCTAGTGAAGACAGATCCAAAGCACCTGTTCAACTCGTCTGCCATTTCCTTGTTCCCCAAAATAAATTCACCCGTTTCTGCCTTGAAGGGCCCAAGTTTGTTCTTAAATATGTTTTTTTTCCCTCTTCACACACCTAAAGAAGCTTTTACTATCCTCATTTATATTCTTGGCTAGCTTACCTTCGTACCTCATCTTTTCTCCCCCTATTGCCGTTTTAGTAATCTTCGGTTGCTCTTTAAAAGTTCCCCAATCCTCTGTCTTCCCGCTCATCTTTGCTATGTTATACTTCTTCTCCTTTATTTCTATACTGTCCTTGACTTCCCTTGTCAGCCACAGTCGCCCCTACTCCCCTGAAAATCTTTCTTCCTCTTTGGAATGAACTGATCCTGCACCTTCTTTACTATTCCCAGAAATACCTGCCGTTGTTGTTCCACTTTCATCTCTGCGAGGGTATCCTTCCAGTCAACTTTGGCTAGCGCCTCCCTCATGGTTCCATAGTCCCCTTTGTTCAATTGCAATACTGACACTTCCGATTTTCAGTTCTCCCTCTCAAATTGTAGATTAAAACTTATCATATTATGGTCACTACCTCCTAATGGTTCCTTTACCTCGAGTTCCCTTATCAAATCCAGTTCATTACACAATACTAGATCCAGAATTGCCTTCTCCCTAGTAGGCTGCAGTACAAGCTGCTCTAAGAATCCATCTCTGGGGCACTCCCTTTCTTGGGGTCCAGTACCAACCTGATTTTTCCAGTCTACCTTCATATTGAAATCCCCCATTACAACCGTAGTATTACCTTTGCAACATGCTAATTTTAACTCTTGATTCAACTTGCACCCTATATCTAGGTTTCTATTTGTGGACCTGTAGATAACTCCCATTAGGGTCTTTTTGTTCTTACAATTCCTCAGTTCTATCCATACTGACGCTACATCTCTTGATTCTATGTCACCCCTCGCAAGGGACTGAATTTCATTCCACACCAGCAAAGCCCCTCTACCCACCTGTCTGCCCTTCCGATAGGGCATATAACCTTGAATATTCATTTCCCAGCGCTGGTCATTTTGCAGCTATGTCTGTTATTCCTACAACATCATACTTACCAACTTCCAACTGAGCTTCAAGCTCATCCACTTTATTTCTTATACTTCGTGCATTCATATATAATACTTTCAATCCATTACCCCCCTCGCTTCTCACATCAGTCCCTATTGCACTTGGCCATACTGAGCTTTCTTCATACGATCCCTTCTTGAGCTTTCTGCCCCTTTAAATCTGTTGTCTTTCTTAACTTTTCTTGTTCTATCGTTCCCTTTGGCTCCATCCTTATATTTCCAGTTCGTCTCCTCCACGCCCCCCATTTATTAGTTCAAACACACCCGTGTAGCAGTGGCAAACCTGCCTGCGAAAATGCTGGTCCCCCGCCTGTTAAAGTGCAACCCGTCCCTTTTGTACAATTCATCCCTACCCCAAAACAGATCCCAGTGGTCTAAGAATCTAAAACCCTGCTGACCGCAGCAGCTCCTCAGCCACACATTCAGATCCCTTATCTCCCTGCTCCTGCCCTCAGCAGCACGAGGAACTGGCAGCAAACCGGAGATAACCTCCCTGGAGGTCCTGCTTTTCAGCCTTCTTCCGAGTTCTCTGAAGTCACGCTGCAGAATTTCTTTCCTCTGCTTCCCGATGTAATTTGTGCCGACATGCACTACCACATCTGGCTGTTCACTTTCACCCTTGAGGATTCCCTGCAATCGGTCCGTGATCTCCTGGATCCTGGCTCCAGGGAGGCAACATACCATCCTTAAATCCCGCCTGTTGCCGCAGAAACCCCTTTCTGTACCTCTCACTATGGAGTCCCCTACTACCACGGCTCTGCCTGTCGTCTGTCTCATCTGCTTTGCTTCAGTGCCAGTTTGCGACTCGCAGACCTGTCCGCCTCTCAGAATGGCAGTATCTTCTGTCCCGACAGCTTCCAAGAGGGTGAACCTGCTTTCAAGAGACACATCCTCCGGGGTCTCCAGTACTTCAAGCATCCATCCCTTCCTCATCGTAGCCCCCGTTCTCTCCTCCGGTATTTTCGGTGTAACAATCTCACTGTAGGTCCTGTCCAGAAAACTCGCGTTTTCCCGGATGATCCTGAGGTCATCCAGTTGCCTCTCCAGTGCTCCAACACTGTCCTTCTGGAGCTGAACCTGGACAAACTTACCACAGTTGTAGCAGCCAGTTGCACCATAATTGTCCCTGACCTCCCACATCAGGCAAACATCACACTGAATCAGTTTACCTGTCATCTCTTCACCGCCTCTTACCCTCTCCAACTGTGGTGTAGTCTCCTCCCTCAGTCTCCTCGCCGAAGGCTCTCGAGCCAAAGACTCGCACTTCCCTCGACAGGGTCGCTCCCCTCGATAGAGCCGGTCCGCTCGAAAGGGCCACTTCCCTCGACAGGGCCACTTCCCTCGACAAGGCCGCTTCCCTCGACAGGGCCGCTCCCCTCGATAGGACCGCTTCCTTCGACAGGGCCACTTCCCTCGACAGGGCCACTTCCCTCGACAAGGCCGCTTCCCTCGACAGGGCCGCTCCCCTCGATAGGGCCGCTTCCCTCGACAGGGCCAGTATCCCTTCATGTCTTGACTAATAGAAAATCTACCAACCTCTTCTGGGAGTGCAGTTAGACGAGAAGCTAGACTGGATTGCCAACACAGATGCCTTGTGCAGGAAGGCACAGAGTCGACTGTACTTCCTTAGAAGGTTGGCGTCATTCAATGTCTGTAGTGAGATGCTGAAGATGTTCTATAGGTCAGTTGTGGAGAGCGCCCTCTTCTTTGTGGTGGCGTGTTGGGGAGGCAGCATTAAGAAGAGGGACGCCTCACGTCTTAATAAGCTGGTAAGGAAGGCGGGCTCTGTCGTGGGCAAAGTACTGGAGAGTTTAACATCGGTATCTGAGCGAAGGGCGCTGAGTAGGCTACGGTCAATTATGGAAAACCCTGAACATCCTCTACATAGCACCATCCAGAGACAGAGAAGCAGTTTCAGCGACAGGTTGCTATCGATGCAATGCTCCTCAGACAGGATGAAGAGGTCAATACTCCCCAATGCCATTAGGCTTTACAATTCAACCGCCAGGACTTAAAGAACTTTTTAAAAGCTATTATTAATGCTTTTTGAGAGAGTGATTTAGATGCATATCATATTTTTACTGAGTTAAGTATTGTATGTAATAGTTTTGCTACAACAAGTGTATGGGACATTGGAAAAAAAATGTTGAATTTCCCCATGGGGATGAATAAAGTATCTATCTATCTATCTATCTATCTATCTATCTATCTATCTATCTATCTATCTATCTATCTATCTATCTAAATACACCCAAATACTTGATCTTCACAGCCACCTGCGGCAACGAATTGTACACATGCGCCACTCTGGTTAATTAGATTCCTCCTTATTTATGCTCCCAATGGACGTCATTCTAGGACTGAAGGAAATGAAGTGATGCGAGAAATGCTTCAAAGGGGTTTGTTCTCCGCAACGGGCTGCACGAAAATATACTCGAGGGTAAGTACACCATTGCAGCTTGCAATAGAAAGAGAAGTCAATGACCTGTTACTGCAGTTCATGGTAGTTCCACATTTCTGCAATCACTACATCACGAAGATCAGACCAAAAGTTACTTCAGAAGATACGAGACCATGAAATGAGTAAACAATGACGGAATGTGAGTGGCTTTGAAGAGCTGAGCTGCTGAAAGCAAATTACCAGACCTGGAGTGATTGCGACTGGGTCTGACAGAGGCTGAACTGGTACTCTGGGCACATTCACGTTCGCTACAAATACTTCCTACCTTCCTTTGTGAAGATATATAATGTCTAAAGGACCAGAGTTTGAGTAAATGAGACTCACCAAACTTTCTCCTGACTGAATCACTGGAATCTTCGAGTCAGAAGGGTTCGCTCCAGTTGATGCTCTCAATCCTCGGGCTGGTTCACTTGCTGCTGTTCCCTCGTCATCAGTCGCGCTCTGCTTCCAGTTGTGTGCTTTTCTTCCAATAAATGTCTCACTGCAGGTCTAACTTTAACATGAAAGATAACGAAGTAAGTTCACAATACAAAGGAAAACACAACATTTCTGTTCCATGTTCCTAAAGACATAAACTCACAGAAATTTAAATGTTGAATAAAAATATCACAATCTCAGTGAACATATCTGTAATTGTCCCTCACACATCAGAAAACCTGATGTGGGCAAGAAGGAGTCATAATTCAGTCATTGTAAGATATAAGATACAGGAGCAGAATTAGTCCATTCGCTCCATCTTGTCTGCACCACCATTCATCAAGGTTGAAGATTACACCCCTCCCACACCCCCGCAATGCTCCATTTCTTTCTGCCTTCCTACTGTAACAGCAAAGCTAGTTATCAATCAAGAATATATCAAACTCAAGACCAATCTTCTGAATGACAGTGAGTGCAGGCCCAGACCCACAAAGGAAACTCACCAACACGTCTAATCTGTCAAGACCAATCTTCTGAATGACGCCCAGACCCATCAAAGGAAACTCACCACACACGTCTAATCTATCAAGACCAATCTTCTAAATGACAGTGAGTGCAGGCCCAGACCCATCAAAGGAAACTCACCACACACGTCTAATCTGTCAAGACCAATCTTCTGAATGACAGTGAATGCAGGCCCAGACCCGTCAAAGGAAACTCACCACACACGTCTAAACTGACAAGACCAATCTTCTGAATGACGTGAGTGCAGGCCCAGACCCATCAAAGGAAACTCACCACACACTTCTAAACTGACAAGACCAATCTTCTGAATGACAGTGAGTGCAGGCCCAGACCCATCAAAGGAAACTCACCACACACGTCTAAACTGACAAGACCAATCTTCTGAATGACAGTGAGTGCAGGCCCAGACCCATCAAAGGAAACTCACCACACACGTCTAATCTGTCAAGACCAATCTTCTGAATGACAGTGAGTGCAGACCCAGACCCATCAAAGGAAACTCACCACACACGTCTAATCTGTCAAGACCAATCTTCTGAATTACAGTGAGTGCAGGCTCAGACCCATCAAAGGAAACTCACCACACACGTCTAATCTGTCAAAGCCAATCTTCTGAATGACAGTGAGTGCAGGCTCAGACCCATCAAAGGAAACGCACCACACACGCCTAATCTGTCAAGACCAATCTTCTGAATGACAGTGAGTGCAGGCCCAGACTCATCAGAGGAAACTCACCACACACGTCTAATCTGCAAAGACAAATCTTCTGAATTACAGTGAGTGCAGGCTCAGACCCATCAAACAAGTCGTTCAATCCTGTAATCATTGTTGTGAACTTCCTCTGAATCCTCTACAGTGTCAGAACATCCTTGCTTAGATAAAGGCTTGAAATCTCCTCATTGCAGATGTGTAGATAGAATGCCCTGAGATTCACTGTAATCCTATTTTCCGAGGAATTTTCAATGCTTTCCTAAATCCACCTTCAGCCCTTTATAATCATCAAGGGGACCGTTTCATTCGAGCTTCCTAAGCTTTGCATTTATGTCTTGGCTAAATTTGTCACCTCTTTCGACATCCAAGGTTCCCTTCCCTTGCCATCCATCTCCTTTCTTCCTCCTGGAATGTACTTGCCCAGCATTCCGTGCAGTTAGTCCTTAAATGCCCTCCACATTTGCAATTTCCAACATTCAAAACAGCCATTTCCTATTAACTTTCCCTAATTCCTGTCTAATAATTGCGTAATTTGCCCAGCTCCAACTCATTACTCCTCGGCAAAGTCCAGTATCTTTCTTCTCCAAAGCAATGGTAGAACTCTAATTTGTGTGGTGATTGTACACCAGGTGAATGCAAATCGGCCAATCGTGGGGCAGCGGCTCTGTTAGTTTAATAAAGGAATGAAGACATGGTCAAGAGGTTCAGATATTGTTCAGATCAGACGCAGAACTGGGAACAGATGTGATCTCAGTGGCATTAAGCATGGAATGATTGCTGGTGTCAGATAGTGTAGTCTGAAACTGCTGAACTCCAGAGATTTTCACACACAACAGTCTCAGGTTAAAGAGAATGGAGCGAAAAAATGAAGCATCCAGCGATGGCAGTTCTGTAGGAGACAATGCCTCGATAATGAGAGAGACCAGAGGTGGATGGGCAGACTGATTGAATCTGAAAAGAAGGCGACAGTAATTCAAATAACCACAGGATACAACAGTAATGTGCAGAAGAGCACCACTGAACGGGTAACCTGTCGAACATTGACCATTGACGTCGATGGGATACAACAGCAGAACATAAATTCTGTGGCCACGTTAGTCGGTACAGGAGATACACAGTAAAGTGCCCACTGTGTCGACTTCGGTCATTTAAACAGCCAGTGAGATTCAGGAAGTGTTATTTTAAATATCCCTGCCAGCTGTACCCAGTCTTTGATTAAAAAACACACACACACACACACACACACACACACACACACACACACACACACACACACACACACACACACACACACACACACACACACACACACACACACACACACACACACACACACACACACACACACACACACATATTAAAACAGCATCACATTGCCCATTCTATCCTTACCTTGTGCTGAGCTTGATTCCGTTTCAAGCGAGTCCGAACACCTGAGGTTTATGGTTCCAAACAGTAAGTGAACACAATGTTCACCTGATAATGCACCGATAAACCTGGGCTTCACATTAATCAGCAAGTCACGCCACACCCTGTTCTCACAGCGCTTCTAATGTCCAACACAAAGCACATTGAAGCAACTATTTCCAGAATTTCCAAATGTTTGAGCCAGATTTACCGCTTCAGTGCCCGGGGCCGATGATAACATTTCTCTCCAAATGTTTAATCTGCTCCAGCGAGGAATCACAACTCACAACCTGGTTCGGTCCGGTCGGTGCTGTCGCTTTGATTTGTTATTAACCTTGCGACCGGTTCATTGTTGGATTATAAACTCCAGCGACAACTCAGAACAAAGTTGGCTGTGGTTATATTGAACAGAGACAGCAGAAATAAAGGCGCGTATCTCCACACCCTACTCCCCAGCGCTTGTATTGAACCACAGAAATACTAATTCAAACAGCTCGTGCCGATTATGCCTTTTTGGTGATTTTTGATCAGTATATCCTGGTTCCTACCTTTCACAGCGGCCCCTGATCCTCTTCTCACACTGACCAATGCGAGACTGAGCTAATGGCTCTGCAGATAAATGAACAAACCCCGATTAAAGATTAATCTGCTCCTAGTGAAAATCATTAAGTCGACCCGCGATGTTATCAGTGGATCTCTCCGTGACCTGTTCCTTGGTACAGTGCTTGTTCTGAGTCACACGCCCTTTTTGTTTTACAAACAGGACAGTTCGGACAATTTACCGATGTTACGTTGCTGCCAGTAATAAACGAGACTGTCGCCATTAACCCTCTCATCAGCGCAACAGAACAAACGCCGTGACCTGCAGCTCAGTGAGTTACGAGGTCGCAGGTTCAGTTGCATGTGGCATTATGCATGTCAGAATAGACAATGTCTGTCTCATGTTTCGGAAGGAAGTTCAGGCAAGTCAGGATTACAATGCACTTTCCACCATGGCATTTAAATTGTGGAGGGTGGGAATTCTAAGGGATAGATTTCATTCGCTTCTGGAAAAGACAGTGAAAGGCACAAAGAGAAAAGAAAAGAGAGACAGAGACAGAGAGCGACAGAGAGAAACAACCAGGCAGAAATACACACACACACACACACACGCACGCACGCACGCACGCACGCACGCACGCAAACAGGCACAGAAACTGACAGAGAGACAGACGGAGAGGGGGAAATATACAAATAGAAAGGGATAGTAGGAGAATGACAGACAGGCAGACACTGACGGGAACTTGTGACCCTCAGATAGAGACTGTAAGTGACTCCGGTGCCTCTCATTCATCCAAGGACGGGCGGTGGGGTTGAACTCGGTGCTTTATACGGGGCTAAGTGGGGGAGGGGGAGGACGGGGGGAGATGCTTCCGAAGAGTAGGGAAACATTTGGCGAGAAGCAGTGGCGGGGCCAAGAGAGATGAGGAGGGGGACTGGGCAACTGGGATCCGTACCCTGAGATGTCAGGAAGTTCATGGGACAAGTTGCCTCCTTCAGCTTCTCACCATTAATTCTGTCAGCTTATCTGCTGCAACCGAATGAAGCTGATTCACCGGTCAGTGGGGAACCCCATTCTCAAACGCCCCCAACTTCCCCAGAGGGGGAATCCGATTCTGTTTATCCGATTCGGCCTCTAACTTTAATCGGAATTGTTTATACACACTTAAAATTGTTTTCCAGGGGCCATACCTGGATTTATTGGAAAGCTCCGGATTACTGGTCTTGAAGGCCACAGGTCTAGCCCTCAGCAGACGGCCGATGTCCTGGTTCATCCACGGCATTTGATTTGGTCAGTAGCCGGCAAGTTCTCCAAGGCAGACACTAATCTACACAGGTCTTCGTGTAGTCGGTAACAATTGTGGCCTTCTTGGTCCTCACCACTGGTGCTGTGGTCCTTAGTCTCTGCCCATATGCCGGGAATAGAAGTCCAGCCAAGTGAGCAGACTTTCAAAAGTGTGGGTCTAGATGGTACTGCAGGCGTTCTTGAATATGGGACAACAATGTTCACGTGCGTTGCCTCCTCTGGGTTCACGAGCGAAACTTTGTTGGTAACTGATCAGAGACTTCATCAAGCTGGCCTGGCTGCACACACCAACCTCCCACCCCACCCCCCCCCACACAAACACACACACGCACACACACACACACACACACACACACACACACACACACACACACACACACACACACACACACACACACACACACACACACACACACACATTGAGAGGTAAAGCATTAGGTTGTGCAGTTTCGAACCTGCGGATAACAAAGCTTAGCTCCTTCAGTGCCTGGCTAATGCTCGCTTGAGTTCAAATGTACAACACTACTAGAAAAAAACTTCCTCAGCTGATAAAATGGATTGCATTTGACTGATAGGTGTTCTAGTTCAAGTGGACAGGAAAGACACAGAACTGATACGTCTGTGCATCAAGACAGGTTAATCACAAAGCATTTGAAAAGGTTCCACACGGAAGTTAGTTAGGAAGGTTCAATCGTTAGGTATTAATATTGGAGTAGTAAAATGGATTCACCAGTGGGTGGATGAAAGATGCCAGAGAGTAGTGGTGGATAACTGTTTGTCAGGTTGGAGGCCGGTGACTAGCGGTGTGCCTCAGGGATCTGTACTGGGTCCAATGTTGTTTGTCATATACATTAATGATCTGGATGATGGGGTGGTAAATTGGATTAGTAAATATGCAGATGATACTAAGATAGGTGGCGTTGTCGATAATGAAGTAGGTTTTCAAAGCTTGCAGACAGATTTAGGCCAGTTTGAACAGTGGGCTGAAAGATGGTAGATGGAGTTTAATGCTGATAAGTTTGAGACGCTACATTTTGGTAGGAATAATCCAAATAGGACATTCATGGTAAATGGTAGGGCATTGAGGAATGCAGTAGAACAGTGTGATCTAGGGAAAATGGTGCATATTTCCCTGAAGGTGGAATCTCAAGTGGATAGGGTGGAAAGCATTTGGTATGCTTGTCTTTATAAATCAGAGCATTGAGTATAGGAGTTGGGATGTAATGTTAAAATTGGACAAGGCATTGGTAAGGCCACATTTGGAGTATTGTGTACAGTTCTGATCACCGAATTATAGGAAAGATGTCAACAAAATAGAGAGAGTACAGAGGAGATTTACTATAATGTTACCTTAGTTTCAGCACAAATTATAGAGAAAGGTTGAACAACTTAGGTCTTTTTTTCTTTGGAGCGTAGAAGATTGAGTGGGAACTTGATAGAGGTATTTAAAATTATGAGGGGGACAGATAGAGTTGACGTGGATAGATTTTTTTCCATTGAGATCAGGGAAGAATCAAACAAGAGGACATGAGTTGAGAGTTAGGGGGCAGAAGTTTAAGGGTGACACGAGGGGGAACTTTTTTACTGAGAGAGTGGTAGCTGTGTGGAACGAGCTTCCAGTAGAAGTGGTAGAGGCAGGTTCGATATTGTCATTTAAAGTAAAATTGGATAGGTATATGGACAGGAAAGGAATGGCGAGTTATGGACTGAATGCAGGTCGGTGGGATTAGGAGAGAGTAAGCCTTCGGCATGGACTAGACCAGGGGTGTCAAACTCATTTTAGGTCACGGGCCGGATTGAGCAAAATGCAGCTTCATGCGGGCCGGATCAGTCGGACGCGTGCGAACGCAGCTTTCGTTGCCTCCGTTTTTTCAGCCTGCTCTCATGTGTCTCAGTCTCTGCCATAACTACAAAGTGTTTCACTTTACAAATTCCGTTTCTTATGAAGAAGACTGCCGAATAAACACTAAAAACCCTGAAAACCTGGTACCTGAATAAACTCAGCATTAGCCATATAATTCGCCATAGGCGCTTCGATTACTGGGGCCAGCTTTAATAGTGATTAGATATTATCTCGCCGGCCAAAGATAATTCCACCGCGGGCCGGATTTGGCCCGCGGGCCTTGAGTTTGACATATATGGACTAGACGGACAGAGATGACCTGTTTCCGTGCTGTAATTGTTATATATTTATATGATTATACGATAAAACCACGATTCAGAGGTAAATTAGCATTAGGATAAAATGGTGTGTACTTGAATTAGGAATTTGGAATTGGTATTTTTAAGTTGTAGGGTTCCATTGGAAAACGTGTTGAAGTCATTGTCGCACTTGCCCTGTAATATGTAAATTACAGGTCAGTTTAGACAACGTGGTGGTGCAGTCAATTGCTCAGCGATTTGCTTACGTCGTCAGCCCTAATTCCATAAATTATCCAGCTGCAGCTGGGTGGTCAGTTTAAATCGATTATTTCCCTCTATAACTACAGAGTCCAAATATAGCTATAAATTGTACCGAAATTTCAGCCCTCCTTGCGGAACACGGGTGCCCGCTGTCTTCCAGCCAGAATTCACTCTATCTACTACATCATCCAATTCGGAATCAAAGCAGCCAGGTTTCTCTGGATCCCATGTTTCTTGACTTCCTGAATGATTCTACTATTGGGAACGGATCGAACGCTTATCAAAATTAATACATCCACATCGACTGTTCTGATCCATCTATTTGTTTTTCACTGTTACAAGTAATTCAATCTGGTTCATAAAGGGCAATATGCCCCTCAAAAAGCCATGTTGACTCTCCGCAGCTGAACTACGTTTCTCCAAGTGCCCATAAATTCCCTCCACAATAGCCTTTCTGCAACAGTTTACCCACTACTGACATAATATTCAGTGGTCTCTAATTCGAAAGAGCGTACCTATTATTTTTCGTCAACACAGGGATTACATTTGCCGTCCCCAAATCTTCAAAGTCTACTTCCAGGGCCAGCGAAGACACAAATATCTTGTCAAAAAGTGCACCAATATCTTCGCTGGCCTTCCAAAATTATCTGGACTATATCCCTTCCGGTATCGGGGAATTATCTATCATCATGTTTTCCAAACTTCCAGCGCATCTTTTTTCTGAGCCTCGGCATGTTCGAGCATATCTGCCTTTTTACGCTGTGTTCATATTCATGAATGTATTCGGTGAGGAGCGTCACCGCCTCCTTGGACTCCAGACACAAGTTTTCCTCTGATCTCCCCACACTCTCTCCAGTCTACTCCTGTTCTTCACAGTGCAACTCGCCAAGGGCTCTCAAGTTCCTTTCTACCTCTTCTAAGTCCATTGTTAAATTATTTCTTCTCTCAATTGTGACTCGCCACAACCCTACCCGATCTTTTCTTCCTAAACCTTACGTATCTTTCTTTCTTCCTCCTGGCGAGCTGTTCCAACTTTCTTGTCAGGCAGGGTTACTTTATGCTATCATCCTTTCCCTGCATCAATGAGACAGACTCTTACTGTACCGAATGTCAGTGCTCCCTAAGCAATCCCCATATATCTGTTGTGTATTTCTCTGAGTGCATCATTTCCCAATGTCCGTTCCCAAGTTCCTGCAGGGTAGCACCATACATTGCAGACCCCAAATTCCATACTCTCCGTCCTACCCCTGGGCAAGGTAAATGGAGGGGAGTTCTGACCTATCGTTCTGAAATGCTGACCCGCGGAGAGATCTGTCACCTGATCCGTTTCCTTTTCTAATATTAGATACCGTATGGACTGTTCGCTAGTCCGCGTTTCTTCTTATAGTGACATGAATCCTTCCTGGACACAACTGAGGATTTATGCCAAATGCCTGGTCGTATGTTGTGTAATATATAATACATACGTAATATTGTGTAAGTCTCAGCTGCCCGTGTTAATAACCTGGCGCATGTCAAAGATCCGTTTCCCGATCGGTTCCTCACTGTTCCCGTTGCGTTTTGTTTTTGGTGTAATTTGTTGGGCGGCAGTATAGAATACTCCAGATAGGGTGCTCTCTCGCTTCATGTTTCTGTGTTCGTCTCACAGTCTATTAACAAACGAACGCTCCACGTTGTCCTCCCTTTCTGCAGCAGCGATACTATCCCTGGTTTCCCATCGCACTCCCTTTACACTCCGTTACTCGACTCTGTACATTTTTCAACATCTGAAACCCGGAAGGTCCTGAAGCCATTCCTGCCCATTGTGACAGCCGAGTGTCTGTGATAGTTTGGAACATACTTGAACCAATGTAACAAACACTCCAGGAGCATTGAGCGTTTGTATTGCTACCGACCTGAACTGTATGAAGTCAGCAATTTTCCGCCAATTCTGCAATTTACGGTTGACCAGGCATATGATTGTATGTATTTAAGACATATTTGCCAAAGCTGTTCATTGTAAAACGGCTTTATTTGAAAACTTCGCTGAATTCGCATTAGACACGGGCGTTATCTACACTGATGGCCATTTAATCTAAACACATACTTCATTCCTTTCCTCAGCTCCTCTCTGAATTTCCTCTGTGTCAGTGTATAGATAAAAGTATTGGTACACATGCTGAGTACTTGCAACATGTACCCAAATTGCTGGAGGATGTAGACCGGGGAACTCAAATATCTGTCCTCGTAAAAATAGTTTTGCACTTGCCAATTCAGGGAATGGGCTACAGAGGGCATCCAAAATAATATGAAATTAGCTGATATAGAAAACAACAAAATCATCGATTTTCTGCGTTTTTCCACCTCGGCATCTTTCTGATTGTCGCTGCTGTGCCGAAGCCTTCTGCGGACTCTATTTGCCAGAACGATATGTCTTACGGTTAACCCGTTAAACACCAGGATTAAGCCGATTGGTAGCAATGGTGTTAAAATGCTCTGCAGTAATGTGTATGCTCTCCACACGGGTGAAGTAACGTATTCATATGTGCCGATGCACCGCCACGGCGTGTTGTCAATGATGACGTAAGGTTCAATGGCAAAGTAAATCGGGACACATCTCCCACAGCTCACTATAACCACGGTCACGATAACCACCGTTGCTGTTCTCTCGGTGCAGTATCGCACCCGCAGCTTTCGACAACATATTGCGATGAAACGATCGAAGGTAAAACTGACCGTGAACCAAACAGAACAGTCCGTCGTTACGACCCGAAACACAACTGTTAGAGCGCATACTGGAGTGATGAGCAGGGATCTGGAATAAATGTAGATATTGTTGGTCTGGTCCACTAAAGCGAATACGATAACCACCATCAGATCCGCTGTTGCCATTCCAACCAGGTAACGGGTGATGCATTTGGAGAGTCCGCATTTTCCCCGAGATAATATCACAATCGCCGTTAAATTAACTGCAACAAATTGGGAAAAAAAAGAAATATAATCAGAGTAAATGAAGATATTGTTAGTCTGTTCCATAAATCAACAACGATAACCACCATCTGATCCCTTGTTTCCATTCCAAACAGGTAACTACAAAAATATGAAAACAAAATATGGTCAGCAGCAACTCTCTGAATGCCCCCAGGTATGGTCTGTTTGGAAGTGGAAAGCGGGAATCCAGTGTGTGCGGTCTCCGTCGCTGCACTCCGGCTGGAGGACAATGACGGATGTGAGTGTCAGTGGATTGGCGACCTTCCCACAGTTTAGAGCGAGGCATCCGAGTTCCACGACTCACGGACCGGTGGGCACCCGACCGCCCCTGTTAACAACACCATTTCCATTATTAGAGGTGAAATAGCTGACGGGATTGTATGTAGCGGCGAGAAAGTGGAGTCAAGGAGATATAAAGCACGAGATCTCATTTACTGACTTGCAGATGAACGGACCTGCGTGTCGGAAATAGACCGGACCGTCATTTAAATAAGCTGCCACGTTGTTAGAAGTTCGAAGTGTCGGCACTGATAGAGACTCGGGCTTGGAAAAGCGGAGACCAGCATGACTTCAGAAAGCCGAGCGAGGTGAAATTATGAAACAGTGACGATATTGGCACCAACTTAATTGACAAAAGAAGAAAACGCTGCGATCGAGATATGGAAAATGGAAATAAAACCATTAGATGCCTGAATCCTCCATTCCGGAAACACGTTTCAGCCGACGGTAACATCTGTGCTCAGTAACAGTGCGGATACCGCAGCAGAGTAACGACGGCACCATACATAAAGTAACCAGCTCCGGCATCTTACCGGGGACACCAACCGCTACAAGTGTGGGATAGAAAATGCCCGCGATGTAGTAAATCGCCGCATATCCCATGTTCCGTCAGAAGCAGCGTTCAGTTGTACGGAACGTTTCAGCTGCTGAGATGGACTGGTGATCGGTTTAGCAGACTTTTATTGAGGAGAGAGCAATTCCACTGAGGCAATTAGCGTGGCTATCACGTCAGGGACATTAGTGACAACCAACTGCACAAACTCTTACGTTAAAATATTTTTACTCACTCTGTCCCCGTGTCGTGAATTTGACTCATCAAGGGATTTTGCAATCTATTTACTTTAAAACAAAATATGATGTGTCTTCTTCCATGTTATTTTCCATGATACCTGGCTTCAGCATATAAATAGCATATTTTTATATTATTGTTGCTTTAAAACAGGCATTCATATTGAAGTCGATTTATTTTGTAATATTTGACCGTGCACATTCGCTTCTGAAATTGAGGGAAGGAGTTTGTTCTGGCAGGGGGAATGGAGAACACTTCTTTATTAAAGGGCAACATTCGTTCATTATTTTCTTTCGTTTGTTCCAGTCATTCTGGGCGGTGTGAGTGATGGATCAGGCAATGACAGCTGACATGTGTTATAATAAGATACACTGCACATATTCCTCCAAACACTGTAAAAGATCCACAGCGATATTCCAGAGGCCTGTGATCAAAAAGGGAACGTGTCCTCGGGTGATTAGCGAGGGCTGTGGACAGTTTGAAGAACAATGTTTTCCAGCGCACACATGGGGTGTTTGGCAGGACCCTGACCTCTTCCAGTGAATGACCTGACCACCTCATACCCGTGACCTGCGAAGCAGTCGATTTAACTTTAAAGATATTCTCAAACCAGCTACAATTCTACCAGTATTTCGCCATGCTTTCTCTGTTTGAACAAAAGTAACAAGTAAAATCTGTGACCATTCCGCAGGTTTTCAGGCTGATCTATTATTTGCCACGAAGTTGTCTGTTTTTCTCCAGATTTGCTTTCAGGTATATTGTCTTTCATACAAACATAGAAACATAGAAAAGTACAGCACAATACAGGTTCTTCTGCCCACAACGCTGTGCCGAACATGTCCCTACCTTAGAAATTTCTAGGATTGCCCATAGCCCTCTACTTTTCTGAGTGTTACGTACCCGTGACACGTGACAGTGG
The DNA here is from genome assembly GCF_048418815.1 of Hemitrygon akajei. NCBI lineage: Eukaryota > Metazoa > Chordata > Chondrichthyes > Myliobatiformes > Dasyatidae > Hemitrygon > Hemitrygon akajei. Next base: position 184,469 of record NW_027331931.1, on the reverse strand, counting down.
TACCCTTGTCACGTGACTGGGGTTGAAGTTACACTGGACATGAGGTAATGGTTTTGTGATGGTGGAGTGATATCATTTTCCCGCCAGTAGAGGTCATGTGACAGTTTTTTTTCTACAGGGTATAAAAGGAAGACCCACCCTGTCAGGTGGGGCAGTTCGTGGCGGAATTTGCTAAGATGACTTCATGTCACTGCGTGATTTAATGTGATGACGCAGTTTAGTTAAAAATGAAGTTTTATATAATGCCTAAAGTTTAAAAGGTCACTGCCAACGGTTTCTTTGCTGATGGAGAGTCAACAAAAGTTTGGAAGGTAAAGATCGAGGAGAATCGATTTTCGAAGGTGGAAAAGTTCGACCTTGTTTGATCCTCATTCGGAAGGATTTCGTTTACTATTCTCGTGTTAGTCTCCGCTGGAAATAGCGGGAGATTGAGAATAGTGTGGAAGGAAGGTCAGTACCTTTTAAGCCGTTATATTTAATTAAATTCTTCGTGGGAAAGTTCGACGCCGGGGAATCGAAGGACATCGACGTGGAAGAGAATTTACATCGCTTTAAAAAAGTCTCTCCTTTTAAAAGTACTGTGAGCTTTTGAACTTTCGGCATATCGTTCTAAAGAACTGTTTTTTCCCAATACCGCTTTAAAGACTGTTTGGGACTGCAAAGCTATTAAGAACTGTGAATGTGTCGCACAGCAGCTGTTTTCCGGTTACGTTTGGGTTTGTTTACTTTTGAGGGGGTTTGGTTCAGTGTTTAATAAACGTGTTATTTGTTGTTAAACCCTTGCCTATCTCATCTATATTTATTGTTGCCTGAATACGTAACATGAGCTCCATGTACCTATCCAAAAGTGTCTTAAAAGACCCTATCTTATCCGCCTCCACCATCGTTGCTGGCAGCCCATTCCACGCACTCACCACTCTTTGCGTAAAAAAAAAATTACCCCTGACATCTCATCTGTACCTAATCCCCACACCTCAATCCTGTGTCCACTTGTGACAACCATTTCCGCCCTGGGAAAAAGCCTCTGCCTGTCCACACGATCAATGCCTCTTATCGGGTTATACACGTCTATCAGGTCACCTCTCATTCTCCGTCGCTCCAAGGAGAAAAGGCCGAGTTCACTCTACTGTTTTCATAAGACAATCGTCACTATGTGTATGTGCAGAACAGCGGATGTGTTCGAGCTCACCTGTCAACAACACTTCCTTCTGCTCCTGCAGTGCACCGCTCCGTGCCGATTGTGGTACTCGTTCCGATGAGCGGGCCTCGGCTTATTGGAGAGAGTCTCAAAACTCTGTTTCCATTGTGGAACTCGCACTAATGTGCGGCCCCCGGTTGACTAAAGCAAGTAATGCCTCTGCCTTCAAATCCACTCTCCCAAAGGGAATCACTTCGTAGCTTCCGGGTTGAACTCCATCTGTAACTTCTCAGCGCTGCTCTGCGTCCTGTCACTGTCCTCTTGTAATCTGCGACAACATTCTATATTATCCATAATTCCACCAACCTCCACATCACCGCAAATACAATAACCCACCCCTCCACCTCCTCTTAAAAATCATTCATAGAAACACATAAGCCGGGAGTCTCAAACTGATCACTGCAGGACTCCACTGGTCACCAACATCCAGGGAGAAAACGCTCCATCCACAACTACAGTCTGCCTTCTGTGGGCATTAGTCCTGAATCCACCAGCCAACTCTCCCTGGATACCAAGCCTTCTGACGCTATGAACGGTCCTACCATGGTTAACCGTTTCAAATAGATAAATAGATAGATAGATAGATAGATAGATAGATAGATAGATAGATAGATAGATAGATAGATAGATAGATAGATAGATACTTTATTCATACCCATGGGGAAATTCAACTTTTTTTCCAATGTCCCATACACTTGTTGTAGCAAAACTAATTACATACAATACTTAACTCAGTAAAAAAATATGATATGCATCTAAATCACTATCTCAAAAAGCATTAATAATAGCTATTATAAAGTTCTTAAGTCCTGGCGGTAGAATTGTAAAGCCTAACGGCATTGGGGAGTATTGACCTCTTCATCCTGTCTGAGGAGCATTGCATCGATAGTAACCTGTCGCTGAAACTGCTTCTCTGTCTCTGGATGGTGCTATGTAGAGGATGTTCAGGGTTTTCCATAATTGACCGTAGCCTACTCAGCGCCCTTCGCTCAGCTACCGATGTTAAACTCTCCAGTACTTTGCCCACGACAGAGCCCGCCTTCCTTACCAGCTTATTAAGACGTCAGGCGTCCCTCTTCTTAATGCTTCCTCCCCAACACGCCACCACAAAGAAGAGGGCGCTCTCCACAACTGACCTATAGAACATCTTCAGCATCTCACTACAGATATTGAATGACGCCAACCTTCTTATGAAGTACAGTCGACTCTGTGCCTTCCTGCACAAGGCATCTGTGTTGGCAGTCCAGTCTAGCTTCTCGTCTAACTGTACTCCCAGATACTTGTAGGTCTTAACCTGCTCCACACATTCTCCATTAATGATCACTAGATCATCACTATATGAGGCCTAGATCTCCTAAAGTCCACCACCATCTCCTTGGTCTTGGTGATAGAGGCACAGAGTCGACTGTACTTCCTTAGAAGGTTGGCGTCATTCAATGTCTGTAGTGAGATGCTCTATAGGTCAGTTGTGGAGAGCGCCCTCTTCTTTGTGGTGGCGTGTTGGGGAGGCAGCATTAAGAAGAGGGACGCCTCACGTCTTAATAAGCTGGTAAGGAAGGCGGGCTCTGTCGTGGGCAAAGTACTGGAGAGTATAACATAAGGGTAAGGAAGTGCGGGTCCTCGCAAAGAGTAGGAGATGACGAGATGGGGAGGAGAGGGAGATCAGTGTGACAGGGAGGGAAGGGTCAGTCCGAGACGGAAAGGACTGAATGGATGTTTCAGTGGGATATTACAATGGAAGCTGTGCTACCCTAAACTGGCGTGCGGGTATGAAAACCCTCTCTCTTGCTTTGTGGCCCTTCGTAGCTCGTTATGTTGCGGATTCTGATTAATCTTATCGATCACCGCTGAGTCGTCTCCGCTGTTCTGCTTTTAGGTCAAAACTCCTCAACCTTTCCTGACTCGATGAGTGAAACGTCGATTGACCCAAGAGTATATTTGCAAGAAGGAGATCGTCCGCCGACACGAACACACGATCCAGAAGCAGCAGAAAGTCAATAACTACTTTCCGCCGTTCTTATCCAACTCTCTGCCTCGGTGGATCACCTCCGTGCCGTACAAACGGAATCGATTAATCTCTAACCCGGTATTGCAACTTCCTGTCCCAGAGCGTCTTACACTTCGAGCGCCAGCGCTCTCTGTATTCTACACACCGTGACAAGATCGTCTTCTTAATCTATTTATTGACTGGACGAGATTTGACCTGGGAAACCGCTAATAAAACAAGCATTTGCAACACATATGAGGATTTCACCGCTGACAAGCGCCGAGCCTCAACATCGGATCTGATACTTAACCTGCGACAAGGATTGTGCCGTGGAATCCAGGACTACCGCTCCGGGGTTCGGCTAGAGTGATGGATGAGACGCTTGTCCATTTCCATCACGGCCTTTGGAGCAATTGAAAGATGAGCTGTTTACCTGGGAGTTGCCCCCCGACCTCTAACACCTCGCCAGTTTGGCTCACCGTATTGACAAAGATCTTATGGAATCATGAACCGATGGCTTCAGAATCCACGCAGTTAAGGGAAAATTATTTAATACGGTGGAGCCGACCACCAACGCATCAAACAGCAGTCGAGTCGGCTCTCCCTAGCCCCTTGTTCCATTACCATAGTCCGTCTCACTCCCTCTGTCCTCCTCCACAATCTGTCGGCTCTACACGCGAAGGAGGCTCTGCTGGTTTCCGGCTCAGCAGATTACTTTCTGGATGGGACTGTGTGTCCCATGCAGCTTGGACGCCGAGCCGAAACATTCTCTCACGCCATCGACAGAACGGCCATTGACGAACCACCCTTGGGAACTGTGAGAGCCAGGCGGACGCCCACACGGCTTCTGCACCACGAGTCCATTCCATTCCTTTCACTTTGTGTTCCTCCTGGCTCCACACTCAAGGCTGTCCCTTCGCCTGGTCGTCCGCTGCACTGTGGAGTTGGAGGCCCAGTTGCTGCACTACCGGCCTGCAACCTCAGTTGATGTAACCCCATAAACTGGTAGAAACGGGTGGGACCTTGGCTCTCACCAAACCTGCACGGGATTATCCTAACTTTGCTCTCGCCTGTAGTGGTAGAGAAGCAAACATCCTGTCATATCACAGACATGACTGTGTAATCGAACTCTTCCGAAGCACCTCCCTATCCCGTGGCACTTTGCTCTCCCTCACTCCGGCAAAAGCTGGAAATTTGTGTTTCAGAATAAACTCTCTGAGTTGCTAGGACACAGCTCTCTTGTCGCACTCTTGTTTTCCCAATCCTCTAATGACTAAATACAGGAGATTCCTCGTTATCCTGACCGGTGTTTACAAGCCGCTAAATGCCGACTTTGAGCAGGCACTGGAGATATTGAATGGTGTCATCAGCAAACAAGAAACCGTCCAGCCCGACTTCTTCCAAACAATTTTGGTGACTTCAATCAGTCTTTAAAATCATTGATGCAAACTTCAATCAGGCTTGATTGAAGAAATCTCTGCCCAATTATCTTCGCAATGTAACCTGCAGCTCCAAGTGTCACAACGCACTCGGCCATTGCTACACTACCATTAGGGATGTCGAATTTTCCTAGACCACATTTCGGGACATCGGATCACTAGGGTGTACATCTCCTCCCTGTGCTCAGGAAGAAGCTAAATAGCAGGGCTTCAGAGATTAGACAACAAAAGGTGGTCGTGGGAGGTAGGGGGCGGCTATAGGATTGTGTCCAGACGGCGAACCTGGCCCTGCTGGGGACTCATCAGAAGGTCTGAATGATCATCGCCGTGGTTGTCACGGACTTTATAAAAACAGTCCGAGACGAACGTTTCCCCATTAAGTCAGTCAGAGTCTTCTCCAGTCGGAATCGCTGGCTGACCCATGAGTTCCGCCATCTGCTGAGGGCCGAACCTGAATCACTGACCAATGCTCGACAGCTGTGGCAGGGGTTGCATGCTGTCACTTCCTACACAGTGAAGACAGTCAGAGTCTTCTCCAGTAGGAATCGCTGGCTGACCCATGAGTTCCGCAATATGCTGAGGGCCCAACCTGAATCACTGACCAATGCTCGGCAGCTGTGGCAGGGGTTGCATGCTGTCACTTCCTACACAGTGAAGACAGTCAGAGTCTTCTCCAGTAGGAATCGCTGGCTGACCCATGAGTTCCGCCATCTGCTGAGGGCCCAACCTGAATCACTGTCCAATGCTCGGCAGCTGTGGCAGGGGTTGCATGCTGTCACTTCCTACACAGTGAAGTCAGTCAGAGTCTTCTCCAGTCGGAATCGCTGGCTGACCCATGAGTTCCGCAATATGCTGAGGGCCCAACCTGAATCACTGACAAATGCTCGACAGCTGTGGCAGGGGTTGCATGCTGTCACTTCCTACACAGTGAAGACAAGCGACTCAGGTGTAAACAAGGCATTGCCTCCAGGTGATTCCAATGGCCTCTGATCTCTCTTTGACCGTCAAGACATGGAGGAACCTTCCAGAACTCCCAAAGCCCCCGATGACCCTGTGATTCCTGTCTCATGGCCGACATGACAGCATCGTTCAGAAGGGTGAACGGACGGTAAGCATCGGGCCCAGACTGAGTACTAATGACCTGAGCTGATCAACGGTCTGGGGTTTTCACCGATATCTTTATCGTCTCGTTTATCAATTACCTGGTTCAAGCAGGCTTTAATTGTACTGGCGCTGAAAGAGAATGTAGTCATCCGCCTCAGGGACTATCGTCCAGCGGCTCTTACTTCCACAGAGATGAAAGATTTTGAGAGATCGGTGATGAAGTATATCAACTTCTGCAGGAGAAGTGACTTCTCCAGTTTACCTGCTGTCGCAACTGGTCCACGGCAGACGCGATTTCATTGGCTCTTCACTCAACCCTGGAACATCGGGACCGGGAGGACGCATACATCAGGATGTTCTTCATCGACTACAGCTCGGCATCCAATGCTGTCATCCCACAGATCTAGTCAATAAGATTCAGGACCTTATCCTTAATACCTCCTTGTGCAATTGGATCTTCGAGTTCCTATTCTGCTGTCCCCGGTCAGCTCAGATTCGCTAAAACATCTCTTCCACAAATTGCATCGACACAGGTGTGCCGCAGGGTTGTGTGCTTCTCCCTGCTCTACCTACGTTATATTGATGACTGAGGCGAAGCACAGCTTCAATGCTATGTTTAATTCTACTGTATACACCACTGCCGTTTAACGAATCACAGGTGTGTCGCAGGGTTGTGTGCTTCTCCCTGCTCTACCTACGTTATGTCGATGACTGAGGCGAAGCACAGCTTCAATGCTATGTTTAATTCTACAGTATACACCACTGCCGTTTAACGAATCACAGGTGTGCCGCAGGGTTGTGTGCTTGTCCCTGCTCTACCTACGTTATATTGATGACTGAGGCGAAGCACAGCTTCAATGCTATGTTTAATTCTACTGTATACGCCACTGCCGTTTAACGAATCACAGGCCTTGATAAATCAGTGTATAGGAGAAAGATTGAAAATCTATCAGAGGAGTGCCACAACTCTTCACTCATTGTCAGCAAGAAGGTGGGGCTGATCAGTGACTTCAGGAACAGGAAACCGGAGATCCATGAGTTCGTATTCTTCGGAGGATTAGAGGTGGAGAGGGACATCAGATTTAATGTCCTACTATCATTTAGGAGGATCTGTTCTGAGTCCAGCACGTAAAGGCAGTTTAGGGGAAAGAACCGCAGTGCCTCTATTTCCTCAAAAGTTATCGAAGAATACCTGAAACTTTGTCAAACTTCCATAGATGTGTACTACATAGTGTACTGACTCGAAGTATCACACTGATGCTTTTGAACATAACATCCTACATCAATAGTGGATATGGTGCAGTGCATTGCGGGTAAACCCTTCCCCACCATTGAACAAATCTACACGGAGCGCTGTCGCAGGAAAGCAGTGTCCATCATTAAGAAAACACTCCATCAATGCAATGCACTCTGCTAGCTGCACCCCCATCACGAAGATGGTACAGGAGTCTCAGGACACTCGCCAACAGGTCAGGGACAGTGATTACCCCTATCAACCATCAGGAAGAAGGTACAGGAGTCTCAGGACCCTCGCCAACAGGTCAGGGACAGTGATTACCCCTATCAACCATCAGGAAGAAGGTATAGGAGCCTCAGGATCCTCCCAACTGTTAAGGAACAGCAATACCACTTTCAACCATCAGGCTGTGAAGTACAGAAGGTATCTTCAGTCAACGTCCCTCGCCCCATCTCTGAATTGTTCCGAGAATCTACGGACTAACTTTCAAGAACTGTTTGTTCAATGTCATTGAAATGTATTGTTTTTTTTTGTTATCTCTCAGTTCAAAACCTGAGGTGCGGGCATCCGCTAGCACACTCACTTCTCAACTGTTAGGAACTGTTGGATTATTCTAGTGGTGTTTGCTCTTGGCTTGCTGAAGATTTACATAATTGTTGTGGTGTTGGCATAGTTTTTAATTCTATTGTGTGGTGATTGCTGTAGATATTATTATTAGGAAAATGTATGCCCTCTTCCCGTTCCATATTCTTCAATATTTTCTTTCAATTTCCCATGTCTTCGGTATTTTTCACTTAGTGATTTCTGTATGTTTTATGTGTTTGGAATGGCTATATTTCTAAAGTACGTTGTTTTTGCTTGTTTATACTGCAATGTTATATACCGACTAAAAGTATAGATTGGCCTATCTGTAATACCGGATCATTTCTAATATAATTTGTCGGATTCTGACAAAACAAGGACTTTGGTTTCTTTTGGCATTTTCTGCATTTACCATCTTGCATGTATTGGTCTTTTTTACTTATATTTGATAATATTTTTGAGTTAACCTGCTGGGCCGGGATTGCAACAAGGAGCCTGTCTGTTTCATGGACGGGTCTGCAACTCAGAGCAAAGCGTTCGCCTCTGCCAGACCGACATCCAGAAGGCTCAGATCGTGGGATGTCTTCCATGGGGGGTCTTGCTTTTCCATTGGTTAGATTTTACTCAGGTTGAATTATTTGTCATTTTCTTGGGTTGTGCTTCCATTTAAATTCAGTGGCGTGTACTTTTTATCAGAAATGCGCATCGTCCCGCGGAGTGCTGAATCCGATTTCGTTGTTGAAAATATATTATTAGAAGTTTTAGATCACTGATATGTGAATTTTTATGCCTATTAATCCTCAACCTCCTCTGTCAGAGGATACGGCTGTCAGCACTGTGCAGTACGTTATTGGCTGCCGGTAACAGATAGGATAATTTTGTCTGTACTCTCAGCTTGGTCATTGGCATTCTGTGGAGTCTCCACATCGATGATGTTGCAATTAACGGAACGTTGTGCAACCGTTGTTGAAGTGAACCTATTTGTATCAGCTCTTCACGGGTTGGGTTGGCATCTTCAATGTTTTTTGTACAGCATTGTTCTGTTCTTCAAGTTGGTTTCTTTCCAGCTCTTGTGCAATTTCATGTTGTTTCTGGTTTAACATGTCTATAGGGATTATATTATAGTGTTTTTTTTTTAATTTTCACTATTCGCGGATCTGCTATTCCTTATGCATTTATTTGTATGAAGGGAGATTGCGAAGTAGACTGTTGATGAAGTTTGCCTTGTGTACTGTCATGTCAGTCTCAAGTATCGTTACTCAGTAATGAATGGAGATTATAAATGTGTGTACTTGAAATGAAACGACGCAAAAGGCAAACAACCAAACACATTTAAAATGCCCACTTCAATCGTGTCTGCCTTTTCGGAACGACTCGTGTGTTCTCAGTTGTCAGTGGACTACTCGTCTGAGAAACAACAGCTGCAGTTGTATTCTGCAGTGTTCGTGGCCTACATTGAAGGCAGGCTCTATCATTCTCGGGTGTCCCGGTGACAGGCCGCCCATTCAGCAGCGCAGACCTATCTGTTTGCCGACTGTCACGCCCAGCGCCAGTTCCAGCCATGTCCTGGCAAACCTCTGTGCCGCTGTCCTAATGCTCTGTTCATTACAGTGTCGGGTGCTGTATGGTCATGCACTTCGGTAGAAGAAATTAAAGAGTTAACTATTTTCTAAACGGACAGAAAATACAGAAAAGAAAACACAGATGCAAAGTGATTTGGGGGTCTTGTGCAGGATTCCCTAGAGATTGTTTTGCAGGTGGAGCCTATGCTGAGGAAGCCAACTACACAACCATATCTACATCGGCGGTGCACAGGTGGAACAGGTCAAAAGCTTTAAGTTACTCGGGGTGAATATCACAAAAGACATGACTTGGTCTAGCCAAGCAGAGTCCACCGCTAAGAAGGCCCACCGGCGCCTTTACTTCCTGAGAAAGTTGAAGTAATTTGGCCTGTCCCCTAAAACCCTCACTATTTTTTATAGATGCACCGTAGAAAGCATTCTTCTAGGGTGCATCACAACCGGGTATGGAAGTTGTCCTGTCCAAGACCGGAAGAAGCTGCAGAAGATAGTGAACATAGTCCAGCACATCACACAAACCAGTCTTCCATCCTTGGACTCACTTTACATCATACGCTGTTGGAGCAGTGCTGCCAGGATAATCAAGGACACGACCCACGCAGCCAACACACTTTTTGTCCCTCTTCCCTCTGGGAGAAGGTTCAGGAGCATGAAGATTCGTACGGCCAGATTTGGGAACAGCTTCTTTCCAACTGTGATAAGACTGCCAAACATATCCTCACCCGGATCTGGGCCGTACCTTCCAAATATCCGGACCTGACTTGCAGTACCTTACTTTCCCTTTTCTATTTTCTAATTATGATTTATAATTTAAATTTGTTATTATATTTATTTCGATTTGTACTTCAGGGAGCGCGAAGCGCAGAAACAAATATCACTGTGATGATTGTACGCTCTAGTATCAATTGTTTGGTGAGAATAAAGTATAAAGTTAAAGTTAAAGTGTGATGCTCACAGTGCTCAAGAGGACTAAAATATAAAAGCAAGTGTGTGATGTTGAGATTTTATAAAACAAGTGTGAGAGCTCACTTTGACTGCTGTGAGCACTTTTGGGGCACTTATCTCAGAAAGGATGCGCTGAAACTGGAGAGGATTCAAAGGACAGTTACGAAAATGATTCCAGTACTTATCAGTTTGTCTTATGAAGAGCGGTCGATGGCTCTGGGCCTGTATTGACGGGAATGAAGAAGGATGAAGGGTGAACTCAATGAAACCTGTCGAATGTTAAAAGACGTTGGTGGATGTGAAGAGGATGTTGCCTTTGGTGGGAGAGTATAAGAGCAGAGAAAACAACTTCAGAATAGAGGGATGTCCTTTTAGAACGGAGAAGAGGAGGAATTTATTCAGCCAGAGAGTGGTGAATCTGTGGAATTCATTGCCACAGGCAGCTGTGGATGCCGTCTTCATGTATATTTAAGATCAAGTGTGACAGATTATCCATTGGTCGGGGCATGAAGGAATACGGGAGTGGGGGTGGGTGGGAGGGTAGGCAAGAGATGGATCAGTAATTATGAAATGACGGAGCGCCATTGATGGGCCAAGTTGCCCAATTCTGTTCCTATCTTACGGTCTTATGATCTATTCCGTAGACATTTTCCCATTTCTGAAGTGAAGGGTTGTTCCCTACAGCCATACTTTGGCTTTAAATGTCCTTTAACTTGAGAATGAATGCTGACCAAAGCCAAAGTGATATTTTATTTCCCACCTGTCCTTCATATCTGCAGACCGTTCCGTTATCCGCCAAGTGGGTACGCATATTAATATTATATTTATTTTTTTCCTCGGCTCAACCGTGTGAAACATGAGGGACAGGGAAAGCCAAGCACAGTAATTTCTCAATTGCCGGGAACTTTCAGACTACTCAGTTGGTGGAGACTCTTGCGGCTTTCCGGAGATTTGCGGAAATATTGCTCTGTGGGTCGAATTGTTGAATGTTATTGTGAGGTGAAGGTGGGATGATACCAGTTGTGGATGTTGCTATTGGATCAATGTACACCCTGTTCATGGTCCACAGCCTTTCAAATTCCTCTTCATGCAGCATGTTTCTGGTGTTTGTCGCTTACTAATTTCCGCATGTTATGTACGTTTGGAACTGCTACATCTTTCACGTCAGTTGCTCCTGCTTTTTGATCCCGTATTATTACAGTATTTCTGGACGTTTTACTATTGATCATCCTGTCTGTAATTACAGATTGGTCGTAATATAATTTGTAGTTCTCAAAAGCTAAAACTGGATCAAGAGGTTGTATTATCAAGTAGGATTTTGATAAAAGATGTTTACCATCTGAATGTGTCTATAGAAGTTACACTGCCGCATGATCCTGTAATCTCTTCGATTGTTTCTCTTGGCATTTTCTGCATTTATCTCGTCAAATTTGGTCTTTTAAAGCACGTTTGTGATGGTTATTTTGTGTTATTTTGTCCTGTATTCTCCATATTTCCCCCTGCCCCCTTCCCCACCCGCGACCGGTTTCACGTATCACCTTGTGATTCTCTATCCTCTCCTCCACCTTTTCAATCTACTCCTGATCATATTTTTTCAACACAGGTGCCTCGGCCGAAATGTTGACTGTACATTTTTTTTTGTCCACAGATGTTCGCCGGTCTGCAGAGTTCCTGCAGCATTTGGTGTGTGTTGCTCAGATTTACAGCACCTGCAGATTTGCTCTTGTTCGACATTTTCCATTTGTTGCACGGCAGCTTTTTGACGATGTGCATATTATACTAGGAGAACTCGCGTATTCATCAGATGTCATTCACCTGCCATTACCCCACGTCACCGGATGCTTCCACTTTATTGGCTTCCAGAAATCGGCCTGTTTCGGCCATGGACTTCAAGCAATTTGTGACCCATTATTTTTTCCAGCGTGACAGAATTTGTTCTAAAGACTGAAACAGAAACATAGACTAGCATAACTCATCTAGTAGAAAGTGAAGCCTGCTAACTCTCGCCCTAGGGTCCGTGTCAAGGGTGCAGGGGTGTCAATTTCCAACATGGACATTGCGGGGCAGTGAAAGGGAAACGACGACATGGAGATTTATTCAGCCTCTGTGACGAACTGCATGTGTATCAATATCAGGTAGGCAGCATCTCTGGAAATAAATGATCAGTCGACGTTTCGGGCCACGACCCTTCAACAGGGCTCGTAAGGCGTCTGGAGGGTGCCAAAATAAGAAGGTTGGGCGAGGGGAAGAAGGACATGCTAGAAGGAGACAGGTGACGGCTGCTGGGACAAAATAAGTGGAAAATACAAAGGGTTGGAGAAGAAGGTATCTGATAGGAAAGCAGAGTAAAGGAGGAGAGAGGAGGGGCTCCAGGGGGAGGTCATAGGCAGATGAGGATAAGGTTTGGAGTCCAGAGTGGGAAAATAATGAAGAGGGAAAGGGTTGAGGAAAACTACCGGTAGATAGAGATATCCATGTTCATGCCTCATAATTGGGGGTTACCTTGGCGGAATATAAGAGGAGGCCGTTGATTGACATCTCGGACTGGGAAGGGGGATAGATGTAGAAATAGCTTGTCCAGGGCGAAATTCCCCTTTAGTGGATGGGGCTGTGTGGCTGAACGAACCGTCATTTAATGAACGGTTTGCATGCGTTCCGTATCTTCTTAAGACTGATTGCGATACTAATTTAAGACTCCACAATATTACCATTGACAACCGCTGTCCCAGCATCATAGAATGAGTCACACCCTTTTCCTCACCTTCCACTCACTTCGCTCCCTGTTTATTCAATCTCAACTCCTCATCCCTCCTCTCCTTTCCCTCCTTCCTCGCTCTCTCAACTCTCCATTTAACCTTCTGCCGGCAGCCATTTTGTGACAGCGTGAGACACTTCCTCCCACTTCCCCCACCAAGAAGTGTGTCACCCCTTCACCATCTTGTCACCCTCCTTCCCATTCCATCACTCGCAAAACCCTTCCCTTCCTCCCCTCGCTTTCCTCTCCCCACCACCTCGATTCTCTGCATCGTATGCTGGTTGGCGGCCATTTTGCGATGCCAATCTTCGCCTCTCCTCATCGCGCTTTCTCTCTCTGTTACCCAGTGAGGCAATCCCATACTCACCTCATCACTCCTGACACACTCCCCTCTCTGTCCCCTTGGCCTTTCTTCCGACATCACGACATCCTGGGTGGTGAATATTTCCTTTTACAGTATTTTTATTCAGAAGAAAAAACAAGATTTACAGAGTACAACACATACATACATCTCAACATAAATTGTGTACATTCATATATTGTAATAAGATTGATCAAAATGTTATAGCATATCACATAAAGGTATATCACTCCGTAATCAAAAATTTAAAGATACGTCATACAACATAAAAGATTTATTTTATATAAAAAAGTCAACCCGTGACCAACTACCAAAGTTGATGAACAATTTCTGATGGGAAATTTCGCACCCCCAACCAATCCCTTCCCTCCGTCGTTGAGTGAGTGCTCCCCCTTTCCCTCACTCACGCCCCCCCCTTTCTTGCAGCTCGTCTTACTTGCGAAGGGAATGTCACCACTCATCCTCTCAAAAACTCACTCCCCCACACTTTCCAACCTGTTCCTCCCCACCCTGTCCTATCAGACCAAACCCTCCCATCCCATTCCAACACCTCCCTCCCCGTCCCATCACTCCCCTTCCCTTACCGTCCCATTACTCCCCCTCCCTCCCCGTCCTATCACTCCCGCTCCCTTCCTGTCGTGGGAACCCCCCAGTTCCAGCACCCATGTTATGAGACGCCCTGTCCCACCCTCGGCTCCCATCACTCCTGAAACACTCCGCTCTCTGTCCCCTCTATCACCGCCCATCTCACCCAGGCTGGGGGCCATTTTTGTGATGATTACCATTGACAACCGCTGTCCCAGCATCGTAGAATGAGGCACACCCATTTCCTCACCTACCACTCACTTCCCTCCCTGTTTATTCAATCTCAACTCCTCATCTCTCCTCTCCTTTCTCTCCCTCCTCGCTCTCCAAACTCTCCATTTAACCCTCTGCCGACAGCCATTTTGTGACAGTAAGCACCCCTCCCCTTTCTTGCCGTCCGTCTTATTTACGAAGGAAATGTCACCACCCATCCTTCCTCCTCTATTGAGTAAGTCCCTCCCCCACACTTCCCATCCTGTTCCTCCCCACCCTGTCCCATTATTCTCCCTCCCTCCCCGTCCCGTCACTTCCCCTCCCTCCCCGTCCCATCACTCCCGCTCCCTTCATGACGTTTCACTCCTCCTCACCCTGTCTTTATCTTCTCCATGTCGGCCACCAGTTTGTGACAGGAACTTTCGCCCCTTCCCTCTCCGTCCCCTATTGAGTCAGTGACTTTGCCACGCTCACCGTCTCATCAGTCCACTCCTCGTCCCATCACTCCTCTTCCTCCCAAACCCCTCACCCCTCCTCCCCAAAACCCACATGTATATGTGTATGTGTGAATATCTGAGATATATACATTAGTTTATTCAATGACAAAATTATTGGACTTAAACATATATACAATGCCCAGGACTATATAAAAACATATTAAAATACTGTTATTACAATCAGTAACACACTCGATCCCGGGATTGTATCCATGGGCACCGCATGTTCCTTCGCCATAGATTCTGTGTGTGACAGTGGCCATTGTAAGTCAGTGCCTCACTCCATCCCTGGCGGCCACATTAACCAAGGATTCGCACATTTTAAATTAGCGCGACCCTCCCTCTCTAGTGATCACTTCTACCAAAGCCGCCACTCCCTCCCCAGCGGCCATTTCCAGTGAAGCGTCGGCCATTTGAATTCAACGTGTCCTTTGCATCTTCTCTGCCGCTCACTTTAACCAAGGAGTCGCTTCCTCCTTGCCAGGAAACGTGTGCGGTAATATTCTCGGTGTCGATACAGAGACCCGACACCGTGCGCGGTAAAACTCTCGGTGTGGAGACAGAGATCGGGAATCGTGCGTGGCAGAATTCCCAGTTTGGGACATGGTGCCCTGTATAAACACCTGCGTGCAATGCTGGCACCCGAAACCGGGCGCAATGAATCATCCGCCGTGGGGACACGGAAACCATTAACCTCTATCATCACTCCCCCACCCGACCTCGCCATCTTCAGGAAGGCCCTGAAGTCCGATCGTATCCACCTTCTCCGCCGGGAGATGAGCATCGTCAGCTTTGCAAAGCCGTCAACATGCACACGATTGGACTTTGCCTGTAACTAATCAACCCACCCGCATTCTTGTCCCTAAACGCCGCCCTGAGTTCTGTCAAACATGGAATTCGGGCGTCCCACCAGTTTCCAGGTTCACAGACCCGTCGGAAATCAACTGGAAGGTGTCCCGTTGGGAGGCAGAGGGGGGAGTGAATTTGAAGATATGGGTCCCATTGGAAGTGAACGGGAACGGATGGGGCGCATTGGGAGTTCGGACGATAGGAGTGAATGGGAAGCGGTGCAGACGGTGGGGATAATTCGGAAGGTGAGGGCCCCTTGGCTGGCAAACAGTGGGAGTAACGGGGAATGGGTGGAGCCCATTGGAAGTTTGGAAGATGCAAGCGAATGGGTAGGGGTACGTCCCGTTAGGAATGCGGATGGGTGGAGTGAATGGGAAGAGACTGGGTCCATTGCGAGTGCGGATGGTGGGAATGAATGGGAAAGAATGGCATTTGATTGGGATCGCTGTCCGTGTGAGAGGACAGGAAGTGTTAGGTCCCGCTTTTCAAACTTATCCTCAACTTCGATTCCACCCTAGAAGCCAAATGTGATTGTTAACCGTTAACTGCCTGACTCCGGGAGTGTGTGATGGGATGGTGTGGAGGGAGATTCACACTGTGTCTGACTCCGGGTGTGAAGTCCGACCTCCCTCAGCCTGGTCCTGAGATGTTACTGTGTCAGTGTGAGGAGCTCCGACCCACTGTTGCAGTGCACAGGCTGCGGGGGGCAGCAGAAACCTCAAATAAAACTCGAATCCGGCACCAGGACAGGAAGTTACAGCGGTTTATTGATTTCATCATGACAAATGTAGATTAAACAATGTGTGAGCTGCTGACGTGCGGGAATAAATAAGCTGCTCCCGACTCACTCACAGTCACACACAATTAACTGACCGGCGACAACGAGTGACCGGTTGAATAATCAGTCCCGTTTCTCACCGTCACTCTGCATCGGGGAACCGATGATTATAAAATCACACTTCAGGGCTGTGCCCGAGATCACTGCAGATCCAGGGTCACTGCCGAGGTATTTGTCAATTTAACAGACCGCCGAATGCACCATCCTCAGCAAAGGGAACAAAATGATTCTCCCTCAGGATAATCACACCCCGGGGAATCACATCCATGGGCTCTTTCGGTCTGTGTAATTCCCCAGGATCTCACATGGGCGGGGTCTCTAAACAGCAGATCCAGCGGAACCAGGGCCGGCAGACAGAAGGCGGAAATACGTCACTGCGGGATCGTGATCACTTCCGTAGTCGCGGGCGTGAGACTGGAGCCTGTTCCATAAAGATCGTTGGGAATCAACGGTTCGGAAAACATTGGGCGGACTTTACAGGGGAGGGCGGGAATCGGCCAAAATATCCCCATCCCGCGGGCGGGGATGTTCACACATTCAGATGTTCACACGGTCACTGTCAGTCCGGGTCTGGGTTCCTGCATAGATCTCAGTTCCTTTCCCCCAGTCTCACTGAACTGATTTCCCCGCAGCCTGAAACAGATGAAAGAATAAAGATGATGTTAACAGATTACACAACAGTGTCAGTAACAGGGGACTGGGGTTAATGATTCAACAACACTCACAGACAAATAGCACCAGAAAACCCGCGGATCCAGTGATATTTTATCACATTGAACATTAACACAAACACTCACCCGATCCACTCTAGACTCGGGTGGTTCAGTACGAGACGGCGGAGAGCGGGGACAGATTGGTCTGTGAGCGAGTTTGATCCCAGGTCGAGCCATGTCAGTGATGGGATTGTACTGAGAGCGGAGGCGAGATCCTCGGCACCATAATCTGTGAGACCGACTTTGTACAGCCTGGAGATGAGAGAGAGTGAGGGTGAAGGACACAGAGAGACAGGAGACGGTACAAATCCCCAGTGTTTATCAGTAACACAATTACTGATCACATTAATATTCAATGTCAGACACCCAGTGACTGTAAACACAATCTCCCACAGTCTGGTACCTACCACAGATTCCGAATTTTACACTCTGGGTTCCTCAGACCCGCAGGCACCATTTTAACACCGGAATCTCCCAGCTTATTATATCCCAGGCTGAGTCCCGTCAGGGATCGATTTGTACCGAGAGCGGAGGCGAGATCCTCGGCACCAGAATCTGTGAGACCGACATTGTCCAGCCTGAAGATGAGAGAGAGTGAGGGTGAAGGACACAGAGACAAAGGAGCCAATAAAAGTCCCCAGTATCTATCAGTAACACAACTACTGATCACATTAATGTTCAGTGTCAGACACCCAGTGACTGTAAACACAATCTCCCACAGTCTGGTACTTACCACAGTTTCTGTATTTTACACTTGGGGTTCCCCAGAGCCACAGACACCAGTTTCACTCCTGAATCACCCAGACCATTGTTATTCAGACTCAGCACCGTTAGTGATGGGTTTGTACTGAGAGCGGAGACGAAATCCTCGGCACCAGAATCTGTGAGACTGACACTGTTCAGCCTGGAGATGAGAGAGAGCGAGGGTGAAGGACACAGAGAGACAGGAGATGGTACAGATCCCCAGTGTTTATCAGTAACACAATTACTGATCACATTAATGTTCAGTGTCAGACACCCAGTGACTGTAAACACAATCTCCCACAGTCTGGTACTTACCAAAGTTTCTGCATTTTACACTCCGGGTTCCTCAGAGCCGCAGACACCAGTTTCACTCCTGAATCTCCCAGGTCATTTCCCCAAAGTCTAAACAAAAGCAGACTAATTGATGAAGAAAGTGATTCAAACAGTGTGTCTAAAGGAATTTCTCTCACTTGGATATTTCAGGAAACATTAATCCCTTCAATAAATCACTGATCGGAGTTCCCATCACTATTAATGTCCCACATTGACCAGCTCCAGGAAATTCACCGAATATCAGTAATTCATTCTGTCGGTGTGACTTTGTCATATTCCGGTTCATTCTCCGATGGTTAGAAAAGTGTTCCTGACGTAAGAGGGTCGGAAGGCGAAGGGATGAAGGATGGGAGAAAGTCCCACAGTGAGGAAGATTTGTGAATGTGAAATTGTCGATGGGAGATGGTGGAAGGGCAGCCACCTGAGGAAAAGGGATTGGAAGACAGAACCTGCAGGAGGATGGTGATTGAGGAAGAGCGATCCCAGAGGAGGAAGGAGGAGGGGGTCCCACAGTAGGAAGAGGGATGGGGAAGAGAGATCCCACAGGAGGAAAGGGACGAATAAGAGAGATACCACAGGAGGAAGGGGGATGGAGAAGAGAGATCCGACAGCAGGAAGGGCGATGGGGAAGAGAGATCCGACAAGAGTGTGGTGGATGGGGATGAAAGATGCAACAGAAGGAAGGGAGATGGGGAAGAGTGATCCGACAGGAGGAAGGTGAATGGGAAACTGAGATCCAACAGGAGGAATGGATGGGAAACAGAGATCCCACAGGAGGAAACAGGATGGGGAAGAGAGATCCGACAGGAGGAAAGGGGATGGGGAAGAGAGATCCCACAAGAGGAAGGGGGATGGGGAAGAGAGATTGTACGGGTGGGGAGGTTCTGAATAGAGGCCAAGGGTATCTGGAAGTGAGTAAAGTCACAAACGGGGAAGGGCAGGGGAGGACAATCTCACAATGGTATTTCTTTCCTTCTCACTGGGACAGTCTGCTGACGGCCTCTTGTCCCTCACCAGGAAGGGGGTGTGAATCTCTGACCCACCTGCTGCAGTCAGTGTTGGTCTGGGTGTCAGTAACAGTGAGAAGGGACATTGTCAATGGACGTGTCACAGGCAGCGAGAAACATGGCCATTCCTGTGATTTACTACCATTAAGCCAATGGCCATTGTTCACTGATCTAATGAAGTTTCCAACATCCCTTCACAAGGAGCCGCGGAACCCTCCCGTTTTTGGGGATTTACTGACCGATCCCCTGGGCATTTGTCACAAATCTTCTCAATCTCATTAACTGAAGGTGTACCCACATTCCTTTACATTGAAACAACACAATGGAACAGTTTCACAGTTCAGAGTGAGAGAT
This sequence comes from Hemitrygon akajei, assembly GCF_048418815.1. Lineage (NCBI taxonomy): Eukaryota > Metazoa > Chordata > Chondrichthyes > Myliobatiformes > Dasyatidae > Hemitrygon > Hemitrygon akajei. The sequence goes on along the minus strand of NW_027331931.1, from coordinate 165,148 downwards.
AAATCAAGTTACCTCAATTCCTGGCACTTGTGCAGCCCGGGTCCCAGCCGCTGGATTTCTTCACATTGAATGTGGCAGTTCCCCAGGTCGAGGTGTTTAATTGTATCACAGAGTCCGATGGCATGAGACAGGACTGTGCTGTAAATCGGGGTCAGTGTCATTCCACTGAATGAAAGTGTTCTCATAGATTCCAGTGTGGCCTGAGCCAGTCCACGATTCTGAGACTCAACCAGGTAGTGTAATGTGTTCAGGAGGCTCCTTTTACCAGATTCACTCACCGTGCTAGCAATCTGGCGTTTAACCTCCTCCTTCACCCAGTCAATCACCCGGCTGTTTGTTTCATCTGGAAATGGACCCAGAAACTCCTCCAGGGCCCGAGCTGTCATTGGGGAGGAGAGACCAGCAACAAACTGGAGAAATACCTCAAATCACCCATCTGTCGCGTTGTGGGCTCCAGTGAGGAATTTCAGAATATCCCCGGGATGTGGATTCAGGAATTGTGCGACTGCAGCTACAAACTCTTGGATAATGAGGTGTGGGAATGTGTACACCACGCTCCGGGCAGAATCCTCTCTCTCCAAAAGCTCCATCAGGAACCCGGACAGGAACTGGGAAGGCTGCAGATTGTAGGCGATCAAATCTCCATCTGTAAACACAATCTTCTTCTCAAACACTCCTCTGAAGGCCATCTGACCAACCCTGAGTAACACATCACGGGGGTTCTCAATCTCACGGCCGTGGTTTTTCAGGATGTTGTAAATATAGTTGGAGTACAGTTGGGTGATGGTCTTGGGAACTCGCTGCGGGTCCCTGACTCTTTGTGTGAAGAAGGGGCCCAGTGTCAGAGTGAGGATACAGCAGTAAGAGGGGTTGTAGCTCATGGTGTACAGGATCTCATTCTCCTTCACATGTTTGAAAACAGCTTCCGCCACCGTCTGATCTTCAAAATACCTCATGAAATATTCCTTCCGTTCTTCACCAGAAAATCCCAGGATTTCAGCCCAGACACTGATCTCAGCCTTTTCCAATAAACGTAACGCACTGGGGCGGGTGGTCACCAGCACTGAACACCCTGGGAGCAGCTTGCCCTGGATTAAACTGTACACAATGTCCGACACTTCACACCACCACTCAGGATCTGGGCACTGGTGCTTGGGTTCTGTGTATCTCTGAATGTCAGCAAAATCGATTCTGTGTTTGAATTCATCCAAACCATCGAATATAAACAGCAATCCCTCTGGGTTCTTCCAGACCTCTCTCAGTAATTTACCAAAGTAAGGATACTGATCCAGAACCAGATCCCTCAGGTTTATTCTGCAGTTAATGGAGTTTAAATCCAGGAACTTGAAACTGAAGACAAACTGGAACTGTTGGTATATTTTCCCCGTGGCCCAGTCATAAACAATCTTTTGTAGCATTGTTGTTTTCCCGATCCCTGGGACTCCGGCCACTGCTGCCGAACTCCCAGATGTGGATTTACTCCGGGAAAAGCTGCTCTGGAACAACTGATCAGTCCGGATTTTTTCCAGCTCTCCACGGAGGTGATTCTCTCTCCACTCCTCGTGGTCTCTGCCTCTCGCCAGCAGCTCATGTTCCAACAGTCTCCGATCTCGAACAGTAGAAATGACCGTGAGCTCAGCGTATCGATCAAGCAGCTGGAAAACCTTCACCTTCTCCGTCATCAGGATCGTGTTCACTCTCAGTGTTTCAGTTTGTGACCGCAGAGTCTCCTTGTGTTTTTGTTGAACATCTTCCATGGGAACAGAGAGTGGACAAACTGTTAGATGCCTCAACTCCGAACTCTGTATTTAAGTAGCTAAGAATTAGCTCAAAGCCATTGCATTAATTGGATTCATCTAATTCGATTAACAGACCCTGAACTGGACATGGAGGCCCTGACTTGATAAACACCAGATCATCACATTTCACAATTAACTGTGCTGTGAAAGTGGGTATTTCCCTGGTAGCTTACTGACCCCCGACTGTCCCGTACTGGACAACCTCCCACTACTTCCAGAGCAATCATTGTTTCTGTGGAAGAACTTTGAAAGCCCAATGTTTGATATGGTGTATGGTGTCAGAGAAAGGGATAGTGAGCATTCTGTCAAAGGAACAGTTCGGGGAATCACAGCTCACCACCTCCCCTCTCACTGTCACTGATTCAAAATACAAAGAAGTAGCTTTGTTGACCAGTACATGCACTGTGGGTGGATGGTTGGGAGAGGAAATGTCACTGTCTTGTTCAGGAAATTACGACAGTCAGAAGATTGACACGAAACACAGACAATTCCGCCACCCCATCATCACAGATGCTGCTCCGCTCACTGAGTTCCTCCAGAAAATGGTTTGCGACGTCAGATTTGCAGTCTCGTGTCTCTGAAAGAGTATGTGTTGTAAATACTCAACAGATACAAGATAGACAAGTGTAAAGAATAAGGAAATAATTGTTATTCCGGATCTGATGCAGCACAAAGACTCAGATAAAGAACGCAATGAAAAATACAAATAAACACGTTCGACACAGGAGTTACTCTGACCTCAAGTGGCTCAGACAGAAAATTTTCAAACCGTGCTGGTGATGGGGTGGGGGGTTGTTGGTTGTGGAAGGGTGGCTTAGTCGTTGGAGGTGTTGATCAGTCTTACTGCTTGAGGAAAGTAACTGATTTTGTGTTGCAAGGTCGTGGTTAAGGATGAACCCAAGAGCAGGACACAGGCACGGAGTCCGAGTCGTGAGGCGTTAGCACCGTCGTGAATGGCGAACCGGTATCCAGGAGAGTCTTTACATGGAGACAAGGTTTATGTAGAGTATCCAGGGAATGATGCAGAGTTAGTACTGACAGTCCTAAGGAATCCTGAAACGATGTTTACTTACACTGGAGTCGACCAACGAACTGGCAAAGCTTGGCTGTGACGCTTGAATTTTAACCTATGCTCGCTAATGGGAACCAGGTGTGGTAGAATTAGTGGTATTGGGAATGATTGGAAATCAGACTAGGGGATTAAAGCCCAATTAAAGATGTAATAGCAAATGGGGAATTGTAAGAAGGGACTGTGACATTTTGATATGTGGGATAGGTGTGATCCTTCCTGATACTGCTGCCCCTTTTCCGGAGCCTTTCTGTATATACATCTCTGATGGAAGGTAGGCTGGGGGTGCCGATGATGCGTTGGGCAGTTTTGATTACCCGTTGTAGAGCCTTCCAGTCCGCCACAGTTATGCAGCATGTTGGCCTGTTCTCTGCAGCACAGCTGTAGAAGGACGGGAGTGTAGATGTGAGTACAGGTCAGACAACGTCTGTGGAAAGGGGAGAAAGGGGAGATGCTACTGGTCTATGACTTTAAATACAAATTTGAAAACCATGCCGATTACAGGTCGGGTGGTGAAGAGAGCAGAGACCGAGGAATTTCTGTAGCAGGTGGTTCAGGATTTCAGCTGTCACAGGACCTGGACAGAACACAGAACAGCACAGGAATAGGCCCTTCGGCCCACAACGTGATGCCACATTAAACTCTGATGTTTAAACATTCTCCCCATTTAGATAACAGTCTGTACTATTGTTTCTTTTACCAAAATACATTACCATACATTTTCCAACACTGTATTCCATCTGCCATATTTTGCCCACTCTTCCAATTTGTCTAAGTCTTGCTGCAATCGCATTGCTTCCTCAGCACTACCTACCCCTCCATCTGTCTTTGTATCATCCGTAAACTTTGACACAAAGCCGTCAGTTCCACTATCTAAGTAATTGACAAACAATGTGAAAAGTAGCCGTCCTAAATACTGATCCCTGAGGAAAACCACCAGTCAGCGGCAGCCAAACAGGAAAGGCCGATTTTATTCCCATTCACTGCCTCCTGCCTGTCAGCTATTCCGCTATCCATGCCAGTATCTTTATTGTAACGGTATCGGATTTTATCTTGTTAAGCAGCTTCATGCATGGAAACATATCAAACGCCTGCTGAAAATCCAAGTAAATGACATCCATTGCCTCTCCTTTGTCCACCCTGTTTGGTTTTTTACTCAATGAACTCCAGCAAATTCGTAAAGCAAGAATTCCCTTCATATAAACTGTACTGACTTTGACTTATTGTATCATGAGGCTTGTTATGTGTGATAAGCAAACCAGATGGAGATGGGGGCCAGAGTTGACCCCCCCCCCCCCGTGAACTATGCTGCTAATGACAGAGAGAGATGAAGAACAGAGGGAGAGGTATCTGCTAGAGATAAGAGACAGAGAGACGCATGATTTAGTGTTATGGCTTCTTCACTGATTATTTACCTTTTGGTACAAGGACACTCTGCTTTGCTCGTTAACCTTCCTGAGGAGACAGCAGGGAGTGGCTTAGTTTGATGGACATGGACATGTTGAATGATAGATGGCTGATATCCCATCAGGGGAGATAAAAGACGGGTCTGCCGAGGCACCGGCAGACACGCCACGAGACACTGCACGAGTGTTGTGCACCCACAGGAAGGTGGGGGCCTGGGGGATCGGTTCCGGGGAATCGGTCCAAAGCTCACCGTGGATGAAGGTAGGCAGATGGGGACTTGTGTGTGTGTCCACCGACGCCCTGGTGACAAGTCTGCCACTGAAGAACGGTCTCGCCTGGAACGGAAGGGTCATAACCGGTGACCGCAACGGCACAACGGAACAAGAAGACGACGGAAGGTTTGCCTGCTGCAACTGCTCATCTCTCTCTCTCTCTCTCTCTCTCGAACATTGCAACAGCCCCTTCCTCAACACGAACTGAACTGAACCGAACTCTGTTTACTCTCAGGACAATTTATTTACCCCTGAACTTTGACAGAGCTTGGTTCTGATTCTGATTCCTATACTTCTGTATTGATCATTGCTAACCTGTTTTATATGTATATTTGCATTTTTGATACCGTATTACTTAGTTTAGTAACCCAGTCACGGGACGGGTGTGGGTAGGTGGCAGAAATGGAGTGATGGGCACGGAGTATCGGCATGGACACTGAAATACCAAGCAAGGTCATTTGATTCCAGACAATTACAGAATGTCTCTCTGGTACTTCCTGCTCCCTCCCCTCTCCCTTCCCCTTTTCCCAACCATGATTCGTCTCTCCCTATCCCCTTCCCACTCTCAGTCCACGATAGAGACCCATATCAGAATCATGTTTATCATCACTCACATATGTCATGAAATATGTTTTTTATGTACAGTACAATACCTAAAATTACTGCAGCACTGTGCAAAAGTCTTAGGCTCCCTAGCTCCAAATACCTTGAAACCTGAAAATTAATAATTGAATTGAATTGACTTTATTTCTTGCATCCTTCACATGCACGAGTGAAAATCCTTACATTACGACTCCACCTGAATGTACAATGTGCAATCATAGTAATTTAAAATAATTTATAGATTCCAAGTTTCCGAATCACTTAGATTAGGCTAACTGGCCGATAATTCCACAAAGAAGAGAAAATCTGCAGATGCTGGGAATCCAAGCAACACACACAAATTCTGGAGGAACTCAGCAGGCCAGGAACAATTGATGTTCCTATGGAACAGTTGATGTTTCGGGCCGAGATCCTTCGGCAAGACGGGAGACAAAAAGCTGAGGAGTAGATTTGAAAGGTTGGGAGTGGGGTGGAAGGAAAGAGAAAAGCCAGGCGATAGGTGAAACTTAGAGGGGAAGAGATGAAGCAAAGAGCTAGGAAGTTGTTTCTTGATAGAGACAGAAGGCCCTGGAAGAAAGATAAAGGTGTGTGTGGGGGGGGCGGGGTTTGCACCGGAAGGAGGCGATGTACAGGCAAGGAGATGACATGAGAGAAGTACGAGGGCATGGGGAAAGGTGAAGGGGGAGGGGAAAATTTACTGGAAGTTTGAGAAATCGATATTCATGCCATCAGGTTGGAGGCTACTCAAACGGAACATTAGGTATTGTTCCTCCAACCTGAGTGTGACCTTATCCCGACATTGCAGAAACCCATGGACTGACGTATCGGAATGGGAATGGGAAGTGGAAATAAAATAGGTGGCCACTGGGAGATCCCACTTGTTCTGGCGGACACAGTGTAGATGCTCGGTAAAACGGTCTCCCTATCTACGCCGGGTCTCACCGATATACAAGAGGCCACACCGATATCATCTACACCTCCCTCTGGTGCTCTCTCCACCCTCCTTTCTCCTTTCTTCCATGGCCTTCTGAATCTTTCAGTAAACAACTTCCTAGATCTTTGCACATCCCTCCCCCTCCAAGTTTCACCTGTCGCCTCCCCTTCCACCCCCGCCCTCCACCTTTCAAACCTCCTCCAACAGCGTTTTTTCTACAGTCCCACCGAATGTTCTCGGCCCAAAACGTTGACTGTACTTTCTCCATAGATGCTGAGTTTCCCCATCATTTTCTGTGTGTTAGCCGATAATTTCAATTCTTCTGCCCTCATCTCTTCTTTATTTTTTTTTTGTTTTGTCTTTAGTTAGATTTTAAAAACTTCCCAATTCATGCAGTCCCAGCTGCCATCTGAGGGTTCATTTACATTAATCTCCCTGATAAGATCTGATCTCACAGTGTGTCAGGACTCTTATCAGGGACGTGTGGGTTTCACAGTGTATCAGGAACCTGCCGGCAGTGTGTGGGGTCTCGCAGTGTGCCAGGAACCTGACAGCGGTGTGTGGGATCTCTTAGTGTGTCCGGAACCTGCCAGGCGTGTGTGGGGTCTCACAGTCTATCAAGACCCTGTCAGGGTTGTTTCGCGTCTCCCAGTGTGTCAGGACGCTGTTACGGACGTGTGGGGTCTCATAGTGTGTCTGGACCTTTCCAGGATTGTGTGGAATCCCAGAGTGTATCAGGACCCTGTCAGTGATGTTTGGAGTTTCACAGTATTTCAGGACCATGTCGGAAGCGTGTTGGGTCTCACAGTCTATCAGGACCCCGGCGGGCATTTGTGGTGTCTCACAGTGTATCAGGACGCCGGCGAGCATTTGTGGTGTCTAACAGTGTATCAGGTCCCATGCGGGTGCTTGTGGGGTCTCACAGTGTGTCAGCATCCTGCCAGGGGTGTGTGGTGTCTCACAGTGTGTCAGGAACCTGTCAGGGGTGGGTGCCGTCTCATAGTGTGTCAGGAACCTGTCAGGGACATGAGGCGTTTCAAAGTGTGTCAGGACACTTTCAAGTAAGTGTCAGGTTTCACAATGCAGCAAGACTCTCCCAGGGGTGTGGGGGGGGGGGGGGGGGGGGGGGGTGTCTCACAGTGTGTGAGGACCCTATCGGGGACATGTGGGATCTTCAAGTGCGTCAGGACCCTAACGGTGATGTTTGGGGTTTCACAGTGTTTCAGGACCATGTCGGGGGCGTGTTGGGTCTCACAGTCTGTCAGGACTCTGTCCGGGATGTGTGGGGTCTCACAGCGTGTCATGGCCCTGTCAAGGGTGTGTGGGGTATCACACTGTGTCAAGACGCTGACAGGAGTGTGTGGGGTCTCACAGTGTGTCAAGACCCTGTATGGCGTGTGTGGGATCTCACACTGTGTCAAGACCCTGCCATTGGTGTCTCACACTGTGTCAGGACACTTTCAGGGCTGTGTGGGGTCTCGCAGTATGTCGGGACCCTGTCAGGGGTGTGTGGTATCTCACAGTGTGTCAGGACGCTGTCCGGATTGTGTGGGGTCTCACAGTGTGTCAGGACACTGTCCGGATTGTGTGGGGTCTCACAGTGTGTCAGGACCCTGTCAGGGACGTGTAGATCTCAGTGTGTCAGGACCATGTCAGGAACGTATGGGGTTTCACAGTGAGTCAGGACTCTGTCAGAGGTGTGTGGGGGGTATCTCATCCTACCTGCCTCTGGGGGTAATTATTCACCCCATTCCCTAACTGTTGATGTGCCTGTTGAAATCGCTGATATCCGTTTGGATCACCACGCCTGGCAGCATATTGCATGCACCCGCCACTCTGTGTAAAAGAAAATGCACTGTACATCTTCCCCTTATCTCATCCCAAATCAATAGCCTCTATTATCTTACATATCTACACCAGAAACACTCTTACTATCTTCACCTTTCGATTTTATAACCGAACATATGGTATCCTTTCAACTCTTTAAACTTCATATAAAACAATCCAGGCTAATCTACCCACTCCTTAAAGTTTATGCCCTCTAATCTAGGATGTGAGTTGTATTTCTCTTGAGCTCCCCCTGAGGCCTTCACAGCTTTCCTATAATGGGGGACAATTGCACCAATGTTCCAAGTGCAACCAAACCTAAGTTTTATACAGCTGCCACGAGACGGCATAGTTTCAAGGAGCTTGAAAAATAGGTACAGAGGAGATGTCAGGGGTAGGTTCTTTGCACAGAGAGTGTTGAGTGCGTAGAATGGGCTGCCGGCAGTGGCGGTGGAGGCGGAAATGGTAGAGTCTTTCAGAGACTCCTTGATGGCTTCTTGCTTAGAAAAATAGAGGGCTGTGGGTAAGCTTAGGTAGTTCTAAAGTAGAGACATGTTCTGCACAGCTTTGTGGGCCGAAGGACCTGTATTGTGCTGTAGGTTTTCTATGTTTCTATTTCAGCAACATAAACCTTATCTCTCCCTTTCAGATTAAATTTACAACATCTCTCGTCAAGTTCCACATCGTTGACTTTAATCCCCTGTGGAACACAGTCCCAAATTCTAATCAGCTGATATTTAATGGACCCCACATGCCAGTTGTGGATTTGCCCAATAGCAGCTGCTACCAGTCTAACCTTTTGCCATTTAATCTGCCTTCCCGCAATTTATCTTTCCCACACTCCATACCGCATAATCTTATGCCTCTCCTGACTGATACCCATCTGAGAACAGGAGTTGTGTTCACTGATCCCAAAGTCTCAACCACTGAAACCGAGCATCTTGTAGGCTTACATCCCAATACCGGCAGCAGTATGGCCTCTCCTCTACTTCAGACATTACACACATTTTTCCAAGAACACATCCTTCCATCGGAGATTCCTAAAATATTCTTGCAGTAAGGAAACACGGGGTAAAATATATTAGGTCATCAGTAACACAGGGAAAATTACCCACTACAACAAACTTTCTGCTTTTGCACCTTTCCAAAATTTGCCTACCAATCAGTTCCTGATGACTTCTAGGGGATGTTTATTAAAACCCATCAGTGACAGTATCCATATTATTGTTGTGCTCTCCCCATATTGCCTCAGTGTTTTAACTCCCCAGAATGTCCTCCCTGAGTGCAGCTGTGAAATCCCCCAGATCAGTATATAAACCACTCCAACTGTATTACCTGCCCTCTCTAATTGGAAAAATCACGAGTCTGGAATACTGAGCTGACAGTTCTCTATTTCGCAATCAAGTCTTCATAAAGGCCACAGCAGCACACTTCCATGTGCTGCTCCACTCTCAAGGTCCAGCTACCTGACCTACAACACTCTCTCCACTGTCAGGGATGTGCGGGTTCTCACAGTGTGTCAGGATTTTGGCAGGGGTGTGTGGGGTCTCACAGTGTGTCCGGTCCCTGTCAGGGGTGTGTGGGGTCTTACTGTGTGTCAGGACCCTGCCAAGAGTGTGCAGGGTCTCTCAGCGTGTCGGAACCCTATCAGGAATGTGTGGCTTTTCAGAGTGTGCTGGATCCTGCCAGCAGTGGCTCGGGCCTCACAGCGTGTCAGGACCTGAAAAATAAATACAAGGAGTTCAGATGGGGTGAAAAAGCTGTGAGACAGTACCACAGGGGTAGTAATCTCAAGATAGTTGCTTTTACCGCTTGACAGTCGGGGCAGCAATGCAATGAGGTGGCAGATAAATGTGTGACTGAAGAATTGGAGCTGGCAACGGGGATTCATATTTTCGATAATTGGGACCTCTTCTGGTGCAGGTGGGACCTGTATAAAAGGTTAGGTTGCACTCGAATCCAAGTGGTGATAATATTCTTGCAGGAAGATTTACTCGAGCTGTCGGGAATGTTTTAAATATGGCAGGAGGATGAGAACCAGTATGATAGAGCTGAGGATGAGCTAGCAGGTTTACAAGTAAATGATGGGTGAAAATACAACGTAAGGTAGGACAAGCCCATGATTGGGAACAAATGCAGACAAAGCAAAGAGTTAAATTGACCCAAAGAGGCAAAATTCAAAACAGCGAAAAATGCAAAAACTGAAAATGCTGGATTTAAATGTGGGTAGCCTTCAGAATAAGGAGGAAGAACTCATCGCGCAATTGGAGATCGGTCGGTATGAGATTGTGGGCATCACTGAGTCGTGGCTGAAAGAAGACCATAGTTGAGACCTGAACATCAAATGATATACTTTGTATCAAAAGAACAGGCAGGAAGGCAAAGGCGGTGGTGTGTCTCTGTTGGTAAGAGTTGGAATTACATCTTTAGAAAGATGTGAAAAAGGGTTAGAGAATGTTGAGTTTGTGTTGGTGGAGTTAGGAAATTGCAATGTTTAAAATAACATTATGTACATGATATATAGGTCTTCGAATAGTAGCAATGTGGGGTTGATTTTGCAAAGGGAGCTGGAAAAGCGTGTTATAATGGTAATAACACAATTGTAATGCAAAGTTCAATTTGCAAGGGCTTTGGGAAACTGAGGCTGGTGTCAGATCGCAAGGGAAGGAATTTGTTGAACGCATATGAGATGGCGTTTTAGAGCAGCCTGTGCTTGTGCTATCTCAGACTGGGTGTTGTGTAATAACACAGATAGTTTCTAGGGAGCTTAACATAAAGGAAGCCTTAGGAGGCAGTGAACATAATATGATTGAATTTATACTACAGTTTGAGAGGGAGAAGCCTGTCTCATATGTATCTGTATTGCAATGGAGTAAGTGAATTACTGAGGCATGAGAGAGGAGCTTTCACCGGAGGCTTGGAGGAGGATACTGGCAACAGAACAGAGATGGCTGGAGTTTCTGGGAATACTTCACAAGGCACAGGATAGATATGTCACACAGAGAAATAAGTTCTCAAATAGCAGAGCTACGCATCCGTGGCTGACAAAGGAAGTTCAGGACTGCATAAAAGCCAAGGAAAGGGCACACGTTGTCGCAAATGTAAGTGGGAAGTTGGATGATTGGGAAGATGTTGAAATCCAACAAAATGAATCTATTAAAAAGATTTAAGAATGTAGGAAAGCAAAATAAAGGAAATTATAGGCCAGTTAGCATAACCTCAGTTGTTGGGAGTCTATTATTAAGGATGAGGTTTCAAAATACTTGGAGACTTATATAAAATAAGTGAAAGCCAGCATGGTTTCTGTCAAGGGAAATCTTGCCTGCTCAATCTTTTGGAGTTCTTAGAGGAAGTAACGAGCAGTGAGAACAAAAGAGGGACAGTGGATGTCATTTACTGTACTTGAATTTTCAGAAGGCGTTTAATAAGGTGTCATATGGCTGATAGGGAACATAAGAAAACGAGGCAGCTGAACAAGATAAAACTGACAGAATGGTCCAAAAGCGGCAGATGGAATACAGTATTGGGAGATCTATGGTAATCCATTTTTGATAAAAAGAAAAAAAAGTGAGAGCTATTATCAAAATGGGGAGAAGGTTCAAACATCAGAGGTGAAGAGGAACTTAGGAGTTCTCATGCAAGACTCCCGGAAGGTTAATTAACAGGTTCAGTCTGTGGTAAAGAAGGCACTGCCAGCTGTGTGTGGGGGGTCTTGCAGTGGGTCAGGACACTGTCAGGGGCGTGTGAGGTCACACAGTCTGTCAGGACCCTGCTGAGAGTGCGGGGGCTCTCTATTCAATGTACTTGGGCGAAATAGGGAGCTTAGGAAAACACTGATTATTGAAATAGTTACTTTAGAGAATGCGACAGTGGTAGAAATTTTGTTCTTCAATAATCAGGGAGAGAATCTGTATTGTATTCAGAAATGGGTGTGGGAATTTCACCACCGCGTCTGTTTCCTCGGCAAACAGCCTGAAGAACAGTGAGGAAGAAGTTTGCAGGCTATTTGTAGAGACGTATTGTAGAATTGCAGAAATTGTAGAGTCATTAACGACGGACTAGTCGATTTGAAGAGAGATAGAGGGAGGGGGAGAGTGAGAGAGAGAGATAGAGAGCGTGAGGGAGGGAGAGTATTAGTATAGGGGGTTTGATTGCGAGGCCAGTTTTCTGTTCTGGGTGTCAGATGTGCAATGTCCGAGAGACTACCAACCTCCCTGATGGCCACATCTGTGCCGGGTGCATCGAGCTTGTCAGGGAGAGTGAGAAGGTGCTAGACAGGAGCTACAGATAGACAATAGACAATAGATGCAGAAGTAGACCATTTGGCCCTTTGAGCCTGCACAGCCATTCTGAGATCATGGCTGATCATCTACTATCAATACCCGGTTCCTGCCTTGTCCCCATATCCCTTGATTCACCTATCCATAAGATACCTATCTAGCTCCTTCTTGAAAGCATCCAGAGAATTGGCCTCAACTACCTTCCGAGGCAGTGCATTCCAGACCCCCACAACTCTCTGGGAGAAGAAGTTTTTCCTTAACTCTGTCCTAAATGACCTACCCTTTATTTTCAAACCATGCCCTCTGGTACTGGACTCTCCCAGCATCTGGAACATATTTCCTGCCTCTATCTTGTCCAATCCCTTAATAATCTTATAAATTGCAATCAGATCCCCTCTCAATCTCCCTTAATTCAAGCGTGTACAAGCCCAGTCTCTCTAACATCTCTGCGTAAGACAGTCCGGACATCCCAGGAATTAACCTCGTGAATCTACGCTGCACTTCCTCTATAGCCAGGATGTCCTTCCTTAACCCTGGAGACCAAAACTGTACACAATACTCCAGGTGTGGTCTCACCAGGGCCCTGTACAAATGCAAAAGCATTTCCTTGCTCTTGTACTCATTTCCATTTGTAATAAAGGCCAACATTCCATTAGCCTTCTTCACTGCCTGCTGCACTTGCTCATTCACCTTCAGTGACTGATGAACAAGGACTCCTAGATCTCTTTGTATTTCTCCCTTACCTAACTCTACACCATTCAGATAATAATCTGCCTTCCTGTTCTTACTCCCAAAGTGGATAACCTCACACTTATTCACATTAAACGTCATCTGCCAAGTATCTGCCCACTCACTCAGCCTATCCAAGTCACCCTGAATTCTCCTAACATCCTCATCACATGTCACACTGCCACCCAGCTTAGTATCATCAGCAAACTTGCTGATGTTATTCTCAATGCCTTCATCTAAATCATTGATGTAAATCGTAAACAGCTGTGGTCCCAATACCGAGCCCTGTGGCACCCAACTAGTCACCACCTGCAATTCCGAGAAACCACCATTCACCGTTACCCTTTGCTTTCTACCTGCCAACCAGTTTTCTATCCATGTCAATATCTTCACCCCAATGCCAAGAGCTCTGATTTTACCCACCAATCTCCTTGTGGGACCTTATCAATTTAGGTTAGGTAGTTACCAGTGTCACAAGAGACAGATAAGTGGGTGACTGTCAGGACAGGGAAGGGAGGGCGTTACATAGTGGAGAGCACCTCTGTAGCTGTCCCCTTAAACAATAGGTATTCCATCTTAACTGGGGGATGCATCCGCGGCCCTGCTCAGAACGGGAAGGTAAAGAACGGAAGAGGAAGTCAGTGGCGAGAGGGAAATCTATAGTTAGGGCGACAGATAGGTGATTCTGTGGTGGAAAGGCACAAACAAGGATGGTAGTTTGCCTCCCAGGTGCCAGGGTTCGTGTGTTTCTGAGGTTGTCCTCAAGATTCTGAAATTGGTGTGTCCTGAAAGCAGAATAGAGGGGGTTAGGAAGGAAGCTAAGAAGCAGGACCTCAAAGGTAGTAATCTCGGAACTGCTGTCTGTGCACACGCGACAGTGAGTATCGGAATAGAATGAGGTGGAGGATAAATTCGTGCTGAAGGATTGGAGAAGGGGGCAGGGATTCAGATTTTTGGATCAATGGGACTTCTTCCGCAGCGGTGTGACGTGTACAAAAATAACAGGTTCTACTTGAATATGAGGGGGACCAATATCCTGGCTGTGAGGTTTGTTAATTCTGTTGGGGAGGGTTTAAACAAGATTTGCAGAGGTGTGGGAACCGAATTGAAGAGGCAAAGGATCAGGTAGTTGGAGCGCAAGTAGAGACAGCTTGTAGCGAGTTTTTGAGGAAGGATAGGCAGATGTTAGAGCAAAGACGCACTCAGCCTAATGGTTTGAGACGTGTCTATTTTAATACAATCAGTATCATAAACAAGGCCGATTAACCTAGAGCGTGGATCAACACGCGGAACCGTGACGTTCTGGCCATTACAGAAACTTGGATGTCTCAGGAGCAGGAATGGCTGCTGAATGTGCCGGGATTTAAATGTTTCAAAATGAACGGAGAGGGAAGCAAAAGAGGTGGGGGTGGTGCGTTGCTAATTACGGATAGTGTCACGGCTGCAGAAAAGGACGACGTCATGGAGGGATGATCTACTGAGTCATTCTGGATGGAAGCCAGAAACAGGAAAGGGAAAATAACTCTGCTGTCCTAATAACTCTACTATCCCAGTTGTAACAGGGATATCGAGGAGCACACAGGGAGGCAGATTCTGGAACGGTGCAATAATAATATGGCTGTTGTGATGTGAGATTTTAACTGTCCTAATATAAATTGTCATCTCTTTAGAATATGGGGTTTAAATGAGGTGAAGTTTGTTAGGTGTGTTCAGAAATGTTTCCTGACACAATATAGTCTATACTTGATCTGGTATTGGAAAATGAACCCGGTCAGGTGTCAGATCTCTCAGTGGAAGGGCCATTTGGAGGTAGTGACAATTCCTATCTCCTTCACCGGAGCGCTGCAGAGGGATAGAAGCTGACAATTTGGGAAAATATTCAATTGGGGTAGGGGTATATATTATTCTATTAGGTATGAACTTGACAGCATAAATTGAGAGCAAATGTTCACAGGGAAATGCACGGCAGAAAAGCAGCAAATCTTCAGGAAACATTTGCATGGATTTCTGCATAGGTATGTTCCATTTTAGCAGGGAAAGGATGGTAGAGGTAAGGAACCATGGTGTATAAAAGATGTAGAAAATCTAGTTAAGAAGAAAAGGAAACCTTACGAAAGGTTCAAGAAACGAGGTACCGGTAGAGCTCTAGAAAATTACAAGGTGGCTAGGAGACAGCTTCAGAATGGAATTAGGAGAGCCAGAAGGGGCCATGAGAAGACTTTGCTGAGCAGGATTAACGGAAACCCCAAAGGATTCTACAAGTATGTGAAGAGCAAGAGGATGCGCCTTGTGAGAATTGAACCAATCAGGTGCGATCGTGGAAACATGTGCATGGAATCGGAGGAGGTAGCGGAGGTATTTAATGAAAACTTTGCTTCAGTATTCACCAGGGAAAATGACCTTGGCAATTGTGGGAATGACTTACAGCGGACTGAAAGACTTGAACATAAAGACATTAAGAAACAGGATGTGCTGGAGCTTTGAAAAATATTCAGTTTGATAAGTCACGGGAACTGGATGAGATATATCCCAGGCTGATGTGGAAAGTGAGAAAAGAGATTGCTGAGCCTTTGGCGATGGTGTTTGTATCATCAATATAGAAGTACCGGAAGATTGGATATTTGCAAACGTCATTCCATTGTAAAAGAAAGGCAGTGGAGACTACCAAGGAAATTATAGACCAGTGAGTCTTATATCAGTGGTGGGCAACTTGTTGGAGAAGATTCTGAGAGGCAGGATTTATGAGCGTTTTGAGAGACATAATCTGATTAGGGATATTCAGCATGGCTTTATCAAGGGCCTGTCGTGCTTTACGAACCTGATTGAATTCTTTGAGGATGTAACAAAACACATTGATGAAGGTTGAGCTGTGGATGTAGTGTATATGGATTTCAGTAAGGCATTTGATAAGGTTCCCCATGCAATGGTTCCCCATTCAGAAAGTAATGCGGCATGGGATCCAAAGAAACCTTGCTTTGTGGATCCAGAATTGGCTTGCCCATTGAAGGCACAGGGTGGTCGTAGATACTTCGTGTTCCGCATGGAGGTTGGCGACTGGTGGTGTTCTGCAGAAAAGCGTACTTGCACCGCCCCCCCCCCCCCTCCTCGCACTCTGATTTTCATAATGACCTGGCTGAAGAAGTACGTGGGGGGGTGGGAGGGGGGTTAGTAAGACTGATGATGACACAAAGGTTGGTGATGTTGTGGATAGTCTGGACGGTATTCAGAAGTGACAGCGGGACATTAATAGGATGCAGAACAGGGCTGAGAAGTGGCCGATGGACTTCCACCCACATAGGTGTGAAGTGGTTCATTTTGGTAGGTCCAATTTGAAGACAGAATATAATATACCTGTAAATGGTAAGAATCATGGCAGTGTGGAGAATCTGACAGATCTTGGGGTCCGTGTCAAAAAGACACTCATGGCAGCTGTGTAGGTTGACAGTGTTGTTAAGAAGGCGTATGGTGTGTTGCCTTTCATCAATCGTGGGAATGAGTTCAAGAGTTGTGCGTTAACGTTACAGCTATACAAGATCTTGGTCAGACACCACAGCGTACTGTGCTCAGTTTTTGTCACTTCACGACAGGAAGGATGTGGATACTACAGAGTGATGCAGAGTAGATTGACAAGGATGTTGCCTGGATTGGAGGGCGGACCTTATGAGAGTAGGTTGCGTGTACTTGGCCTTTTCTCCTTGGAGAGATGGAGGATGAGAGGTGACTTAATAGAGGTGTATAAGATGATAAAGGGCGTTGATCGCGTGCATAGTCAGAGGCTTTTTTCCCAGAGCTGAGAAGGCTAACACAAGGGGTGGAGTTTTAAGGTGCTTGGAAATAGATACCGAGGGGATGTCAGTGGTAAGTTGTTTTTTTACATAGATAGTATTGTGTGTGTGGAATGCACTTCCAGTGTCAGTGGTGGAAGCAGATAAGAGCCTCTTGGATAGACACATGAAGCTTAGAAAAATAGAGGTCCATCTGCTGGGGAAATTCTCGGCTGTTTCTAGAGTAGGTTACATGTTCGGCACAACACTGTGGGCCGAAGAGCCTGTAATGTGCTGTTAATTTCTATGTTCTAAGTTCTATGTACCATATCCATGGTGCAGGGAAACTGGGGGCTTTACTGTCTGAATGTAGACTGGAAAAGCATTAACAATGTTGACAGAGGCAGGAGCAGATTCTAAATTCCTTGATTCATCTCTCCCTGGAGTCATACGTAAATTAACATCTTTGGAATTTGAACTTGGCAATAAGAGAGATTGACCCAGTGTTCTGGTCGAGATTCATTACGTTTCTGTTCAAGAGCTTCAAATATTCAAATAAAACCTGGGCTACTTTAAGATTAGTAACTTTTGCAATATCTGACTTTCCTTTGCACTCTCCTCATAAATGTGGCGTTCAGTGATCCAACTCAGTCTGCGATTATGAAGCCTTACAATCTTTTGTGCCCATGTACTGCCCGGGCTCCATTTTCACAGGCATGATGCGCTTCCGGATGTAGTGAGCTTCTAATCCAGCCGATCACAATGCAATTAATTCCAATATTATTTCTAGATATTTTCAGTCCTTTGCACCTTCTCAGCTGCAATCCCACAACCCTCGGTTTCTCTGTCCTAATTCCCATCTCTCACCCTTCCACAGAGTCCATCACACAAACCGGCATATGTGAATTTCAGCTTCTGACTGAGCTGAGGATTTTGTTCCCAATCTCACCCTCACTGACACGGACGTCCCAGGATTCTTGAGCTGGAAATTAGACTGCATAACTGTAGCAGTGTTTGCACCGAAGGAGTGCAGATGTGAACAGAATGGGGTTCATATGCTGCTTTGGGGTTGAACAGACCATTTTGGGATGCTAACTGCTTTTCACATTAAATTAATGCTGTCATTGTTTTCTCTGTAACGAGAACTTCAATGGACTCCCAGTTCTAGAATTAATGACTTGCAGGATCTGAGGGAATTTTAAGAAGTGATTTAGGATGAGGGCTGTTCCAGGCTTTGGGTGGCTGTAGGGGAATGATTTCACCTTTTGCAATAAAAAAAGGAAGGAAAATCTGATTTTCACTCTTCCAGATTGTCGTCTTATCCACTTTGACTCTGGTGGAGGTACCTGTCATTGCAGAACCCAGAGAGGTATGTTCCCTTTCAGCAAACAATCCAACGTTCTGTGTTGTTTCTCTTAATGTCATAAGAACATAAGATATTGGAGCAAAAGTAGGCTATTCGGCCCATCGAGTCTGCTCCGCCATTCAATCATGGGCTGCTCCAATTCTTCCAGTTATCCCCACTCCCCTGCTCTCATCCCATACCCTTTGTTGCCCTGGATAATCAAGAACCTATCTATCTCTGCTTTAAATACACCCAATGACAGCCGCTAGTGACAACAAATTCCACAGATTTACCACCCTCTGACTATAGCAATTTTCCGAATCTTTGTTCTTAAAGGGCGTCCTTCAATCCTGAAGTTATGCCCTCTTGTCCTAGAATCCCCTGCCATGGGAAATAACTTTGCCATATGTAATCTGTTCAGGCCTTTTAACATTCGGAACGTTGCTAAGAGATCTCCCCTCATTCTCCTGAACTCCAGGGAATACAGCCCAAGAGCTGCCAGACGTTCCTCATAAGGTAACCCTTTCATTCCTGGAATCATTCCCGTGAATCTTCTCTGAACCCTCTCCAACATCAGTACATCCTTTCTAAAATACGGAGCCCAAAACTGCACTCAATACTGCAAGTGTGGTCTCACTGGTGCCTCGTAGAACCTCAACATCACATCCCTGCTCTGATATTCTATACCTCTAGAAATGAATGCAAACATTGCATTCGCCTTCTTCAGAACCGACTCAACCTGGAGGTTAACCTTTATGGTATCTTGCATAAGGACTCCCAAGTCCCTTTGCATCTCTGCATTTTGAATTTCCTCGCCATCTAAATAATGGTCTGACGTTTATTTCTTCCACCAAACAGCATAGCCATACACTTTCCAACATTGCATTGCATTTGCCACCTCATTGCCCATTCCTCTAAACTATCTAATCTCTCTGCAGGCTCTCTGTTTCCTCAACACTACCCGCTCCTCCACCTATCTTTGTATCATCGGTAAATTTAGTCACTGTGTTGCCTTAAGGCATTTGTTTAGCTCTATTACATTTTCGCTTTAGTAATTCGTTTGTAATTATTTTCCAGTTAAAGTTAAGGTTGTTGAAAGTAAATTCGTTGTCTGTGATGTATCGCGGCATACGATGACGTCACACGGTTCTGCCGCGTCTTGTGGGAAAATACCGGTTTGGAGAAACGGGAAGAAGGGGGCTTGTATTTGCAGGATTGGGGCGAGAAAAGTTTTCATTCTACGCACTAAGAAACATCATAAAAACAATGCCGTACGTTTATAAGATAATCGATACATGAAGTAAAAATGTTAACACTGATTCTGTTAAAAGTAATGACGGTTGATAAAGTTTATTTTCCTGTGTTATTGAAAGCGTTGCTGGACAGTTTGTGTTGAAGTGTATTTAAAGCAGTTGATGGCGTAGGTAGATTCTGACTATGTTGTACTTTAATGAGACTTTAATGTAATATAGTTTGTTATAGTTTTATTTTTACAAGTTTTTATGATGTAAATGTGATGCCCAGAAGGAAGCAAATACTGTATATATTTTGTATTGTTTTATCAACAGTTTTCACCATACGTTAATGTGGAAGAGTGAACAATAAATGGTTAATCTCACTGGGATCCTGTCTTCATTGACTACGGTTTACCTGGGTGTTTAGTTCAGAGTTGCTACATCTGTATGAGAACACTACAGTCCACAAATCCATTAATGCCGTAGTCCAAATCATAGACATACATCGTAAAAAGTAACGGTCTGAACATCGACCCCCGGGGAACCCCACTGGTAACCGACAACCAGCCAAAATAGGATCCCTATATTCCCAGTCTTTGTTTTCTGCCGATCAGCCAATGTTCCACCCAAGCTAGTAACTTTCCTGTAATTCCATTGGGTCTTATCTTCCTAAGCAGCCTCATGTGCGGCACCGTGTTAAAGGCCTTCGGAAAATCCAAGTACACCACGTCTATTGCATCTCCTTTGTCTGCCGTGCTTCTAATTTCCACAAATCATTGCAGTTGGTTTGTCAGAGGCAGGATTTTCCTTTCGGGAAACCATGTTGGCTTTGGTCTATCTGCTCATGTGTCTCCAGGTACTCCATAGTTTCATCCCTAACAATCGATTTCAACAACCTCCCAAGAACTGATGTCAGCCTAACTGGTCTATAGTTTCCTTTCTGCTGCCTCCAACCCTTCTTAAATAGCGGGGTAACATTTGCAATTTTCCAGTCATCCGGTACAATACACGTCCTCTGAAAACCAACCTTCCAGCACACGTGTTCCTTGTGTCTCCCTGTGTCACGGTGGAACATTTACCTGGTCAAGTCCCCCTGGCTCAACAACGATATGTCCCTACACAATATCAACCTTTGGTGTAAACAGCGGTTTCTTCACTTACCTTTCAGCTCACTGGGAAACTTCGGGACAGGTCGATGAAGCGGTACACAACCTGTTCGGATTTAAACAATTTGGGGAATTGAAATGCAAGGAATTATTAAATATGTAGAGCTTGAATCTTAAAATAGATTAATCTCTGATATTGACTCACCATGCTCCTGAATTTCGTTCAGTATTTTGTCCAACTTTGGGACACAATTCCGCATTTTCACAAAGGTTTCCCACATCACCCTCCGGGCGTGGGAGCCCTTCTCCATCACCAGGCTCAGGAGGAGTTTAGAACTGTCCGCCCGCTCTTCCTTATCAGCGAGATCAGAGATTTTCTGTGAAGAGTAACGGTGAACATATTGGGGACTGACAGATTCACACAGAGAATGAGAAGTAAATGACGTGCTCTGTAACGGGATCACACTGAACAGTCACCAGGACGGGTGCTGATCCTGTCTGGACATGGACAGTACATTCTGAGTGCAGAGCACACGGAGGGACATTCACCGTGAACCTGGTCCACCAGTCAATGAGATCCTGGCTGGTCTGTGACCGTTTCATTGATGTGGCTCCAAGTGCATAAATAATTCCTCACCGGATTTGACGGTGTAAAACAGAAATCTGAAAATAATGATCACAGATGAAGAAAGACGTCAGGAGGGTTTTTATAACAGAATGAACAGTCTCGGAGAAGTTGCAGAAAAGATTATGTGATTCATCTCCTCAGTCCGCCAGTGTCCAACATGACAGCGGATTACCGGCTGACACCTGATGCCTTTCCTTTGCCTTTTCCAGTGGAGGTTGATTCAGTGATTACACATTACAATATGGCAGTATTCCCCGATCCACACTGTCTGCAGTTACAGATTGTAACACAATCATCTCCACCCAGAACAGAACACATTCAAGCTCCTGTGGCATCCACAGATGATGTCCCTATTCTCACTGCCATCCTGCTGTCACGCTGCACGTTCATCCCAAACCGAAACTTCCAGTCATATTTCCATTTAATACTGTAAGCCCACACAACTGTTACCTGCTCAACTCACTCTGAACACTGAGCAGCCACCCACCAGTCCACGGGGTATTTTCACCCCTTTCTATCACTGGTTCAGATTCACATTTTTGTGATTGTATTCACAGTATTTATTTCCCAGCTGTTCTTTTGTATCTAATTTAATATCCGATGAGTGAGAGTTCCGACACCCATCAGTCCTGTGATGTGTGAAAATTCAAACCCATTCCCACTCCCACTCACACGATGTTCCTCTCTGCTGAACTGATTCTCGGCCATTAACGCCAGGCTCACTCCGTGCACCCCTCCTTCCATCGCCTGCTCCAGCCTGTCCCGGTAGAATTCCGTCAACTGCAGCAGCTGGGAATCGTTCCAGCTTGCCAGGAGCTCGGTGATCCCTGAGCTCAGACCTGTGAAGAAAAACGGGGAAAATTAAAGAAATTGCCAACCCCGTATTGGGCAGTGACTTCCTCTCTGGAACATAAAGATGGTGCAGCACGTCAAGGAAAACAGTGCGAGTTATATATGGTAGAGGGAGACGGGTCTGGAGAGGGTGTCAAGGAGAGAGGGGTGACAGATCCGGTGGTGGTGTGGGGGGTGGGGTGAGTCGGAGGTGGGAGAGAAAGAGAAGGAGGCAGAGAGACAGAGGTAATGGAGGGGGAAGGGAGGGATGGGGAGAGGTGAGGGGAAGGGTGGGGAGAGACGGAGTGGAGAGGGAGAAGGAGGGATGGGAGAGAGAGATAGGAGAGGGGGAAGGGAGGGGTAGGGCGAGACGGAGAGGAGAGGTGAGGGGAAGTGTGGGGAGAGACGGAGTGGAGAGGGAGAAGGAGGGATGGGAGAGACAGAGGAGAGTGGAAAGGGAGGG
Source organism: Hemitrygon akajei (assembly GCF_048418815.1). Classification (NCBI taxonomy): domain Eukaryota; kingdom Metazoa; phylum Chordata; class Chondrichthyes; order Myliobatiformes; family Dasyatidae; genus Hemitrygon; species Hemitrygon akajei. The sequence continues at coordinate 142,856 of NW_027331931.1, read as the reverse complement.
GTGGGGAGAGACGGAGGAGAGTAGGGAGGGATTGGAGAGAAGAGGGGGAAGGGACGGAGAGGAGATTGTGAAGGGAGGGGTCGAGAGAGACGGAGAGGAACTGGGAAGGGAAGGTGGGGAGAGACGAACAGGAGAAGGAGGGTCGGGGAGAGGTGGGGAGGAAATTGTACTAATTCCACTTGTGACTGTGTTCTCCCAGAGATGTTAACTCTCTCTCTCTCTCATCTCTCTGCTGCTTTCACAAATATTTTGTGAAATGCAAACACTGCATTAAATCCAGATACAGAGTCAAGGCAATTGCCGACATACCCGTGATCTTTCCTGATATTGACATCACTGGAACTCCTCCACTGCCCGCCCATTCAGCCATGTTGAGGACAGTTGTGGTGAGATTTTGCTGCTCTGTAACAAACAAAGTTAACAGTAGAGCGCCAGGCATTAATTGAAGTATGAAGGAGAACACTGTTTTGTTTTTAAACAAAAACACTCACTTCCAAACATCTTGGGCCTATCCACTGAAGACTTGATACGGCCAAATCTACCTGCGCCCATCCACCCACAGTCACACAATACTCATTATCCCTCTACCCCTGGATTTTACACCTTTCCGGGACTCCCCGAAGTATCTACTGTATTGCAAGCAATTCCATTTGAAGAACCAAACTTGTGTCCTGGACTGGGAGTGATGTGTCAATGGAATGGCGAGGCAAATTGAGCAGACAGTGCCCACTGCGTTGGTCCTCCTACCACTGGTGGCGCTATGGACAATTGCTACAGCAGTGTGGGTTGAAACATTTCACTGACCAATGGAACATCTATACCCCCATCACTAAGTTATACAGTCTCCTCAGTCACACCTGATTCTCACCGTCTCCTTTCAGTTTAACATCCACTGACATTGACACCGATGGCAATAAATGGTTTGAGTCCATAGAGAAAAACTCTGACATCCTGAACAATGCAAAATCACCCATAGCATCACGGAATCTTGACTAGAGCCACGGCATTTTCTCCGGCAGGATTTTAAGATAATTTTTAGCACCAAATCTCCGGTCAAGATTTAATTACGCATGTCATGGTGCGGTGCTTGACGTCCGCATTCCGGTTCACGGTACAGCCCATGGACTCCGGACTCTGGGTCTTCTGGCTGTCCATTGTTTTAGTTGGGCTTAATCTCAGGACCTGATCCTCATATTGGGGCTGGAAGTGCCCCTGGGTTCGGAGAGTGGTTGCCGGTTCATCTCGTCAGTATCCTGTCCTCTCCTCCGTGGGGTAAGTCAGGCCATCCTTACCATTGCCCTACGGTGGGATCTGTCTCTCCCGATCCTTGCTTCCGTGGGGTAAGTCAGGCCGTCCTTGCTGTTGCCCTACAGTGGGATCAGTCCCTCCCGGTCCTTGCCTCCATTGGGTAACTCAGGCCATCATGCCGTTACCCTGAGGCTGGACAGTTCCTTTCTTTCTCTCTGAAGCCTTGCCGGCTACACACGCCTGAAGCCCTGCCGGCTACCCACGCCTGAAGCCTTGCCGGCTACCTACGCCTGAAGCCCTGCCGGCTACCCACGCCAGAAGCCTTGCCGGCTACCTATGCCTGAAGCCCTGCCGGCTACCCACGCCTGAAGCCTTGCCGGCTACCCACGCCTGAAGCCCTGCCGGCTACCCACGCCTGAAGACTGGCCGGCTACCCACGCCTGAAGCCCTGCTGGCTACCCACGCCTGAAGCCTTGCCGGCTACCCACACCTGAAGCCCTGCCGGCTACCCACGCCTGAAGACTGGCCGGCTACCCACGCCTGAAGCCCTGCCGGCTACCCACGCCTGAAGCCCTGCCGGCTACCCACGCCTGAAGCCTTGCCGGCTACATACGCCTGAAGCCCTGCCGGCTACCCACGTCTGAAGCCTTACAGGCAACCTACGCCTGAAGCCTTGCCGGCAACCTCTGTCTGGAGCCCTGCCCTGCAGCCTGTGTCTGAACTCTCGTCTGCTACCTCTCGCCTCGAGCCTCACCTGCTACCTTTCGCTTCTACCGCTGTAAGTTCAACTACCGGAGCAAGATAAGGAACTCTCTTTGGCTGTTTTGAACTGTCTCTGTGTCCCCGCCTTCGCTAGGTAGGTCCGGCCTTTTGCCGCTACCTAGCGTTGGGAACTGTCTCTCTGTGTCCACGCCTTCGCTAGGTAGGTCCGGCCGTTATCCGCTACCTAGCGTTGGGAACTGTCTCTCTGTGTCCACACCTTCGCCAGGTAGGTCCGGCTGTTTTCCACTACCTAGCGTTGGGAACTGTCTGTGTCCACGCCTTCGCCAGGTAGGTCCGGCCGTTTGCTGCTACCGAGCGTTGGGAATTGTCTCGTTATGTTCAGCATTCCGTGTATGAATCCCAGCCCTACGTTCTGGTTCCAAGGAGGGGTCCCGGCTTTGTGTTCTGCACTCCTGTTCTCCCTCAACCACGGCTCTGTGTTCTCATCTTGTCCATGTGCCTCGCCCAGCCCGGTGCTGGGGTTCCCTCGTCCTGTGCTGGGTTTCCCTTGTCCTGTCCAGGAGTCTCACGTCCAGTCCTGTTGCCTCCCCTCGTCCTGTAGCCACGTCTTGCCCTCGCCTGGTTCTGGAGTCCGAGCCCGTGTCAAGACCCAGGTTCTGGGTCCTTGTCCAGTCTCTGGCTCGGAGTCCAAGCCCAGGCTCCTAGTTCCTAGTTCCATGTCCTGGTTCTGCTGCCCTAGTCATGTCCTAGCCCAGATCCAGCTTCCTTGTCTCGTCTGGGGCGTGTGTCATGTCCAGCGTCCTTTCTTCTGCACTTCCCTTGCTTCCTTCTCATGCCTAGTCCTGTTTCTGGTAGTTCAGTGTCTGTGTCTTGCTTTTGGGTCCACTCCTAACACCCCCCTTATCACAACGCATTCATCTGTCTATTATTAGATAGTTACATGGCACCTTGTTAAACACAATGTAGACCCACCATACATCAAAAACAGATTGGCAATAACTAAAACAAGATGCTCTAATTATTGAACAAGACAGGCAGTGCTTTGATACTTCAAATCAAAGACTGTGTAATGAAAGCTGAGCCTGTCTGTAGCAATGACGTATCTGATTTCTATAAGCGTTGTATTCTGTGTTGTGTATTTATGATTTTCTTATGCTCCGGAGTGGGGTAGAGCGGGTTAAAAATGAAGGGAATCATTTACATATTTGTGCTTTGTTCACAGCTGGGAACTGACGGATGTCCTATCTTTTATTATTATCCACTTAAATACACCGAACTAACATGGGTAGACTTCAGTTCCATCGCTACAAGATTGTATGTTTCCGGATTTCTAAAAAAGGAACGAATACACCAACCTTTACAATCAGCAACTTTTATAATCAATATTGGAGCTGAGGGCACGTCATACAGCTATAACAAATCCGTAACAAATATAACAATTTGTTTGGCTACGCTCTCAACAATGTTTCTCAATCTGGCGATTATTTAAAATAGAAGACCATGAGATATAGGAGCAGAAATAGGCCATTCGGCTCATCCAGTCTGATCCGCCTTTCAATCATAAACTGATCTAATTCTTCCACTCATCCCCACTCCCTTGACTTCTCCACCATTCTCTTTGATGCCCCGGCTAATCAACAACCTATCTATCTCTGCCTTAAATATACCCAATGGCCTGGCCTCCACAGCCGCTCGTGGCAACAAATTCCACCGATTTACCACTCGCTGATTAAAGTAATTTCTCCTCATCTCAGTTCTAAACGAAAGTCTTTCAATCCTGAAGTCGAGCCCTCTTCTCCTAGAATCCCCTATCATGAGAAATAATTTTGCCGGATCTAATCTGCTCAGGCCTATTAACATTTGGAATGTTAACATTTGGAATCATTCTCCTGAACTCCTGGGAATACAGTCAAAGAGCTGCCAGGCGTCCTCATACGGTAAACCTTTCATTGCTGGAATCATTCTCGTGAATCTTCCCTGAACCCTGTCCAATATCAGTATATAATTTCTAAAATAAGGAGCACAAAACTGCACTCCGTGTGGTCTCACAAATGTCTTATAGAGCCTCAACATCACATCTCTGCTCTTATATTCTATACCTCTAGAAAGGAATGCCAACATTGCATTCGCCTACTTCACCACCGACTGAACCTGGAGGTTAACCTATAGGGTATCCTGCACAAGGACCAAGTCTCTTTGCATCTCTGCATTTTCAATTCTCTCCCCATCTAAATAATAGTCTGTCCAATTATTTCTTCCACAAAGTGCATGAACATACACTATCCAACATAGTATTTCATCTGCTACTTCTTTGCCCATTCCCCTTAACTATCTAAGTCTCTCTGCAGTCTCTCTTATTCCTCAACATTACCCGCTCCTCCATCTACATTTGTTTCATCGGCAAATTTAGCCAGAAATCCATTAATTACATAGTCCAAATCATTGACATACATCGTAAAAAGCAGCTGTTCCAATACCGTCCCCTGTGGAACGCCACAGGTAACCGGCATCCAACCAGAATAGGATCACTTTATTTTCACTCTCTGTTTTCTGCCGATAAGCCTACGCACTCAAGGGAGGGGTGTGGAGAGAAGGAGAGGAGAGGGGGAAGGGAGGAGTGGGGAGAGACGGAGAGGAGAATGGGATGGGAGGGGGGGGAGATGGAGAGGGGATTGTGCTTGTGACTGTTCCCCCAGAGATGTTAACTCTCTCTCTCTCTCATCTCTCTGCTGATTTCACAAACATTTTGTAAGTGCAGACAATGCATTAAACCCAGAGACAGAGTCAAGGCAATTGCTAACATACCCGTGACCTGCCAATCACAGTCACACAATACCCATTTTCCCTCTGTCCCTGGATTATTCACCTTTCCGGGATTCCCTGGAGTATCTACTCGCTGTATTGCAAACAATACCCTTTAAAAAAAAACAATCTTGTGTCCTGAACCGTGAGTGATGTGTCAATGGAAAGGCGAGGCAGATTGAGCAGACAGTGCCCACTGCTTTGGCCCTCCTACCACTGGTGGCGCTATGGTAAGTAATGGACAAGATAGATAGATACTTTATTCATCCCCATGGGGAAATTCAACTTTTTTTCCAATGTCCCATACACTTGTTGTAGCAAAACTAATTACATACAATACTTAACTCAGTAAAAAATAAGATATGCATCTAAATCACTATCTCAAAAAGCATTAATAATAGCTGATACACTGATACAGCAGTGTGGGGTGAAACATTTCTGCTGACCAAAAAACATTTATTCCTCGCATCACTGAGTTATAGTTTTCTCAGTCACACGTAATTCTCACCGTCCCCTTTCAGCATCGCCTGGCATTGACGCTTCTGGCAATATATGGTTTGAGTCTATATAGAAACACTCTGCCATCCTGAACAATGCAGTCCCACCCATAGCATCGCAGCATCTTGTCCAGAACCACGACATTTTCTCCGGCAGGATTTTAAGATCATTATTAGCAACTAATCTCTGTTCAAGATTTATTTACGCATTCATCCGGCTATTATCAGATAGTTACATGGCACTTTGTTAAACACAATGTGGATCCACCGTACGTCAAGAACAGCAAGCTGGCAAAAACAGATTGACAATAACTAAAACAAAATGCTGGAATCATTGAACAAGACAGACAGTACGTTGACACTTCAGATCGAAGACCGTGTAATGTAAGCTGAGCCTATATGTAGCAGCCATGTATCTGCTCTCTGTCAGCGTTGTATTCTGTGTTGCGGATTTCTGATTTTCTTATGATCCAGAATGGGGTAGGGCGTGGTAAAAGTGAAGGGAGTCAGTTACATATTTGTGCTTTGTTCACAGCTGGGGACTGACGGATATCATATCTTTTATTATTATCCACTTAAACACACTGAACTTACACTTGAGTAGACTTCAGTTTCATTGCTACAAGATTGTATGTTTGCTGATTTCTAATAAAGGATCGAATACACCAACCTTTACAATTGCCAACTTTTGCAATCAATATTGGAGCACGTCATACAACTATAACAAATCCGTGGGGGTCGCCAACAATGACAATTTGGCTTGGCTACACTCTCAACAAATGTTTCTCAATCTGACGATTATTTTAAATATAAGACCATAAGGTATAGGAACAGAAGTTGTCCATTCGGTCCATCCTGTGTGCTCTGCGTTCAGTCATAGACTGATCTAATTCTTCCAGTCATCCACACTCCTTTCCCTTCTCCCCCGAACCCTTTGATGCCCTGGCTAATCAACAGCCTATCTATCTCTGCCTTAAATACACCCGATGACTTGGCATCCGCAGCCGCTCGTGGAAATAAATTCAATAGATTTACAGCCTTTCAACTAAAGTAATTTCTACGCATCTCAGTTCCAAATGGACGTCCTTCTATCCTGAAGTTGGGCCCTCTTCTCCTAGAATCTCCTATCATGGGAATCATTATCGTAAATATTCTCGGAACCCTCGCCAAATGTCAGTATAGGGTTTCTAAAATAAGGAGCCCAATGTGGCACTCCAAGTGTCATCTCACGAGTGTCTTATAGAGCCTCAACATCACAATCCTGCTCTTATATTCTATACCCTAGAAATGAATGCCAACATTGCATTCTCCTTCTTCACCACCAATCAACCTGGCGGTTAACCTTTAGGGTATCCTGCATAAGGACTCCCAAGTCTCTTTGCATCTCTGTATTTTTGAAGTCTCTCCTCATCTAAATAGTAATCTACCTGATAACTCCGTTTATATCTTCCATCAAAGTGCATGAACATACATTTTCCAACATTGTATTACATTTGCCACTTCTTTGCCTATTCCCCTAAACTATCTACGTCTATCTGCAGGCTCTCGTATTCCGCAACACTACCTGCTCCTCTACCTACATTTGTTTCATCGGCAAATTTAGCCAGAAATCCATTAATCCCATAGTCCAAATCATTGACATACATCGTAAAAAGCAGCAGTCCCAACATCGACCACAGTGGAACTCCATTGGTAACCAGTATCCAGCCAGAATCGGATCACTTTATTCTCACTCCCCGTTTTCTGCCAATCAGCTTACGCACTCAAATTTCAATTTGAACTTGATCATATTGTCATCACTGTTCCCTAAGGTTTCTTTAACCTTAAGCTCTCTTATCACCTTCGGAGCATTGTGCAACATTCAATGCAGCACAGCCGATTCTCTAGTGGGCTCAACAGCAAGTTGTTCTTAAAAACCATCTCTTTGACATTCTCTCTCTTGAGGTCCAGTACTGACCCAGATTTCCCAATCCACTTTCATGTTAAAATCCCTAGTGAGTATCATGACATTGCCCTACCACCACGCCTTTTCTATCTCCTGCTGTAATTTGTAATCCACATCGCGACTGCTGTTTGGAGGCCTGTATACAACTGCCATTCGGGTCCTTTTACACTTTCCATTTCTTAACTCAACCCATATAGACTCGACACCTTCCGATGGTATGTCAGCCCTTTCTAATGATTTAATATTATTTCTTATAGACAAGGCCATATCACCCTCATATCTGCCTACTAACCCATCTTTCCGATACACGGTATCTCCTTGGACGTTCAGTTCCCAATGACAGCCATTCTTTACCCAAGATTCAGAAATGGCCAAAACGTCATAGTTGCCAATCTGTACCTCAATTTCAATATCGTCCATTTTATTCATTATGCTGGGAGCATTCAGATACAACACTCTCAGTCCAGTATTTGTTGCTTTCTGTTTTAATTGCACCATGACTCTATTACCCTCTAACTCCTCCCACTGGCTGTGATTAAGCCTTATCTCCGGCCTGTCCTTTCTATCATCTCTGTTGCAGGTTATATTCGATTTATTTCTGTTTTCTCCTACCTCAGCCCAATCACTCTGTTTCCCACCCCCCTGCCAAATAGTTGAAACCCTGCCTAACAGCTCTATTAACCCTGCCTACTCGGATATTTTGGCTTCAGGTGTAGCTGTCCTTTTTGTGCTGGTCGTCCCTCCCCCAGAAGCGGCCCCAGTGATCCAGGAATCCGAAGTCCTGCCCCCTACACCAGTTTCTTAGCCACGCATTAAAATGTCTCATCATGCCATTGATGAAAACACTATTAGGAGAGCACTAATAGTGAACACTAATAGGAGATTTTAGAACACTATTAGGACACGACACTGTGCCCGTTTCTATTTCTAAACTTTTGATGTACGATCGCGTAGCAAAAAGATTTAAAGTCATTCCCAGACTCCTAAAAGAACCTCGAAAATCACCAGGGCTTACCGTTTCTAAAATCAAACCTCAATTAAATTTGAACACCGCATGCAAAAAAATGATCTCAGTGAACAAATATATAATCGTCCCTCACACCGCAACATCTGGAGGTGATATCCTTCTGTTCACAGTAAGACCATTAGTAAAACCAGTATAATACGGCTAATTGGCCCATTCAGTCCGATCCAACCTTATTCTCCTGCGTTCTACCCTAGACACTCAACCTCCTTACAATCGAGAACATAACAGTATCACACCGACAGCCTCCAACATCCTGTGTGGCAACAATTTCCACACATTCACCAATAGCTGAAGAAATTCCCCTCATTTCAGTTTTAAAGGGAAGTTTCTTTATTCTGAAGGTGCAAGCTCGGATTTCAGACTCTCTGACCAATGGAAATATCCTCTCCATGTCCACTCTATTCAGGTTATTAAGCATTCAGAGGTTTAAGTAAGATCCCACCCAATCCCTTTGCTCTGAACTCCACTGCGCACAGGCTCAGAAACATCAAACTCTCCTCATTCCTGTAAATGTTGTTAGCAACACCTGTACAGAACACATTTTCAGCAATAACAGGTAAATCGGTATCAGGATAATTTACGGGGGAAGAAATTGTGATTATTTTATTGCTCTACAAAATTACAACATTAGCACAGGTCGATTATCAGGAGATTAAACCATTCCAGGATGAATGTAATAAAAAAAAATTAACTGGAATTATTTGAGACGGTCATCAGGTAAGGAACTGCTGTGTGGAGAGGAACAAAGTAACAATTCAGGTTCACAAACTTTCTTCAGAATGGCTTCAGACATTTTCCACTTTTATTGCAGATCTCCAGCATCCTGACTTTATCAAATCCAAACGTAACACACACAAGCTAGTGCAAGATCTTTGCGGGCCATCTCAGCCCCGAAACAACGACTGTTCACTCTTCTCCGTAGATTCTGCCTGGCCTGCTGAGCTCGACCAGCATTTTGTGTGCGTTAACTTGACTCTCTGTTTGATTTCCTCTGCCTGACAGGTGACAGTGAGGGGAAATTTCCAAACACAGTGGGAACACTGAACCAGGTCTATACCTACTATTGCAAGAAGGGAACAGCCCATTTAATCTCAACATTTGGAATAGGAGCTTATGCTCTCTTCAGAATAGCAGTCTTTGCTTCCAAAAGAACTTGAGAAACAAATATCTGACCCCAGAACAGAAATACTCGCTCAACACCTCAAAAACCTCGGGTCCATTTTACCTGGGTCAAAATCTTTGATATTAGGATCTAGATCTGTGGCAAAACGGGAGCTGGAAATTGGATCACATGACCGGTGGAGGCTCTCCCAACTGAACCGGTAACTCTGTTCCTCGCTACACAAACACTACCTATCCACCGCTGCATCTTCCAAATTATTTCATATTTACAGCAGCTACATTTTTAATTATTCCCTCCGTATCTTCCCCGATCCCTTCACTTCACCACCGGGTCACAGAGTTAAGGGTTCATTTCAGATCCCGGTCCGACACACAATTCAGACGCAAACGGGAAATGTGCAAGTTTCATTTAATTCACTTCTTTGTGTACCAACACTAAATTCTATTCACATTTCTCCGGTCTCAATGGACAGGAACACTAAAGTATCATCAAGTGAGAAGCAGCAAGAGGTGGTGTTACATGTCCACTGTTTCGTTTATGGTGAGTGTCACTTTAAAAACACCTGGAGGAGGCGGGACAATGATGTCAGTGTAACAAGCTGTACAGATGACTGGGACTGGGGGGGAGAGCGGGAGGGGAGAAAGAGAGGGGGGGAGAGTGAGGGAGAGGGGAGGGGTTGGGGGAGGAAGAGGGGAGAGAGAGAGAGAGAGAGAGAGAGAGAGAGAGAGAGAAAGAGAGGGAGGGAGAGAACTTTCCAATACTCAAAGGACTGGGTTGATGAACGGCACATAATACATCGGATGTGAGACTGTCACTCGTATGATCCATAAGTGGATTCTGTTGGAGTACCCTGTGGCAATCACGTTTGTTAACCTTTACCTGTATTCGGGTGTGCTATGTTGTAACCACTTGTGCGAAGCAATATTCTGTGACTGTCACCTTGTGATCTCTCCCCTAATTCATTCCTTGAATTACTGAACCTTTCTACTCTGCTATCTTAAGACTTTAGTAAATTCTCCAAAGCTTGATAGTTTGGGAGCCACACACATGCATAACACTGTTAACTTCAGTCTATTTTGTTTAATTTTCTATATTCTCGACGAGATGCTGATAAAGATAGTGGTTTTTAACATTAAAACCTGACTCATTTATGATCTATTGCTGCTGGTATGTAATAGTTCACATTCAGCCCCTCAAACCATCAACAAGATGGCGGCTGCTCTCTCATCTCAGCCTGATGTTTCTGCCCGATCCACATTTCCTCGATCCCTTCAGTCTCCATACATCTGCCAGCCTCTGTTTCATCTGAGGACGATCACTGAGTCTTCACGGCCCTCTGTGGTGGGGATTTACAAACATTCACCACAATCGGAGTGGAGACATTTTCCCTCATCTCAGTCCCGGACAGTCCACCCCCTTTTTTAGAGACTGAGATCCCTGGTTAAACCGGTAATGATGTCGTGCATTTCAATGTGTTCACCTCTCAGTCCTCGATTCTCTAAATGAAAGGGTTATCACATTTGATCTTTCTTCATATGATGACCCCACCACTCCAGGGATCAGTCTGGTGAATCTTCATTGCACTCTCTATAACAAATGCTCTCTAACCTCTTTGTTAATCCTGTATGGAATTAATTTCCATCTTCTGCAGCCCCGTGTTGCCCCAACCACTCACCTCCCACCCCGTCACTATTTCCACTTTCCCACCTCCCCCTCACCTGGATCCATCTCTCACTCCCCAGCTCTCGCCACATCCCCAACCGTCACCTCTTTTTTCTGACTATTTCCCTCCACTCTCAGTCGAGAGGGAGGGTCTCGGCTCGAAATTTTGACGGTCCATTTCCCTCCACTGATGCTGCCCGACCCCCCTGAGTTACTTTGGCAGTTTGTTCTTTGGTCTGTTTAATCCGTTTTAGTATGAGGGGCAGGATTTTACACCATATTGCTAAAGTCATTTCGCTCTGATATCCAATAATTTTTGCAATAAATTCAATGTAGTTTTGACCTCCCTCCCTACCCACTGCACCTCAGTAACTCACCATTTACACACACTCAGTGTTTCTCACATTGGTCTCCAGCTGACCTGTTGTCCCCACTCACTCCTTTTGCCTCCGTTATGATGAAATCTCTCGAGCCGTACAGCACAGGAACAGGCCCATCGGCCCACAATATCGTACTCAATCAATTAAAATTGTTATCAAAATGTTAACCAATCAAATCACTTCTGCCTACAAAATGGCCATAATTCTATTTTCCTCACATCCGTGTACCTATCGAAACGTCTCTGAAAAGTCGCCAATGTGTTTACCTCTACCACCACCCCAGGCAGCACATTCCAGCGACCCACAACTCTCTCTGTAAGGAACACTTGCCCCTGACATGTCGTTTCAAACTACCCCCTCTCACCTTGAAGGTATGGCCTCTGGTGTTAGACATTGCTACCATTGTAAAGAGATATCGTCTGTCTACTCTATATATGCTTCTCATAATCTTACAAACGTCCATCTAATCTCTCCAGCCTGTGTCGCTACAGAGAGAATAACCCAAGTTTTTCCAAAGTCTCGTTATAGCTCATGCCCTCTAATCCAGGTGGTATCCTGGTAAACCTCTTCTGCGCCCCCTTCAAAGCCCCGACATCCTTCCGAGAATGGGGGCGACCAGAACTGTATGAAACACTCCAGATGTGGTCTAATCGATTTTTATGAATTTTGAATGCAATATCTTGACTTATAAAGGCAAACATGCCATTTGCCTTCTTAACCACCCTGTCAGTCTGTGTAGCTACTTTCAGGGAGCGATGAACTTGGACTCCAAGATCCCTGTGCTCATCGACACTGTTCAGGGTTTTGCATTTAACAACGTACTGTATCTTTACATTTCACCTACCGATGTGCCAATATGATCACCATTAATCAAATCTCCCTGAGTTTTCTCAGGTCCTGTTGAATTTATTTCCAAGTGAGCAACTGTAGGAAGGTACAGGTACAGAGAAACACTGACTTCTAGCAGCATCACAGGCAAGTACATCCAGATGAGACACGAACATAAATTATACAAAATCTCTGTCAGTAACAATATAAAATAACATTTTCATGTCGTTAACAATATATAGAGTTTTCTGACGTGACCAGTTTATAAATATACGGTATGTATCGATAACAGATTTATAAATGTTGAATCTGGTCCGTCAGTCAAATTGATGACACAGTTTGGGAACAACTGGGCTGTACGCAGCTGTCCCTACAACACTGGGGCATCCTGCAGGCCCAAGAGTAGGCCCAAGTCTGGTTATTCCTTCTTTTTAAACACACAGACAACAGGAACAGGAGCAGGCCACTCATCCTCTCCAGCCGTTCCTGTCATTCAATAAGACCCCAGGCCTGTCCATCCTTGCCCCCCACCAACACCACTCATATAGTCACTTTGCCCGGACCATTGGCCCCGCTTGCAGGTCCACAGTCTGCTGGTGTTTGCCCTCCACTGTTGTGAATCCCTCTGCTCACCACCACAATGGCCTCAGACATTTCTACAGGAATCCCTGCTGTCCACACCGGGACAAACATCCTGTCCGACCCCTCTTACACCATCTTTATCCTTTCAATAAAATTTCCCCCACTTCTTCTGGCGGGATCTCTCCCACCCCAGGGAGCCGGCATCAAGCCGATGAGCAAGCGGACTCCTCCTGCTTTTCAGCCATAAATCAGACACCGGCTGTAGAAGACGGTTCACAAACGCCCCCAACTTCCCTCGGAGGGAAATGAAGAGAACTAAACAAGGAAGACATTTACTTTGAGGTTTGTTCCACACCGTTCTGTGGTGGTACCACCCTCTCGACTGGTCCGCCTCCACTATTGGGTGTAACCAGTAATTGACATCTCTTCGCATCAATGAGAAAAACGTAGCTTGTGAATACTCTGTTGACAGCGCCAGTGGTGGAGTGGGGGGGGGGGGGGGGGGGGGGGGATGTCGTGATTGGTACCTCAGCCGTTAACTCGTCTCAATACGAGCCTGGCAGCGCGATTGAGTGAACTCGGCCTTTTCTCCTTGGAGCGACGGAGGATGAGAGGTGATGTGATAGAGGTGTATAAGATGATGAAAGGTATTGATTGTGTGGATTGGATAGTAAGAGGCTTTTTCCTAGGGCTGAAATGGCTACAACGAGAGGGCAAAGTTTTAAGGTGCTTGGAAGTTGGTACAGAGAAAATGTCAGGGGTAGGTGTTTTGCACATAGAAGGGTGATTGTGTGGAATGGACTGCCGACGACGGTGGTGGAGGCGGATACGATAGGGTTGTTTAAGACACTCCTGGACAGGTACATGGAGCTCAGTAAAAAAGAGGATTATGTGCAAAGCTAGGTAACTCTAAGGTAAGGACACGTTCGGAACAGCTTTGTGGGCTGAAGGGCCTCTATTATGCTGTAGGCTTTCTATGTTTCTGTGCGTGTGACGTAACCTACCGTGCACGTGTCGTCAGATGTTGGTGTTGGAGAGCACTTGTATTTTAAAACACCTGAATGGCCGTTTATTCTGGTTTCAAAGCGACAACAAAATCAATGATGGGATTCGCCCAGCTGTGCTGTTGTTTGAGTGGGCAGCATGCTTTTTTTCTCGAGTTTGGTAACAAAATCCCAGTTGTTTTGGGAGAACTATCTGGGCTGATCTGGTTTCAAGCAGATTAATCAATGCAGTGTCTCGCTGTTCAGTATTTTCAAAAAAAACAACTGTTTTACAAATGTAAACCAGAATTGCCAGCGTGGTCCACACACAGTGTATTAGTCAACAGAAAACTTCTCGTCCCTGCAGTCTTTGCCTCCCGGTAAACTCAACACCCTGACAGTGTGGACCATAGATACCCCTTCCTCTCAGAGTCAGGGGATCATTCAGACAGCTGATCGCTGAGAGGAATTATGTTTGTTAATTGTTAAAATTCGCCTAGGGTCAGATAGATGGAGTTGATGTGGAGATCGTGAGTGTCACAGAGAAAGGGCTGGACAGCCAAGCCTTCTCCATTGACCATCCGGCTGCCGGCAAATGGTAGGTCCGCGGGGATCTCCGGCCACTCGTGGCCATCTGAGGTCCCCTGAGCACTAGTGTTGCTGAGGGATCTGTGTTGGGGGTCGTGGAAAGTCACACGGAGTCTGCAGCAGGATTAACATGGAATCGGGAGCTTGTCTCTCGGCCCAACACCGTGTTGCCCAGGTCACCGAGTTAGTCATAAATTCCATCCCCTGACGTAGCTAGGGCGCATACTTAAAGCACAAAGTTGGATGTAAATAGTTCATCTATTTAATGCTTGTTTATAGCTAACCATATAAATAAAATTATATCTCTCTTCGAATGCACTCATTATACCAGCTTACATTATTTAAATTGTCAAGAGTTTTCCTCAACATACCAATACTGTACGCATAACGGGACCACACGTCCCTCAAAACTGATGCTGAAGATAATGAAATCATGGCTGAGCTGATCTGAAATTTCATTCCGTATTCCCCCATGTCCATCCCTGTAACCTACTGTTTATCAAGAATCTCAGCCTTCAACAGAATCACATGCTTTGCTCCCACTGGCCATTGAGGAGAAGAGTTCAAAACACCCTCAATCAACACATGAACAATAGATATATCCGTCTGAAATTAGAAATTCTGAAAAGGGAACAGGCGTTTGCTGTACAGATCCCGCACCTTCGCTTTGAAGCAGGTGGCCATTGTTCTAGAGCTGTTCTTAATCTTTACTAAGCCTGTGGAAAATGTCAATTGTGCAAACAGTTAACATAGAAAAACATGGAACATAGAAAACCTGCAGCACAATACAGGCCCTTCGGTAAACAACGTTGTGCCGAACGTATCCCTATCTTAGAAAGTACTACGGTTACACATAGCCCTCGATTTTTCTAAGCTCCATGTACCTGTCCAAAAGTCTCTTAAAAGAGCCTATCATATCCACCTCCACCACCGTTGCCGGCAGCCCATTACACCACTCACCACTCTCTGTGTAAAAAAAGTTACCCCTGACATCTCTTCTTACCTACTCCCAAGCACCTTAAACATGTACCCTCTTGAGGCAGCCATTTCAGCCCTGAGAAAAGCCTCTGACTATCCGCACGATCAATGCCTCTCACCATCATATACATCTCTATCAGGTCAACTCTCATCCTCCGTGGCTCCAAGGAGAAAAGGCCAAGTTCACTCAACCTGTTTTGATAAGGCATGCTCCCCAATCTGGGCAACATCCTTGAAAATCTCTTCTTCACCCTTTCTATGGTTTCCACATCCTTCCTGTAGTGAGGAGACCAGAACTGAGCATGGGGTCCTATATAGCTGCAACATTACTTCTCGGCTCCTAAATTCATTTCCACGATTGATGAAGGCCAATACACTCCGAATGCCTTCAACCTGCGCAGCAACTTTGAGCGTCCTATGGACTCTGATCCTCCACACGGCCAAAAATCATACCGTTAATACTATATTCTGCCATCATATTAGAACTACCAAAATGAACTATTTCACGCTTATCTGGATTGGACTCCATTTGCCACTTCTCAGCCCAGTTTTGCATCCTATCAGTGTCCCGCTGTAAACTCTGACAGACCTCCACACTACTCACAACACCCCCAACCTTTGTGTCATCAGCAAACTTACTAACCCATTCCTCCACTTCCTCATCCAGGTCAATTATAAAAACTACGAAGAGTAAGGGTCCCAGAACAGATCCTGAAACACACCACTGGTCACCATGCAGAATATGACCCAGCTACATCCACTCTTTGCCTTCTGTGGGCAAGCCAGCTCTGGATCCACAAAGCAATGTCCCCTTGGATCCCATGCCTCCTTACTTTCTCAATAAGCCTTGCATGTGGTACCTTATCAAATGCCTCACTGAAATCCATTTACATTACGTCTACTGCTCTTACTTCAGAAATGTGTTTAGTCACAACCTCAAAAAATTCTAACACGAGGAACAGAAAAAGCAAAGCAGCTAGAAGTGGCTCAATAAACAAATATCTCCTTGATCGCTGATTCAATACAGAGACAACTTGTTGCTTGGAAATAAAGATCCGAAATAAATATCAGAAGCTGAATTATTCTTAAGTCAATTCCCCAAGAGTGTGAGAGTTTTCTGAAAGTGTGAATACTGTGTACCATTTCTTACAAATAATCATGCCCACAAACCCCACACATATCTCATGTAACCATGGCAACACACAGGGTGCTGGATGAACTCAGCAGGTTAGCCAGCATTTACTGATGGGTGTAAGCAGTCGACGTTATGGAACGAGACCCTTCATCAGGACTGGACTGGAAAGGGGAAGAGGGCAGATAATTGACTAACTTGGAAGGTGTGGTTTGTTGTTCTGTGAGACTCGGTGCTCAGGGTCTGCGTGCAAGCAGCTGCCTGTCAGAAAATTCCTCAGAACAGGGAGCGGCCGTTCCGCTGAAATCAAATCCAAACCGTTTCGGCAAAACACTGTCATTCAAGTGTGAAGAAAGTTTAACCCTTTGCGCTACAAGGAGGAGCAATAGAACCAATGAGGGGATGTAAAGTACATTAGCTGGACTCTCGAAGGTCGACTATTCCTTTTTCCATAGATGCTGCCTGGCCTGCAGAGTTCCTCCAGCATTTTGTGTGTGTTGCTCGGATTCCCAGCATCCATCTGCTGATTTACTCTTGTTTGAGAGAGATCGGTGGCGGGTCACTGCCCCCCGTGGGATATTTCACATGTCACTACCGGGGTGTGTTATGAGTGATGAACAGACCATGATGAACAATAGTGTACAGAGTTAACACCCCCCCCCCCCCCCCCAAGAACCACAAACTATTACTGTTGTTATGCTGACCATGACAAAGAGAGAAAAAAACAGGCAAGAACATCAGTGACTGATGAGAGAGAGGGGGAAATTGCTGATTAACTGTATTGTGACTCCTTTTTGAAATTATTTACTGTTTCGCTGCAAGGACAATATTTGCTAATAACATTCCTCAGTGGAATGCAGGAGTGGCCTTATTTGATGGACACAGTCATTCAGAATTGATGGATAGCTGAGACCTCGTTCGTAGGGATAAAAGACAGGTCTGGAGAGACACCCTTCAGACACACCAGAGGACACTGATCGAGTGTTGGAACCCACAAGAAAGGTGGG